>NC_058084.1:268481878-269093349 GCF_014858855.1 Bufo gargarizans
CATTTGGTGTCCCTAACAGTCTGTCTCTGCTCCACACAGCAACCTCTTCCTACACTGGCAAAAGACTAAATGTAAAATGGTGGCCAGATCGGGTTTATTTATAAGGTAGGGGGTATGTCCATGTGCTGAAACATCGCAATTGGCTGTCCTGTCCCACCTGATGGATGTGTCATGGGTCAAAGTTCTTCACAATGTAAAAGAATATGGCGCCAGCGGACATCGCCATATGTTCGCCCGTTCGAATGAGCAAAGTTCACTACGAAATGACCGCCGGACGAACCACAAGGCCATCTCTATTGTTTGGATTACACAACTTTATTGCAAGTTTATTTAAGTAAAACCGCTGAACTGTATTAAGTCTGGACTCTACTTACTCCACCAACAACAACTCTTTTGTTGCTACGGAGCCAAACCCCGAATCCATGTAGGAGAACAGAATCCATGTAGGAGAACCGTCACACAAACTATTAAGGCCGCATCACCACTGGGCATTTTTAAACACTGGGACTTGATCGCCCTGGAGGGGCCACCTGTTGCATGAGTGCATGAAGCAGCTTCCACTTCCTCAGCTAACACACTACTAACTAGAGTAAGCTAGGGGTGGACCCAAGCCCGCACCTAACTTCCTGGAGGGAATTTAGGATTATGAAGCCCAACTGATCCATACAGAGGTATTCTGGGTACAATACAATACATTCAATAACATTATATGACAAGAACAGTTCACAAGTACCCTGTTCTAGGATACTTCAATCTACTCAGGGCCTGTCGGGTTCTTTAGATCCCAAGCTATTGGATGCCCTCCAATGTTTTAGATAATTGCTTTTACATGGATATAGTACAAAGCAATTCCATGTTCTGGGCAGGATTCATGGACACTGCCATATTACAGCTATGTGTGCAATGAGCAGGACACTGGGTCAGTGGGGTTGCTATGCAGTGGGTCAGTTTATGTGTAAGAGTTCGTGACGCCAGTTGCAGCTTGCGCAGGTACTGTAGCAGGGCCCTTTAAGATGGTGTAGCTCATATACCAGGTGAGGAATGCCAGAGGGTGAATAATGTCTCTATGCAGTGTCAACGGTGTCTCCTACCTTGGTACGGCTGGACTCCTGTATCCTGGCTCACATGCAACAAAATGAGTGTTGTTAATAGGAGTTCTGATGGAATAATTAAGATCCAGACAGGAAATATCGTCCAACTCGTCTTTACTTAATGCAGCTTTGAATCCATACAAGTTACAGCAATAGTCTTGGGTCCCAGCAGGTTTTGGCAAAATGTGGCAGGAATTTATAGCTATTCTGCATCTGATACATACGCCTATAGATCTGGCAGGTATTAGTCTTCTGCTCTGTCTGTATTCTGCTTGGTATGGGCCTGACTAGCTGAGGAGGTATTTGGCTTCTCCTGAACTTGGGAATTGTACTCGCAGGACAGCTCGCAGGGTATGGTGTCTTCTTCCTGGAGATCTATTGTTCTGTGGATGCTGCTTCTCTTGTCATCCAGCTGAGGTAGATGACTCAGGCTGGAAAGATGGATCTTGAACCTCAGCCGAGATTGGTTCCAGGGTTGGGATCCCTGTAACTGGGAGCTCCTACACAGCCTTCCCCAGAAGGGGGGCTGGTTCACACTGACTAACCTTTCCTTCCTCCCTATGATGTAGGAAATTGGAAGATTCCATTCCTCCTCAGAAAGGGGGAGCTAGCCTGGAATGGACTATTCCAGACTAGATATACTAAACTGTACTATAGACTATCCATATATTGCCGCCACCTACTGGTGCACATAAATAATTACAGCAATTCACATGAAACAGTCATAAGAAATCCAGATAATATAAATGTAATGTCAATTTACACCAGATAATAACACATTTACACTTTAACATAATGTAGCTGGGTGACAGAGTTTTAGTGACATACTCTGGGATGTTACATACCCCATTACTTTAAGATAAGCCATCCTCGGCGTATGCTAAGAGGGTGGAGGAATACACTCTGGGTACCCAAATTAATACAATGTGCTGCATGAATTACATAAAATGACAAACAAAGACAAGACATATAGCGGTTTCCTCGAGGTTCCTGCCCGCTAGAATAAGGTGTCCAACACACAGTTTCCTTATCTTGGTATAACCAGGTAATCTAATACTGCACAAAGCATTCACCACTGACTGACCTTGTATATAGTCCACCAATACGGCATACATATTAGGACATCGTCAGACATCATCCACAACTCCATCCTCCGTCAGGCAAAACTCCCTCCTACCTCAGACTTTAGACAAAACTCTGTCCTCCCTCACCCAAAACTCCATCAGACCTCAGACATCAGACAAAACTCCGTCTTCCATCAGGCAAATCTCCATCAGACCTCAGACATCAGCCAAAACTCCGTCCTCCCTCACCCAAAACTCCATCAGACCTCAGACATCAGACAAAACTCCGTCTTCCATCAGGCAAATCTCCATCAGACCTCAGACATCAGCCAAAACTCCGTCCTCCCTCACCCAAAACTCCATCAGACCTCAGACATCAGACAAAACTCCGTCTTCCATCAGGCAAAACTCCATCAGACCTCAGACATCAGACAAAACTCCGTCCTCCATCAGGCAAAACTCCATCAGACCTCAGACATCAGACAAAACTCCGTCCTCCATCAGGCAAAACTCCATCAGACCTCAGACATCAGACAAAACTCCATCCTCCCTCACCCAAAACTCCATCAGACCTCAGACATCAGACAAAACTCCGTCCTCCATCAGGCAAAACTCCATCAGACCTCAGACATCAGACAAAACTGCGTCCTCCATCAGGCAAAACTCCATCAGACCTCAGACATCAGACAAAACTCTGTCCTCCATCAGGCAAAACTCCATCAGACAAAACTCCGTCCTCCCTCACCCAAAACTCCATCAGACCTCAGACATCAGACAAAACTTCGTCCTCCGTCAGGCAAAACTCCATCAGACCTCAGACATCAGACAAAACTCCGTCCTCCGTCAGGCAAAACTTCATCAGACCTCAGACATCAGCTAAAACTCTGTCCTCCCTCACACATCAGCCAAAACTCTGTCCTCCCTAACTCAAAATACGCCCTACTACACACACTCTTCACCTGACGGAGCTGCTAGCTGCTGGAGAGGCAAAGGACCTGTGATGACGTCATGACCATGTGACGAGTCACGTGTGTGGGAGGGGTCAAATGTGCACAGCAGCTGGTAGAGTGTACAGAACAGTAGCCATCAAATAGAGCTCTGTACTAGAGATGTGTGTGTAACCTGCATGTAGCAGAGCTGTGTACTGTGTTACAGAGATGTATGTGTAACCTGCATGTAGCAGAGCTGTGTACTGTGTTACAGAGATGTATGTGTAATCTGCAGGTAGCAGATCTGTATGTGTAACCTGCAGGTAGCAGAGCTGTGTACTGTGTAGTAGAACTGTATGTGTAACCTGCATGTAGCAGAGCTGTCTACTGTGTTACAGAGATGTATGTGTACCTGCAGGTAGCAGAGCTGTGTACTGTGTAGCAGATCTGTATGTGTAACCTGCAGGTAGCAGAGCTGTGTACTGTGTAGCAGATCTGTATGTGTAACCTGCATGTAGCAGAGCTGTGTACTGTGTAGCAGATCTGTATGTGTAACCTGCATGTAGCAGAGCTGTGTACTGTGTAGCAGTGCTGTATGTGTAACCTGCATGTAGCAGTGCTGTGTACTGTGTAGCAGTGCTGTATGTGTAACCTGCATGTAGCAGAGCTGTGAACTGTGTAGCAGAGCTGTATGTGTAACCTGCATGTAGCAGAGCTGTGAACTGTGTAGCAGAGCTGTACGTGTAACCTGCATGTAGCAGTGCTGTGTACTGTGCAGCAGAGCTGTACGTGTAACCTGCATGTAGCAGAGCTGTGTACTGTGTTACAGAGATGTACGTGTAACCTGCAGGTAGCAGAGCTGTGTACTGTGTTACAGAGATGTATGTGTAACCTGCATGTAGCAGAGCTGTGTACTGTGTTACTGTCATGGAACCATGAACCAGACGTACAACAGAGATAAGTGGAAATAAGAAGGCTTTATTGAAAATCAATGCTGTAAGGCAGAAGTCCAAACGGATGGCTAAACCGAAGCAGGGTCTTGCGAAGCCAGAGGTCAGGAACCAGAAGGGTAGTCAGACGAAGCCTGGAACAGGAACCAGCAGGGTAGTCAGACGAAGCCTGGATCAGGAACCAGCAGGGTAGTCAGACGAAGCCAGGATCAGGAACCAGAAGCAGCAGCAGTCTTAGAAGCATGTGAACACAGGAGGACCAAGCAAGGAACTGAAGCCACAGACCTCCTATATATATGAGCTAGGCATCCAGCTCCTCCCAGTGGGAAGGAGAAGCCGTAGGGTGGGAGGCTACAAGAAACCCAGAAACCAAGATGGCCGCCAGCACATGTCAAACGAAGGAGAACAGCAAGAAGGTAAGACCATGACAGTACCTCCCCCTCAAGGGCCCCTCCTCCGCGGAGTAAAGAACGGTTTCTGAGGGAAGCATGCGTGGAAGGCTCGGAGCAAGGCAGGAGCATGGACATCTGCGGAGGGAACCCAGGAACGCTCCTCTGGACCATAACCACGCCAATGGACCAAAAACTGCACCCGACCGCGGACCAGGCGTGAGTCCAGGATATTACTCACCTCACGATTGCCCACTTGGACCGGACGAGGCCGAGGAACCGAGGAAGTGAAACAATTACACACCAGTGGCTTCAACAGGGAGACATGAAACACGTTGGAGATCCGCATGCCAGGAGGAAGCGCAAGGGCATAGGCTACCGGGTTTACCCTGCGAAGCACTCGGAAGGGACCAACAAAGCGAGGCGCCAGCTTGGGAGTGGGCACTCGAAGGTTGAGGTTGCGGGTGGACAACCATACGCGGTCTCCGACCTGGTAGGAAGGAGCGGGCGCTCGTCTGCGATCAGCCTGGAGTCTCTGGCGCTGCGCAGAGACCTCAAGGGACCTCTGGATCTGTACCTAAGAAGCACGTAGGGCGGAAAGGTGATCCTCCACAGCCGGAATATCCTGGGGAGAGAATACCTCCGGTAACACGGCAGGTTGGAACCCATAATTGGCCATGAAGGGAGACGTCCCAGAAGAAGAGTTCACCGCCGTGTTCCTGGCAAACTCAGCCCAAGGCAGGAGGTCAACCCAATTGTCTTGGTGATCGGAGACATAGCAACGAAGGAATTGCTCCAAGGCCTGATTGGATCGTTCTGCGGCCCCATTGGACTGAGGGTGGTAGGCCGAGGAGAAAGAGAGATGAATCCCCAACTGGGAGCAAAAGGCGCGCCAGAACCTGGACACAAACTGACTCCCCCGATCCGACACAATCTCCTTGGGCAAACCGTGCAACCGGAAGACCTCCCTGGCAAAAATCGAGGCCAACTCTTGTGCAGAGGGTAACTTCTTGAGAGGAACACAGTGGCACATTTTGGAAAACCGATCCACAATCATGAGAATGACCGTATGGCCTCGGGATGCAGGGAGGTCCACAATGAAATCCATCCCCAGGTGTGACCATGGACGCTCCCCGGTGGCTATGGGTTGCAAAAGGCCCAACGGAAGGTGCCGAGGGGACTTACTCTGGGCACAAACGGAGCATGCCGCTACATATGCGGCGATGTCGGAACGTAGAGAAGGCCACCAGAACAGACGTGAAACAGCCCAGGACAGCTGATTCTTTCCAGGATGCCCCGCGGCCTTGGAGTTATGGTAGGTTCGCAACAACCGAGTGCGCAACTCCTCAGGCACAAAACATCTGCCGTTGGGTCTCCCAGAGGGAGCACCAGATTGAGCCGCCAAAATCTGCTCACCCAGGGGAGAGGTCAGGCTGGTGCGAACGGCGGCCAGGATCTGATTCGGAGGTATGACCGAAGTCGGAATCGACTTCTCCCCGGACAGCTCGGAGTACTGCCGTGATAAGGCATCTGCTCTGATGTTCTTGGAACCGGGTAGGTAGGAGACCACGTAATTAAAACGTGACAAGAACAGAGCCCATCTGGCCTGACGTGGTGTCAATCTCTTGGCCTCAGAGAGGTAGGTCAGATTCTTGTGGTCCGTCAGGATGAGAACCGGAACCACCGAGCCCTCGAGCAAGTGCCTCCATTCTTTAAGGGCCTGCACGATGGCCAATAACTCCCTGTCACCAATCTGATAGTTGCACTCCGCGGAAGACAGTTTCCGGGAGTAAAACCCACAAGGAAGCAGAGGACCCTCTGGTGTTCTACGCTGAGACAGAAGGGCGCCTACTCCCGTCTCAGACGCGTCCACCTCGAGGACAAAAGGCAACCCAGGGTTGGGATGCGACAGAATCGGAGCCGACACAAAGGCGGACTTTAGAGCCTCAAAAGCTCGGATGGCCTCGAGCGGCCAGACCTGGTGATTACTGCCCTTCCTGGTCAGATCCGTGAGAGGCTTGGCTAGCATGGAAAAGTCCCTGATGAACTTCCGATAATAATTGGCGAAGCCCAAAAAGCGCTGCAGGGCACGAAGACCACTGGGCTGGGGCCACTGTAAGACAGCCGAAACCTTCTCAGGATCCATGGAGAACCCCTCAGCGGAAATGATGTAACCTAAGAAGGTTACCTGGGATCGGTGAAATTCGCATTTCTCAAGCTTACCGAACAGCTTGTTCTCTCGTAACCGTTGCAACACTCGTCTGACATCCAGAATGTGGGCCTCCATGGATTCAGAATATACCAAGATGTCATCCAAATAGACCACCACACACTGCTGCAACAGGTCACGGAAAACATCGTTGATGAATTCCTGGAAGACTGCGGGCGCATTGCACAACCCAAAGGGCATAACCAAGGATTCATAATGACCGTTCCTGGTGTTAAACGCGGTCTTCCACTCATCGCCCGCCTTGATCCTTACCAGGTTATATGCCGCCCTCAGGTCGAGTTTGGTAAAGACCGTGGCCCCTTTGAGGCGATCGAACAGCTCGGAAATCAAGGGTATCGGGTAAGCGTTCTTGATCGTGATGCGATTGAGACCCCTGTAATCGATGCAAGGCCTCAACTCACCGCCCTTCTTTTTCACAAAGAAAAATCCAGCCCCTGCCGGGGACGAGGATTTGCAAATGTGACCGCGTGAAAGCGCCTCCCTCACGTACTCCTCCATGGTCTCATTCTCCGCTACCGACAGTGGATAGACTTTGCCACGAGGAGGAACGGCACCAGATTGTAACTCTATGGCACAATCGTATGGGCGGTGCGGAGGTAGGGCAACCGCACGCACCTTATCGAATACATCCCGGTACTCCTCGTATTCAGGAGGCAACAGAGAGTCCGAGGAAGTACACAGCAACTTGACAGGCCCATGGATGCAACTAGCCCCACACTGCGGTGACCACGAGAGGATCTCAGCCGATCTCCAATCGAAAGTCGGATTATGCTTCTGGAGCCAGGGGTACCCCAAGACCACCGAGTAGTGTGGAGACGAAA
This sequence comes from Bufo gargarizans, assembly GCF_014858855.1. Classification (NCBI taxonomy): domain Eukaryota; kingdom Metazoa; phylum Chordata; class Amphibia; order Anura; family Bufonidae; genus Bufo; species Bufo gargarizans. The sequence continues at coordinate 268,489,353 of NC_058084.1, forward strand.
TAACCTGGAGACAGACCGACTCTCTGTGAACGGCACCAATGGCCATCCCCACTGGAAGGGTCTCCTGAGTCACGTGTGGCGGAAGAAGGGGTCTGCCCTCTATCGCCTCAAGAGCCAGTGGGGAACCTCGAGGCTGCAGAGGAATGGAATTGGTGGCAGCGAACACACTATCAATGAACAAACCACCAGCACCAGAGTCCACCAACGCCTGGGTCGTCACCGAGCCCCCGACCCAGGAGAGGACAACAGTAATCAGTGGTTTGTCAACACGGGAAACCGGGGACGAGGAGACTCCACCCAAGATCTGCCCCCGACAGGATCTCAGGTGCGAGCGTTTCCCGGACGGTTCGGGCATGCCAACCGAAAATGCCCACCGAGACCACAGTACATGCATCGGCCCTCGCATCTCCGGAGTACCCTCTCCCCCTCGGACAGGCGAGCAAACCCCAGCTGCATGGGTTCACCCCCAGACAAGTAATCCCCAGGAGGCGTGGGAGGAGAGGGAGGCACGGGTGGGACAGCAAACGTAGGCGCCAATCTGTTAGAAGACCTCCGCAGGCTCTCCTTAAAGGAAGGTCTCTCCCTGAGTCTGGTGTCAATCAAAATCAGGAAAGAAATAAGAGACTCGAGCTCCACTGGTAGGTCCTTAGCTGCAACCTCATCCTTCAAGGCATCCGAGAGACCATGAGAGAAAGCAGCGACCAGAGCCTCATTATTCCAGCCCACCTCTGCTGCCAGGGTACGAAACTCAATGGCGTATTCAGCTACGGATCGTGAACCCTGTCTGATGGACATAAGGAGCTTCGCAGCAGAGGCAGCACGAGCCGGCACATCGAATACCTTCCGAAGAGAAGCAACAAAACCGGAAAACTCGGCAACCACCGGATTGTTGTTCTCCCATAAAGGGCTGGCCCAGGCCAAGGCCTTGTCCGAGAGCAGCGAGATCAAGAAGCCCACCTTTGATCTCTCAGTAGGAAAGGCATGTGGCAGCAACTCGAAATAAATGCCCACCTGGTTAAGGAAACCTCGGCACTGAGTTGGCTCTCCCCCAAAGCGCTGTGGAAGGGGGGCAGAACCGGTCATACCCCGAAACACCGCAGGCGCAGCAACAGGTGTCGGGGTAGACTCTGGCGCAACAACCGGAGCGGCAGTAGGAGCGGGCCCAGGAGCGACAACCGACCCATCGGCAACGGAAGCTAAATGAGCCGTGCAGCAGGGTTTGCAACGCCACAGCGATCCGACCCAACAGGTGATCCTGCTGATCAAGTCTGGCAACCAGCGTAGGTAGCGAGGATGGCCCTGTACCGTCAGAATTCATGGCTTGGTCCTAATGTCATGGAACCATGAACCAGACGTACAACAGAGATAAGTGGAAATAAGAAGGCTTTATTGAAAATCAAGCTGTAAGGCAGAAGTCCAAACGGATGGCTAAACCGAAGCAGGGTCTTGCGAAGCCAGAGGTCAGGAACCAGAAGGGTAGTCAGACGAAGCCTGGATCAGGAACCAGCAGGGTAGTCAGATGAAGCCTGGATCAGGAACCAGCAGGGTAGTCAGACGAAGCCAGGATCAGGAACCAGAAGCAGCAGCAGTCTTAGAAGCATGTGAACACAGGAGGACCAAGCAAGGAACTGAAGCCACAGACCTCCTATATATATGAGCTAGGCATCCAGCTCCTCCCAGTGGGAAGGAGAAGCCGCAGGGTGGGAGGCTACAAAAAAACCCAGAAACCAAGATGGCCGCCAGCACATGTCAAACGAAGGAGAACAGCAAGAAGGTAAGACCATGACAGTTACAGAGATGTATGTGTAACCTGCATGTAACAGAGCTGTGTACTGTGTTACAGATATGTACGTGTAACCTGCAGGTAGCATAGCTGTGTACTGTGTAGCAGATCTGTAGGTGTAACCTGCATGTAGCAGAGCTGTGTACTGTGTAGCAGAGCTGTATGTGTAACCTGCATGTAGCAGAGCTGTGTACTGTGTAGCAGTGCTGTATGTGTAACCTGCATGTAGCAGTGCTGTGTACTGTGTAGGAGAGCTGTATGTGTAACCTGCATGTAGCAGAGCTGTGAACTGTGTAGCAGAGCTGTATGTGTAACTTGCATGTAGCAGAGCTGTGAACTGTGTAGCAGAGCTGTATGTGTAACCTGCATGTAGCAGTGCTGTGTACTGTGTAGCAGAGCTGTATGTGTAACCTGCATGTAGCAGAGCTGTGTACTGTGTTACAGAGAAGTACGTGTAACCTGCAGGTAGCAGAGCTGTGTACTGTGTAGCAGATCTGTATGTGTAACCTGCATGTAGCAGAGCTGTGTACTGTGTAGCAGAGCTGTATGTGTAACCTGCATGTAGCAGAGCTGTGTACTGTGTAGCAGAGCTGTATGTGTAACCTGCATGTAGCAGAGCTGTGTACTGTGTAGCAGAGCTGTATGTGTAACCTGCATGTAGCAGAGCTGTGTACTGTGTAGCAAAGCTGTATGTGTAACCTGCATGTAGCAGAGCTGTGTACTGTGTAGCAGAGCTGTATGTGTAAAACAAAAGGGTGGTCCCTAGAGGGAGATAGTGTTAAAGCACTCTCCCAAGGTGTACTGCTCTGTAACAAGGAATGTATAGAACGAGTGAGGGGCAGTAACGTTTTAAAACTTAAAGTTTAATTAGGACTGTTTTAAGAAAAAAACCCTACCAGACAAACAAGACAAATGACAATTAACAGTGTGGGACCCACATTAATGAGTCACCATTGTACGAATCCGCTGGTAATATTACAGAACTGTGGAGCCGAACAAAAAAGCAGCACCATATGCAGTCTTTTGGTAGGGTGCCGCAGACTAATAAAGATGCCAGAGGCAAATAAAAGGGTGGATCTTACCGGTGGTGCCAGTTGGGACCTTGTAGTCCAAAACCCTGGAGGATGAGGGGCTTCTCGAGTCCGAAAAACGCGTCCTCTTTTCAATTTCACCTGGTGCCAGGGGCTGCAGGGAGAAACTATCCCTGTTTTTGCCCTACTTGGCCTGTAAATCCCTAGGTGCCTCCTAACACGGGGTCCTTTCCCCGCAAGGGGTGGCCTCGTCCGGAACCTAACCCTAATGAGTGAACCCTAATTGACCCTATAGGGACAGCATGGATTGGCCCCAAGGGTGATGATAGCTAGTAGGGTGAAAAATGATCTAAGTTCTGATAGATTTATTCTGCGTCCCTACCCGTTTCATCTAATGGAGAATAAATCAAAACTACAAAAAGTACCTCCACTTCATAAAGATAGAATGAAGACCCCCCGACTCATCAGGGGACAGGGGTCATGGGTGGAGGATTAGGTCTATACCCTTATCCTATTGTGATAGATAATGGGAAGGGTAAGCCAAAAAGGATTGCGCAGACCTGACTAGACCAGTGTGGTCCCAAATCAGTCCGGATACCTGTGGTGTAATAACAAAACAAAACCCATTCAGATATTGAACCCACCAAAAGCTGATGTATTTGTGGCATAAAGATAAGGAGGTGTACTTACTATTGAGGTCATGGAAGCTGCGTGGCTGATGCCATGAGAAGCGAGAGTGTGGTTTGACGCCCGCATGTAGTATCGGCGTCTGTCTGCGCTAATAAATGCGCCAGTAAGTTTAAATGGAAGGGGGTATGTGGTGCGCCTGTGCGAGGAGTGCGGCCGCCGTCATGTGACTAAGGCATATGTCAGCTGACGTCGCGATCCGCCTCCTAACCAGCGCATGCGCGCATATGCGATGTGCAGCTCGGATGCCGCAGCTGCTGTGACGTAATGGTAGGCGTCACCGTCAGGGAGGTCCTACCAGCCCGGGCGCGGCGTCGGCTGTATCATGAAAAGCAGTGGGAGGAGTGACCATATAATACGAACAACTCCTACTACTACACCTATAAATATTGGTGGTGATAAAGCAAATCACTTACAAATGGGACCTAAGGAAGGGGGAACATTAAGTAACAGGCGTACCCACTAGGACCCAGACAGGGTCCAGTGGCCACCCGAAGCCTAAAGACAGTTGGGACAAAATGACCGGCACCCTGGAAAGGTGTCGTCATCAAAAAGATATAATCAACCAAGGTGTAATGATCATGTTTAGAACGAATGAGCGTACACACGCTCTAGATAAAGTGAATGATTTAGGAGACATAATGATATTGGTGGCACTATTGAGTGCTTGATGCGTGGTCAGTGCACTTGAGGGACCGTCAGACATATGTTATCCTGATGATGCAGTGAGGAAACCCCTGCTATTTAACAGACAATAGCGTGCACATATGTATATGTGTAGGAGACTGGGGATGGTCACAAGAAGCACCCAAATTGTAGCTGGTCATTCAATCCATTGGGGTTGGTGATATTCAACTTGAATATCCACCAACACTCCCTTTGGAGAATCTTCTTGTCCCAGTCTCCTCCACGTGGTGGCTTTCTAATTGCTTCCAACCCTACAAACGTGACACCTGACGACCTTCCATCGTGCACAGATTGGATGTGTCTAGCTACTGGGGTATCCCTATTGTTGCGTATGTCACCCAGGTGCTCACCTATACGTACCCGTAGTTCCCTACGGGTTTTGCCGACATATCTAATGCCGCATTCACAGGTGAGTAAGTAAACAACTCCTGCGGTGCGGCAGTTGATAAAGTCTCGTATATGGTGAGCGGGATCCGTAGGACCTACCGCAACCGTTTTTCCCTGGGTGACATACTTACAGAAACTGCACCGCCCACATTTGAAACAGCCATTCAAAGGTTTGTCCAGCCACGTCTTCTTTTTAGGGGGGTTATAGTGGCTGTGCACAAATTGATCCCTCAAGTTGGTTCCTCTCCTGAAGGTTACTGATGGATAGGGACTCACAACATCTGTGGCCACTGGACCCTGTCTGGGTCCTAGTGGGTACGCCTGTTACTTAATGTTCCCCCTTCCTTAGGTCCCATTTGTAAGTGATTTGCTTTATCACCACCAATATTTATAGGTGTAGTAGTAGGAGTCGCTCGTATTATATGGTCACTCCTCCCACCTCTTTTCATGATACAGCCGACGCCGCGCCCGGGCTGGTAGGACCTCCCTGACGGTGACGCCTACCATTACGTCACAGCAGCTGCGGCATCCGAGCTGCACATCGCATATGCGCGCATGCGCTGGTTAGGAGGCGGATCGCGACGTCAGCTGACATATGCCTTAGTCACATGACGGCGGCCGCACTCCTCGCGCAGGCGCACCACATACCCCCTTCCATTTAAACTTACTGGCGCATTTATTAGCGCAGACAGACGCCGATACTACATGCAGGCATCAAACCACACTCCCGCTTCTCATGGCATCAGCCACGCGGCTTCCATGACCTCAATAGTAAGTACACCTCCTTATCTTTATGCCACAAATACATCAGCTTTTGGTGGGTTCAATATCTGAATGGGTTTTGTTTTGTTATTACACCACAGGTATCCGGACTGATTTGGGACCACACTGGTCTAGTCAGGTCTGCGCAATCCTTTTTGGCTTACCCTTCCCATTATCTATCACAATAGGATAAGGGTATAGACCTAATCCTCCACCCATGACCCCTGTCCCCTGATGAGTCGGGGGGTCTTCATTCTATCTTTATGAAGTGGAGGTACTTTTTGTAGTTTTGATTTATTCTCCATTAGATGAAACGCGTAGGGACGCAGAATAAATCTATCAGAACTTAGATCATTTTTCACCCTACTAGCTATCATCACCCTTGGGGCCAATCCATGCTGTCCCTATAGGGTCAATTAGGGTTCACTCATTAGGGTTAGGTTTCGGACGAGGCCACCCCTTGCGGGGAAAGGACCCCGTGTTAGGAGGCACCTAGGGATTTACAGGCCAAGTAGGGCAAAAACAGGGATAGTTTCTCCCTGCAGCCCCTGGCACCAGGTGAAATTGAAAAGAGGACGCGTTTTTTGGACTCGAGAAGCCCCTCATCCTCCAGGGTTTTGGACTACAAGGTCCCAACTGGCACCACCGGTAAGATCCACCCTTTTATTTGCCTCTGGCATCTTTATTAGTCTGCGGCACCGTACCAAAAGACTGCATATGGTGCTGCTTTTTTGTTCGGCTCCGCAGTTCTGTAATATTACCAGCGGATTCGTACAATGGTGACTCATTAATGTGGGTCCCACACTGTTAATTGTCGTTTGTCTTGTTTGTCTGGTAGGGGCTTTTTCTTAAAACAGTCCTAATTAAACTTTAAGTTTTAAAACGAGCTGTATGTGTAACCTGCATGTAGCAGTGCTGTGTACTGTGTAGCAGAGCTGTATGTGTAACCTGCAGGTAGCAGAGCTGTGTACTGTGTAGCAGAGCTGTATGTGTAATCTGCATGTAGCAGAGCTGTGTGCTGTGTAGCGGAGCTGTATGTGTAACCTGCATGTAGCAGAGCTGTGTACTGTGTTACAGGGATGTATGTGCAACCTGCAGGTAGCAGAGCTGTGTACTGTGTATATAGAGCAGTTTGTCTAACCGCATGTAGCAGAGCTGTGTACTGTGTTACAGAGATGTGTGTGTAACCTGGGAACTATAAAAAAGTGTAAAAAAACCCCATAAATATTCAGATCACCCCCCTTTTCCCAAAATTAAAATAAAAGACACATCATGGGTTTTGCAATGTGTAAAAACGCCCATTGTATAAAAATATATTCCCCATACGGCAAACAGCGAAACAGAAGAAAAAAAAGAGTCCAAATGTCCGATTTGCCATTTTTGGTCACTTCATTTGCTACAAAAATGTAAATAAAAAGTGATCAAAAAGTCTTAAACACGCCAGAATGGTATCAGTAAAAAGTTTAGATTGCCCCGCAAAAAATGAGCCCCCACCCAGCTCTGTACACATAATTACAAAAAAGTTATAGGGCTCAAAATATGGCGATATTTTTATTTTTTTATCACTATTAAAACGCAAGAAAAACTATACATACAGGGAGTGCAGAATTATTAGGCAAATGAGTATTTTGACCACATCATCCTCTTTATGCATGTTGTCTTACTCCAAGCTGTATAGGCTCGAAAGCCTACTACCAATTAAGCATATTAGGTGATGTGCATCTCTGTAATGAGAAGGGGTGTGGTCTAATGACATCAACACCCTATATCAGGTGTGCATAATTATTAGGCAACTTCCTTTCCTTTGGCAAAATGGGTCAAAAGAAGGACTTGACAGGCTCAGAAAAGTCAAAAATAGTGAGATATCTTGCAGAGGGATGCAGCACTCTTAAAATTGCAAAGCTTCTGAAGCGTGATCATCGAACAATCAAGCATTTCATTCAAAATAGTCAACAGGGTCGCAAGAAGCGTGTGGAAAAACCAAGGCGCAAAATAACTGCCCATGAACTGAGAAAAGTCAAGCGTGCAGCTGCCAAGATGCCACTTGCCACCAGTTTGGCCATATTTCAGAGCTGCAACATCACTGGAGTGCCCAAAAGCACAAGGTGTGCAATACTCAGAGACATGGCCAAGGTAAGAAAGGCTGAAAGACGACCACCACTGAACAAGACACACAAGCTAAAACGTCAAGACTGGGCCAAGAAATATCTCAAGACTGATTTTTCTAAGGTTTTATGGACTGATGAAATGAGAGTCTTGATGGGCCAGATGGATGGGCCTGTGGCTGGATTGGTAAAGGGCATAGAGCTCCAGTCCGACTCAGACACCAGCAAGGTGGAGGTGGAGTACTGGTTTCGGCTGGTATCATCAAAGATGAGCTTGTGGGGCCTTTTCGGGTTGAGGATGGAGTCAAGCTCAACTCCCAGTCCTACTGCCAGTTTCTGGAAGACACCTTCTTCAAGCAGTGGTACAGGAAGAAGTCTGCATCCTTCAAGAAAAACATGATTTTCATGCAGGACAATGCTCCATCACACGCGTCCAAGTACTCCACAGCGTGGCTGGCAAGAAAGTGTATAAAAGAAGAAAATCTAATGACATGGCCTCCTTGTTCACCTGATCTGAACCCCATTGAGAACCTGTGGTCCATCATCAAATGTGAGATTTACAAGGAGGGAAAACAGTACACCTCTCTGAACAGTGTCTGGGAGGCTGTGGTTGCTGCTGCACGCAATGTTGATGGTGAACAGATCAAAACACTGACAGAATCCAAGGATGGCAGACTTTTGAGTGTCCTTGCAAAGAAAGGCGGCTATATTGGTCACTGATTTGTTTTTGTTTTGTTTTTGAATGTCAGAAATGTATATTTGTGAATGTTGAGATGTTATATTGGTTTCACTGGTAAAAATAAATAATTGAAATGGGTATATATTTGTTTTTTGTTAAGTTGCCTAATAATTATGCACAGTAATAGTCACCTGCACACACAGATATCCCCCTAAAATAGCTAAAACTAAAAACAAACTAAAAACTACTTCCAAAAATATTCAGCTTTGATATTAATGAGTTTTTTGGGTTCATTGAGAACATGGTTGTTGTTCAATAATAAAATTAATCCTCAAAAATACAACTTGCCTAATAATTCTGCACTCCCTGTATAAGGTATTGCCGGATTCGATCTGACCTGTAGAATAAAAGTAACCAGTCAGTTTTATCGCACATCGAGTGTCGTAAATAAAAATCACGTAAAACTGTGGTGGAATTGCTTTTTTTTTTTCAACAGGAAGAATGGGCAGTTTTACCATCTGAGAAAATAAAGACCCTCATCCATAACTACGACAAAATACTTCAAGCTGTCATTGATGTTAAAGGGGGCAATACATGGTATTAATAACTGGGGCGTGTAAACTTCTGATCAGGGTCATTTAGGGAGTTTGTGTTGTGATTATGATTTATAAAGAGTAAACACCGTTGTTTGACATAAATGGCTTCAGCCGACCACTAACCATGAGCGAGAGAAAAGTGTCTGTGGTATCAATCATATTCTTTGAACAATGGTTAAAGGGGTATTCTCATCTTAATGATCACTGTTAAATCTGTTAATGATTTGACAGTGATAATTTTTCTTAATACATTTTATTACCCAATTCCCATTCTTTTTTAGAAAATAAGTCCCCTCTTACCTGATGTTGTCTTTGATCTCCCCTAGTCACGGCCACCTCTCCTGTCGAATCCAGCCGGGCCACGCTTGCGCAGAAGACGGAAAATTCTCTCCTGGCTGGGCCGCGCAATGTCCTGAACGCGCATGCAGCCGCGCATGCGCCATGATGACTTCTTCCTGGCCAGTATAGTACAGAGCCGCGAATGCGCACGCCGACTCTGTACTATACAGGCCAGGAATAAGTTACCATGGCACATGCGCGGCGCCGTGCGCGTTCAGGACATTGCGCGGCTCGGCCGGGAGAGAATCTTCAGTCTTCTGCGCAAGCGCGGCCCGGCCGGGAGAAGAATACAGGAAGTGAACGTCACGCTCAAGGAAGGTAAGTATGAAAAAGGGAAGATGAGAATACCCCTTTAAGAAATCATAAATTCTGCAAGGGTATGTAAACTTATCAGCACAACTGTAAGTAGCTGTGTGATATAAATCTGTGGAATATGGGAAGCACAAGAGGATGTGCACCATAAATCTCATCTTTGTAAGGCCTCTTGCACATGGCCGTGTGTGCCTGTAGTTGTATTGTGGACCACATACGGCGGTTCCGCAATACACAGGGCACCAGCCGTGTGCATCCCGCATCCGCGATGTCGACCCATTCACTTGAACGGAACAGAAACACGGATCGGATCCCCACAGAAGCACTACAGAGTGCTTCCGTGGTGTTTCTGGCCATACCTCCGCACAGCAAAAAAGTAGAACATATTCACGGACCCATTCTGGGGTGTTTAAGACTTTTTGATCACTTTTTATTTACATTTTTGTAGCAAATGAAGCGACCAAAAATGGCGAATCGGACATTTGGACTCTTTTTTTTTTCTGTTTTGCCGTATGGGGAATATATTTTTATACAATGGGTGTTTTTACACATTGCGACACCCATGATGTGTATTTTTTTAGTTCTTTTATTTTCATTTTGGGAAAAGGGGGCTGATCTGAATTTTTATTTTTTATTTTACACTTTTTTATAGTTCCCAGGTTACACACACATCTCTGTTACACAGTAAAAAGCTCTGCTACATGTGGTTACACACACATCTCTGTAACACAGTACTCAGCACTGCTACATGCAGGTTGCACATACATCCCTGTAACACAGTACACAGCCTGCTACATGCAGGTTACACATACAACTCCGCTACACAGCACACAGCTCTGATAAATGCAGATTACACATACAGCTCTGCTACACAGTACACAGCTCTGCTACATTCAGGTTACACATACAGCTCTGCTACACAGTACACAGCACTGCTACATTCAGGTTACACATACAGCTCTGCTACACAGTACACAGCTCTGCTACATGCAGGTTACACATACAGCTCTGCTGCACAGTACACAGCTCTGCTACATGCAGATTACACATACAGCACTGCTACACAGTACACAGCTCTGCTACATGCAGGTTACACATACAGCTCTGCTACACAGTACACAGCTCTGCTACATGCAGGTTACACATACAGATCTGCTACACAGTACACAGCTCTGCTACATGCAGGTTACACATATATCTCTGTAACACAGTACACAGCTCTGCTACATGCAGGTTACACATACAGCTCTGCTACACAGTACACAGCACTGCTACATGCAGGTTACACATACAGCTCTGCTACACAGTACACAGCACTGCTACATGCAGGTTACACATACAGCACTGCTACACAGTACACAGCTCTGCTACATGCAGGTTACACATACAGTTCTGCTACACAGTACACAGCTCTGCTACATGCAGGTTACACATACAGATCTGCTACACAGTACACAGCTCTGCTACCTGCAGCTTACACATACAGATCTGCTACACAGTACACAGCTCTGCTGCCTGCAGGTTACACATACATCTCTGTAACACAGTACACAGCTCTGCTACATGCAGGTTACACATACAGATCTGCTACACAGTACACAGCTCTGCTACCTGCAGGTTACACATACAGATCTGCTACCTGCAGGTTACACATACATCTCTGTAACACAGTACACAGCTCTGCTACATGCAGGTTACACATACATCTCTGTAACACAGTACACAGCTCTGCTACATGCAGGTTACACACACATCTCTAGTACAGAGCTCTATTTGATGGCTACTGTTCTGTACACTCTACCAGCTGCTGTGCACATCTGACCCCTCCCACACACGTGACTCGTCACATGGTCATGACGTCATCACAGGTCCTTTGCCTCTCCAGCAGCTAGCAGCTCCGTCAGGTGAAGAGTGTGTGTAGTAGGGCGTATTTTGAGTTAGGGAGGACGGAGTTTTGGTTGATGTCTGAGGGAGGACAGAGTTTTAGCTGATGTCTGAGGTCTGATGAAGTTTTGCCTGATGGAGGACGGAGTTTTGTCTGATGTCTGAGGTCTGATGGAGTTTTGCCTGACGGGGGACGGAGTTTTGTCTGATGTCTGAGGTCTGATGGAGTTTTGGGTGAGGGAGGACGGAGTTTTGTCTGATGTCTGATGGAGTTTTGCCTGATGGAGGACGGAGTTTTGTCTGATGTCTGAGGTCTGATGGAGTTTTGCCTGATGGAGGACGGAGTTTTGTCTGATGTCTGAGGTCTGATGGAGTTTTGCCTGACGGAGGACGGAGTTTTGTCTGATGTCTGAGTGCTGATGGAGTTTTGGGTGAGGGAGGACAGAGTTTTGGCTGATGTCTGATGGAGGACGGAGTTTTGGATGAGGGAGGACGGAGTTTTGTCTGAGGTCTGATGGAGTTTTGGATGAGGGAGGACAGAGTTTTGTCTAAAGTCTGAGGTAGGAGGGAGTTTTGCCTGACGGAGGATGGAGTTGTGGATGATGTCTGACGATGTCCTAATATGTATGCCGTACACCAATACCAAAGAAAGCATGGGGGTGTCTTTACTCCGTAATCCCACCATTATGTAGAGGCAAAGCCCACAAATAGAAGGGTGGCTTTATCCTGTATCCCCTTCCCTGCACCATAGCCTGAAGAAATTTGTCTTGTAGCACGATCACTATGATGTCTAAGAGGAAGCTAAGTAGTGGCTCTAAGGCTTGAGGTCCAATACCTTAGGCAAAAGGCTCAGAAGGGGATGTATGTATCGTCTCCATGTCTTCTGGCAATGTCACAGGAGGAGGGTCTTTAATCCCGTACGACGTACAGCTGTAAAAAAGGCACACTTTAAGTAAGTTGCTACAATTTTGTTAAGTGCAATCATGACAATCAGTGCATAAATTCACATTGCGGCATCTAGAAGAAGAATACACACAATGGGCAGGTTATCTTGAACAATGCATAACATTTGTAAACTGGTTACGATGGCATAAATTATTAAATAGCATGAAAATCACAAAGAGCTCAGGTATCACGTTTGAGTCCTTTCTTTGGGTGCAAACTTTTACTTTGCAATAAACAAGTTATAAAATAGTGCAAATCTATTAGTGCAAATGTCCATGTCAGGTGAGGCTCAACAATAACTTGAGTCCTTTTTCCTGAAAGTGCTTAAAGTTGTAGAGTCCTCTGAAATCTAGTAAAAGTTCCTTGCAATCCACAGGGCAAAGGAGTATATTGTAATCCAAAGGGTTAAAAGTCAATAAGAGCAGCAAAGGCTATCAAGTAACCTGAGAAAGGGGATAAAACGGTCAACTTGGAGATGAAGGGGTTAAGTGCTGATGGGGGGAGTCCTTACTGACATGACCATCTGGATGAGGACAAAACTGGCAACCTGGAACAAAACGGTTAAAACAGCACACTAAAACTGCCAAACAGGTCCTCACCCGTCAGGAAATCAGTCCATGGAGTGGCTCCCAAAACAATGTCACTGATATTATCTTTCTTTCTGTAGTGGGGACACCTTACAAATAGGTGTCAAGCTCCTCATCACTGCTGGAGCTGCTGAATCTCATGGGCGGATTGTCCAGCCTCTCATGGAAACATACAGTAGCATTGGTAGTACACCACCGCCCTCTACTGGTGACAGTAGGGATTAGATCTTGCAGACAGCCTGGAGAGAGTTGCTGTGACACGCTGCAAGACGGGATCCACAGCCGGTGCAGGAAGTGGCAGAACTTCTGGCTGCAAAGGTTCAGGGAGAGCTGGAATATTGGACTGTGGCTGTTGTGGCTGCTTCCAGGGGAGCATATAAGGCGGCATGAAGCAGGGCTGCACCTTGGGATTAAACGTCAGGACACTATTGTTTATCTGTCCCACCTTCAGGGTTGGTGGCAGTGATAAATCCGGAATCAAGGGTGCAGGGGCAGGTTGTGCCTTTTCCCTGAATAGCAGACGGCCATCCGGGGTCTCCTGTAGACAACGGGTCCTGCCCGCAGAGCCTGGATCCTCCTGCCAGGTCTCTGGGGTGACGGCAGGGGAGAGTGGCTTCTGCAGTAGGGTGACTCCTGCTGCAAACAGTCCTTGCATGGACCGCATGGGGATGTACTCGACTTGATCCCCCACATACAAATTGTGTCTCTCCTGGGGCAAATAGTGGCGCTTCACTGACCGGCGGCCTACAAACACTTCATTCCCTGAATAATTGTCCTGGAGGAACCCCACTCCTCTCTCTACCGAGAACCATAGGATGGTTCCGGTCCTCCTGGCCAACTTGGGGTCTCCTGGTTGAGGGTCGTCTATCACTTGTTTCACCCACTCCTCAACCGCTGACTTATATTCCCATGCGGTCTGGGCGAATGCTGTAATTTTGTGGGGCACGTCAGGGTTCAGACTGCGGAGCTTCTCATAGCTGGGCGGCGGAGAGGAATCTCCAGCCGCCTCCGCCGCACCAGGATGCACAGATAACTGTGCAGGCTGGGGTCCGGTGACATTGGAAGGTGTCGCGGGACGCGGGGCAGGCTTGGGCCTGACGGCAGGTGCTGGGGTCTCTGGACGTGGCAGTGGGGCGGACACGGACCGGGCCTGGGCCTCAGGGAGCGGGGTTTCTCCTACCTGCTGTCGCGGCCGGGCAGCCGGTTCCGGTATCCTCTGGTCACGATCCTGCAGCTCCTTCTTCGTCTGCGCCACAGACTGGATGCCGGTGACAGTAGCGACGGCCCCTGCGGTGGATGGCTCGACGTCCACTTCCATTTGTGTGGGCACATCTTCTTCCGCGGTGGCACTTGAGTCAGTGGAGGGATCCACGGCCTCCGGGAACTTGAACGAGTCCTGGCTTTGCACCTCAGGGATCGGGGCTTCAGCGGCGGCCTTCTCCGACTCCTCTGAGATATTGGACAGGGCAGGTGAGACTGGGTCTTTGGGCACAGAGGGATCCACTGCCTCCAGCCTGGTACCAAAGATTGACGGTCCACGTCTCTGTAATAGTTGGGAAACTTGGATCTCCAGCGGCTGTTCTGGATACACGTCTTCTCCGCCGATGGACATTTCGTTCCACCTGGGACGCGGGTAAGCCACGCTTGCTGCTCTCCTGCACACACTAATAGCCAGAACTAAGGGAGGGGCGCAGAGGGTGGAGTCTTTATCACCTCGGGCTAGGTCAGTAACAAGTTCATGGAGGGCGGACTCTATTTTTCCCTGCTCCTGAAGGAGCGTATTCGACATCTTCGCGCCTTTCTGCAGGGGGTGTTATTAGATTTTCCCGCTTCTGGGGGGCGTATTCCTGAGAGGGTGTTTCTCTGTTCCTTTGTTCTTTTGCATGAAGATGAAGCGCCGTCTTAAAACGAATATGGCGAATTTCCACAATATCGAATTAACTCTTCAAGTGCTGCAGCGCACATGTAGCGCTTTCTTGGCACAGCAATACAAGTAAGAAAGTCACTTTTTTAGTGATCTTTCGCACAATCTTCAGCCCTTATTGTTATACTGTGAAACATGCGATTTAAGTCTGTTTTTTGCGCACAATTAGATGCGATTCTGTTGTCAGGGGTGGACACACAATACAACCTGATCCTGTGACGCCACTTGATGCAATGAGCAGGACACTGGGTCAGTGGGGTTGCTATGCAGTGGGTCAGTTTATATGTGTAAGAGTTATGTGTAAGAGTTTGTGACGCCAGTTGCAGCTTGCGCAGGTACTGTAGCAGGGCCCTTTAAGATGGTGTAGCTCATATACCAGGTGAGCAATGCCAGAGGGTGAATAATGTCTCTATGCAGTGTCAACGGTGTCTCCTACCTTGGTACGGCTGGACTCCTGTATCCTGGCTCACATGCAACAAAATGAGTGTTGTTAATAGGAGTTCTGATGGAATAATTAAGATCCAGACAGGAAATATCGTCCAACTCGTCTTTACTTAATGCAGCTTTGAATCCATACAAGTTACAGCAATAGTCTTGGGTCCCAGCAGGTTTTGGCAAAATGTGGCAGGAATTTATAGCTATTCTGCATCTGATACATACGCCTATAGATCTGGCAGGTATTAGTCTTCTGCTCTGTCTGTATTCTGCTTGGTATGGGCCTGACTAGCTGAGGAGGTATTTGGCTTCTCCTGAACTTGGGAATTGTACTCGCAGGACAGCTCGCAGGGTATGGTGTCTTCTTCCTGGAGATCTATTGTTCTGTAGATGCTGCTTCTCTTGTCATCCAGCTGAGGTAGATGACTCAGGCTGGAAAGATGGATCTTGAACCTCAGCCGAGATTGGTTCCAGGGTTGGGATCCCTGTAACTGGGAGCTCCTACACAGCCTTCCCCAGAAGGGGGGCTGGTTCACACTGACTAACCTTTCCTTCCTCCCTATGATGTAGGAAATTGGAAGATTCCATTCCTCCTCAGAAAGGGGGAGCTAGCCTGGAATGGACTATTCCAGCCTAGATATACTAAACTGTACTATAGACTATCCATATATTGCCGCCACCTACTGGTGCACATAAATAATTACAGCAATTCACATGAAACAGTCATAAGAAATCCAGATAATATAAATGTAATGTCAATTTACACCAGATGATAACACATTTACACTTTAACATAATGTAGCTGGGTGACAGAGTTTTAGTGACATACTCTGGGATGTTACATGTGCAACTTCAAAATTTTATGGCGCCATGATCTGGAGTCCATTCAAATGTACATGTATGCACTCTTACTGTAGTTCTGTTTATCTCTCAATTTATTTGAACGCCCTCTATGTGCTGGATTAAAATTCTCTGTAGGGCGATTTATGTAGGGATCTTGAGGAGAATGCTATGGTACATGTGGCATCCAACTTAGCTTTCCACAGCAGTCCAGGTAAAGTCTGAAAGGATTTGTCTTACTTCAGCAAGTGGCATTTATTATGTAGAGAAAGTTAATACAAGCCACTTACTAATGTTTTGTTATTATCCATATTACCTCCTTTGCTGGCTTGATTTATTTTGTTGTCCTCTCTGGTGGTCAGGACCATGGGAGTGCACATAGGCTAGTGCTTTTTCCTATAGTGTGCAAGCATGGCCACCACTGCTGGATTGCAGGGTGATCGTAACCAAAGAAACGAGCAGTGTATAATGCGATGGAAAAATGAATCAAGCCAGCAAAGGAAGCAATATGGGTAATAACAATAGATTAGTAAGTAACTTGTATTAACTTCCTCTACATTATAAATGCTATTTGCTGAAGTGAGACAACCCATTTAACTAAACTTACAAGCAGCTGCAAAAGAAAAAAAAAAACTGTCCCTCTAAAGGACCTATGACGGTCCTATGACCCGTTCATGCTTCATACAGACAGCAGGGGTGTAGTGAAGCCAGATACCCACCCAGGAACTATTTTTGGTGGTCAGGGCACCACCCGAACATTATTTTTAGCAAAAAGGTTGCCACCCTGGCACTACTAGGCTGCCAAAACACAGTAGTACGCAGTAGGCTCCTGTGCCGTCTATGTATTTTTGCAATAAAATCAATGCATTTATGTCGTGATTTTGCAGAAATTACAGCAAAACCACAATGAGAAAATATGCAGGACCTTTAGGGATATTATAGTCACATGACAAAGGCCCTGCATGGCAGAGGAGTGCAGCCTATCTAAAATGAGGTTGCTCCTGGTAGATCACATGACTGGACTGGAAAGATAGAGATTTATTCTAATGCCCTCTAAATCCCTCTATGGAGGGAAAAGAAGTGGGGAGGAAGAGGATGCTGCTGCTGTGGAGGAAGGTATTTTGGGGACTGATAAGAGGAAAACAGTCCATGGGAAAATGGACAGCCTGTGAGGAAGGAGAGGCCAGTCTGTTAGAGAGGGGGACCATGGAGAGCCATCTGAAAGACAAGGGAGGCATTTAGAGTAGCCTGTAACAGAGGGGGCCATGTGGAGCAGTCTGTGTGAGAAGGGGCTATATGGAGCAATTTGAGAGCAAGGGACACTAACTAACTGGGTGTGAGGAAGAGGCAAGGGGAATTGTCTATGTAAAAGAGGGGGCAGTCTGTGTGAGAGGGAAAAACATGGGGATCAGTTCATGTGAAAGAGAGGGTTATTGGAGCATTCGGTGAGAGAGAGGGCCATGGAAAGCAGTCTGTGGAAGAGAAAGGGGTATGATATGAAATCAGTGTGAGAGAATGGTAGTATGAGAGAGCAGGCCAAGACCTTCTTGGCATAAGAACATGTCTTATGTGGCGATCAAAGGGGAAACATGGGAACAGTCTATGAGATCAAGTGGCATGGGTACAGCGTCAGACTGGCCCCACTAAGTATCCTGCAGTGGGCCCTGTGACAGTCCTATGACCGCCTGCCTTCCTGACCATTCACAACACTGTGAGTTCCGCGTGGCTTATTATAATTCCTAGGCCCCTCAGCCTCAATGCCTATGTATATCGGCAGGGAGCTGGACCAGGAGATTCCAACGTTTCTTCACTGGCAGCACCATAGGCCAACAGGCGACCCATGCAGTACATACCTTGGATCACCAGAAATCCAGAGAGGACCACATAAGGGCCATCGGTCATAGAGACATGTCTGTGCATGCAACAGATGGTGAGCATAACCTTTATCAAGGCAGGAAGTATTAGTAATATATTGTTTAGGTGTGTGAAAGGAACCAAAAGCATAATTTCGTCAAATTTTGTAAAGTTAGTCATTTATTCAGCTATCTGATAGGCAGCTTCTATGTCCCCAGTTGTTATTGTGAGGGATATTCTGCAGAGATATACCCTGAGGGACTCCTCTCGCACAGGTGCATGACTGAAGACAGGGTTAATGCTAGATGGTTTGCTGAAGTTTGCCTTCTGCTGTTCACAGTAAAGTGTTATCTTAATGCCAGATACTGTCCATATTCTTTTGTATGTGTCCTGAACTTTACAAGTTCTGCATCCCCTTAATCCATTTACATATGGATGTATCTGTGCTTTTTAACTTAAAGGGGTATTAAATCACTGACAAGCTAATAGTAGTATACATTCCACCATCAAAAATAATTCACTGTAGTTAGGAACGCTATAGGGATTAGATAAAACGGATACTTTATTAAATATACAAAAATGTGTGTGGAAAAGTGACCTACTAAATATATAAAGTTCAAAGTGACCAAGATCTATCCACGAACCCTGAGGCGGATCGAGGTATTGCGTGGAAAACCACGGTCAGCATTAACGCTCAGGTGTGGATACAGTCACTGAGAAATCCACTTCAGGTGCACAACAAAAGGTTGCAAAACCATGCCAGCAGGCTATAGTTATCAATACACAACCAAATGTGCGCACCGTGGCACAGACAAGGTGCTCAGCTCAATCACCCAGTCTAGATGGCCCTGGACTAAATGACCAAACTAATCCATTGATAAACATCTACTCACTAGGTTAGGCCTCCATCAAGAACCACCTGTTCATGGATATGAACCAGATGTCTGATTGCCGGCCCTGTGAGCACGAATCAAGGGACAATAACTAACTGGGTATGAGCGAAAAGCTTGAGTGCACCTGTTCACATACTACAGAGGGCTGGATTAACGCAGACCACTTCTGTTGTCTGAATGCAAGTCAAGCAAAATTAAAAAATATGGGTTTGCCCCCCACTAATCGCTCGACGCGTTTCGCCATGTTTGGCTCGTCAGGAGCATAAAATGTGGGTAGAAGGAAAAGCAAACCAGCTGCTAACCTCCATGACAGAGGCTGCAGCTATCATGTGTTAGCCAAGGTCTATCAACACTCTTTGGCCTTGAATCGTGACACATGTGACATTGCTGACACCCAAATCAGGTCCATCTGGGCCTGAACAATTGCGTATTGTGGCCACTTATGTCGAGGCACATGATATGGTAAGTGAATTACTCACCAGTTATTGGGGCATTTTAAAATCTGACCCCGACATTGGTCATCTGGTAGGAGAAACACCTCTGATAACGTACAGACGTGGACGCAACTTAAGAGATCGTCTGGTCCACAGTTTTTTCAAGCCCCCATTACAACCACCTGGCCGAGTACCAACCTTAACCCCTTAAGGACCAGGCTCATTTTCACCTTAAGGACCAGGCCATTTTTTGCAAATCTGACCAGTGTCACTTTAAGTGCTGATAACTTTAAAACGCTTTTACTTATACAGGCCATTCTGAGATTGTTTTTTCGTCACTTATTGTACTTCATGACACTGGTAAAATAAAGTCAAAAAAATTAATTTTTTTCCATAATAAAATACCTAATTTACCAAAAATTTGGAAAAATTAGCAAATTTCAAAGTTTCAGTTTCTCTACTTCTGTAATACATAGTAATACCCCCAAAAATTGTGATGACTTAACATTCCCCATATGTCTACTTCATGTTTGAATTATTTTGGGAATGATATTTTATTTTTTGGGGATGTTACAAGGCTTAGAAGTTTAGAAGCAAATCTTGAAATTTTTCAGAAATTTACAAAAACCCAATTTTTAGGGACCACTACAGCTCTGAAGTCACTTTGCGAGGCTTACATAATAGAAACCGCCCAAAAATGACCCCATTCTATAAACTACACCCCTCAAGGTATTCAAAACTGATTTTACAAACTCTGTTAACCCTTTAGGTGTTGCACAAGAGTTATTGGCAAATGGGGATGAAATTTGAGAATTTCATTTTTTTGCCTAATTTTCAATTTTAACCCATTTTTTCCACTAACAAAGCAAGGGTTAACAGCCAAACAAGACTGTATCTTTATTGCCCTGACTCTGCCGTTTACAGAAACACCCCATATGTGGCCGTAAACTACTGTACGGCCACACAGCGGGGCGTAGAGTGAAAGGCGCGCCGGATGGTTTTTGGAAGCCAGATTTTGCTGGACAGTTTTTTTGACACCATGTCCCATTTGAAGCCCCCTGATGCACCCCTAGAGTAGAAACTCCATAAAAGTGACCCCATCTAAGAAACTACACCCCTCAAGGTATTCAAAACTGATTTTACAAACTTTGTTAACCCTTTAGGTGTTGCACAAGAGTTATTGGCAAATGGGGATGAAATTTGAGAATTTCATTTTTTTGCCTAATTTTCAATTTTAACCCATTTTTTCCACTAACAAAGCAAGGGTTAACAGCCAAACAAGACTGTATCTTTATTGCCCTGACTCTGCCGTTTACAGAAACACCCCATATGTGGCCGTAAACTACTGTACGACCACACAGCGGGGCGTAGAGTGAAAGGTACGCTGTATGGTTTTTGGAAGCCAGATTTTGCTGGACAGTTTTTTTGACACCATGTCCCATTTGAAGCCCCCTGATGCACCCCTAGAGTAGAAACTCCATAAAAGTGACCCCATCTAAGAAACTACACCCCTCGAGGTATTCAAAACTGATTTTACAAACTTTGTTAACCCTTTAGGTGTTGCACAAGATTTAATGGAAAATAGAGATACAATTTCAAAATTTCACTTTTTTGGCAGATTTTCCATTTTAATATTTTTTTTCCAGTTACAAAGCAAGGGTTAACAGCCAAACAAAACTCATTATTTATGGCCCTGATTCTGTAGTTTACAGAAACACCTCATATGTGGCTGTAGACCGCTGTACGGGCACACGGCAGGGCGCAGAAGGAAAGGAATGCCATACGGTTTTTGGAAGGCAGATTTTGCTGGACTGGTTTTTTGACACCATGTCCCATTTGAAGCCCCCTGATGCACCCCTAGAGTAGAAACTCCATAAAAGTTACCCCATCTAAGAAACTACACCCCTCGAGGTATTCAAAACTGATTTTACAAACTTTGTTAACCCTTTAGGTGTTGCACAAGATTTAATGGAAAATAGAGATACAATTTCAAAATTTCACTTTTTTGGCAGATTTTCCATTTTAATATTTTTTTTCCAGTTACAAAGCAAGGGTTAACAGCCAAACAAAACTCATTATTTATGGCCCTGATTTTGTAGTTTACAGAAACACCTCATATGTGGCTGTAGACCGCTGTACGGGCACACGGCAGGGCACAGAAGGAAAGGAATGCCATACGGTTTTTGGAAGGCAGATTTTGCTGGACTGGTTTTTTGACACCATGTCCCATTTGAAGCCCCCTGATGCACCCCTAGAGTAGAAACTCCATAAAAGTTACCCCATCTAAGAAACTACACCCCTCAAGGTATTCAAACTGATTTTACAAACTTTGTTAACCCTTTAGGTGTTGCACAAGATTTAATGGAAAATAGAGATACAATTTCAAAATTTCACATTTTTGGCAGATTTTCCATTTTAATATTTTTTTTCCAGTTACAAAGCAAGGGTTAACAGCCAAACAAAACTCATTATTTATGGCCCTGATTCTGTAGTTTACAGAAACACCTCATATGTGGTTGTAGACCGCTGTACGGGCACACGGCAGGGCGCAGAAGGAAAGGAATGCCATACGGTTTTTGGAAGGCAGATTTTGCTGGACTGGTTTTTTTGACACCATGTCCTATTTGAAGCCCCCCTGATGCACCCCTAGAGTAGAAACTCCAAAAAAGTGACCCCACTTTAGAAAGTACGGAATAGGGTGGCAGTATTGTTGGTACTAGTTCAGGGTAGATATGATTTTTGGTTGCTCTATATTACACTTTTTGTGCGGCAAGGTAACAAGAAATAGCTTTTTTGGCACGTTTTTTTTTTTGTTATTTACAACATTCATCTGACAGGTTAGATCACGTGGTAATTTTATAGAGCAGGTTGTCACGGACGCAGCGATACCTAATATGTATACAATTTTTTTTATTTATGTAAGTTTTATACAATAACTTCATTTTTAAAACCAAAAAATTGTTTAGTGTCTCCATAGTTTGAGAGCCATAGTTTTTTCAGTTTTTGGGCGATTATCTTGAGTAGGGTCTAATTTTTTGCGGGATGAGATGACAGTTTGATTGGCACTATTTTGGGGTGCATATGACTTTTTGATCGCTTGCTATTACACTTTTTGTGACGTAAGATGGCAAAAAATTGCTTTTTTTGCACAATTTATTATTTTTATTTTTTATGGTGGTCACCTGAGGGGTTAGGTCATGTGATATTTATATAGAGCCGGTCGATACGGACGCGGCAATACCTAATATGTATACTTTATTTTTATTTATGTAGGTTTTACACAATGATTTTATTTTTGAAACAAAAAAAATGATGTTTTAGTGTTTCCATAGTCTAAGAGCCATAGTTTTTTCAGTTTTTGGGCGATTATCTTGAGTAGGGTCTAATTTTTTGCGGGATGAGATGACGGTTTGATTGGTACTATTTTGGCGTACATGCGACTTTTTTGATCACTTTTATTACCTTTTTTGGGAAGTAAGGTGGGCAAAATTTCAATTTTCTCATAGTTTTTATTTTTTTATTTTTATGGCGTTCACTGTGCGGGGAAAGTAACATGACCGTTTTATAGATCAGGTCGTTACGGACGCGGCGATACCTAATATGTGTAGTTTATTTTATTTTTTTTAATTTTTATTCAGTGATAAATGTTTTTTTTTTTTATCTTAACTTTTTTCACTTATTTTTTTTTTTTTTTGACCCAGACCCACTTGGTTCTTGAAGATCCAGTGGGTCTGATGTCTGTAAAATACAGTACAGAACCTATATAGGTATCTGTACTGTATTTTACTTACACTGAACAGATCTATGCTTTCAGCATAGATCTGTTCAGCACCATGGACAGCAGGACGCCTGAGCAGGCGTCCTGTTGCCATGGGAACCTTCCCCGTCTGCTCAGTTATGGTCAGAACTGCGCAGACGGGGAAGGGTAAGGACGGGGCTCTGGGGGGGCTGTCTGGGGGCTCTCTCCCTCTCCCATCGGGGGGCTGCAAAGGCACAGCAGCCCCCCGATCGGAGAGGGAGGGAGCTCCCTTTTACTGTTAACCTTTTCCATACAGCGGTCCGTACGGACCGCTGTATGGAAAGGGTTAAACGGCTGACATCGCATCAACGATGTCAGCCGTTTATACCAGGGTGCCAGCAATGTGCTGGCACCCTGGTATACCCACTGTACACCAACGATTATTCAATGGGAGGCGGGCGGGGGATCGCGATCCCGCCTGCCGCACCGCCCGCCTCCCGCAACGCCCCCACCGCCTGCGACACCCCCCCTGCACCACCCGCCGCCATCAAATCATGCAGGGGTGCAGGGGGGGGGTGTACTATATTGATTTTAGACACTCTAAAGTTTCTGATCCCCGCGGTCAGGGACCGCGGGGATCAGAAACTGCAAAAAGCGCAGCAAACCGCAGGTCTGAATTGACCTGCGGTTTGCTGCGATCGCCGACACGGGGGGGTCACATGACCCCCCCTGGCGTTTTAACAGGATGCCGGCTGAATGATTTCAGCCGGCATCCTGTTCAAATTAACCCCTGCGGCGCCGGAATGCCGATTTTAAAGTCAGGACGTACCGGTACGTCCTTGGTCCTTAAGGACTCGGGAAATAGGGCGTACCGGTACGTCCTATGTCCTTAAGGGGTTAAAGGACCTTTCGATGTGGAGGATGTGTGGCGTGCTCTGCTGTCCAGCTAGGTGCTACATTCACCTGCAGTGTAACAGAGCAAACGTTCACCATCAGATCCTTCGTTAATTGCAGGACTAGAGGGTTGGTATATTTGGCCACGTGCATATGTGGAAAACAATATGTGGGAAAAAAATCTTTAGGGAATTCCGCAGAAGAATTGCAGAACATCTTAATGACATCCGCAAGGGCGCAGACACCCCAATTGCAAGACACACATCCACCTTACACAGTGGTAATGCGGATGTGATTACATTTCAGGCCATAGAGGTGGTGAGAAGATCTCCAAGAGGAGGTAACTTTGACAAGCGATTGTTACAAAAAGAGACACAGTGGATTTACTGTTTGCACACACTCCAACCGCGGGGACCTAATGAATATAACTCTTCTGTTTGCTTTCTTTGCGTCCCTATGCATGTCATTTGTCTCACATTACTATGGGGAGCTTCTCTGGTCCATGTTCAAACGCGGACATGATATATTTTGCTCTGCCCTACATTCGCATCTCAGAGTTGAGTACACTGTGCGTCACCTTGATGCATTATAGTAATTTACATGATGCATCACCTCTATATATTATGATCACCCAGGACTTCTCACATCTCAGAGTTATCTTAATACAGTAACAAGTAACCACAGTAGTTATTCACTACATGTAACCACTTACTAGAATAAGACACCGATCCCTGTTCCTGTAGTGCTGCGCTGCCTTATTTTCAAAACCGCCATTTGGTCGCTCTAATATCAGTATACGAATGTATTGAAATTTGTCTGTGATCGCCTCATAGAGGGGGCGGGTAAGTGGGGCGGGTTATTTGCTGCAGCGTTGCCACACCTCCTGCTTTCTTATTGGCTGCCCCAGGGGCTTGATCCAGAAGAGAGTAGGAGTCTCCTCCTTATATAGCGCGTGTCCTTGCGGCCGCGTACGGCCACTCAGTGCTGATAGCTGCAGCCTGGTTTGATTGTTTGTCCTTCTACCCACATTTTATGCTCCTGACAAGCCAAACATGGCAAAACGCGTTGAGCGATTAGTGGGGGCAAACCCATGTTTTTGAATTTTGCTTGACTTGCGTTCACACAACAAAAGTGGTCTGCGTCAATCCAGCCCTCTGTAGTATATGAACAGGTGCACTCAAGCTTTTTGCTCATACCCAGTTAGTTATTGTCCCTTGATTCGTGCTCACAGGGCCGGCAATCAGACATCTGGTTCATTTCCATGAACAGGTGGTTCTTGATGGAGGCCTAACCTAGTGAGTAGATGTTTATCAATGGATTAGTTTGTTAATTTAGTCTAGGGCCATCTAGACTGGGTGATTGATCTGAGCACCTTGAACGTACCACAGTGCGCACTTTTCGTTGTGTATTGATAACTATAGCCTGCTGGCATGGTTTTGCAACTTTTTGTTGTACACCTGAAGTGGATTTCTCAGTGACTGTATCCACACCTGAGCGGTACTGCAGACCGTGGTTTTCCACGCAATACCTCGATCCGCCTCAGGCTTCGTGGATAGATCTTGGTCACTTTGAACTTTATATATTTAGTAGGTCACTTTTCCTCACACATTTTTGTATATTTAATAAAGTATCAGTTTTATCTAATCCCTATAGCGTTCCTAACTACAGTGAATTATTAAAGGGGTATTAATCATTAGTCAGACCACACATGGAGTACTGTGTACAGTTCTGGGCTCCAGTAAACAAGGCAGACATAGCGGAGCTGGAGAGGGTTCAGAGGAGGGCAACTAAAGTAATAACTGGAATGGGGTAACCACAGTACCCTGAAAGATTATCAAAATTAGGGTTATTCACTTTAGAAGAAGGACGACTGAGGGGAGATCTAATTACTATGTATACATTTATCAGGGGTCAGTACAGAGATCTATCCCATCATCTATTTATCCCCAGGACTGTGACTGTGACAAGAGGACTTCTCTGCGTCTGGAGGAAGGAAGGTTTGTACACAAACATAGAAAAGGATTCTTTACGGTAAGAGCAGTGAGACTATGGAACTCTCTGCCTGAGGAGGTGGTGATGGTGAGTACAATAAAGGAATTCAAGAGGGGCCTGGATGTATTTCTAGAGTGTAATAATATTACAGGCTATAGCTACTAGAGAGGGATCGTTGATCCAGGGAGTTATTCTGATTGCCTGATTGGAGTCGGGAAGGAATTTTTTATTCCCCTAAAGTGAGGAAAATTGGCTTCTACCTCACAGTTTTTTTTTTGCCTTCCTCTGGATCAACTTGCAGGATGACAGGCCGAACTTGATGGACAAATGTCTTTTTTCAGCCTTATGTACTATGTTACCATCCCAGACAATAGGGGCATATCGCTAGGATATGTCCCCATTGTCTGATAGGTGTGGATCCCACCTCTGGGAAACGCACCTACACCTAGAGCGCAGCAGGGAAGGGGGTGGAGGGTACACTTTGCATGCGCAGCCTCCCTCCATTCATTAAACTCTTCCTGCTCCGTTCTTGGCATAGGTGCGGGTCCTAGAGTTGGGACCCACACCTTTCAGACAATACGGGTATATCCTAGCGATATGCCCCTATTGTCTGTATGTTAATACCCCTTTAAACTAGACAAGATGCAGTGTTTGGTATGACCATCTTATGAGAGAGCAATTGTGACTGTGTGAACAAACAAATGGGGTGCATGACTTACTACAATGCGGAGCTCCTTTCACTGTGTTTTTGGGGGAGGATCTGTAGTTTAAACTCTCATTATTACTATTGATGGCCTAAAACAGGGATCAGCAACCTTCAGTACTCCAGATGCTGTCAAACTACAACTCCCAGCATGCACACTTACTCAGCTGTTCTCATAACTCTCATAGAAGCGAAAGGAGGATTTTGGTAGGTCTGGAGGTTGCGGACCACTGGCCTACTATGTTGATGTATGATAGTGCATAATACAGTTCTGTCCACATATAAATCTGCAGCTGCAAAATCTACCTTAAATCATGCTGTCGATTTAAAATCTGCACCCCAGTCCAAGTTAGGCCTCATGCACACGTTTTTTTTTAAGGTCCACAAAAACGGGGTCCGTAGGTCCGTGATCCGTGACCGTTTTTTCGTCCGTGGGTCTTCCTTGATTTTTGGAGGATCCACGGACATGAAAAATGAAAAAAAAATCAAAGTCAAGTTTGCCATTGAAATGATAGGAAAAAACGGACACGGATCACGGACACGGATCATGGACACGGATGACAATCTTGTGTGCATCCGTGTTTTTTCACGGACCCATTGACTTGAATGGGTCCGTGAACCGTTGGCCGTGAAAAAAATAGGACAGGTCATATTTTTTTCACGGCCAGGAAACACGGATCACGGATGCGGCTGCCAAACGGTGCATTTTCAGATTTTTTCACGGACCCATTGAAAGTCAATGGGTCCGCGAAAAAAAACTGAAAACGGCACAACGGCCACGGATGCACACAACGGTCGTGTGCATGAGGCCTAAGGCCTGGATCCCTCCTGAGAGCAGGAGCGCACTGCGTCACTGGTTGCTATGACGCCGTGCGCTCCCTGCTGCCGCCGCAATACAGTAATACACTGGTATGATCTATACCAGTGTATTACTGTACTGTGTCGGCAGCAGGGAGCGCACGGCGTCATAGCAACCAGTGACGCAGTGCGCTCCTGCTCTCAGGAGGGATCCAGGCCGCGGTTCCACAGCCGTGAAACACGGCCGTGTGCATGGGGCTTTATGCTGTGAATTTTATTCAAATCATGTGGATGAGATTTCTTAAAATCCACTTTGCTGGGATGCAAACACTGTGGATTTGCTGCCATGGATTTTCGTGAGACAATTCTACAGCATTTATGTCCCATGTGGAACTAATATACCCTAATATTTGTATGCAGCTATAGGGTCGGTCCCCAGAATCATTTCCTCTTGAAGGACCTAGAAACTCTATGGGGACCTTTTTTTTTAGAGGACAGTGGCAAGGGAAGCAGCTTGTGAGGCAGAGGCATTAAGAACAGTTTTTTATTTAAGAAGGGGTTATTGGGAGCAGTTTGCATTAGAGGGTAGGTATGGGAAGCAGTCTTTGAGAGAGAGAGGGGGCAGGGGCAACAATCGGTATGAAAAATCAGCAGCACAGGGGAGAAGTCTGTTTAAGAAAGGGATGGCATGGGTGAACAATCTTTGAGAGGGAAGAGGCCATGGGAGCAGTGTAAGGGCTTATGCACACAACCATGTGCTGGCCGGGCCCATGCTGCAGACCGCAAATTGCGGTCCGCAATGCACGGGCACAGACCACGGGGCAGCCGCATGCGGATCGCGGACCTATGCACTTGAATGGGGTCTGTGATCCCCATACTTTTTTGATGTGCGGAGGCACGGACAGAAACACCACGGAAGCACTCCTTAGTGCTTCCGCGGAGTTACGATCCGTGTTTCCGCACCGCATCTCCGGGTTTGCAGACCCACTGAAGTGAATAGGTCCGCATCCGTAATGCAGGGTGCACATGGCCGTGTGCAAGGGCGTACCCAGAAGCTTCTTGTCATGAGAACGTATTGATAGGCAATCAAAAACACTTCCCCAGAGAAGTTAACAATAAAGCCAGTTACACAATGTAGGGATTTCATCTGTGTTGTAGACCTGGGGACTTCTCCTTTAGGGCGGGTATGAGTGATTGAGGTTGTTGTTGTTCCTTTCATCACCCGGTAGTGATGCAGTCTCATGACTGAATCTGATGACACAAAAACAGAAACTGCCTAAAACCAACTAACTTTGTTAAGAAGCTGACCCTTGTTATGTTCCTTGACCCTATGAGCCTCATAGAGCACTAAAAGAGCACTAAAGATAATCTAAATCCTATAGCCCTGGCACTTTTATGGGGGGACTACACCTCTTACATGCAGACTGTTTTTTAATAAAAGGGGGTCATTTACCAAGATGAAATACGCCTAAATTAGGCATATTTCAGATGCAAATGGCCGCTATCTATGACTTCACCCCACTCATGCCAGTTCTAAAATTGTGGTGGTGGCGTGGGCGGGGAAGGGGACAAGCCGGCAGGCCTGTCTAATTTATCATTTTCTATTCCTGTTTTTGGCATAGACAATGGTCTAAATGAAAGACAGATAAGAAGCTGGCTTACGTTTAGACTGGTGCTGGATACACCAAAGTTATGGAGAGGCCTGCACCTCTTCATAACTTCGGCAGATCCTCCACCAGGGAAGCTTTATTGAGACCAGTGTCTAAAACACCAGTCTTAATAAATATGACCCTAAGTAGTATACAGAATCAAAAAAATATATATATATATATTACCATGTTCATGGTGTGTATTGCACAGACAGAAGCAATTCTTCTACTGAAGAATATGGTGCTTCACTGGGGCTTTCTGGTCTAGAATAAGCATGGAGACATAGAGGGTATGTGCAGTGCATTTACATTATACACGGATAATACATTATCTCTTCTATTGAAAAGCATATTGTTGGCGTAAAGTTATTTATGTCTATTGTCACTGCTGTGTCACATATGCCAAACATAGAAATCAAGACCTACATGGTCTTATATGTGCTGTTTTCTTCAACATTGGCAGTAATTAGCTAAATAAGCCGTCTTAGCAAATGGTAATTAAAGGCATAACCCTGCAGCATCTGGACTTGTCATTCTCTGTTATTGCATTATTTTACCAGTAAATACTTTACGTAACAAATTGACATTAAAAACAGCTTGACACGTAGCACACCACAGCCTGTGTCCTGTAATTGCCATTACCACATGCAGATAAAGAGTGCTGTTCATTGAAAATGTGTTTCATTAACCTTCAATGAACAGAGAAAGTGTCCAACATCACTTTGTAATTCTCAGCAGTCTATCCTGCTCTCCGAATCATTCATGCCAGTCTTTTATCCTTTGGATCTATCTCTTAAAATGTTACAATTGAAACTACAAAGTGTCAAATATGATTTCACAGATGGCAAATGCACTTGCTTCAGCCCCGTCCCCCTTTCTGTGTCGGCAAGCACAATGACACAATGAGAACTTTTTTATTTTATTTATTTTTTATTTTAATAATGTTCACGTCTAACAGTGTGAGATATGAAAGCTGCTAATCTGACAGAAAATAGCATCCTCAGCTTTTTCAACCACCCCAAAGCCACTGGGACGCCAAATCTTTGGACCTGTGCCCAGCACATCTGAATCAAGGATAGATTACAACATTAAACACAGTTAATGCTTTTGTAATAATATTTCCTCACTAAAGTAACATCATGGAGCAGCTTGATCTTCTTTATGTAGACAATAAAAGAAATGTCTCCACTTTTTACATATTTTTGGTACTGGATTAGTCACATGCTGAGAAATTCTTTGTAAAACTCATAAACTTTGAAGCAATACTTTCACCACAGTATAATAACAATGTGAAAGCAGGCAAATAGTGTACAGAATAGAATTTTATTTTTTGGTTAGGCAGGGTTGGTGTTAGAGACCCAAAAGTTATTTTAAGGACTATTGTTATGTCTGGCAGCAATAGAGTTGGAAGAAAAAGTATGTGAACCCTTTGGAATGATATAGATTTCTGCACAAATTGGACATAAAATGTGAGCTGATCTTCATCTAAGTCACAACAATAGACAATCACAGTCTGCTTAACCCCTTAAGGACACATGACGTACCAGTACCGCATGTTTCCCGAGTCCTTAAGGACACATGATGTACCGATACATCATGAGTTTAAAATGCGATTGCGGCGCTGCGGGGGTTAATCATAACAGGATGCATCCTGTCACAACGCCAGGGGGGTCATATGACCCCCCGTATCGTCGATCGCAGCAAACCACAGGTCAATTCAGACCTGCGGTTTGCAGCGCTTTCTGCAGTTTCTGATTGGCACGGTCCCTGACCGCGGGGATCAGAAACTTTTAAATGCCCAAACTAAAGATTTCTCCCCCCCCCCCCTTCCCCCCTGCACCCCTGAATGATTTTTTTGCCGGCGGGTGGTCCAGGGTGGGGGGGTTGCAGGCGGGGCGGCAGACGGGATCGCAATCCCCCGCCCGCCTCCTCTTGAATATTCATTTTCTAAGGAACTGACACTCTGGTATAAACGGCTGACATCTGTGCTGTGATGTCCGCCGTTTAACCCTTTCCATACCGCGGTCCGTACGGACCGCTGTATGGAAAGGGTTAACAGTCAGGGAGCTCCCTCCCCCATCGGGGGGCTGCTGTGCCTTTGCAGCCCCCAGACAGGATGGGGTCACAGAGGGAGGGAGCCCCCCTCCTTCCCCGTCTGCTCAGTTGTGGCAGACGGGGAAGGTTCCCATGGCTGTTAGGAGTTATACATGTTAACATGTTTACTGCCACCTGTAGGCTATATAGATATGACAGTTTAAAACCTTAGTTATATTGTTTGTGTCTGAATAAAGTTGCTGTTGAAATACCTCACATCGCCTCAGGAAACATGGTGTCAGAAGTGGAGAGGGCTTTGGTGTTTTAGAAACCACTAAAGTCCTAATATCAGAACAAAACATGAACAAGAATTGTTTCTCTGGTAATTTATTAATAAGAGACACACAGTGTTACAGAAAATGGCTGCAAACAACTTCCCTGTGCCGTCTCCCATTGACTGTAAAGGGGACCTGGCAGTTAACTGGACATATTTCAAATCCCAGTGGGAAGATTATGAGGTGGCAATTGAACTTGATAAGAAAGACTCCAAGGTAAGGATAGCAACATTGCGCTCAGTGATGGGGAGAGACTGTCTGCGTATTTATCAGCACCTCACTCTCTGATGCCGACAAGCAGGACATAGAGAAAACTCTGGATGCATTACAGAGTCATTTTATGCCTTCACATAACATCATTTATGAGAGGTACATATTCAATACCACAAACCAAGGCCCATTGGAAACTATAGATCAGTATGTGACTAGACTGAGGCAGCTAGCCGCTACATGCGAGTTTGGAGTGTTACATGATGAACTTATCAGAGACAGAATAGTTCTGGGATCAAAAGACATTAATGCTAGAAAGAGAATGCTCAGAGTACCAGACCTGAACCTACAGAGAGCCATTGATATGTGTAGAAGCCATGAACTTACAGAAATGAAAATACAAGCAATGCAAGAAAGCAAAAGTGTAACTGAAGCTGTACATTATACTTCTAAAACATATAAAAAGCCCATGAAAGAAAGCAAAGTAAAAACAATCAGATGTAGATACTGTGGAAACAACCACCCCTGGGGAGAGACCACTGTCCTGCATATGGAGAAACCTGTAGTAAATGCAAAAAGAAAAAACATTTATCTAGAGCAGGCATGCTCAACTTGCGGCCCTCCCGCTGTTGTAAAACTACAACTCCCACAATGCCCTGCTGTAGGCTGATAGCTGTAGGCTGTTCGGGCATGCTGGGAGTTGTAGTTTTGCAACAGCTGGAGGGCCGCAGGTTGAGCATGCCTGATCTAGAGTATGCAGGCAAGCAAATGCCAGAATGCATATGGCTGCACAGTTCAAGAGCAGCAGCTCAGAAGAATCAGTATTAACTATTATTCAATAGGAGCAGTAAGCAGTCCAGGATCACAGTGGTTTGTACCACTAGAACTCAGCATTGACAGAGAAGCAGGGAAAAGGTTACACTGTCAGTTAGACTGTGGGGCCACCTGCAACCTTATGACATACAAAGACTATTGCAAAATTGTTAAAGAAGAAAAGCCAACATTACAGAAGAGTAACGTCAAATTAAAATGGTACAATGATACGTATATGATACCTATGGGCCAATGTAAACTAAATTGTACATATAAAGATAAAACATATCCACTGCAATTCCAAGTTGTCCAAGGTAAACACAAACCACTTCTCTCAGCAGAAACATGTCAGAAAATGGGCCTCCTTACACTGAATGTAGAACATATTGTATTATTACATGATGACCAGCAAACAACTACAACTTCACCCTTTTCTTATGACATGATCACAACTGAATATAGAGACATTTTCAAAGGACTAGGGTGTCTACCTGGAGAGTATAACCTAGAAATAGATGAAGCAATACCTCCTGTTCAACACCAACCACGTAGAGTGCCGGCTCCACTTAAAGCAGACTTAAAGGCGAAAATAGAGATATTAGAGACACTGGGAGTGATAAAAAAGGTCATAGAACCTACGACATGGATAAGTAGTATGGTTTCTGTTAAGAAACCAGGCAAGCTGCGAATATGCATTGATCCCAAAGACTTAAAAAAAGCACTAAGACGCTCACATTATCCAATGCCCACTATAGAGGAAATCCTGCCAAGTTTAACAAATGCAAAAGTATTTTCTGTCTTGGATGCTAAGGATGGCTTCTGGCAAGTAAAACTGGACACTAAAAGCAGTTATCTCACTACATTCTGGACTCCCTTTGGGCGTTACATATGGCTACGCATGCCTTTTGGGATTGCTACTGCACCAGGAGAATATCAACGTAGACAACATAAAGCAGTAGAAGACCTGCCCGGAGTGGAAGTTATTGCAGATGATATATTGGTGTATAGCTGTGGTGACACTACAGAGGAGGCCACAAAGGATCATGACAAGAATTTGATTGGACTCTTAGAGAGAGCTTGAAAGCTGAACCTAAAATTCAATAAAAAGAAGCTGAGATTGAGGCTACCTTCGGTACCATACATGGGACATTTACTCACAGCAGAAGGCCTGCGTCCTGATCCAGAAAAAGTCAGAGCAATTTTAGAGGTACCAAAGCCTGACAATGTACAAGCAGTTCAGAGACTGCTAGGGTTTGTAAACTACCTTTCAAAATTCTTACCACATCTTTCAGATGTATGTGAACCACTGCGCAGACTGACAGACAAAGACAGCTTGTGGGCCTGGCAATCCAGCCATGATGAAGCCCTCAAGCAAATAAAAGATATTGTTACTAAACATCCAGTTTTGAGATACTACAATGTCAATGAAGAAGTAACAGTCCAATGTGATGCCAGTGAAAAAGGTCTTGGAGCAACACTTTTGCAAGGAGGATCTGCCAGTGACGTTTGCATCACGTACACTGTCTTCAACAGAACAAAGATATGCCCAGATTGAAAAGGAATGTCTTGCCATTGTATATGCATGCCAGAAGTTTAATCAGTACTTACATGGAAAAAGTATTATTAACATTGAGACTGATCATAACCCACTAGAGAGCATTTAAAAAACTCTCCTAGTAGCACCAAAACGTCTACAGTGCATGATGCTACAGTTGCAAAAATACAACCTGAATGTGGTTTACAAAAAAGGATCAGAAATGTATAGTGCAGACTTCTTATCAAGAGCAGCATTACCTCACAAAACAATAGACAAGGACACCCAGATTATGAGATTTTCTTGATGCAAACAGAGTATGCATTTTCTAAGGAACTGGAAGAGATAAACTTTGCAGAATATCTAAAAGTGTCAGAAGTTCACAGAACAAGATGAAGTCTTGCAAGCATTAAAAACTACTGTTCTTACAGGATGGCCAGACCAGAAAGAAAAAATCCAAATTTGTATCAGGGACTACTGGGGCTTTAGAGATGAGATAAGCATACAAAATGGAATTCTGTATAAAGGACACAGAGTCATCATACCAAAAAACATGCCCCCAGAAATGATAGTGAGGACTCATTCTAGCCACTTAAAAATAGAAGCATGCATTTGCAAGGCCAAGGATGTCATCTTTTGGCCACACATGGGCCCAGAGATTATAGAGGCAATAAAGAACTGTAATACTTGCAATGAGTATATGCGTAAACGAACAAAAGAACCTCTGATGACTCACAAATTGCCCACTCTACCCTGGAGCAAACTAGGCATGGACTTATTTTCCTTAACAGGACAAGATTACTTAATAATTGTTGATTATTATTCAGATTTCTGGGAAATTGATTTAGTTTCTGATACCACCTCTAAAACAATTATAGATTGTTGCAAAGCCCATTTTAGCAGACATGGAATCCCTGATTCTGAAATTACAGATAACGGACCGCAGTTTGTCAGCTCAGAGTTTGCACGATTTTGTAGAGAGTGGGAATTTGAACATCTTACATCATCCCCATATCACAGTCAGTCCAACGGTAAAGCTGAAGCTACTGTAAAAATAGCAAAAACACTCATAAAGAAAGATAAACGAGATGACAAGGATATCTGGAAAGCGGTTCTTGACTGGAGAAATACCCCATCAGAAGGCACCAGCAGTAGTCCTGTACAACAGCTAATGTCAAGAAGGACCAGGACTTTACTTCCGACTGCTCAGAAACTGCTGTTTCCAAAGGTTATAAAAAGGCATATTATGATAAAGGAGCCAAGGAACTTCCCGAACTAAGCATTGGTCAGCCAGTGCGAATACAACCATTGCCGTCATCAACAGATGAAATTTGACGACACAGTATTTGTTTGGAGAAAGTTGCTCCACGATCTTATGAAGTGGAAGCAAATGGACAGTTGTACAGAAGGAACAGGGAGTTTCTGAGGACTGCAGATGACAAATCTGATGTTGAAATAAGTGAAGTGATTACACCAGGTACATCTCCAGATGAGACAACTCCCAAAGAAACAGGGATGGATGATCATATGCAACAATGTGAAGCTCCTGCCACACCAAGACGTACTAGAACTAGGGTTATTAGAACACCAACAAGATATAAGGATTTTGCATGCTAGATACATTATAAAAAAACATTGTCACCTTTGGAATGTATAGTGGTATCCAATCATCTTATGTTATATATTACTTGATTTCACAAGAAAGGGAAAATGTTAGGAGTTATATATGTTAACATGTTTACTGCCACCTGTAGGCTATATAGATATGACCGTTTATAACCTTTGTTATATTGTTTGTGTCTGAATAAAGTTGTTGAAATACCTCACATCGCCTCAGGAAACAATGGCAACAGGACGCCATCTCAGGCATCCTGATGTCCATGGTGCTGAACAGATCTGTGCTAAAGGCATAGATCTGTTCAGACAAAGTGTAATTAAATACAGTACAATACACTATATAGTGTACTGTACTGTATTATACAGATATCAGACCCACTGGATCTTCAAGAACCAAGTGGGTCTGGGTCAGAAAAAATGTAAAATAAAGTGAAAAAAGTAAAGATTAAAAAAAATATTTATCACTGAATAAAAAAAAAAAATCACCCTACACATATTAGGTATCGCCGCGTCCATAACGACCTGATCTATAAAACGGTCATGTTACTTTCCCCGCATGGTGAACGCCATAAAAAAAAAAAATTAAACTATGAGGAAATAAAAATTTTGCCCACCTTACTTCCCAAAAAAGGTAATAAAGTGATCGAAAAAGTTGCATGTACGCCAAAATAGTACCAATTAAACCGTCATCTTATCCCGCAAAAATCATACCCTAACCAAGATGATCGCCCAAAAACTGAAAAAACTATGGCTCTTATGCTATGGAAACACTAAAACATGATATTTTAATTTTTTTTTAAATGAAATCATTGTGTAAAACTTACATAAATAAAAAAAAAGTATACATATTAGGTATTGCCACGTCCGTATCGACTGGCTCTATAAAAATATCACATGACCTAACCCCTCAGGTGAACACCGTAAAAAAATAAATACTGTGTAAAAAAAAGCGATTTTTTTGTCATCTTACGTCACAAAAAGTGTAATAGCAAGCGATCAAAAAGTCATATGCACCACAAAATAGTGCCAATCAAACAGTCATCTCATCCCGCAAAAATCATACCCTAAGGCCCCATGCACACGGCCGTGTTTCACAGCCGTGTGCGGGCCGTGGAACCGCGGCCTGGATGCCTCCTGAGAGCAGGAGCGCACGGTGTCACTGGTTGCTATGACGCCGTGCGCTCCCTGCTGCCGCTGCAATACAGTAATACACTGGTATGATCTATATCAGTGTATTACTGTACTATGCCGGCAGCAGGGAGCGCACAGCGTCATAGCAACCAGTGACGCCGTGCGCTCCTGCTCTCAGGAGGGATCCAGGCTGCGGTTCCACGGCCCGCACACGGCTGTGAAACATGGCCGTGTGCATGGGGCCTAACAAAGATAATCGCCCAAAAAATGAAAAAACTATAGCTGTTAGACTATGGAAACACTAAAACATGATTTTTTTGTTTCAAAAATGAAATCATTGTGTAAAACTTACATAAATAAAAAAAATTGTATACATATTAGGTATCGCCGCATCCATGACAACCTGCTCCATAAAAATACCACATGATCTAACCTGTCAGATGAATGTTGTAAATAAGAACAAAAATAAAAGGGCCAAAAAAACTATTTCTTGTTACCTTGCCTCACAAAATGGCATTCCTTTCATTCTGCGCCCTGCCGTGTGCCCGTACAGCAGTTTACGACCACATATGGGGTGTTTCTGTAAACTACAGAATCAGGGTCATAAATAATGAGTTTTGTTTGGCTTTTAACCCTTGCTTTGTTACTGGGAAAAAATGGATTAAAATGGAAAATTATCCAAAAAATTGAAATGATCAAATTTCATCTCCATTTTCCAATAACTCTTGTGCAACACCTAAAGGGTTAACAAAGTTTGCAAAATCAGTTTTGAATACCTTGAGGGGTTTAGTTTCTTAGATGGGGTCACTTTTATGGAGTTTGTACTCTAGGGGTGCATCAGGGGGGGCTTCAAATGCTACATGGTGTAAATAAACCAGTCCAGCAAAATCTGCCTTCCAAAAACCATACGGCGCACCTTTCGCTTTACGCCATACTGTGTGCCCGTACAGTAGTTTACAGCCACATATGGGGTGTTTCTGCAAACTGCAGAATCAGGGCAATAAATATAGCATTTTGTTTGGCTTTTAACCCTTGCTTTGTTACTGGAAAAAAATTGATTAAAATGGAAAATTTGCCAAAAAATCTAAATTCTGAAATGTTATCATCATTTGCCATTAACTCTTGTGGAACACTTAAAGGGTTAACAAAGTTTGTAAAATCAGTTTAAAATACTTTGAGGGGTGTAGTTTCTAGAATGGGGTCATTTTTGGGTGGTTTCTAATATGTAAGCCTCAGAAATTGACTTCAGACCTGTACTGGTCCCTAAAAAGTGGGTTTTAGAAAATTTCTGAAAAATTTCAAGATTTTCTTCTAAACTTCTAAGCCTTGTAACATCCCCCCAAAATAGAATATCATTCCCAAATTTATCTAAACATGAAGTATACATATGGGGAATGTAAAGTAATAACTATTTTTGTAGGTATTACTATGTATTATATATAGAGTAGAGAAATTGAGACTTGGAAATTTGCAATTTTTACACATTTTTGGTAAATTTGGTAATTTTTTTATAAATAAAAATGATTTTTTTTACTTCATTTTACCAGTGTCATGAAGTACAATATGTGACAAAAAAACAATCTCAGAATGGCCTGGATAAGTCAAAGTGTTTTAAAGTTATCACCACTTAAAGTGACACTGGTCAGATTTGCAAAAAATTGCCTGATCCATAAGGTGAAATAAGGCTGTGTCCTTAAGGGGTTAAACTAATAACACACAAATAATTAAATGTTACCATGTTTTTATTGAACACACCATGTAAACATTCACATGCAGGTGGAAAAAGTATGTGAACCCTCGGATTTAATAACTGGTTGAACCTCCTTTGGCAGCAATAACTTCAACCAAACGTTTCCTGTAGTTGCAGATCAGACGTCCACAACGGTCAGGAGTAATTCTTAGCCATTCCTCTTTACAGAACTGTTTCAGTTCAGCAATATTCTTGGGATGTCTGGTGTGAATTGCTTTCTTGAGGTCATGCCATGGCATTTCAATCTGGTTGAGGTCTGACTGGGCCACTCCAGAAGGCATATTTTTTTCTGCCATTCTGTTGTTGATTTACTTCTATGCTTTGGGTCGTTGTCCTGTTCAAACACCCATCTTATGTTGAGCTTCAGCTGGTGGACAGGTGGCCTTAAGTTCTCATTTTTCCTTCGATGATAGCAATCCGTCCAGGCCCTGACGCAGCAAAGCAGCCCCAAACCATGATGACCCCACCACCATATTTCACAGTTGGGATGAGGTTTTGATGTTGGTATGCTGTGCCTCTTTTTTTTCACACATAGTGTTTTGTGTTTCTTCCAAACAACTCAACTTTGGTTTCATCTGCCCACAGAATATTTTGCCAGTAATGCTGGGGAACATCCAGGTGCTCTTGTGCAAACTGTAAACGTGCAGCAATGTTTTTTTTTTTGGACAGCAGTGGCTTTCTCTGTGGAATCCTCCCATGAAATCCATTCTTGTTTAGTGTTTTACATATTGCAGATTCGCTAACATGGATGTTAGCATATGCCAGAGACTTTTGTAAGTCTTTAGCTGACACTCTAGGATTCTTCTTCACCTCATTGAGCAGTCTTAGCTGTGCTCTTGCAGTCATCTTTACAGGACGGCCACTCCTAGGGAGAGTAGCAGCAGTGCTGAACTTTCTCCATCTATAGACAATTTGTCTTACCGTGGACTGATGAACAGCTAGGCTTTTGGAGATACTTTTATAACCCTTTCCAGCTTTATGCAAGTCAACAATTCTTAATCGTAGGTCTTCTGAGAGCTCTTTTGTGTGAGGCATCATTCACATCAGGCAATGCTTCTTGTGAAAAGCATTGAGTTTTTTTATAGGGGAGGGCAGCTGTAACCAACACCTCCAATCTCATCTCATTGATTGGACTCCAGTTGGCTGACACCTCACTTCAATTAGCTCTTGAAGACGTCGTTAGTCTAGGAGTTCACATACTTGTTTAAAAACATGGTAACATTTAATTATTTGTGTGTTATTAGTTTAAACAGACTGTGATTGTCTATTGTTGTGACTTAGATGAAGATCAGATCACATTTTATGACCAATTTGTGCAGAAATCCATATAATTCCAAAGGGTTCACATACTTTTTCTTGCAACAGTATATATTTTTAGTGCAACCTGCGCTAAATTGAGTGCGATTAGAGACCCAAAAGTCATTTTAAGGACTATTGCTGTATCTGACAGCAATATATATTATTAGCACAACCTGCCGAGCCCCCGGCCGAAGTGTGGAAGTGGCATCCGAGATCCCCAAGGGCCAAGCCAAGTAACGTAAGTTTTCATATGAAATATGTTTGTTATACACATATAACATACACTGTGCCACACAATATACAGTATACCTCTACACTGTGCCACACAATGTACAGTATACAGTACAGACCAAAAGTTTGGACACACCTTCTCATTCAAAGAGTTTTCTTTATTTTCATGACTATGGAAATTGTAGATTCAAACTGAAGGCATCAAAACTATGAATTAACACATGTGGAATTATATACATAACAAAAAAGTGTGAAACAACTGAAAATATGTCATATTCTAGGTTCTTCAAAGTAGCCACCTTTTGCTTTGATTACTGCTTTGCACACTCTTGGCATTCTCTTGATGAGCTTCAAGAGGTAGTCACCTGAAATGGTCTTCCAACAGTCTTGAAGGAGTTCCCAGAGATGCTTAGCACTTGTTGGCCCTTTTGCCTTCACTCTGCGGTCCAGCTCACCCCAAACCATCTCGATTGGGTTCAGGTCCGGTGACTGTGGAGGCCAGGTCATCTTGCGCAGCACCCCATCACTCTCCTTCATGGTCAAATAGCCCTTACACAGCCTGGAGGTGTGTTTGGGGTCATTGTCCTGTTGAAAAATAAATGATGGTCCAAATAAACACAAACCGGATGGAATAGCATGCCGCTGCAAGATGCTGTGGTAGCCATGCTGGTTCAG
Organism: Bufo gargarizans; assembly: GCF_014858855.1. NCBI lineage: Eukaryota > Metazoa > Chordata > Amphibia > Anura > Bufonidae > Bufo > Bufo gargarizans. Next base: position 268,529,921 of record NC_058084.1, read on the forward strand.
TATGCCTTCAATTTTGAATAAATCCCCAACAGTGTCACCAGCAAAGCACCCCCACACCATCACACCTCCTCCTCCATGCTTCACGGTGGGAACCAGGCATGTAGAGTCCATCGTTCACCTTTTCTGCGTCGCACAAAGACACGGTGGTTGGAACCAAAGATCTCAAATTTGGACTCATCAGATCAAAGCACAGATTTCCACTGGTCTAATGTCCATTCCTTGTGTTCTTTAGCCCAAACAAGTCTCTTCTGCTTGTTGCCTGTCCTTAGCAGTGGTTTCCTAGCAGATATTCTACCATGAAGGCCTGATTCACACAGTCTCCTCTTAACAGTTGTTCTAGAGATGTGTCTGCTGCTAGAACTCTGTGTGGCATTGACCTGGTCTCTAATTTGAGCTGCTGTTAACCTGCGATTTCTGAGGCTGGTGACTCGGATGAACTTATCCTCCGCAGCAGAGGTGACTCTTGGTCTTCCTTTCCTGGGGAAGAGCCAGTTTCTTTGTAGCGCTTGATGGTTTTTGTGACTGCACTTGGGGACAATTTCAAAGTTTTCCCAATTTTTCGGACTGACTGACCTTAATTTCTTAAAGTAATGATAGCCACTCGTTTTTCTTTACTTAGCTGCTTTTTTCTTGCCATAATACAAATTCTAACAGTCTATTCAGTAGGACTATTAGCTGTGTGTCCACCTGACTTCTCCACAACGCAACTGATGGTCCCAAACCCATTTATAAGGCAAGAAATCCCACTTATTAAACCTGACAGGGCACACCTGTGAAGTGAAAACCATTTCAGGTGACTACCTTTTGAAGCTCATCAAGAGAATGACAAGAGTGTGCAAAGCAGTAATCAAAGCAAAAGGTGGCTACTTTGAAGAACCTAGAATATGACATATTTTCAGTTGTTTCACACTTTTTTGTTATGTATATAATTCCACATGTGTTAATTCATAGTTTTGATGCCTTCAGTGTGAATCTACAATTTTCATAGTCATGAAAATAAAGAAAACTCTTTGAATGAGAAGGTGTGTCCAAACTTTTGGTCTGTACTGTACCTCTACACTGTGAAACTCAATATACAGTATACCTCTACACTGTGCCACACAATATACAGTATACATCTACACTGTGCCCCACAATACAAAGTATACCTCTACACTGTGCCACACAATATACAGTATACCTCTACACTGTGCCACACAAAATACAGTATACCTCTACACTGTGCCCCACAATACACAGTATACCTCTACACTGTGTAGTCTGTTCTACAAGCACCATTGTTTTGTGGCAGTGGACAGAAAATAATCTGGAAGTGCCCCTCCCGAGACCAGGCTCTGACTGCTAGAGGGGGGGGGGGGTGTCTGCTGAGCTAACGGATGCCCCCTATGGCAGTAGCACCACCATAGCCCCTATAAAATAGCGTGACACCACTGGACTGCAGAGCTGTCATCCGGCTGTTCAGGGCTGTGTGTCAGGTAGGAGGCTGAGTACAGAGAGGCTGGTGATTTTCAATATCAATAGGAGTTTCAATAGGAGAGCGATTGTTTCAGCAGTAAAGAAAGAGTTTGCATAAAAAGACAGTTATGTGAGTGGTTTAGGATACATGAGGGGACATTAATAAATTAATGCTGTGACACATAGGGCCATGAGAGGGGCCAGCATAATATGCTATATGTGTGTCATTCACACATATAGCATCTTATGCTGGCCCCCCTCATGGCCCTATGTGTCATAGCACACATCCCCCATAACAGTGCCATCTACAGATCCCCATAACAGTGCCAACCACAGATCCTTCATAACAGTGCCAACCACAGATCCCCATAACAGTGCCAACCATATTCCCCATAACAGTGCCAACCACAGAGCCTTCATAACAGTGCCAACCACAGATCCTTTATAACAGTGCCAACCACAGATCCCCCATAACAGTGTCATCCACAGATCCCCTCCATAACAGTGCCACCCACAGATCCCCTCCATAACAGTGTCATCCACAGATCCCCCATAACAGTGTCATCCACAGATCCCCTCCATAACAGTGTCATCCGCAGATCTCCCATAACAGTGTAATCCACAGATCCCCCATAATAGTGCCACCCACAGATTCCCATAACAGTGCCAACCACAACCTTCATAACAGTGCCATCCACAGATCCTTCATAACAATGCCATCCACAGAACGCCCCCATAACAGCACCATCCACAGATCGCCCATAACAGTGCCATCCACAGATCCTTCATAACACTGCCATCCGCGGATCCCCAATAACAGTGCCATCCACAGATCCTTCATAACAGTGCCATCCACAGATCCCCTCCATAACTGCCATCCACAGATCCCCTCCATAACAGTTCCATCCACAGATCCCCTCCATAACAGTGTCACCCACAGATCCCCTCCATAACAGTGTCATCCATAGATCCTCTCCATAACAGTGTCATCCACAGATCCCCTCCATAACAGTGCCATCCACAGATCCCCTCCATAACAGTGCCATCTACAGATCCTCTCCATAACAGTGTCATCCACAGATCCCCTCCATAAAAGTGTCATCCACAGATCCCCTAAATAACAGTGCCATCCACAGATCCCCCATAACAGTGCCATCCACAGATACCCTCCATAACAGTGTCATCCACAGATACCCTCCATAACAGTGTCATCCATAGATCCCCTCCATAACAGTGTCATCCACAGATACCCTCCATAACAGTGTCATCCATAGATCCCCTCCATAACAGTGTCATCCACAGAGTCCCTCGATAACAGTGTCATCCACAGGTCCCCCATAACAGTGCCATCCACAGATCCCCCATAACAGTGCCATCCACAGATTCCCCCATAACACTGCAAATAGACCTCTAGCACAATTCCCTTAAAATATCACATTGCATATCGTTATCGCATCCTGTTTGGGAAAAGCTGGTCTACTGTAATAATATAAACAATGGGGGTTCTACAAAAGAGCTATCGTGGGGCAAAATTAATATTCGTGTTTACACACATGTTTTGAAATTAATGCTTTCGCCTTTTATAAACTATATATAAAGTAAATAATGACACAATGCTGTTGGGCTGGTATGCAACTTTTTCCAGGGCTGTTTTTTATCCCCAGTCCGGCCCTGTCTGTGCTACATCTCCGGTATAACGTGTGTGCATACTAAAAATATCTGTGACATCCAGTGTACTTTTTCCGTAGACGCTGCGGACAGTGACATAATCTGCACTACATCTCCTGTTTAACATGTGCACATACTAAAAATATCTGTAACATCCAGTGTACTTTTTACGTAGACGTTGTCCACTGCGGACAGTTACATTACCTGTGCTACATCTCCTGTATAATGTTTGCGCATCATAAATATTAGTAATATTCCCTGTTATTTCTTTTTTTGCCGCTGGTGACAGCGACATTACCTGCGCTACATCTCCTGTATAACGTTTGCGCATCCTAAATATCAATGACATTCAGTCAAATTTTTTCGCTGCTGGTGGCAGCGACATTACCTGCGCTGCATCTCCTGAACAATGTTTGCGCATCATAAATATCAGTGATATTCGCTGTCATTTTTTAGTAGCCACTGGTGACAGCGACATTACCTGCGCTACATCTCCTGTATAACGTTTGCACATCATAAATATCAGTGACATTCAGTTTAATTTATTTGCGCTTACATTTACAAAACCTGTGCTACTGTACATTTGACATACTTGCAATACATTTTATGGTTCATTACACCTCAAAGCCCATTTCCTGTCCTCTAACACTATAGATAGACCGACTGTTTCTGATAATGTGTCTATTACACAACTAGGCCTCAGATCCAGAAGCAACTTCATGCCCCCAAAATATTATCATAGCATTGAGGCATTCATTGATTTAATTGATACGGAAATTCGGACAGCACTTGACTCACAGAAACGTGGCAAGTACCCTATATCTCGCAACTTATCTAACATAGAAACTTCAGCCCTTAAAACTCTGATGCAAGATAATAGCATTACAATTAAACCCGCCGATAAGGGTGGGGCAATAGTTGTCATGGATACTAAATACTATATTCAAGAAATAGAAACTCAATTGTCTGACAGAGAGACTTACGAATTAATTCCATCAAATCCGACGTATAAAATACAAGAAGAAATTAATACATTCCTAGATTCTACTTTTCATCAGGGTATCATAGACAAAGCCACATACAATTTTCTACATAGTGAACATCCGATTATGCCCGTTTTCTATACGCTGCCGAAAATACACAAAAATCTTGAAAATCCTCCTGGCCGTCCTATAGTAGCCTCCACCAATTCATTATTATCCCCCTTATCTATTTATTTAGAAAAGATTCTTACCCCATTAATTCAGAAAACTGATTCTTTTTTATTAGATACTACCCATTTCCTAAGTATTATTTCTACTTTGGACAATATTCCGGATAATGCTCTTCTGGTGACTCTGGATGTGTGCAGCTTGTATACCTCCATATCACATGATGGTGGTATACAGGCTGTATCTAATATCTTGACATCTTCCTCACTTTCCACACAACAACAGGCCTTTTGCATTGATCTACTGAAATTGGTACTACAATGGAATTATTTCATGTTTGGGGATCACTACTATATACAGCGTAAAGGTACAGCAATGGGGGCCAATGTAGCCCCCTCCATATGCTAATGCCTATATGGCAGACTTTGAGAAGACCCACGTATACTCTAATCAGGTTTTTCAACAACATGGTACTATATGGCGTCGTTTTATTGACGACATTTTCCTAATTTGGTCAGGCACTCGCGATTCGTTTGACAATTTTTTTCAATATTTCAATAATATTACACCAGGTCTACAATTTACTGTGACTGTCAGTGACTCTACGATTCATTTTTTGGACACCCTGTTAATTTAAAATGCTGATGGCAAACTTTCCATAGATCTATACAAAAAGCCAACTGACAGGGACACTCTCCTTTTGTATTCTAGCAATCATCCTCAAAATACTAAAAATTTGTTGCCTAGGTCACAATTCACTAGAGTCAACCGAATCGTGAGTGACCCAAATACTAAAAAAATTTGCCTTCAGGAAATGTCTGACAGATTTGCAGAACGTGGATATCCTAGATCACTTCTCAACACAGAACTAGATAAAATCAGTGGTACCTCAACAATATCTACCAAATCTCCACCGTCCCCATGTCTTCCGTTTATTACTACGTACCGCCCTTTTGTACCTAAAATACACCAGATTATTCGGAAGCATTGGCCCCTATTAAATAAATTCTATCCTAATATCCCTGAATTTGGGCACCCGATAAGAATGTGCTATAAACGACCACAGAACTGGAGGGATGCTCTAGTTCATGCTGATATTGGTTCATATACACCCAGACCACCTTAGCTCCTTCTAAAAATGGTACATTCCCATGTTTAAACTGTGCCCAGTGTACCCATGTTAAAAAAGGTAACACCTTTACACATCCCCACTCAGGGAAAACTTATAATATTAGAGGCTTTTATACCTGCACATCCTCTTTTGTCATCTATATGATTAAGTGTCCCTGTGGCCTGGCTTATATAGGTGAAACCTCTCAATGTATACGAGATCGGATTTTTAAACACAAATCGGATATCAGATGCAAAAAATCGGAACTTCCGATACCACATCATTTTCTTCAGATGCAGCATAGGATTAGCCAACTTCAATTTCAGGTCATAGACCATGTCCCTATACCAAGAAGGGGAGGCAATCGTAAACTTTTACTTCAAAGAAGGGAGTCCTTCTGGATCTATGAGCTTAGAACATTATCACCACATGGGCTGAATCGAGAATTCGATTTACTATTATAACTTGGTTCTTTGAATGTAAATACTATAATTTCAATATACTAGTTGTTCATGTATAGCTCGTTAATCTGAATATCCTATCATTATACTTATATTTTTTCTTTTTTATGTCCTTCAATTTAGACTTGTTGATTCACAGGGGCAGGTATGGCTTGATACTGATATTATAATCCTATTAACTTCTGATATGTATTGCCTGTCTGAATCTAATCCTGTGACTAACGATTCAATATATTCAATGTTGTGTTTTCTGCTAATAATCATTATATAACATATATACTGTACCCGGAGTAACTGTCAGCGTGATGATATGAACATTTCACTAGGTATTTCGGAGGACTGACCTCTCTCCTATCACATGACCAAGACGATCCAATCATCTGACTAAATCGTCATACCTTGGCGCACGCGCACTAGTCCCGGCGGCATCTGCTATACAAGTGTGCTCATTCGATGAGATCAGGTGACTAGTGCATCACACGTCCTGCGCATGCCCAGTTTCCCTTTCTGCCCTCCCAAGCGTCTTGCGTCCCAGTGACGCACTGGCACATGCGATTGACGTCATGTAAGAGACGCCAATACGCTCGTGGCAGGCACTATATAGAGAAGTGTCTCAACCTTATTTCCCACCATGCCACCAACGCACAAACATTTCTCTCCAGCACAAGGTATGTCCAATCTAAGAGCAGTGTATAATTTGTCTATCACGGTTGCGGTCAGTCCTCCTATGCTTTTATTAATACTCCATCTTTCTCCTAGTCTGGCTCCTATATGTATATATGTCTAGCATATATCTCAGTTGTCTTCTTTTTTTTTTAAATGCTTGGAATCGTATAGTCAATGGACAGACAGCTATTGTTCTATCGTTTGAAACAACATGTATTTGTCTACAATAATACAGACTCAGCTGTGAATATATTTATATATTAGTTTAATTGAGAAATGATTCCTTCTGTTGTTATTGTTATCTACCATATCTGATATTAGATATGTCACTGTCCACTTTTTATTGTTCTACTTTCTACTGTACATCGAGGAGTGAATAGTTAGCTTAAACTATGTACTTGTTTGTATTGTCTTAGGCCGTGATCAAGGTCCCGGGCGGACCAAAACATTGGCCCTGAATTCAACATTGTAAAAGTTGGTGGTGGCTAATATGCAATATTAAAATACAATTATCGTGCAAACTACGTTTGAGTGCCGTGGAATATTACTTCTTTCTTGACATACTTGCAAGCATATATACCATTTAATATGCAGAAGGCGACCAGTAAGGGACGGGGAAGTGGCCGTGCTGCTGATGGTGCACGCAGAGGCCGTGGCCTGGGGTGCGGTGAAACTGTGCCTGCTGCCAGAGCACAAGAAACACAGTTTGTCCCAGTTTGCAGGGCGGCGCAGGACACCACTCTCAAAGTCCCACCAGTGCAACCAGGTGGTCGGTTGGATTACAGCAGATAATGCTTCCAGTCAGGTAAGCACCACCCTGTCTTCTACAAAGTCCAGTCTCAGTAGCCTAGAGTCTGGTAAACAGAATCCTCACCCTGATCCTCCTTCCTCCCACCATGTAGAGTCTTGGCAAACAAGTGATCCCACACTCGGATATTCCGAGGAGCTCTTTTCATCGCCATTCCTTGATTTGGGCCTCTCGCCAAGCCCGCTTGAAGAGGGACATGAGGAGATCATGTGCACTGATGCCGAAACTCTTGAGCAACCACAGTAACAAGAAGATGATAGTGGGGAACGGCAATTAGTGTTTCACAAGGTGGATGATGATAATGACACACAGATGACAAAAAAGTCAACGGCAATTAGTGTCTCAAGAGGTTGATGATGAGGATGAGACACAGTTGTCAATACGTAAGATTGTTGTTAGGTCAACAAGTCAGGAGGATGACCAGAGTGAGGAAGTTGAAGTGGAGGTGGTGGACAATGAAATCACTGACCCAACCTGGGAAGGTGGCAAGCCGAGCGAGGACAGCAGTACATAGGGGGAGGGATCCTCAGCACCGCAACAGGCTGTAAGAGGCAGTGGGGTTGCAAAAGGGATAAGGCGGGCCAAACCAAGCAGGTCCGCAACTGTTCCCCGGAGCACCCCCTTGTGGCAATCGCCCTTGCCAATGGCTAGGTGTTCCGCAGTCTGGTGTTTTTTTGAGGAAAGTGCAGATGGTGTGCCATCCCCGCCTTACACCAGCATGCGTCCTGTAACATCACCCAAGCCCTGACCAATGCAGTTATTGGGAAGGTCCACTTAACGACTGACACATGGACAAGTGCTTGTGGCCAGGGACGCTACCTTTCCCTGTCAGCACACTGGGTGAAGGTTGTGGGGGCCGGGAGCGAGTTGTACCCTGGGATGGCACAGGTGTCACCGACACCAAGAATTGCCGGCCCTACTTCCATCAGGATTTCCGCCATTACCTACATTAGTGGCTGCAACCTCCCATTCTCCTTCTCCACTTCCTCCTCCACTTCCACCTCTGAATTCTCATCTTGCAGCACCAGTTAGCCATCAGTCAGTAGCTGGAAGCAGTGAAGCACTGCAGTGGTGAAGCGGCAACAGGCCGTTCTTAAACTAATATGTTTAGGTGTCAAACAGCAGACGGCTGCAGAGCTTTGCAGTCTTGGTGTTAATTCACACACAATGGAAAGTTCATATAACACAAGTTACCTTGCTGGCAGTTCTGCGTCCAGTAGACCACAGCAGGCTTTATGGGGCCTGTTTCCCCAGCATGCGGCTCTCAGCCCTCCAGCATGGAACAAAGCCTCCGATGCCAAAAACAGAGACATCTCTGCTGTGCCCAGCTGCCTATTTAATAACAGCCAGGTGCTGCCAAAACCCAGACGGGCACTTAAACTCCGGTCCGGTATTTGACCTCACCTGGCTGGAAACCAGCCCAGCCGCACATGCTGGGAGGAAAATACCTGCCTTGCCAGACACAACTCCTCACTGTTTCACATACCTTCCCCCCTTTGTACAACCCTGAGGGAGTGGACACACTCCAGACAATGCACCCAGGACAGGGCTTCCGTGTTTCCCTGCAACCGGCCTGGTCTGAGTTCTACCAAGAACTTACAGTTCTGCAGAGACAAAACCATCTGGTGACCCGGGCATTCATGTCTTTGGCCTGGCTCATCCACTTGAGAGGGGAATGGTCAGTCACCAGGCAGGACTTTCTCCCTAACAAATAGTAACGGAGAGTAGCCAGGCACTCTCTCTCCACTATACTGTACCTGGTTTCGGCTGGGGTGAGCTTGCGGCTTAGGAAGATGGGGATGCTCCTCCCATTAACTTCCTGAGATAGTGCAGCACCAAGGCCTACTTTGGAGGCATCAGTTTGTACGACGAACTCCCTCTTGAAGTCGGGCGTCACCAAAACCGATGACCCACACAGGGCCGACTTCAAAGCGACAAAAGCCTCTTCTGCCTGATCATCCCAGCGAACATCACTGATTTTCGTCCCTTCAAGAGCCCTGTCAAGGGCACGGCTATAGTAGCAAAGTGGTGAACAAACCTCATGTAATAGCCCACCATTCCCAGGAATTACTTTATTTGCCTAGTGGTGACAGGTCGTGGCCAATTCCGTATCGCCTCTATTTTGTTCACTTGGGGTTTGATGACTCTGCGCCCAATGACATACCCCAGGTACTTAGTCTCTTCCAACCCAATTGCACATTTTTTTGGGTTAGCGGTAAGGCCAGATTCCCAAAGGGAGTCTACTACATCCTGCACTTTGGGTAGGTGACTTTCCCAGGTGGTACTGTAGATGACAATATCGTCTAGGTAAGCCGAAGCGTACCAACGATGTGGAGGAAGCACAATGTCCACTAGTCGCTGAAAAGTGGCGGCGGCGCCATGCAGACCAAATAGTAAGAGCTTATATTGATACAGCCCCTCAGGCGTGATGAAGGCAGTTTTCTCTTCGCAGCCTCCGTTAAGGGCACCTGCTAGTACCCTTTCGTGAGGTCCAAAACAGAAAAATACCGGGCTTGTCCTAACCTATCGATGAGCTCACCCACCCGGGGCATGGGATACGCATCGAATTTGGAAACCTCGTTAAGTTTTCGAAAGTTGTTACAAAACCGCCACATCCCATTCGGCTTGGGTATCAATGCTATAGGACTGGCCCACTCACTTTTTGACTCCTCAATGATGTCTAGCTGCCATTATCTGTACCTCCTCCGATATAGCTTGTCGCCGAGCCTCGGGTACCCGGTATGGTTTTAATCGGACTTTTGCCTGAGGCTCAGAGACAATGTCATGCTGGATTATGGAAGTGTATCCAGGGATGTCCGAGAACACATCCGTGTTCCGACTAACTGTTTAGAGGAGAGGCTGTCAGCAATTTTTACTGTGGCAGCCACCTCTCTTGCATCAAATAGAGGGGCCGGTACCTCTTCTCCTAAAAAACCCGGCCGCGGGCTGTCTTCTGTACAGGTGTCCCTATCTTTCCACGGTTTGAGTAAATTCACATGGTAAAACTGCTCACCAAAACCAAAACCTGATCACCCGGGTTAACGATCCGGACCCAAGCTTGCCGATTCTGGGCTCAGTGAACTGCCTCCATATGCTCCCTAACAAGAGGCAATACTGTCTCTATCCGATCTTGCATCTGGGTAACGTACTCAATGACACTTTTATGTGGAGTGGGTTGTAGTTCCCATGCCTCTTTGGCCACTTCCAAGAGACCGCAAGGGTGTCTGCCATATAGCAGTTCGAAGGGCAAGAACCCAGTAGAGGCCTGGGGTACCTTTCGCACTGCGAACATGCTATAGGGCAGAAGGAGGAACGGTGCCCACAAGCGATGAGTGGGCATGGATGTCTGACCTCTGTGAGGTTTTACACAACTTTGAGGAATCAACACAGATGGTGAGCTATTATCAACGTAACCATACCACTTCTGTGTCTACTGATACGTTCACTGCTCACAATGAAGGAGGACACTTTGCATGTGGAAGAGGTGGAAATAGAGGAAGACAGTACACAGGGTGATAGCCAGACTACCCTCCGTTCGTCTTCTCAGACAGAATTGGATGATGATGAGGAGGAGGAGGAGCAGGAGAAGGTTGCCTCTGCTACAGAGGGTAGGACCCACAGCAGGTTTATTCCATCTGTTCAGCTTGGATAGGCCGAAGAGGAGGAAGAGGATGAGCAGATTGAGAGTCACCCTCTTGATGAGAACAGCAAAGTCTTGTCTGTTGGGACTCTGGCACACAAGGCTGACTTTATGTTATGCTGCCTTTACTGGTTGTTCATCCTTCTTGACCTTGCTACAAATAGAACTTTTTATCTCACATTCCTGTGGTAGAGTAGACTAGCAAAATGGTGTGTAACTGTCCGCTTATCATTGTGGATCTTGTTCAGCACTTACTGCTGGGTGGAACCTTTCTGCCTCCCTTTGGTTCCCTGGGGAATGTTTTGATCAGCAGGATTACAAGACCTCTCCTTCTTCCTGTCAAAAAAGGAAAGCCTTTTCCTGTATCTCAGATGCCACATGTTAGCTGTCTGCATAGGATTTCATGGAAGATGTCCGCAGAAAATCCCTAAAGCTTAAAGTTTGTACCCCCCTTGGCAAGTGGATCGAGGTATGCAGAAAAGTGTGCATTGTTATAAAAGGTGTATATGTTCTAGAGATAAACCCTGTTCATGCTGTTTGGTTTTAAATACGCTATACTGTATAATCCAAGGCACTTTGCATGTAACCATGTTTCTTTGAATGTTCAATGTAATTAGATGTGTGTGCAGACAACTGTAATTAACCCTGTAACCCCCTTTTTGGTGACAACCGTAAATAAGTGTGTTGTATGTCATTTACAGTTTTCACGGTGCTATGGTACTATGGTGCTTACGATATTCCTGTTTACGGTGCTCAAGGAAATAAAGAAAATAATATTCAACCCTGCTGCGCACCTTTGTTCCGAAAGAATAAAACTACTGCACCCGTCAGAATCTCTCCTCTTGTTATTTATTCGATGCCAAAGGGGCCGTAACAGTGAAAACTCGTCGCTGCGGTGGAGACTCGACATCACCAGCTGCGTCGCTGTCTTCATCGAACTGTGAGTAAAGGCTTCCCAACGCCTCGCAAGACACGTGCGGATGCCATCTTGGCAACAGAGACTTGGCTAAAAAAGTAAACGTGTCACGTGGACTTTTAAATATAGCAGGTTCTTTATATGTGATCCGGAAGCCGCCCTTAACTACTATGCGAGCCAAATAGTTAATATTTTGCTAAACCAGTGATCAAGTTATTATATTCGTGTTTAGAGGCCTAGTGTCAGATTTAAAGCAACGCTATCTTCCAAGTTCCTAATCCACTAAACTGCAGTTATTTACAGAAAGGGTTAATTGTCTGGTTAGAAAGTGTCAGCAGTATATTCGTTTAAAACATTTTGTAGTACTGTATGCATTGTTTGCTAATATTTAGTTACAAGTGTGAACACCTGTTATCTGTCGTAGCCCTTAGTAGCAAGTTTGAGCCAACACTCATTCAAGTTAGGTTTCAGGCACACTCACACTTGAAAGGCAAAGGCACACTAGAACAAAATGTTGTCACCTGCTGAAGAAACAGACAAACCCACAGAGTCACAACAGGTACGATCCAGCTCTAGAGAGCGAAGCCTAACAGAAAAGGGCAAAGAAATGCACGAAGAAACAGTTAAGAAAAATGAAAAGGCATTCAACAAGGTGTGCAACTCTTGGAAGGAGCTAACAAAGGAATGTAGGACAAAGTTAAAAGGTTTCTGCTCAACCGAAGACCTTAATACAAGATTGAAAGAGATTAAAGCCAAAGAAGCGTTAGTGCACCAACAGTATGAGTCCATGTGCCGAAATAATTCCACTACCCCGTACGTTGTTAAGAAAATGGATGCATGCACCGCGTTAACGGCTGAAATCTGCAACCTCATCAGCAAGCTAGAGAATGTAGATGAAATCTTTAACGATCAACTTGAGAAGGAAAGGGTGAGGATGGTGCTTAATAAAGAAGAGCATGAGTCAGTCTTTGGAAACTCAGAAACAGAAACTGTCCTCTCAGAGCCATCACCAGACTCCAACGCAAGCTCAAGAGCTACTTCCAGATCTAGCAAACGCGCTGACGCAGAAGCAGATCTTGCAGCCAAAATAGAACAGGCAAAGGCGACGCAACAGATGCGCGAGGATCAAGCTAAGCTGAACAAACTAGAGGCAGAAATTAAACTGAAGTTGGATGAGGAAAAGACAAGACTACAACAGCTACAAGCAGAAAATGAAGTCAAGGTAGCTGCAGCAAGAGTGAAAGCCTACAACGCTTATGATAGTCTCGAAATTTACGAACAGGAGACAGACCACAATGTGCAATACCTCTGCCAAAATAATGAACCACGAAACTCATTGAATCCAAAGGCTGTGCCATTTCAACCTTCAAATACACCACTTGGGGTGTCAAGACCAAATGAAGAAGTTAGTCTAACCCCAGGACTTGCAAGTCTGCTTATCTCCAACCGTCTCCCTATACCCGAACCAACTGTATTCACAGGTGATCCTTTGAAGTTCATAGATTGGAAGATATCCTTTATGGCGCTGATTGATCAGAAACCACTCCCTGTGTGCGAAAAAATGCTGTACTTGAAGAGGTATCTCGGTGGTGAAGCTCGTAAAGCAGTGGAAGGGTTCTTCTACCGAAATTCAGAAGATGCCTATCTAGGTGCTTGGGGAATCCTACAGGACAGGTATGGAGGTCCATTCATAGTGCAAAGAGCCTTCAGAGAAAGGTTGGCTAAATGGCCAAAGATATCAGCAAATGACCCCGTAGCATTAAGAGAGTTTGCAGATTTCCTTCAAGGTTGTGTGGAGGCCATTCCTCATGTTAAAGGCCTGGCTATTCTAAATGATTGTGAAGAAAACCACAAGCTTCTCAAGAAACTGCCTGAATGGATCGTGCGCAGATGGAGTCGCATCGCCGTGGACGAGCTGGACAAGTCCCAAGAATACCCAACCTTCGCTCGTTTCACAGAGTTCTTGCAAAGGGAAGCTAAGATTGCATGCAACCCCATTGCCTCTCCTTTTCTCCTCAGTACCAAGACGACAGATGAGAGAATTCCCAAGAGAGCCAAGGCCCTCAACACAAGCACTCAAATGAAGCCCTCTACCTTCAACGTTCCAAATATCTCAGCTTCAAGACCGAAACCACCTTGCCTAGTCTGCAAAGACGAAACACACGGTGTCGCTAAATGTCCGACTTTTGCGGTAAAGACCATCGATGAAAAGAAGGCTTTTATTCACGAAAACCATCTCTGTTTTGGTTGCTTAAGAAAGGGCCACACTACAAAAGACTGCAAAGGAAGACACACGTGTAGCATATGCAGTCGACGTCATCCAACCTGTTTGCACATACAGAGAGACACTGAGCCTGTCAAGGCATCAAACGATGATTCAGTAGGCATGAGAAATAAGGCAAACGACAACGTTCCCAAAGTTATGTCCCATACTTTGACAAGACATACGTCTGCCACATCCTGCATTGTTCCAGTTCTGTTGTCAGCTACTACGGAGCCTCAGAGGGAAATCCTCACTTATGCCTTACTTGACACACAGAGTGATTCAACCTTTATTCTGGCAGACCTGGTATCGAAGTTAAGTGTGAGCACCAAGCCATTACAGCTAAGGCTCAGCACAATGACAGCGGTTGACACAGTTATTTCAAGTCAAATTGCTCATGGTCTGCAAGTGCGTGGCTTCAACTCCGAAGTTCAAGTCCAACTCCGTCAAGCCTATACAAGAGATTTCATTCCAGTAGATAAGTCTCACATCCCCACTAAGGAGACTGCACTCCAGTGGTCACACCTCAAACACTTGGCAAACAAGTTACAGCCACTTCAAGATTGCGAAGTAGGACTACTGATCGGTTATGACTGCCCATCAGCACTGGCTCCCTTGGAGGTTGTTATCGGCTCCGAAAATGAACCCTTCGCTCAAAAAACTATGCTCGGCTGGAGCATTGTAGGATCAGCAAATCCACATCTTGATAGACAGGGTAGCCAGAGCTTCGTACACAGAGTCGCAGTGAAGGAAATGCCAATGCCGCCGGTCGCTGATGTGTTAAAGGCTTTAGAAATGGACTTCATTGAAAGAAATTATGAAGATAAGTACGTGTCTCAAGATGATGTTCGCTTCGTGCAGTTTCTCTCGGAAACTATAATGAAAAGGAAAGATGGACACTACGAGATGCCGTTACCCTTCAAAGACAACAGTCAACTGGCACTACCAAACAATAAGAGGCTGGCCCTTATTCGACTTCATCATCTAAAGAAAAGATTAAAGGGAAATAGACAGTACCATGAACACTACACTGCATTCATGGAAGAAACAATCAGAAAAGGTGATGCAGAACTAGCCCCTTCATTATCAGAGGAAGAGACAGTGTGGTACATCCCACATCACGGGGTTTATCACCCCAAGAAGCCAGACAAGTTAAGAGTTGTCTTTGATTGTTCGGCAAAGTTCAAAGGCATCTCCCTAAACGATACCTTGCTGACAGGTCCCGACCTGATAAACTCTCTAGTGGGAGTCCTCTGTCGCTTCAGGAAGGAAGCAGTTGCTGTGACATGCGACATTGAAAAGATGTTCCATCAGTTCTATATCCCCTCAGAAATGCGCAATTACTTAAGGTTCCTTTGGTGGGAGAACGGTCAGTTGGAAACAGAACCGAAAGAATACAGAATGGCAGTTCACCTTTTCGGTGCCAGCTCCTCTCCAGGATGTGCCAATTTCGGCCTTAAGTATCTTGCACGACAACACAAGTCAGAACATCCCTCAGCATCAGCCTTCATCGAGAAGAACTTTTATGTCGACGACGGCCTAACTAGCGTTCCAACAGTCAGCGAAGCTTCGAATCTAATCCTCGAAACTCAAGGATTATGTAAAAATGCTGGCCTACGACTGCATAAGTTCAACTCTAATAAAAGGGACGTCCTGTCCTGTATTGCTCCGTCAGAAACAGCAACAACTAGTGTACCTGTCAAACTTAGCCCAGACTCAACAACAGAAGGACAAGTACTTGGCATTCAGTGGTCAATTGAAAACGACACCTTCAGTTTCAGTGCTGACATAAAGCATCAACCCTCAACTCGTCGTGGTATCCTGTCAGTCGTAGCCTCCCTTTATGATCCTCTAGGCTTCATAGCCCCCTTTATACTGAGTGGCAAGTGCGTTCTCCAAGAGCTTTGCCGAAGAGGCATCAGTTGGGATGAAGCACTTCCTGAGAGCTTATGTCCACGGTGGGAGGCTTGGAAGAGTAGTGTGCAAGCTTTAAGGAAAATCAAGATACCCAGATGTTACCATCCCCCAGACTTTGGTAACAGAATGAAAGTGGAACTACACCACTTTTCCGATGCCAGCAACATAGGATATGGTGCCTGTTCGTACCTTAGGTACAAAAATGACAGAGATCAAGTCCATTGCAGCTTCGTAATGGCCAAGGCAAGAGTTGCACCAACGAAGATTGTGAGCATCCCAAGGCTTGAACTCTCAGCTGCCGTCACTGCAGCAAGGTTGAGTGTCATGTTGAAGGCAGAACTTGAAATAGAAGTTGACAAAGAGTTCTTCTGGACAGACTCCCAAGTAGTCTTAGCCTATATCAATAACGAAGCAAGAAGGTTTCACGTGTTTGTAGCCAATCGTGTTCAACTCATAAGAGAGATTACAGATCCAACCCAGTGGCATTATGTGGATACGACACAAAACCCAGCCGACCATGCATCCAGGGGTCTACATGTAGCGGATATCTCCACCTCAAGTTGGTTATCTGGGCCTAGTTTCCTTTGGAGATCTGAAGTGCACGCATCTTCAAGCTCTTCAGCAGAACTAATTGTAGGCGACCCTGAAGTCAAACCTGTTACAACCCTTGCATCACAAGCCAATGAACAAACTGATACTCTAAATCGTCTGAGCAGGTTCTCCAGTTGGTCAATGCTCATTAAGGTGATTGCAAGAATCAGGAGAATAAAAACGAAGACGTATCACTGCAGCAATCTTGTGTCTGTGGAGGAACGTAAGGAGGCCGGGGAGGTAGTGATAGGTCTAGTTCAACAGCAAGTTTTCCCCCAAGAGCTAAAACTCCTTCAAAGAGGAGATAGTCTCCCAAGTTCAAGCCCTCTTAGCTGCCTTGACCCCATTCTGGTTCAAGGACTTCTTCGTGTTGGTGGAAGGCTGTCAAGATCAACTCTTAGTCAAGAAACAAAGCACCCAGTCATCCTCCCAAAAGAAGGGCACATTACCCAATTAATCCTGTCCCACTATCATGCAGCCATTCATCACCAGGGCCGCAGCCAAACTCTAACAGAACTCAGAGCAAATGGATTTTGGGTGCTTGGTGGAAGCAAGTCAGTTGCCAAGTTAATACATAAATGTGTACAGTGTCGAAAGCTCCGGCGTCCCACAGAGGAGCAGCGTATGTCAGAGCTCCCCGAAGAACGCATAGAAGTTTCAGATCCCTTTACATACTGTGGTATGGACTGTTTTGGTCCCTTTATCACCAAACAAGGTCGAAAGGAATACAAGAGGTATGGTCTAATCTTCACATGCTTCTCCTCACGTGCAGTCCACATCGAAATGCTTGAAGATTTATCTACAGATTCCTTCATCAATGCCTTAAGGTGTTTCATCAGTTTAAGAGGAGCCGTTTGCCAACTTCACTGTGACCAAGGCACAAACTTCACAGGAGCAAAGAACGAACTTAAAGAAGCCCTGAAGCAGTGTGACACAAAGGCACTAGAAACTTTCCTAGCTGATAAACAGTGTGAGTTTATCTTCAATGCTCCTTCCGCAAGTCATGCAGGTGGAGTCTGGGAACGTCAAATTAGAACCATTCGTAATGTGCTAAATGCTACAACAGTCCAATGTTCAAGTAGACTAGACGATGCTTCTCTTAGAACGCTATTTTATGAAGCCATGGCCATTGTTAACAGCCGTCCTTTAACTGTCGATGGAATCAATGACCCCAAGGCGCCAGAACCTCTAACTCCAAACCACCTCATCCTGATGAAATCCAAGGTTGCATTACCTCCACCTGGGAAATTCGTAAAGGAAGACGTATATGCAGCTAAACGGTGGCGTAGAGTGCAATATTTAGCAGAACAATTCTGGAGTCGGTGGAAAAGAGAATACCTCATGAGTGTTTCCACAAGACAGAAATGGCACACACCTCGACGTAACCTCAAAGTAAATGACATTGTCATAATCAAAGATGATATGTCTCCCAGATGCCAGTGGCCACTAGGACGTGTAATTGAAACTACAATAGAAAAGGATGATCTAGTTCGTCGAGTCAAGGTGTTAGTAGGTGACAGAAGATTGCAAGATAAGAAGGACTATGTATCAAAACCTTCAATTATTGAACGTCCTATTCAAAAGCTAGTAGTCCTCATAGAAAGCAAATAAGTTCAGTTTTAGTGATACACTAGCATACCACCACAAGACAGTAGCCAGTTACAGAGGTACCTATAAGCTAAATTGTGTATGATGTACCATGTTTTATAGCGGCCAAGGTTATGTTCTGTAAATTATGTATGACTTTTAGGTTATGTTCATTCATAACATAATTTGGTGGGAGTGTAACTGTCCGCTTATCATTGTGGATCTTGTTCAGCACTTACTGCTGGGTGGAACCTTTCTGCCTCCCTTTGGTTCCCTGGGGAATGTTTTGATCAGCAGGATTACAAGACCTCTCCTTCTTCCTGTCAAAAAAGGAAAGCCTTTTCCTGTATCTCAGATGCCACATGTTAGCTGTCTGCATAGGATTTCATGGAAGATGTCCGCAGAAAATCCCTAAAGCTTAAAGTTTGTACCCCCCTTGGCAAGTGGATCGAGGTATGCAGAAAAGTGTGCATTGTTATAAAAGGTGTATATGTTCTAGAGATAAACCCTGTTCATGCTGTTTGGTTTTAAATACGCTATACTGTATAATCCAAGGCACTTTGCATGTAACCATGTTTCTTTGAATGTTCAATGTAATTAGATGTGTGTGCAGACAACTGTAATTAACCCTGTAACCCCCTTTTTGGTGACAACCGTAAATAAGTGTGTTGTATGTCATTTACAGTTTTCACGGTGCTATGGTACTATGGTGCTTACGATATTCCTGTTTACGGTGCTCAAGGAAATAAAGAAAATAATATTCAACCCTGCTGCGCACCTTTGTTCCGAAAGAATAAAACTACTGCACCCGTCAGAATCTCTCCTCTTGTTATTTATTCGATGCCAAAGGGGCCGTAACATGGTGCAATACCAGAAGGTCCTTGTGGAAAAATTGCTCCAAAAACTTCCAGCTGACAACACTGGCAGCAGAGTACGTAGTTCCTTGGGCAACCGAGGAGGGGAGATGAGGGGAACAAGCAGTTCCAACAGAGGAAAGGCAACACTCTCCAATTTCTGGGACAGTTTTATGACACCCTGTCAGCAACCTTACCTTGATGCGCAGCCTAGTGTCACAAGGAGAGAAAAGTTTTGGAAGATGGTGAAGGAGTACGGAGCAGATCGTGTCAGCGTCCTCAATGATCCCTCTGTGCCTTACAACTATTGGGTGTACAAACTGGACACATGGCCCGAATTGGCACTCTACGCCTTGGAGGTGCTTGCCTACCCTTCCGCCAGCGTTCTTTGGGGGCATAATAACTGATAACACATCCGACTGTCAACTGAAAATGCTGACAGGTTGAGTCAATCAAAATGAACAAGGCCTGGATTGCCCTTGACTTCTCTACTCCACCAGAGGAAAGCGGCTGAACTTAAAGGCACTTTAAATGTGGCTTTTATGGTGTATTGAATACACCATATTCCCATGCGCCCCTTCCACCACAAAAAAGGGTATATGGTTCAAGCTTCCTTTTTTCTCGTCTTCCTCCTCCTCCTCAGCAGCAGGCCATCGCCCATAATGTTTTAGATGGTCAGATCAGCAACAGGCCCTCAACCATAATTTCTTCATATGCCACACTTAGAAGAGTAGATACACGTCCCATAAGTTAAAACATTTTAATCTTTATTTGAAAAAATCACAAAACATTATATTAATATAAATGCCAAAAATTGACTGATGAGCATATAGTGAATATGTCCAATTTATAACACCACCGATTCTTTATATGTATACCACTCTAAAGGTAATGAGTCTATTGGATAATGCTAGTGCAGAGAACAGGATGCCGTGGACTAAATATGCACCGGGCCAAAAGGGGGATCCACCCTCTGAATGTCGCTCAGTGCAGAGTCAATGCACCATATTCTCTGAATAGCATGAAAAATAATTTAGTTAAATACAAATATCAAGAAGAAGGTAATCAGAGACAAAAGATAAAGGTCGTACCAGTTAGATTCAAGAAAGGTGAATGTTATCTCCTCGACGTACGTTTCGCCGTTCTGCGTCCTCAGGAGGAGTGGTTTAAATGGGGCCAAATGATCAGTATTTAAAATAATGGAATATCCAATGAGAAATCTCCTTAGCGGTCATGTGGTGTAAGCGACGAATGATGGCTCCCTAACGGCGCATGACCAATCAGAGCCAGCCGCATCATATCTTCTTCCGCCCGTCTACTGAGTCAGCTGCCAGTAAGGGCAGTCACGTGTCGCGGAGCGGCACTGACTGACGTCACCGACGTCTAATCTCCTTGGAGACAGAGGGAAGCCTGCTAGCCGTCGGCCCGTCATGCGCACTTAGCCATATTCGTTTCGCTATGTGGATGGGTATGGAAGCGATAGTTAAAATGCATCACAGAAAGGAGAAGAAGAAAGACAGGTAAGGAAAGTAAACAGAGGCAAAGAAAAAAAGAGAAGAAGTAGGAGAATGACATAGAGAGATTCAAAATAAAGGGATCCAAAGCTCTATAATATAGCTATTTGATGTTAGTTCTAAATATCAAATAGGTTCCTAAATAGCAACATTTCATAAATACATTTCATATCATCCGTATTAATAGTTCATATTGACATTAGAAAGGGAAACATATACTCCCAATTTTAAAGTGCATAATAAGTGATTAATATCCAAAATTACCTAATATAAATACCTGCAGCAGGCCCTCAACCATAATTTTTTCGATGGTCAGCTCAGCAGCAGGCATTTGCCCCTAATGTTTTAGAGAGTCAGATTAGCAGCAGGCACTCGCCCATAATGTTTTAGATGGTCAGATCAGCAACAGGCACTTGCCAATAATGTTTTAGATGGTCAGCTCAGCAGCAGGCCCACGCCCATAATGTTTTAGATGGTCAGCTCAACAGCAGGCCCTGGCCCATAATTGTTTTCATGGTCAGATCAGCAGCAGGCATTTGCCCCTAATGTTTTAGAGAGTCAGCTCAGCAGCAGACCCTCAACCATAATTTTTTCGATGGTCAACTCAGCAGCAGGCCCTCGCCCATAATTTTTTCGATGGTCAGCTCAGCAGCAGGCCCTCACCCCTAATGTTTTAGATGGTCAGCTCAACAGCAGACCCTCACCCCTAATTTTTTAGATGGTCAGATCAGCAGCAGGCCCTCACCCCTAATGTTTTAGAGGGTCACCAGCAGGCCCTCAACATCTATATTTTCCCTTTAGGTGCTGGGATAAGGTGTGTTGGGCTAACAACTAATTAATACAAATGTCCTTTAGGACTTATTCTTACACCTATTTTTCCCTGCACCTACCAATTGCCTAAGACATAACTTTTAATTTTGTTCAATTTAAAATGTTTGGTAGTGCGCCGACATAACATTTGTGTTTTAAAATTTCCAGTGACACTGGCCTTTGTTTGTTCACTTTTTGTCTAGATACAATGTTGCCATTGCAGGCTCTGCGTTTGCCTGTCTTCAATCACGGCACTGCGTCTAGAGTTAATTCATATGCGTAAGCGCCAGTGATTCCTGTTGTTAAAATTAGAGCCTCACGCTGCCCCCCGACATGTTTCGCCGTGTCACCGCGTCCTCAGGGGTTCGGGCAGTGTGTGGGTTGTTCACTTTTTGTCTAGATACAATGTTGCCATTGCAGGCTCTGCGTTTGCCTGTCTTCAATCACGGCACTGCGTCTAGAGTTAATTCATATGCGTAAGCACCAGTGATTCCTGTTGTTAAAATTAGAGCCTCACGCTGCCCCCCGACATGTTTCGCCGTGTCACGGCGTCCTCAGGGGTTCGGGCAGTGTGTGGTTTGTTCACTTTTTGTCTAGATACAATGTTGCCATTGCAGGCTCTGCGTTTGCCTGTCTTCAATCACGGCACTGCGTCTAGAGTTAACTCATATGCGTAAGCGCCAGTGATTCCTGTTGTTAAAATTAGAGCCTCACGCTGCCCCCCGACATGTTTCGCCGTGTCACGGCGTCCTCAGGGGTTCGGGTAGTGTGTGCTTTGTTCACTTTTTGTCTAGATACAATGTTGCCATTGCAGGCTCTGCGTTTGCCTGTCTTCAATCACGGCACTGCGTCTAGAGTTAATTCATATGCGTAAGCGCCAGTGATTCCTGTTGTTAAAATTAGAGCCTTACGCTGCCCCCCGACATGTTTCGCCTTGTTCACTTTTTGTCTAGATACAACCCCTGAGGACGCCGTGACACGGCGAAACATGTCGGGGGGCAGCGTGAGGCTCTAATTTTAACAACAGGAATCACTGGCGCTTACGCATATGAATTAACTCTAGACGCAGTGCCGTGATTGAAGACAGGCAAACGCAGAGCCTGCAATGGCAACATTGTATCTAGACAAAAAGTGAACAAACAAAGGCCAGTGTCACTGGAAATTTTAAAACACAAATGTTATGTCGGCGCACTACCAAACATTTTAAATTGAACAAAATTAAAAGTTATGTCTTAGGCAATTGGTAGGTGCAGGGAAAAATAGGTGTAAGAATAAGTCCTAAAGGACATTTGTATTAACCAGCAGGCCCTTGCTCCTAATGTTTTTGAGGGTCACCAGCAGGCCATCAATCATTATTTTTCAAGGATATGTATGATGCCCTCCTCTATGTGTAATAAAGGGTGTATTGGAGTGCCGATTCCTTGTAATTTTTGGCAGCCCTTTCACTTAGTGCATAGGCTTTATGAGTGTAGGAGTCCCACTACCTGAACAATTGTGCCACAATGCGAATGAGGCCCTCCTTTATGTGATATACAGGTTGTATCGGAGTGCCTCTTGTAATTTTTAGCAGCACTTACACTTTATATACAAGTAAATATACAAGAAAGAATATTTCCTAACAATTTTTCCTCTAAAATCGATTTTATCTTTGGACGTATTCTTGTGCGTATTATTGTCAGTCTGTAAAATTGACGTACTACTCGGACAACGTCATTCCCAGCAGTGACCTGGGAGTCTAAGATGGATCCAGACATCCTCCCCATGCTGTTCCTAAACCATTTCAGTGGGGTTTCCATCAATTTCTGACCTTTTCCTGTGAACCAGACACCCTCCACTCTTTAGAGCAGGGGGTGCCTGGTTTAATGTTCAGGTTCTCCCATTGACTTCCATTGTGCTCAGGTGCTTGGTAGAGCACGTGAACATCTCGAGGTGTTCTACTCGAGCACCATAAATGTCTGCTTTATGATGTTAAAGGGGATACCCGGGATTTGAAATTGAAGGACTATCCTCAGGATAGGTTATCAATATCAGATAGGTGTGGCTCCAACTTCTGGCACTCCTACATACAGCTGATTGCCAGGGTTGCCAGGAGTTGGACCCTACCACTGTGGTACCATAGTAAAAAATACTACTCACCCATTTAAACCAATACTGCTATTAGTAATATAAGGATTGAGCTATAATGAGTGTTTATAATGTCAGAGAGCAGAGATAAGGAGTCCTGCCAGATTAGCTGGCTGACTGAGCAGAGAGAAAATTCTGATCCCTCTATTAGAACATCTCAGCACTGTAGCTCAAAATGAGTACAATGCAATAATAATACGAATATAAAAAAAATGCCCCTAAAGGTATACATAGTGTTCTGTTTTCATACACGTTCACACAGTGTACAGTCTGACATTCAGCATAAACCATTCCTGTCTTCCTAATAAGAGGACTGTTCTTTGTAGTCTAACTTGTTTATTGGCAAAACAGGAGTATTTGATCGATTGATCGATTGGTTGATTGGTAAAACAGATATGCTTTTACCAGGATGGTGGAGTTTAAGGAGATATGCAGGACAGCTCTGCTGATGTGTCCTGGAGACTTCTCTTTCCCAGGATGCACTCCTACAATGCTTTGCACCACCCACAATGCAGCAGTCTTTGTAACAAGAAAAACAAAGTGTGATACAATTTAACACCACTAGATGGTGCTATAACCACACTAATCGCTACAGAAATGGCAAAACTGAGTAAAACGTGATCTGTAATGATTTTTCCTAACCCTGCTGGGCAAGAACACTCCCTGTCTGGCATCAATAGACACTACTACTGAATCTTTCTTTTTTAGCAACTGATTTTGGTCAATGATGGGATCAAGCTTCTTCAAAGCGCTATCCTTGGAGACTGTTTGGCCTTTGCTGAGGTAGTCTATTTCTTTATCATGACATTCACATTGTATCATGCAAATTATTATGTTCTTGGACAGTTCTAGATTAGCAGTGGTAAAGGCGTGTTTGCAGTGATGCCGATTTTTGCAGGGCTTCTTGCTCACAGGTAATGCCGACTTGTAAGATTGAGCTATATGAACTACACAGGCTATAGCACAAACAAGCAACATCCAAGTGGAGAACCTGTCGAAACGATGGGATTTGAGTTGGTGGTCCGAAGTCAATGTGCGTAGAACAGGTCAAACTTCTTCATCTGCATCTGGATCTACCAATTCAAACGTGTCGGCTCTGGTACTGCAAGATGTTGAACGATACAAGAACGCAAACGATGGGATTTGAGTTGGTGGTCCGAAGTCACTGTACGTAGAACGGGTCGGACTTCTTCATCTGCATCTGGATCTACCAATTCAAACGTGTCGGCTCTGGTACTGCAAGACGTTGAACGATACAAAAATGCAGGACCCGTAAACCATGTTGTATCCTTAAGGTGGCTTGGTGCGACGGATCTAGTTGTGTGGTCCGCAGGTTTATGCTGTGTAGGCACGTAGTGCCACTGTTTACGACAAGTGGATCTCCTGATCCTTAGCACCCGATTGCTGACATAGACTTAAAAGCGTCTGGTTTAATTGCAAATATATCCTAGAACTACCTTGCTGTATGTGTAAAACTCAACTTCCTCGATTTCCAAGTTCATTCCTGTTGTTATAAGTTCAGCCAAGTCTACTGAAAGCACAGCAGTGCAGAGTTCCAGTATGGGAATCATGTGTTCACGGAGTGGCGCTAGTTTGGTCTGGCTCATGACAAATCCTATATGGCATCGTTCTTTGACGTCAATAATTTTTAGGTATGCTACGGCAGTAATTGCCTTGACTGAAGTATCACAGAAGATATACAGTCTTTGCATCTTGACTTCAATTGATGTCACAGGAGCATAGGGTCGTGCCACGTGAAGGCTGGTCAAAGCTTTGAGAGACTTCTTCCAACCTGTCCACAGGTCCTTTTTCTCCGCGGGAAGCAGGTAATCCCAATCAGATGTCTCTGTGATGAAGTCTCTTAACATCATTTTACCTTGGATAGTAACAGGCGCTACGAATCCTAAAGGATCATATAAGCTGTTTATGGTGGACAGAACTCTTCTACGTTTGAAGGGCTTTTCTTCCTTGCTGATTTGGAATTTGACTGTGTCTGCCTTTAAATCCCAGAGAAAACCGAGGCTCCTCTGCATGGGAAGGGAGTCGGTGCTAAGATCCAAGTCATTTAGATCACTTGAATGGTCTTGGGGTGAGAAGGCCTCCATTAACTCACGGCTGTTGGAGGCGATTTTGTGCAACCTCAACTTAGATAGAGCAAGCATTTCTTGGGCCCTTTTCAGGAGACTTATTGTCGTCTCGTTCGTGGGTGTGGATTTCAAGCAGTCGTCTACGTAGAATTCTTTTTTCCACAAAGGATCTGACATCTGACCCATACTTTGCTTCACCATCTTGGGCTGAATGCCTGAGACCGTAGATAGTGACTGCAGGGGAATGACTGTTTCGGGAGATCTGCACTCTGATTCGCTACTTTACAATGTCTTCACTAGGGTTGTTGTTGCGGTACCAGAAGAACCTCAAGTAGTTTCTGTGTTCTTCCTTGATGAGGAAGCAGTGGAACATCTGTTGTATGTCAGCCATAAATGCTACAGAATCTCTGCGAAAGCGTAGAAGTACCTCTGGAAGTCTGTTGTTGAGGTCTGAAACAGACAGTAAGACATCATTTAGCGAGATGCCTACGCCCCTTTCGCTCAAGTAAAATACTACTCATATCTGCCTGATTTTTTAGAATGATACACGCCGAATATGGATAAGTACTACACTCCTCGGAGTCTTGGAGTGTGGGTGCCATTTCTGCATGGTTGTTCTGGAATATTCTTACCATAAAGGTAAATAAATGTTCTCTCGTCTTTGGTTTCCTCTGAAGTTTATGTTTAAGGAAGATAAATTGACTGTAGACTAGTTCTTTGTTGTTAGGTAAACGTTGTCTCCGGGGTTTAATTGGTAAAAGTGCGACCCAGCTTTTTGACTTGTCTTTTACTATTTCTTGATCCATGATATCCAAGAACATCCTGTATTCTATGGACATTGCAACCATGTTGTCTTCTCTTGCCCTGTGGAAGACTGTGCACCCTAAGTGATCTTGCTCACCATCACAGGTGTGGTCTTCAAAGGGGGTATCTGCAAAAGGACAAGGTACAGGAGTGCTGTGTGGCAATTCTTTTATCAGGAAACTGCTATGACATGGCTAGAATAACAAAGGATGTCCATGTTAACGTGTTTTGGTGAGCATACTGTTGACTGAGGTCAGCTTGTGTGCTCCTTCTAGACAGACGTCTCCTATGATGACCCATCCTAGGTCAAGGGAAAAGGGTCTTTTCCTGTGACTATATGCTCCTGACTGGGTGAGTCAGATAAAGCAGTTTTGCACCTCTAACATTTGCCTAAGTGGTAGAGCCGTCTATCCGATCTACCCATCCTAGGTCAAGTCTCTGGGTGTATGGAGCGTTCTGGGGACCGTTAATCTGTCCTCTAGCCTTGTAAACTCGTAGTTTGTCTCTTCCAAGGAGTAATACTATCGGGGCTTCTAGGTCTAGTTCCAAAATCAGGTGAGCTATACTCTTGAGGTGGGGGTGGTGTGACGCTACCTATAGTGTAGGTATCTCAGACCAGTTGTCAGGAATGTGATTGCACTCCAGTATGGTTGGCAAGGACAAGCAGGTCTGACCATCCACAGACTCTACCTTGTACCCACTTGCTTTCCTTCCCGCCGTCTCAACGGTACCTGCACATGTCCTTAAGGATAGGGAGAACCTGGCCCTATGATGTTGAAGGTGTAAAAGAAGGTGGATATAGCTAAAGAGTCAAAGACCTATTGCTTTGATCATCTAAGATTGCATATACCTTGATCGCCTTATCTCGATGACCAACCGGATAAACTCTGACAAGGCAGATTTTTTAGCAGGATTTTCCACTTGCAAGTCCTTTACAGATATCTGTACAGCGAGAAGTGACTACTGAGGTGTCTATGTCAGTGTCTATCTGCTTCCCATCATGCTCCTCTGCTTGGGATGATACCTGAGGGGGTGGTCCAGGGTGTAAAGCCATGTTGTGTTCTGTTCTACCGCATTCTGTGCATGTCAAACTGACCTTACAGTTCTTGGCGAAGTGCGATGTTGTACGCACCTAAAGCAGATATGGTTTTCTTTGAGGAATTATTTGCGGTCCTCTATAGACTTCTCGCTGAAGGCTCTGCATTTTAGTAGAGAATGTGGTTTCTTGTGCAGGGGGGATTCTTTGGTAAGATCTCTGTGTTTGTTCTCATCTTGAGAAGACTTGAATGATACATGTCGTGTTTATTTTTTGGGAGTATTGGATTGTGGTGATTAATATGACCTGGGTGGCCCTATTTCAACTTTTCACTGTGTATTCAATTACCCCTTAATTCCACATTTTTGTTCCCAGTACTGCCTACTTTTACCTGTGCTTAAAATAGGGTTGCTATGCATGGTCTGTCTATCTGTTGATAGACGAGCACGCAGCGTGCAGGCTATGTGCAAAGTCAAATTACTGACAGCCAGGGACTGTAAGTAAATGATTAAAGCCAGGTCCTCCCCAGCAGCTGATAACAGTGCCTGGGCTGTGTGCACTTCTCCCTGTCCCTGCGCTTGGCAGACGCTCCCTCATTCAGCAGACTTGGAGAATGCAGAGTTGAAGCAGCGCACAACAGGAAAGGAAGATCTGCCATCTGCTCAGTGTATACATGAAAGCAACATGTGGTAAGAGGACCCCTTTGTGCTGCAGGAGATTAACCCTTTAGGGGTAGGGCTCTGGTTACTGACCATTTTGGGGGGATATTGTTACTGGCTAGTGAGGGCAGGCGGTATTAGCCTCAGGGTGAGGGCAGTGGCGGCCATCTTAACTGAATAGTGAAATTAACTGAATAGTGAAAGTTTTACGCAGACTGGTTGCTAAGGGCTGAAACTTATTAAATAGGGGGTAAGTCAGTCTAATAGTAACTTATTCTCCAAAATGTTTTGTGGACTGCCACTGGTGTTTTATAAGGTTTGACACCAGGGGTAGTGGGACATGATACATGTAAAATCAAAACTGGGATAATTTCTAATCCTCGCCTGTTGAGTAACAAAGGTGGTACATTATGGTACATTATGAAACTGTTTATAATGGGAACCATGCAATCCACTTCTCTTGTAGATTATAAGGGAGTTTTTGGTGGTGTCCAGGAATGCTAGCCCTGGCAGATCTCCTACTGCATGAGCAAACTGTACCTCTATTTACAATTCACTGAGTTCCCTGAGCTTCTGGTAACCCCTACCCAATATTCTTGTAAAATTAACAATTCTCTTATATAAAGCATTTTCTATAGCTTCTATTGACCAATAACACTCAGTCTTTCCCACACCATCTTTAGGCCTTTACCCGGATAGTTTATGTTAATGTCTCTGATAGTGTTGAGCGCGAATATTCGAATATCGATTTTTTTTCGCGAATATCGGCACTTCGCTAATTCGCAAATATTTCGAATATAGTGATATAAATTCGATATTTCGAATATTCATTATTATTATTTTTTTTTTTTTTATTGTTATATTTTTTTCTTTCCCACTTCCCTAAAGTTGTTCTTACCTGTCCTTTGGATTCCTGGCTTCCTGGCTGCTCCAGTCAGTGCCCGTTGCCGCTTCTGCCGACTTCCGTGCTCATGGAGCGTCCCCATCACCATGGGAACGTCTCCATATACTAGAATGTACTGTCGGATTTGAGAATTACGTTGAAATCGCAATTCGATTATTTCAAGTTATAATAATTGAATTTCGATTTTAACTTAAAGGCTGCTCTCCTATTGAAATAGCAATGTGATTAAGGGCTCTTTCACACATGCGTTATTGTCTTCCGGCATAGAGTTCCGTCGCCGGGGCTCTATGCCGGAAGAATCCTGATCAGGATTATCCCAATGCATTCTGAATGGAGTGAAATCCGTTCAGGATGCATCAGGATGTCTTTAGTTCCAGAACGGAACGTTTTTTGGCCGGAGAAAATACCGCAGCATGCTGCGCTTTTTGCTCCGGCCAAAAAAACTGAAGACTTGCCGCAAGGCCGGATCCGGAATGAATGCCCATTGAAAGGCATTGATCCGGATCCGGCCTTAAGCTAAACGTCGTTTCAGCGCATTGCCGGATCCGACGTTTAGCTTTTTTAGAGTGGTTACCATGGCTGCCAGGACGCTAAAGTCCTGGCAGCCATGGTAAAGTGTAGCGGGGAGCGGGGGAGCAGCATACTTACCGTCCGTGCGGCTCCCGGGGCGCTCCAGAGTGACGTCAGGGCGCCCCAGGCGCATGGATGACGTGATCGCATGGCACATCATCCATGCGCATGGGGCGCTCTGACGTCATTCTGGAGCGCCCCGGGAGCCACGCGGACTGTAAGTATGCCGCTCCCCCGCTCCTACTATGGCAACCAGGACTTTAATAGCGTCCTGGGTGCCATAGTAACACTGAAAGCATTTTGAAGACGGATCCGTCTTCAAATGCTTTCAGTACACTTGCGTTTTTCCGGATCCGGCATGTAATTCCGGCAAGTCGAGTACACGCTGGATCCGGACAACGCAAGTGTGAAAGAGGCCTAAGTCAAGTTATAATAATCGAATTTCGATTTTAACTTAGTACTGCTATATTCCATATTCGTTAATTCTAGCCTAATATGGAATATAGCAGTGCTAAGTTAAAATCGAAATTCGATTATTATAACTTGAATTAATCGAATTCCGATTTCAACTTGGACCTGGTTTACTATGGTTGGCTTGGTAGAATTAGCGAATATGACGAATGTATTCGTCATATTCCACAAAACGAAAATAACGAATGTATTCGTTATATTCCACAAAACGAAGATAACAATCATATAGGAAAGTTTACTTCAGAGACAGCTAAGTTTAATTCGCTATGCGATTATATTACTTTGCTTTTTTTTTATAAATAGAATAATTATAATAATTATCAGGTATTATAATTATTCTATTATTTTTTTTGTTTTTAAAGCAGTCATATAATCGCATAGCGAATTAAACTTAGCTGTCTCTATACTAAACTTTCCTATATGATTGCTAGAATTAGCGAAGTTGATGAATAGGTAGCTAAAACGAAGATGCAGAATACTTTGTTATATTCGTTTCTTGGAATATGACGAATACATTCGTCATATTCGCTAATTCTACCAAGCCAAACCATAGTAAACCAGGTCCAAGTTGAAATCGCAATTCGATTAATTCAAGTTATAATAATCGAATTTCGATTTTAACTTAGCACTGCTATATTCCATATTAGGCTAGAATTAACGAATATGGAATATAGCAGTGCTAAGTTAAAATCGAAATTCGATTATTATAACTTGAATTAATCGCATTGCTATTTCAATAGGAGAGTAGCCTTTAAGTTAAAATCGAAATTCGATTATTATAACTTGAAATAATCGCATTGCTATTTCAATAGGAGAGTAGCCTTTAAGTTACAATCGCAATACGCGCATATTAATCGCGATAACAAGAATAATGACGAATATTCGATTTCGACGAATATAAAACGAATATTCTATCGAATATTCGCGAATTTCGTCGAAATCGAATATGGCACCTGCCGCTCATCACTAGTCTCTGATTCTTTTGGCGTGTTCAGCAGATTCGCTTCCAAGCCATTTTACCAAGAGATCTAACTCCTCACTACAGGAAAGTTAATACCCAAACAATAGAACTAAAGCTCTATCTCATAGTAAGAAAAAAATCTTTATTAAATACATATAATCACATATAGGTATAAAAACAGCAAAAAGCAGGCATATTCAAGCGAGTAAAAAAACAAAACAAAGGGGACTGGGGGATCAACACACATGGGCATACAAAAAAGTATTGGAGAACGTCACATAAAGGCCAGAAAATACCAAAGAAGACAAGAAAACCCTGGATACAATATCCAATAGGGGCATCAGTAGGCAATGTGGAATTCAAGAAATTCAGAAAAATACCTAAGGTAAGCACGCCGATCCCTCATTCTCCTTCTCCCAACGCCGTTTCGCCAGCAACCTGGCTTCTTCCGGGGATTATGTTGTATGTTCTTTGTCACTACAGGAAATATCTAAGTCCCTTATGGCGTTCTAGAAGGAGGCTCGCCATGCCCTGTAGTTCTTGGGGCGGTCGGTGAACTTTTTAAGTCCTTTGGCTCTCATTTAGCAAAGAACTTAGCGAAGTCCATGGCGGCCTGGTTAGCGCCAATACTACCCAGTGTGTTGTTGTTATGCTGCAAGTGTGGTGTATCCCCATACCTTTTAGGGGTTTCTGGCTTAGGGAAGTCTGTATAATACCATTCTGACGCGAAGGTTGTCCCTTTAAGTCGAAGCAAAGGTTGTAGCTTTTGTTCTGCAGGGCGTTAGTTGTGGTCAGCATCGTATTGTCGCATACCATCCTGCTCGAGGTACTGTGGTTCAAAGTAAGATCTGTGATACTCTGTATAGGCTGGCTGATATTCTGGATCATAGTCATCTTCTGTTTTGGGATGCTGATGGATGTATTCTGAGACACACTGTGTTGGATCTTGTTCATCTAGGAGGTTTGGCCTAAGTACTTGGCTGTCTTTATCGGATTCAGGGAACTCCAAGGCTTCTGGCAATTTTGCTTTGGCCACTGAGGCTGCCGTTTCTTTCTCTGTGGCGAGTTTTTCCAGTGACACTTGCAAGCATACTGTCTCTTCTTCCAGTGACGCTTGCAGGCATGCTCTCTCTTCTTCCAGTGATGCTTGCAGACGTGCTCTCTCTTTTTCCTTTGACGCTTGCAGGCGTGCTTTCTCTTTTTCCCTTGATGCTCTCTCTTTCTTTAGTTGCATCTTTTCTGCAGCAAAGGAAGACCTTAATTTTGAAGCCTCAGCTTCTGCACTGGCGAGAGCAGTCTTTCCTTTTATTGAGGACTTGCTAGAGCATCTTGCTTGTGACCTGGTCCTGTATGATGATGCCTGGCTAGTGGACATTGTGTGTCTGTTTGCTGGCTGCTTAATTTCTCTGTGCAGACTCATTTTATGTAGAAACGGACTTCAGCGTGGTCTGGATCATGCTGCACTTGCTGGGGGCTGCACTCTCACTTCTTGTGACTGTATGGCAGCCGCTGCAATCGTGTACGCAGGACCGCGTGGCTAATGGCGGCTCCATATAGTCAGATCCACTATCGCTGGTGACTAGCATCTGTTTTACAGTTTTGTCTTCATACACGTTCACACAGTGTGCAATCTGACATTCAGCATAAACCATTCCTGTCTTCCAAATAAGAGGACTATTTTTTGTAGTCTAACTTGTTTATTGGCAAAACAGGAGTATTTGATTGATTGATTGATTTATTGGTAAAACAGATATGCTGGAGTTTAAGAAGGAGATATGCAGAAGGACAGCTCTGCTGATGTGTCCTGGAGACTTCTCTTTCCCAGGATGCTTTGCACTCCCACATGCTTTGCACCATGCACAATGCAGCAGTGATTTGTAATGATTTTTTTTAACCCTGCTGGGCAGAAAACATAGCCTTTAAGTCCCGTGATCACAGCAACATCTGCATTGATTTGTAGTATTTGAGTTTTTTTACAGTAAAAAAGGAAGGTGCAAAAAGTAAGTAAGTGTAACATGATCTAGCAAGCTTGTAGAGATGGCCTATTCATGACATGGCATAGGATAACTTTCATAATTAAATAAATAAAATATGTGAAGAGAAAGGCTTTACAAAAGTACTATTCATGTGGATTTAAGAACTCTGTGATTATTTCTATTTTTCACTCAAAGTAAGCTTTAATGTGTAATCTTTGGTTGTATTTTATCCCAAGCTGTGCTCCAGTAACATGCGCATGTGTACAGTCCTTCATACGTCACTTGGCAACGTTTGACAATAATTTCACCTGCTCTTTTCATTGCTCACTTTATTTCATAGATTGGGCACTCAATA
Source organism: Bufo gargarizans (assembly GCF_014858855.1). Classification (NCBI taxonomy): domain Eukaryota; kingdom Metazoa; phylum Chordata; class Amphibia; order Anura; family Bufonidae; genus Bufo; species Bufo gargarizans. Next base: position 268,563,280 of record NC_058084.1, read on the forward strand.
GCTATTTTAATGCAGGAATTGAGAGATGGCTATATACAACTTTCTGACAGAGAAAGGAGAGACCTCCTGTTCAAGTTGACAGATCTCCTAAGCATAGCCTTTTTTTTTTGTCTCCTGGCTAGCAGCCACTTAACATTAAAGGGGTATTCCCATGAATAGAGGGCGGCTGGGAATGTGCAGTGCACCCTCCGTTCATTTCCCTGCTCCATTCTCATTGTAGGTGCGGTTCCCAGAGGTTGGACCCGCACCTATCAGACAATGGGGGCATATTCTAGCGATATGCTCCCATGGTCTGAGATGGCAAAACTCCTTTAATAGTTAGGAATACATATTTAAAGGGGTTGTGCAGACAGTACACATTGATGACCTATCCTCTGGATCCATCGATAGCTGATCATCCGGAGTCTGACACCTGGAACCCCCACTATCAGCTGTTTAAAGAAGAGGCAGTGCTCCACGTAAGCACTACTTCCTCTAAATTACACTGCCCTTCATCTTAGAAGTGCAATGTAATTTCAAGTCATCATTCTATACACTTGAATAGAGTGAGTACTTGTAATTACTCTATGCCGCTGCTGCAAGAGAGACGACGCGCAGTGTAATGAAGAGGAAGCAGCGCTTGCACGGAGTGCCGCCTCCTCTTCAAACAGCTGATCGGCTAGGGTGTTGGACCCCCGCCAATCAGATATTGATGACTTGACTTGTCCTGAGGATGTCATCCATATATGCCGCATGCACATCTCGTTAATATCCCATATAAGTAATATACAGAAATTCAGTATCTGAATCTTATTTATAACACATACCGGTATATTCACATTCTTTTTCAGAAAATACTAGTAAAGTGGTTTTCTGGGTCTTAAATATTGATGATCTATCATCAGGATAGATCATTCATATCAGATTGGTGGGCGACACCCACTGATCAACCGATCTGATATCTTGAGTATAGATCATTAATGTCCAAGTCCCAGAAAACCCCTTTAATGATTAGAATAAATAAAATAATTAAAGGGGTTATCTCGCTATTCAGGAAAATTATGAAAATCATTATTTGACATTCTTTTTCTGTTATATTGCCATCTTGTTGCCACTGCTTCACTACACCAGGCTGACAGAGGTGCTGCTTCACTCACACTTCCTCAGTGGTTTTCTGCATCTTTCTCATGGTGGGTACAGGCGATGTAGTGTTCTGTCTAGCACACAGTGGACCCTTCATCCTCCCCCAGAACAACCAGTGAATAATTTATTTTTTCATCCCTCAGGGCTGCACCGCCAAACACCACAGGCGGCACAGCCCTGGTTCTAGTTGCCGGTTCCATTGTGGAAGCGCTCATCTCCATATTCATTTGTCTCGCCGTCCTCAGGACAGCGATTCAGATGACTGTGCTGCGGCTGGGCAGGGGAGGGAGAGGCGCCTCCCTTCCCTGTTCTTCTGATAGGCCGCAGGCACTAATGGGGGGAAGGGAGTTGGCAGTATGGGGGCATCTGGCATTTCTTACAGCCCCAATTTTTGGGGGATGGCACTCTGGGGGCATTTATTTCTTGCCCATTTTGGGGGGAAGGGCACTATGGGGGCATTTCTTACTGGCACATTATGGGGGGCACCATGGGGGAGATGAGGCACTATGGGGGCATCTGGGGGCTCTAAAGGGGCTTTTTTTAATTGGCACATTATGGGGGCACTATAGGGGAGAGCGGCACTATGGGGCATCTGTGGCACTTTAGGGACATTATTTGGGGGCACTATGAGGAAGTGGGGGCTCTAAAGAGGCCTTTTTTATTGGCAAATTTTGGGGGGCACTATGGCATCTGGTGGCACTAAAGGGGCATTTTTACTGGCACATTATGGGGGGCACTATAGGGGAGACCGACACTATGGAGTATTATTTGGGGACACTATGGGGGAGTGGAGCACTATTGGAGCACCTGTTGGCACTAAGAAGGGGCATTTTTTACTGCCACAATATAGGGGAGAGGAGCACTATAGGGGCATATGCTGGGGGCACCAAGAAGGGGATTTTTTACTGGCATATTATGGGGACACTATGGGGAAGGGGGAGAGGAGCACTATGAGGGCATTTACTGGGGCACTATATAGGGGGCATTAGCTCAACTGCGGGCACTAAGCGGGGGTATTTCATGTACTGTCAAATTATAATTAGAATTATTACTACTAGGGGGTATTATGGGGCTCTTTACTACTACTAGGCGGCTATGAGGAACATGATTGCTAGTATGGGCACTATAGGGGCATTATTACTACTAAGTGTGCTCTGGGAGATAATTATTTCTATTGGTGGGATTTTGGGGAGGACTGTTACTCTGGGGGGCACCCTGGCACAGTATCAGCTTAGCACAATTATTTTTGGGGGACATTATCTTTATACTATTAGTGTATGGGCGCAGTTATTTTTTAGAGCACTGTGTGCCAATAATTGTTGAAGGGGGCACTATCTGTGTGGTAGTAATATTTCCAAGGGGACTGTTTCTGCAGTATAGTATTGGGGGTGGCAGGAAAGAGTGTTCAGAAGATGTGAAGATGATGGAAATGTGGGAAACTAATGTCTGTTTGTCAATCTCTGCAGAGAGGAGGAGCGGAGGAGCTTCCTGGCTGTAGCCTGCTGTTGTTTATTGTATACTGTTAAGCAGACAGTGCAGCCAGGACACGCCCTCCCCTCTCCATGTGATGTGTAGAGACAGGCCTCAACAATAGAATTTCAGCTGTACAGTGTTTTTGGGAGTGGCTTATTATATGTAGGAGGGGCTTTTAATAATCGGCGGGGATAAAAATATTGCACTGCACGCGAGCCGCATTTTTCAACTCCTATAGGGCTTTTAGAAATGGCCAGGCAAAAGAATAGGCGCAGCACGCTACGCACCCCGCATTTTCAAATATGAAGGGGGCTTTGAAAAATGGGCGGGCAAAAGAATTGGCACAGCACACTACACGTGCCACATTTTTGCCTTTCAGGACTGTTGGTAATAACAAAGGGATGAGGGAGGGGAGGGGACACCCCTACCCACAGTGGCCCGTACTTAGAACCATCCCCCAAATAAGGACACTGACCACATTCTTTCCTTTAACTTCTTTATTGCAGGGTGGTAGTCGGCCACAGCTATATTTATTATTTATAAACAGCAAACATTATAAAACCGTGCGCTCTGCCAACCGCTGGACTCCCAACGGGCAGTTCCACTGAACCCATCATTAACAGCTTTTTGGGTAACAGTAAATTGCCGCCAGCTGTGACTTAAAAAATCCTTCAAAACCGCACACTGCCCCCCTTTGGGACATACACATTGCCAAAATAAATATTAAATAACATGAATATAAATATTAAATAACATAAAACTTCTAAATATCTCAAACAAAAGGGAGGGAGGGTGGGGCACCGCGCTTCCGATCAAGAGGGAGAGAATGGGCGGGACCAGCACATAAGTACCCTCCCCAACTCACCTCCTCTTCCTGCCTCACTAACTATTAACCCTTCCCTGACTCCTAACCCTTAAACTCCCAAACAGGGGCCAGCAAAGTGCCCTAAAAGAACTAGGAAGAGGAAAGGGGGGGGGGAGGGGACCCCCAGTCCCTGACTACCCTCCTTAAACAGTCGGATAGCCACCAACCCCGCTTAGACAAAATTCCTGGGTACTTCCCTGTTGTAGTTCCATCTCAGACTGATTATGCCACTCAATGCACTCATTAAAATGTATTCGCTTAAAGGGATCAGCAGAAAACATTGTTAAATCAAGTTTTTCCTGCCATGTTTCACAATGGATGCACGCAAATTCATAACACAATGCCAGGGTAGGACTCCACTTCTTATGCTCAAATAAACAGAACCCATTACTCTTATTATCCCAAAGAATATTATTCATTTATTGAAGGCAATCCATGGATAATGGTGCAGACAAAGGTTTTTGTTTATATCTCTGGTGGACTATGGCTCTGAAGGGTTATGTCTGTATCATTGGTGATCTATGGTAGTAAAGGTGTAGACATATCTGGTAATCTAGGGCAGTAAAAGGGTTAATGTCAATATTTTTGGTAGTGCAGGGCACTGAAGGAAAAATGAAAGGATCCCTGGTGGTACATGGCAGTGAGCAGGTTAATAATTGTATACCTGCTGGTATAGGACTGTCAGGGCTAGGTAATTTAGGAGCATTATTTTAATATCTCTAATGGTCTACAGCAGAGCAGGGGTTAATGCATGTATGCCTGATAGGTCTATAAGCAGTAAGGTAGATAATTACAGTTTTCCTGGTCATCTAGAGAATTTAAGGGGTTAATGTAATAATTAGTGTTGGTCGAGCACCAAAGTGCTCAGAGCACCCGAGCACAATGGAAGTCAATTGGCGAACCCGAGCATTAAACCAGGCACCCCCTGCTCTGAAGAGGGGAGGGTGTCGGGACTCTACACTCACCTAAAGAATTATTAGGAACACCTGTTCTATTTCTCATTAATGCGATTATGTAATCATATAATCACATGGCAGTTGCTTTAATGCATGTAGGATTGTGGTCCTGGTCAAGACAATCTCCTGAACTCCAAACTGAATGTCAGAATGGGAAAGAAAGGTGATTTAAGCAATTTTGAGCGTGGCATGGTTGTTGGTGCCAGACAGGCCGGTCTGAGTATTTCGCAATCTGCTCACTTACTGGGATTTTCACGCACAAACATTTCTAGGGTTTACAAAGAATGGTGTGAAAAGGGAACAACATCCAGTATGCGGCAGTCCTGTGGGCGAAAATGCCTTGTTGATGCTAGAGGTCAGAGGAGAATGGGCCGACTGATTCAAGCTGATAGAAGAGCAACGTTGACTGAAATAAACCACTCGTTACAACCGAGGTATGCAGCAAAGCATTTGTGAAGCCACAACACACACAACCTTGAGGCGGATGGGCTACAACAGCAGAAGACCCCACCAGGTACCACTCATCTCCACTACAAATAGGAAAAAGAGGCTACAATTTGCACAAGCTCACCAAAATTGGACTGTTGAAGACTGGAAAAATGTTGCCTGGTCTGATGAGTCTCGATTTCTGTTGAGACATTCAAATGGTAGAGTCCGAATTTGGCGTAAACAGAATGAGAACATGTATCCATCATGCATGGTTACCACTGTGCAGGCTGGTGGTGGTGGTGTAATGGTGTGGGGGATGTTTTCTGGGCACACTTTAGGCCCCTTAGTGCCAATTGGCCATCGTTTAAATGCCACGGGCTACCTGAGCATTGTTTATGACCATGTCCATCCCTTCATGACCACCATGTACCCATCCTCTGATGGCTACTTCCAGCAGGATAATGCACCATGTCACAAAGCGAATCATTTCAAATTGGTTTCTTGAACATGACAATGAGTTCACTGTACTAAAATGGCTCCCACAGTCACCAGATCTCAACCCAATAGAGCATCTTTTGGATGTGGTGGAATGGGAGCTTCGTGCCCTGGATGTGCATCCCTCAAATCTCCATCAACTGCAAGATGCTATCCTATCAATATGGGCCAACATTTCTAAAGAATGCTATCAGCACCTTGTTAAATCAATGCCACGTAGAATTAAGGCAGTTCTGAAGGCAAAAGGGGGTCCAACACCGTATTAGTATGGTGTTCCTAATAATTATTTAGGTGAATGTAGATTGCCTTAGGAGTCCCTGCTCTGACTCCATATATAGCTATGTCCATATAGGGAGTCAGTGCTTGGGGACACCCAGTGTATTTAAATCGAATTTAGCCTCTATTTCTGAAAAGTTTCTGGTGGGATTTGAACTCACAGTCTTCTACATAACAGCCAAGAATCTTATCCACTAAACTATAGAGCTGCATGGCCAGTTGCTCTTTAAAAATAAAAATAAAATAAATAAATAAAAACAAAACAAAATGAGACTTCTTCTGTATAGGAATACTTACTACTAGTAAGTATTCCTATACAGCAGAAGTCTCATATTTTATTTTGTTTTAATAATTGGCCATGCAGCTCTATAGTTTAGTGGTTAAGATTCTTGGCTCTAATGTAGAAAGTTGTGCGTTCAAATCCTGTCAGAAACTTTTCAGAAATAGAGGCTAAATTTAATTTAAACATATATATGTTTTTAGCCATAATATATTTACATATATTATTATATATTTAGAATATATAATATATTATAATATATGTAAATATATTATGGCTAAAATATCAGTAGTAGTTTCCCACATATTAAGCAATCATATATTTTAGAAGTATTATACACATATATATATTTATTTTTATTTTTTATTATGATTTTTTTACAATTACAAAAAAAAAATATATAATATATATACACTTAATTTAGCCTCTATTTATGAAATGTTTCTGCCAGGATTTGAACTCACAACCTTCTACATTGCAGCCAAGAATCTTAACCACTACACTATATAGCTGCATGGTCAGTTGTTAAAATAAAATAAAATAAAATATGGGACTTCTGCTGTAAAGGAATACTACTAGTAAGTATTCCTATACAGCAGAAGTCTCATTTTTTTTTTTTTTTTTAAGTAACTGGCTATGCAGCTCTATAGTGTAGTGGTTAAGGCTATTGGCTGTAATGCAGAAGGTTTTAAGTTCAAATAAAATACTAGTAAGTATTCCTATACAGCAGTAGTCTTATATTTTATTGCTTTTTAGTAACTGGCCATGCAGCCCTGTAGTGTAGTTGTTAACATTCTTGGCTTTGATGTAGAAGGTTGTGAGTTCGAATTACGGCAGAAACTTTTCAGAAATAGAGGCTAAATTAGGTTTAAATACACTGACTCGAGCATCGTGCTCGAGCACACGCGATATACGGCCAAGCATAGAGATGCTCGAGCCGAACTGGTGTTTGGCTGAGAATGCTCGCCCAACACTAGTAATAATTGCTGGTGACCTAGGGTGGTGAAGGGTTTCTGTATGTTTACCTGGTGCCCAAAGGCTGTAAGAGGGAATATTACCATTTCCCTAGTGATAAGAGCAGTGAAGGAATTAGAAAAACATGGCTGCTTTCTTCCAAAAATAACCACCTCTGTCCACAGTTTGTGTGTGTGGTATTGTAGCTCTGCCCCATTGACTCCGATGGAGCTAAAATACAATACCAGATACAACCCATGGACAAGTTTGGTCCATTTGGGTGAAAACATGTTTTGCTGATCCTGCAGACAAATAGTTAAATTTACACTTCCTGGTGGAGTACGATGGAAGGGTTAATGCTGCAGATGGGCTCACTGGGCTGCATACATCTCCAGGCTCTAGTATTTTTCCATCTATAAGAGGAGTCTGAGCAGTGATTATTCTGCCATAAAAAACACTCCACGGTTTAGAAGTCACGCGTAATTTCCTTAAAAATTCATAATTGTATATCCCAGTTTTTAAATGACCTACTAAATATCTGTTCACAGTGATTTTTTAAAATAAGTTTCTAGAATGCACCAATGTCAAATGTGACAAGGACTAGTACATTCAGCTGGACAGCTCGACATGGTCCTTTAGCGGTATGCCATGGACTCCCATGTCTAATTACTGAAAAATAATAGAATGATGGGGGAGTTCATGAAAATAGGACTGGGCACCATTAAAGTAAATTCACAAATGATAAATTTCTTTTGCAGAAATTTCTAGCACAAAAGTCCATGTCACACAACTTAAAGGGGTTGAACATCTTAGTATTTCATACTAAAGATGGTAATAACCTACAGTAAGTGCTGGTGTGGGGTGGCTGGAGTCTTGGAAACAGCTGGGTGTCCAGTGCTTTGCTGTCTCCGTAACTCCCATAGCAGTAAATGGGAGCTATGCTAAAAGTTTGCAATAACACCTGCGCTGTTTTGGGGATTCTAAAGTTAAGGAAACAGCATAGCTTGGTGTGCCAAGCAGTTTGCATAGCTCCCATTCACTGCTGTGGGAGTTACGGAAACAGTGGGGCTCCGGCAGCTCAGACATTCCTGTAATCCTAACACCCAGGCTAATACTTACTGCGAGTTATTCCCATGAAAGGTTGAGATGTGATAAACCTTATCATGGGGTTTGCAAAAATTCCATTTACATACTGCAGAAACAACCCAATTTCTATGTATGGAACCGATTTCTGCAGTAAATCTACATTGTGTGAACTCACCATAAGATACTTTTGGGATGATGACTTTGTAGATGACTATTCATTAAGTTACGTACCCCAATGTCAGGATACCGGCAAGTAGTCAATGGAATATTACTCACAACTGAGACAGTCAAGTTTTGCTTTCATGCTTTCATATAATATTTGATCTTGTACAAATGGCATAGTTGTGTATAAATCTGCATACTATGGTGTGTGCTGCCTAGTGCACTGTAGGATATGTAGGCTTATTAAGACATCAGTGAATCACGGACAGCGCACATTACTATTGAGTTTAATGTGTGTATTCACACATCTGTAACTTACCATGCCCTTTTTGTCTGTGTTTATGGGTCCATCACACCCATTATAGTCCATGGGCCCCACACAGATAGCATTCGTGTTTCCTTTGTGCTTCCTCTGGATCATTGCTAGGAGATGCTCTTGAAATAAATTTTCAGCCTAGCAGTGTACATGGAATACAGATGACAAAGAGGGCAAAAAACTGTCACACAGAGCAAACATGGAACCTTCACAGACATCTTAGTGGATGAACCATTAATCATCATGGAAACGGACATGTGAATGAGGCCTTGCAGGGTCCTCCCTTAGAACATGTGTAACCTCCCGCTAGGGAGCATTACCAAATGTTTGCCCCATCACTATCTCTTATGGTTGATCTGATGTCATCTTGTGTCATCTTATATATTTAAATTCCATGTCCTGCACAATGTATATTCATATTTCCCTGTAATGTTATGCTAAAGTGTAATGTACCTGGTTTACCAGCAGATGGCAGCACCTATGGCAGAGCTAGTTTACATAGAGTGGAACTTGTCTTTCCATTCTAGCCCTCTATAGAGAGGGAAGAGTTTAGTGAGTGTAGGTCAGTCAAACCTACCCTCCTAAGGGAGAGGTCGAGTCTAGCCTTCCCCTCCTTGGGGACAGGTTGTGTAGAGTAGCTTACTCCCTGTAAGGGGAAGAAGCAGGCCTTCGTCCCTGTTGGACGGGCCTTGCCAGAGCCAGCCTGAGTACCTTCAATTCTGCTGAAACCAGAAAAAAGAAGTAAAGAACTTCAGAAGCCAGAAAAAAAAGATTCCCTGTGTAAGCCGTGTACCGGGGTGGGCTCCCCAGGATACAGAAAAGTCATGAACGAAGAAAGCAACTCTGACACTAGCTTCTGCAAAAACAGAATTTTACTAACACATGATAATAAGCACAACTACAAATGCTGAGAACATAAAATAGGTTTACATACACCCAGCCCAAAGGCTGAAACCCCTGTTTTGCACAGCACGGCACCCCCTGATGGATGCCAGCAGAATTTTATTGGTAATTTACCTACTGGTGGGCACAACTAAAACTGCCTTGCTGTACCTTTTATTACATTCAGCTTCCTATAATCCACGCAAATCCAGAGACTCCCATCTTTCTTCCGCACCAAGACTACTGGAGCAGCTCAAGGGCTTTGACTCTCCTGGATCACCTGGTTTTCCAACATACTGGCCACCATGTCCTTCACCTCCTGGTACATTTTAGGCAGGGTTTGCCAGTAACGTTCCCTGATTGGTACAGCCTCACCGGTGGGGATTTCGCGCTCAATGGCGGAAGCACACCCAAAGTCCTCATGTCTTGAGAACGCCTCCTGAAATTCCCAAAGGGTGTCTTCCATCAACTTCTGTTGTCCTGGAGTCAGGTTCTTGCAGTCCACCCCCATCCGGGCCATGATCACTCGAACGTTTCACTCCACTGTTGGGGTCTCCCTTTAATGGACCTCTACAGCGTAGGTCCAGGCTGATCTCCTATCCGGCTGTAGCGTGAAGCCCCTTTGTCAAAGGATGTCCCCTTCAGACACATAAACTTTGGCCAGCAAGGTATTCTGAGGAAAGGTTAACTCGCAGTCTTTAACATTGAGGCAGTGTACAGGCACACATCCATCATTCACAATAGCGAGGGCCCAGGCTACCAGTGGGCGAGTCTGCGCTTCCTCTTCGTAAGCAGGCTCGATCAGAAACTCCAGTCCATTCAGTTGTCATCCAGCCCCCACCGGCAGCGTCAAGATTTGTTCTTGTCAAGGTGGGATCTTCACCGGGGTCCTCCGCGGCACCTTCACGTGTCCAATGGGCCGACCGGTCATGTTGCTCTTTTGCAGACTACAGCTTCTCACCATCTGTTGTAAAACCTTCTGGGTTGGCGGGTTCATTGTGGCCTGTTGCCAATACTTCGGCCCTTCTTTGACATAGAGTTGATGGTCTAGGTCTCTCAGCACATTCATACCTAGTGTCACGTCCATTCCTTTCCAGGACAAATGGTCCACCAGCGCGACCACCTTCTTGGCGATGTCTTGCCCAAACAGTCAGACCCGCATCCAGACTACCCTTCGGTTGGCCATCTCTCTGTTGTTGGCAGCCTGAGGATGTTCCCGTCTTCTGGCTCCATCATATGTCCAAAGTGTCTTTCGAAGAACTCAAGAGGCATAAGGGTGCACTCCGACACTGTATCAACTAGGCAGCATACCTTTTGACCTTCTAACTAGGCTTCCATAAGGGGGCTGCTGGCATACAGGTCGTGTTCCTCACGCATAGGGCTTAGCTTCTGATGTACTGCCACAGGACGCCCAGCTACTGCGGCGGTCAGAAGTTTAACGTCGGACTTCATCTGTTTGGGGCACTGTCTGGCCATATGGCCATACTGTCGACAAGCCCAGCAGAGGGGCCCTCTTTTGACGTGTCCCCACACCTGAGTTATCCTGAGTGGAGTGGCGCGGGGTCATTTCCGGAGGCTGGGGAGATTCTGTCTTCATCTGAGACACTTCCAGCCAAAGTTCTCTCAATTCTGTCCGCAGGGCCCAGACCCCATCCTTTAAGGATTCTGCATCTTCAGACCCCGACCAATCCCTAGCATGGGTGCTACGCACTACTCTCGCCGCCACAGGCATGTGCTCTTCCTCTCTCTCCACGGCAGCTAGGTAGATGCTGTAGAATGTCATGTCGGCCGTCGGCTGGGTCTCTCTTGCAATTTGTCCTCTAAGAACTTGTTGGATAGCCCCACTATGACCTGGTCTCTTAGTAGCTGGTCCACCTCCCCAAAGGCTCCCATGACCTCTGGGTCTCACGCTGTATTTAATTTAGAGTCTCCTGTAGGGCATTGGAATACTGCATCAGGGTCTTGCCCTCTCGCTGTGGTCGGTTGAAGTGGCGCCTCAACTGAACTACTTTAGCACAACCCCCCTGGGCTCTCTCCAGCAGGGAGAATATTTTCTCTAGGTTGTCTCTCTCGAATTCGGGCCTTACCATCACTGTTCGTCTGACGTCACTCTCTAGAGCCCCCCGATGCAACCTCTGCCCGCAGCTTGGGGGTCATGTTACACATTCTAACCACACTTCGCACCCTTTCAGTCCAGTCCTGCAATGTTATATTAGCAGGTGATGCAACAGCGACCCCACCGGGATGTACCCTACTAGGGCGGGCATGGCGTGGGGCAAGCTGGCCTTGCACTGGCACACCCTGAGCTGGGTCCTGGACCGGTGTCATTGATGCCGAGGGAAGGTCTCCCGCCTCATTCCCATCCATAATGGTTGCTGTATCCTGCCGACTATGCCAAGTTGTACCAGGGTAGGCTCCCCAGGATACAAGGAAGTCACAAACAAGGAAATCAACTCTGACACCAGCTTTTTAAAAAACATAATTTTATTAACACGTGATAATAAACACAACTACAAATGCTGAGAACATAAAATACGTTTACATACATCCAGCCCAAAGGCTGAGACCCCTGTGTTGCTCAGTACGGTGCCCCCTGAAGGAGGCCAGCAGAAATTTCACGGTAATTTACCTACTGGTGGGCACAACTAAAACTGCCTCGCCATACCTTTTATTACCCTGAAACAAACACAAACAATTGGTTGGGTGCTTAGTACGGGTTGACCTGCGGTGCAACACAGCAGTTCACAATCTTACCTTGATCTATATTATTCCCTCTCCTATAACTGGTCCGGTATCACGTGCCTGATTATTTCTCCTGAGCAAAACGCTGAACTAGATAGAGTTCGAGGGGGTATTTATCAGCTTTCAAATGTGCAATGTCCCTTTTACTAAATGAGTCCTTGTAGTACAGTAGCAACACTTTAGGCCTGACACAAAGCAGAGACCCTAACTATCTAACTACAGGCCTGGTCTAAGTCTCTAGGCGCCAACACTGCAGTTTGATGCATGCACGATCTTACCGATCTGGGTCTGCTCTTTATCCACTGATGCCTCTGAACCAACCAGTCTCTCCAGCAAACACAAGGTCATACAGGGTATGCAGCTTGTTCCTTAGCTCTTGTCAGCCTTTCTGCAAACAATCCTCCTTTCCCTGGACAGGATCTGGATCTTGGATAACAATCACCTTCACTCAGCTGTTGCTGTGGTCACAAAGGAGGTCCTCTCACTCCTGAATCGATTAGCTTTTCTGCTCACACACAGCTCCTCAGCTCTCAGCTCGCTCCTAAGATGTCTGGAGATCCTTCCTCATGCTCTCTAGAACTACACGTCTCATGAATATGGAAATATATATATATGCAGTCAGCTGTGCCTAGGAAACAGCAGCATCTTGTGTCCAAACAGCAAAACGTCAGTCCAGATCATTTAACTTCAGTTAAACAAACACAATGTTCAGACAATGAGAGCTGTTTCCCCATCTCACACCTGGATAAAGATAAAGAGAAAGATACAGATCAGGAGAAAGACAGAGTCAGACTACAATAAGTTAAGTTGCAGCATACAGCAGAAAGCCAAAAGGAAAAAGTTCCTATTTATACTAGCCCGCAGAGCAGAACCGAAAGAGTACAGATGTAGCAGAGCGGATTGTGTTTGTCTGCCATAATTAATGCCAAAATCTGCTGATAACCAAGAGAAAGTTGGAAGATTGTTACCTGATGAAAGTTTATGCCAAGTACAGCTGTTAACTACTTCAATATCAGTCTGGACCTAAAGGGGTTATCCAAGTTATTTTTTTGTTCTTTCTATGTTCCTAACTGAGCAAATGTAACAGCTTTCCAATTAACTCACTTTATCTCCAGGGGCTGGTTTCTCAGATTTCACTGATGGTCACATGACCTGTGATGTCAGCTTCTCTCCCTGCACTGTTAAAGGTCATTTACAAGCCTGTAAATGAGAGGTCACTGTTCTGGCCACGCCTCCCTTCACTGCCGTCTACTCTCTGCTAGGATTCTTAACCCCTTCAGCTGCACAGCTCTGCAGGCAGTGAGGAGACAATGCTGGGCACTGGAGCTGATATACTAGAGAGAGCATTGCACAAGAAGGTAGGGGGAAGGTTCTGTGTGCATTAGCAGTGTCATTATACAGCTGGGACTTGTAGTCCTACACATACAACATGCTGCAGAGTCTCCCAGCAGGCAGACATGTCACTCAGGGCAGCTCTTGTATTCACTCCCTTAGCAGTGCAGGGGGAGGGGCAGAGATTGTTTTTATTGCATGTAAAAAAAGGGCCAGAAAAGAACCAGGGAAATGAGGAAATATATATATATATATATATATATATATATATATATATTTTTTTTTTTTTTGCATACAACTTGCTTAGCTCAGTTATATATCAGATTTTCAGTGCTATATTATTTTTTTTCATAACTCGGACAACCCCTTTAATTTATTCTGAAAAACACTCAACTGTTAACCCTATTATCACTGCTTCGGACGACCACGCTTGGGGTTCCGGACATCCAGGTAGGAGCACAATAACAAGTGCAAAGCCACACCTAAAGGGACATTATAGGCAGCCCTTACACCACTCTGGCATTCCTACACCTGGGTACCACCATAACCTTCTACATAGGGGGACTCCGTCCCTCATTGCTAATATGCAACTGGCGTCACAACAAAAACTCTAATACCTGTACAAGAGACCCCTGGCGCGGGTCCTGCCCACTGCATATGTTTATAGACTAGCTCTGAAATATAGCGCATTTTGGTGTTTGTTAATATTTATTTTTTATAAATTAATCTGTAATCCAGCAGAAGAAAAAACTCTGTTAGCTACTGTTTAAAACAAAGTTTTATTCAACAAAAGAGAACTGGTACCATGAAATACCTAATAAAATAAATCTTTATTTGACATAAAAAATATAAATAAATGGACAAAAATACATATACATAGAGACCACACAGGGTGTTTGTACAGGGCAGTCCACAATGGGTATTATGTTCTCAATTGAAAGATCTTATTGTATTTTACATTTACCGTGTGAGACTCTGCATATAATATATCATTAAACCCACATATAATGTATAAGCTGTTTTCAATCTTCAATGCAGATGCCTCTCACCTTAAATGTAAATAGCAGCTGAAACCTGGGTATCAGTATATCTATATTAGGAGGACGGTGCCATATGTAGTCTACAACATGTTGCATACAATCTATTAATTCGTGCACCAAAAACTACTTTGAAGTCCTCTCTTACCCCAATGTCCAGCGACTCCGATGCAGACTGTTCCTGCCAAACAATCCTCGACGCACGTTTCGCTTATTGCTTCTTCAGGAGGATATCAGTATGCATCGGAGTCGCTGGACATTGGGGTAAGAGAGGACTTCAAAGTAGTTTTTGGTGCACGAATTAATAGATTGTATGCAACATGTTGTAGACTACATATGGCACCGTCCTCCTAATATAGATATACTGATACCCAGGTTTCAGCTGCTATTTACATTTAAGGTGAGAGGCATCTGCATTGAAGATTGAAAACAGCTTATACATTATATGTGGGTTTAATGATATATTATATGCAGAGTCTCACACGGTAAATGTAAAATACAATAAGATCTTTCAATTGAGAACATAATACCCATTGTGGACTGCCCTGTACAAACACCCTGTGTGGTCTCTATGTATATGTATTTTTGTCCATTTATTTATATTTTTTATGTCAAATAAAGATTTATTTTATTAGGTATTTCATGGTACCAGTTCTCTTTTGTTGAATAATATATTTAGGAGGTACACCCTTGTTTCTACACAAGGCTGTGTCAATCCAGTTGAACAAAACTGTTTAAAACAAAGGCATAATGAGGTACACTAGATGCCGTTTTACCACTCTGTGAAAAATTTTTGTAGCCATAACATGCCCATGTGCCCAAGGGCAAAGTTTCTTATTAAATAAATTTTTTCATCCAGGTATAGTTTTTATGGAAAGCGTGACAACCAATATGACTGCCATTTCAGATTACATATGGGTTGTCACCCAGTTTTTTTGGGCCTTTGATTGGCAATTTATCCCTTCGGTCCACTAGGACAGCTGGGTAACACAGCCTTTAAAGGGGTTTTCTGGTAATGATACTCATTTTACCTATGCTGTGTAGTCTTCATTGTGTATTGAAAGATTCAAAAACTTACCTCCTCCATGCTGTTCTGGTTCTGTATGCTAGCTCCTGTACCTCCATTGTCCTATCCAAGATTTGTTTTCTTTCCAGCCAGAAATGTCATGGTCACGTGTTGCCAAGTCAGTAGTGATGAGCAAAGTTATGAAAAATTTGATTCAGCTGCATCGCTGAATTTCACAAAGAAATTAGCTTGTATGTAGCGGGTGCAATGATGGGGAATGGCGATTGCGCTGGCCCAGTCATTGAACCCTTCAGATGCCACGTATATCACTGATCGCAGCATCTGAGGCTACCATTTAGTCCTTTCAGGGGATAATCAAATACTCACCTTATCTATTTGATTGCACAGAGGACTTCTAGACTATCTTGATTGAAAACACCATGTAAAATCTTGCACGGTGACGTGATGACATCATCACACTGGCTGCCGTGGTGACGTCACATGCGCAAGATTTGATGTGGTATCTTAAATCAAGATGGCCGCGATGGCCTCTTAATGCGTAAATGGATGAGGTATGTATTTTTTTTTGTTTTAACCGCCATTTCAGGGAAAATTGATTAGTTACCATGAAGCACGAGGAAATTCGGCTTCGTGGCAAATCACATTTTTTCTGAAATTCGGATCAAAGTCATGTCTTTTGACTTCAATTCGCTTAACACTGCAAGTCAGTCATTGGCTTTATCAGTGCATGTGACCATGTCCATACCTGGCCAGAAAAAAACAAGTCAGGGACTGGAAGATGGAGGAATGGGAGCAAGTGCACAGGACCAGAACGGCAGGGAACAGATAAAGTGGTTGTCCGGGTTCTGAGCTAAACCCAGACATACCCTCATTTTCACCCAGGCAGGTCCTGTGATTTTGTGCTCCGATGCACTCCCTTGCCGTGTGTTGAATTGCGCAGGGCAAGGGCTTCTTTGTTTATATTTTTACACTGCTAGGTAGAGGCTTCCGCCCAGCAGTGAATTTGGTAACCTCACCGGCTCTGACGGACATTTTACAGGCTAGGGAAGCGCTAAAGCCTGCTCATTAGTGCACTTAATACACTGTTGGGCGGAAGCCTCCTCCTAGCAGTCCCTATGGAGAACCTGGTAAGTCACCGAATCTCCATAAAAAGCCTTTGCCTTGCGTGATTCAGCACAGGGCAAAGGAGAGCATCGGAGCATGAAATGTTCCAATGCTGATATTAGGGGGACTGCCTGGGTGAAAATGTGCTGAACCCAGACAACCCCTTAAATACACAATGCGGGGCATAGGTAAAATGAGTATTATTACTGGAAAACCCCTTTAAAGAGTAGGTAGATCTTTTTGTTGTCACCCGGTTACCCGGTAAGATATACCATTTAATTATGTGTTCACGAGAAATTACCCTATCTGGGTATAGGTATATTTACATAATGTACAAACCAGACCTTTACGGACTAGATACCAACTTTAGATAATAGTGTATTAGTAAAATATAACTTTTAATCATCACTAGCTAAAACTAAATAAATATTGTGAGCCAAACAAAAGAAGGAATTGAAAATAAACATGTATACCATTTGACAGATTGACAGAAGAGCTTTGTACAGCTTTTACAGTATTAATATAGACACAGAATATAATGAAACTATTATAGCAAGTCTCAGAGGCTATTAGCCACAAATTTATTCAAGGTCGCTTGCTGTGAAGCCTATGGAAATACTAATGCAAATATTAGCAGCTAATATGAACAATTAGTGAAGTAATGTAAACTAGACTGTGTGCCTTGTGTGTTCTAGAATTCCCACACCGATCACTTTACCGAGTGCCTCAGAAATATGAGAGCTTGTGAGCTTTTTACAATAAAACAGTCATGCATATTAAGGATTTATATTCTCACCAGAACTCTCCACAGTATGACCAAGCAAGTCTCACAATAGCGCTACCAAGTAACATAAACCACCTGCAGTATAGCATTTATGCTATTTCCTTAAAGGATAACTGTCATATTTTCGTCAAAAAATCAATTTTAGCATATGTTACTGCTGCAGCAGCATTTTGCATAAAGCAATCTTTAGTTTATTCACTTACCACAGTTTTTTTTCTTGAGTTTTCCCCTTAGTTACAGCTGTTTTGAATACTACATTATGAGGATCTTCTCAAGATGGCTCCTTTACCAGTTCTCTGAGGCCAAAACTGCATACCCGCAGGTCACATACAAACTTGCTGTAGCCAGCAGCTTCCTGCCAGCCAATCAGATTGGATTACTGAGAGACACGCCTCCTCACTCTGAAGCCTAATGCAGGCATACAGTGTGAAGGACCGCCCCTCTGTCTTTCTAGCCGGAGACAGATGAGCCATAGCAACGGTCTTTTAAGGGAGCAATGGAAAGGGACAGGAGACATTAATGAAAGCTGTTATTATGAGGTAATTACACATCTTTTGGCAATCATTGACAGACTAACTCAGGTATATATGCCTAGCTCTAATAAACTAGCAAAAAAAAAAAGCACAGGGCAAAGGAGAGCAAAAAAGACAGTTATCCTTTAATTACTTGCTTAGGAATAAGACACCCTCCACCTATTGCTAAGGTAAAAGCACAAGTGAGTACCTGCTTTTATGTGCGTAAAGTAATCTGTTGCCACATTGGAATTGCAGGTGGCTGTGTCAGAACTAGCAATTGTAGTAGATATTGTCTTATGACGTACAGAGTACCAAGTAGAACTATTTGCACTGTAGAGCAGTAATTATGATACATTACTTGGAAAGTGATGTGATATGAGGAGAGTAAAGACTATATGTAAAGAATTACAACCAATGGCTAGCTGCCGTGGTATGGATTTGTGTACTGCATCCGGTAAATAGTACAAAATACTGTAAGTGCGCTGGTAAAAAGGTTGTCTAAGATTTTGAAATTGATGGCCTATACTCAGGATAGGTCAGCAATATCTGACTGGTGGAGGTCCAAAGCCAAGCACCCCCACCAATCAGCTGTTTGGAGAAGTCATGGTGCCATGGTTGGCAACCGTCTACAAATTTCTTGACAGTCCGTAAAAATAGGTGACTTTTTTCCAGTGTCCGTGAAAAGAAATAGATGTGTCCGTGAATTTTTGAGGCTGTTGGTACATGACTAGATTATTTTTGTGGTAACTAATTATCATCATTTACAGCTCGTAGTAATTGCTGGTAATGCATTCTTATCAGTATATTGAGCTATAGACATATGTTCAATATAATCTTTATTATTCATTATGGTTTTCCAGTTTGTCTGTAAAGAATTTTGTCTGTCTGTGATTTTGGGATAAGTTGTCCAGAAAAATTTTGGTTGGCAACCCTGCATGGTGCTCTTGTGACTTCTTCAGCCTCCTCACAGCGTATCAAGCACAGTGCCTTACATTGTATAGCAGCTGTGTTTGGTACTGCAGCCAAGGCCTATTCACTGGCACCTAGGCTTTGTGATCAATTAATGTGACGTCACTGGGCTAGGATGCGGCCACAGCACTCATCGGAGTGCCAAGGCCACTTCACACAGTTGATAGGTGATGGATCCCCCACCAATCAGATATTGATGACTTATCGTGAGGATAGACCATCAATATCAAAATCAATAATAAAAAAAATCTTCTGTGGAATTTGACCATCAAGCATCTGCATCTCCAAGGAGTGCACTCTCCTCTGCAAAGAAAATAGTCCCTCTCACATCCCCGCAATTCCACTTATAAATAGCACTATAGCATGTAAACCTCCCCCTCCAATTTCCTTCTCTGCTGTCTAGAGATAGTTATTTCTATGAATCTCTATGAATTTAGAAGTAGAGAAGAATGTAAGCTGGTTAGGCTGAGCGGAAAAAGAGAAGGGGGAGGCTATTGAGCATGTTTGTCCACCATTGAGTGCAGGAGAAAAGAGGTCCATAATTTCAACCACAGAAGAAACAGGAGAGGAAAATGTAATGTTTATAAAAAGATAACAACATTTTTATTGCATGTATATTGCAATAATAGCTCATTTGAAATCCCCAATTCATTGCATATCAATACTTTTTGTGGGTTAACCACTTTAAGGAGGACCTGTCTGCTCTCCAAAAATGTATGTTACAGTAATTATTTCCCATGAAACAGCAAACATCATTAATTTATGTCGTCGGCCCGCTCCACTTACCCTGCTGCTGGGGTGTTCTTGCGGTCCAGACTCGCTGGCCCTCCAGCAGTAGGCCTGGCGGCCAGTATTCCATGTTCCTTCTCTGGCAGGTATTAGCCTGCCTACTTGCCAGCAAAGACCTCTTTTTCCTACCTATAGAGGCGTATAGGGGCTCCTTCTGGGGTTTGAGCAATTGGTTAGTCTAGCTTGCTTGTTCCTGCTAAGGTGTGCTGTTCCCTTTGTCTACCTATGTACCAACTTCTGCCCAATTCCTGACTCTCCGCTGCCTGATCCGACCTGTGACTGAATACCAGATTGACCCGAGGAGAAGTCATCAATATAATCACACTGACTAACACCTTTGATATTACTGTAATATGACAATAATAGATTTTTTTTTAATTATTATTTTTTTTATTTTTTGCGTAAAGCTTTAGTTTAATCTTGTGCAAAGAGTAGCAGTGATGTGGGATAGAGAGGTTGGGCCAGTCTAATAATAAAGGTAATAACGCCTAAAATGTTATATTTATTAAGAATGTCATTTATTTTAAGCACTTAACATCTCCAATAATCTGTCATGGCCTTTGCTTCCAGTCATGCAGTCTAGTGAACAGGTTGCCTTTAATATACATGGATTTACAGTGCATCTGAAAGGTTTGCCTGTATCTAATTTGTAACTGAGAATATGGCCATGAATATGTAACAGAGTTATTTTATAGGGTTTAATGGATCATTTAAATGTAGTTGTAGTTCACATCGGCCATATGACTCCTCTACTAATACTGAAACACAGCAGTACGTAAATTGTGTGATGAATCCAGGGGACACAACGATTGCCTATGAAAATGAAAGGCATTCTGTTTCAGTAAATTATTTATTGACCAACAGAAGTAAAACTCATCAAATAAACCGCTGCTCAGGATTGTTTTCTCAAATAACCAATTTTATCTGGTGCCTCAAGAGAATGCTTCTTAAGAGAATTACATAAATTATTGAACAGGCCACAATAAATATGTGTTTAAGACTGGCGTACGTCCTTAGGCCACAGCACCTATTGCAATATGTACCAATTATTATTCATAATTTCATTCAATTAACCCTTACATTTCTAGGGAACAAAATAAGACAATTAACTGTGTGATAAAGTGGCCCGAGAGAGGTGATTTCAGGGGGTTGTCTGAGTTATTTAAAACTTAGCGCAATGACAGTAAATTGCAGAAAACAAACAATCATGCTATACATACCTGTTTCTCCTGCGCCATTCTCATGAGAGCAATGAGGCCAGTGATAGGTTATAGTGTTGAGCGCGAATATTCGCACTTCGAGAATATTTTACATTTTTTAAATCCTTATTATGCTATCTATCTTCCATATCTTTTTTTATAGTTATTATTTTACCTATCATTAATACATTTTTATTAGAAGTGTTTTTTTTACCTATCAATATTTTTTTTATAGATGTTATATTATTAAATCATCACATATAATATACAATACACAACATATAACAGACAATCACACAAAGGCTATATGCCAACAACAGTCAGCATACCTTACAATAGCAGCCTTGTGCAATAAGAGACAACTAGCAAAAACTACACCTCAGATAAACCTCATGGGCTATGATATTTCCAGGACTAGCTCTCATCTGACTGAGAACCAGTAAGCCTCAAAGTTACATGATTTAAGTTGGATGGCCTGGGGGACCTGTGCGCCTATATCATTATCATTAGGGTGACAAAAATTGTAATTTTTTTGGGATGCCAGCTAACTCTTTTCTCACTGCTTAGGAGGTGTCACGGTGCGGGGACGGCCGGGGCACACTCGCATCATCAGCGTGCATGGTGTCACCCGTTCCCATGGCAACCGCAAGGTCATGGGGCGCTCTGTGCAGGGACGGCCGTTCCCGTGGCAACTACGATGGGGCTGAGCGCCGAGCTGCTCACGCTGCTGTATTGGTATTTTGGAGTCATGTGACGCTGGCCACGTCACATGACTCCACTAGCACCCTATTTAAACAGGCAGATTGCCTGTTATTGAGGTCCTTCCTGCATTTTAATCACCTGGTGTTCTGATCATCTGCTCATGTTTTGACTTCCCGGCTGTCTCATCCCTTGGTCTTGGCGTATCCTCCTGGTTTGGACTTCGGCTGCTCCCTGATCCTACGCTTGCTCCTTTGGTACCGTGCAGCTCTCTTTTTTTTTTACTCGGCTTTTTTTTATGTCACTTGTATGTTTGTCCATCTTCCCTGCACTTACCTAAGTTAAGGTTTGTCGACCAGTTGTCCCTTGTATATAGGACTTGCGAGGCAAGTAGGCAGGCACAGGGGTGCGGGCTGAGCTCAGTGGTCACTTTCTCACTCCTATATTAGGACAATTAGAAAACTGAAAATTTCTATGCAGCCCTCCTGTCACGCACACAGGGAGTGGGAAAATGGCCACTGAGCTGAACCCGCATTCCTGTCCCTAAGCAGTAAGAGAAGAGTTAGCTGGCATCCCACATTTTTTTTTACAATTTGTGTCACCCTAATGATAATGATCTAGGTGCACAGGTCCCCCAAGCCATCCAACTTAAATCAAGCAACTTTGAGGCTTACTGGCTCTCAGTCAGATAAGAGCTAGTCCTGGCAATATCATAGCCCATGAGGTTTATCTGAGGTGTAGTTATTGCTAGTTGTCTCATAGTGCACAATGCTGCCATTGTAAGGTATGCTGACTTTAGGTTATTGGTTAGCACATATTTGGCTTTGCGTAATTGTCTGTTTATTATATGTTATAGGTAACGAAATTACGTGCGCAATATGCGCATATTACATTACTGATTTTCAAAATCACGAATATGTGGCCAAAAATCATGAATTTGAATATTGCCTATGCCACTCATCACTAATAGGTTACAGTGCTCATGTGCCATACACTGCAACGAAGGGGGAATCAGTGGTGAGGAGCTGAGGATAGCGCAGTAGAAACAAGCGAGTATAGCATTAATTTTTGTTTTCTACAATTTTCGGGCATCAAATGACACCTTAAATAACTTAGACTACCCCTTTAAACTATCTACATCAATCTCTTATGATATTAGCTACCTTTTTTCCCATACAGTAAAACACATAGAGGGACAATTATTATACCCTGTAACCCACAAAACTGGCCTGAAAAAAAAATATTGCAAAATTTGGCACATATCCAACTTTTGTGGGTTTTTTGCCCCATTTACCAGTTTTTCAAGAAGTAGGCAGAGCAGGACAGGGAGTCAGCAGTGCGGGAAGGGGAGTAAGCAGGACAGAGTTGGGCATAGCTGGCCTGGAACATTTATTATAATCTATGCCAGGACGAACATGGTACAGAGTACAGTGGGATGCGAAAGTTTGGGCAACCTTGTTAATCGTCATGATTTTCCTGTATAAATCGTTGGTTGTTACGATAAAAAATGTCAGTTAAATATATCATATAGGAGACACACAAGTGATATTTGAGAAGTGAAATGAAGTTTTGGATTTACAGAAAGTGTGCTATAATTGTTTAAACAAAATTAGGCAGGTGCATACATTTGGGCACTGTTGTCATTTTATTGATTCCAAAACCTTTAGAACTAATTATTGGAACTCAAATTGGCTTGGTAAGCTCAGTGACCCCTGACCTACATACACAGGTGAATCCAATTATGAGAAAGAGTATTTAAGGGGGTCAATTGGAAGTTCCCCTCCTCTTTTAATTTTCTCTGAAGATTAGCAACATGGGGGTCTCAAAACAACTCTCAAATGACCTGAAGACAAATATTGTTCACCATCATGGTTTAGGGGAAGGATACAGAAAGCGGTCTCAGAGATTTCAGCTGTCTGTTTCCACAGTTAGGAACATATTGAGGAAATGGAAGACCACAGGCTCAGTTCAAGTTAAGGCTCGAAGTGGCAGACCAAGAAAAATCTTGGATAGACAGAAGCGACCTACAACATCATCTTGCTGCAGATGGAGTCACTGTGCATCGTTCAACCATTCGGCACACTTTACACAAGGAGATGCTGTATGTGAGAGTGTTGCAGAGGAAGCCTTTTCTCTGCCCACAGCACAAAAAGTGCCGCTTGAGGTGGGCTAAAGCACATTTGGACAAGCCAGCTTCATTTTTGAATAAGGTGCGGTGGACTGATGAAACTAAAATTGAGTTATCTGGCCATAACAAGGGGCGTTATGCATGGAGGGAAAAAGTACACAGCATTCCAAGAAAAACACCTGCTACTTACAGTATAATATGGTGGTGGTTCCATCATGCTGTGGGGCTATGTGGCCAGTGCAGGGACTGGGAATCTTTTCAAAGTTGAGGGACGCGTGGATTCCACTAAGTATCAGCAGATTCTGGAGACCAATGTCCAGGAATCAGTGACAAAGCTGAAGCTGCGTCGGGGCTGGATCTTTCAACAAGACAACAACCCTAAACACTGCTTAAAATCCACTAAGGCATTTATGCAGAGGAACAAGTACAATGTTCTGGAATGGCCATCTCAGTCCCAAGACCTGAATATAATTGAAAATCTGTGGTGTGACTTAAAGAGAGCTGTCCATGCTCGGAAGCCATCAAACCTGAATGATCTTAAGATGTTTTGTAAAGAGGAATGGTCCAGAATACCTTCAACCAGAATCCAGACTCTCATTGGAACCTACAAGAAGCATTTAGAGGCTGTAATTTCTGCAAAAGGAGGATCTACTAAATATTGATTTCATTTATTTTTTGTGGTGCCCAAATGTATGCACCTGCCTAATTTTGTTTAAACAATTATAGCACACTTTCTGTTAATCCAATAAACTTAATTTCACTTCTCAAATATCACTGTTTGTGTCTCCTATATGATATATTTAACTGACATTTTTTATCGTAACAACCAACGATTTATACAGGAAAATCATGATGATTAACAAGGTTCCCCAAACTTTCACATCCCACTGTATACCTAAAATCCACACCAGCTTCCTTGCTAGTGTAGATTTCAGTTCTGGCGCATAGACCTGCACAGATGCACGCCTTAATAATTGTGGAACACCTGATGCCAATAGAATGTACGTTAAGACCATAGTTTCTTCTGGGCCATATTAAGAAAGGCATATTCTGCTGATGGGTGCCGAACATAAGTATACTCTCTTCAAAGCAATATTTCCAGGGTAGAAAGGTCTGTACTATAGCAGTCAATTGGACAAGCCACATTTTTTTTTTTTCACATGTATATAATGATCCCTTACATTTATATGGGTGCCATATTACTTGTACAGAGTCATAATATTGTTGTGTGCATGAGGTCTTACAGACAAAGGCTTGCTTAAGGGAAGCATTGTTTGGGGATACATACACACTTCTATTAGCCAAAGTGGCACAAAATGTTGTGGCGTTTGACCAATACAGGCTGTCAAAGAATCCATGGCACTCCTAGTTATGAGTCTGATGTATTCATGAGGGGAGTGCTACATGACGACTGTGATACATTTAGGCTGAACATATACTGAATGGACAATTCATTATAGACAACTACTCTTTTAAGATTTGAGTTTCCCTGTATGAAAATTAGACACGTGACCCGGGACAGCAGCATAAAATCAAGTGAGCAAGTTTTTTTGTGGATCATTTTCAGTGTGATTCACAATAGAAGGGAAAATCATGGAGAAACATATATTCTGGCAACGTTGTCAAGAATATACTGAGAAAGGTGTGATCAGAAAAAAAAACATCGACCACAGGGAGATTCTAAACAACTTATCTAAGAAGGGGGTCAAATAATGTTTTGAGGAACATGCAGTGCACAGTCATTCAATTTTCAGCTGAATACAATACAGTTCTGGTACATTGACCTGGTACTCCAACTAACATGGAGACTGGTGAAGGTGCAGTCATTGTATGGGGAATGTTTTGATGGCGTACTTTTGGTCCTCTTATATCTAATCTGTGGATAGGCGTTTGGAAAATAAGGCTTGCCTAAGTATTGTGGCTGACCAAGCTCATTATTTCATGGGAGCTGTTTACCTTATGGAAGAAACACATGTTCTGCCGAACAATGCACAATGCAAAGAGTTAGCTTTTTCTTTGTCTCCCTTGCCTTCATAGTCCCCAGAGATTAATTCTATACATCCTCTCTGGGATGAGGTAGGATGGGTTGCTCAGAGCATATAAATATCTTCATCTAATTTGCAGCAACTGCAGGAAGCTATCCTTTTTCCGTGGGCCAACATTACCAATTTCAACACTTGGTGGAATCACAATGCATTGCTGTGGTTCTGAAGACCAAAGGAGGTCTAATGCGCTACTAGATGTGTATTTCTAATAAAGTAGCCATTCAGTGTACAGTCTCTAGACTATATCTCCTTCCTCATGTCCTGATCACAGTTAATATTTTTCTTACACGTGGAGCAGGGCCTGCAGCCTTTGAGAGGTCTCCAGTATAGGCAAACACAATGATGACGACATACCAGCCTGCTCTGGAAGAGGTCTGTAGCCAACAGCACTGTGCAATGTGGGAACAGCATAAGATAGTTTTACTTTTTTTGTTATTCAAAGTTAGAACCTCCTCTGGAGGGTTCTGTAACTTTTGGGGGCACTTTGGGGAGCACATAAAACATCATTTTGTGAGCACTATAGGGGTTCTTTGCTTTTGGCTTGGTTATGCTTTGTGGGCATTTTTAGTGTTGGAGAAAACTGTTGGCAATATTACTTTTGAGATTAGTCTTATCTGCAAAATTATTTTAGGCCACTCTGGGCACTTAATGTTGCATATTGTCACAGTCATATATTGACGCGGTTGCCATGCAGACTGGTTGCCAGTGCTGTGGCAGTGCTGTGGCTTGCTGGCTGAGTGTAGTGGTACTACAGCCTTGCTTGGTGTTGGAGCTTTGCTCCTTGCCTTGGTGTTTCTGCCCAGTCCTTGATGGCCACTTTATGGAACATAAATTGTCCTCCCTTATGTACCCTCCATGTACCTTTACCCTCACTTGTTGTATGTGTGGTGTGGGTTTAAGTTATGGGTGTGTGAATCGTTTTGTTGGTTGTTACATGTCTGGGCTGTTGTTGGTGTTGGTCCCTGCATGCACAGTACAGACCAAAAGTTTGGACACACCTTCTCATTCAAAGAGTTTTCTTTATTTTCATGACTATGAAAATTGTAGATTCACACTGAAGGCATCAAAACTATGAATTGAACACATGTGGAATTATATACATAACAAAAAAGTGTGAAACAACTGAAAATATGTCATATTTTAGGTTCTTCAAAGTAGCCACCTTTTGCTTTGATTACTGCTTTGCACACTCTTGGCATTATCTTGATGAGCTTCAAGAGGTAGTCACCTGAAATGGTCTTCCAACAGTCTTGAAGGAGTTCCCAGAGATGCTTAGCACTTGTTGGCCATTTTGCCTTCACTCTGCGGTCCAGCTCACCCCAAACCATCTCGATTGGGTTCCGGTCCGGTGACTGTGGAGGCCAGGTCATCTGGCGCAGCACCCCATCACTCTCTTTCATGGTCAAATAGCCCTTACACAGCCTGGAGGTGTGTTTGGGGTCATTGTCCTGTTGAAAAATAAATTATGGTCCAACTAAACGCAAACCGGATGGAATAGCATGCCGCTGCAAGATGCTGTGGTAGCCATGCTGGTTCAGTATGCCTTCAATTTTGAATAAATCCCCAACAGTGTCACCAGCAAAGCACCCCCACACCATCACACCTCCTCCTCCATGCTTCACGGTGGGAACCAGGCATGTAGAGTCCATCCGTTCACCTTTTCTGCGTCGCACAAAGACACGGTGGTTGGAACCAAAGATCTCAAATTTGGACTCATCAGACCAAAGCACAGATTTCCACAGGTCTAATGTCCATTCCTTGTGTTCTTTAGCCCAAACAAGTTTCTTCTGCTTGTTGCCTGTGCTTAACAGTGGTTTCCTAGCAGATATTCTACCATGAAGGCCTGATTCACACAGTCTCCTTTTAACAGTTGTTCTAGAGATGTGTCTGCTGCTAGAACTCTGTGTGGCATTGACCTGGTCTCTAATCTGAGCTGCTGTTAACCTGCAATTTCTGAGGCTGGTGACTCGGATGAATTTATCCTCCGCAGCAGAGGTGACTCTTGGTCCTGGGGAAGTCCGCATGTGAGCCAGTTTCTTTGTAGCGCTTGATGGTTTTTGTGACTGCACTTGGGGACACTTTCAAAGTTTTCCCAATTTTTCGGCCTGACTGACCTTCATTTCTTAAAGTAATGATGGCCACTCGTTTTTCTTTACTTAGCTGCCTTTTTCTTACCATTATACAAATTCTAACAGTCTATTCAGTAGGACTATCAGCTGTGTATCCACCTGACTTCTCCACAACGCAACTGATGGTCCCAACCCCATTTATAAGGCAAGAAATCCCACTTATTAAACCTGACAGGGCACACCTGTGAAGTGAAAACCATTTCAGGTGACTACCTCTTGAAGCTCATCAAGAGAATGCCAAAAGTGTGCAAAGCAGTAATCAAAGCAAAAGGTGGCTACTTTGAAGAACCTAGAATATGACATATTTTCAGTTGTTTCACACTTTTTTGTTATGTATATAATTCCACATGTGTTAATTCATAGTTTTGATGCCTTCAGTGTGAATCTACAATTTTCATAGTCATGAAAATAAAGAAAACTCTTTGAATGAGAAGGTGTGTCCAAACTTTTGGTCGGTACTGTATGCTATACGTTACCTGGTATGTTGATACCTCAGGAAGGGGGCTGGTTTCCAGTAGGGGTGAACCATAAGTCTGGATGCAGTGCTGCCATACACCTTGCAGTATGGAGCCCAGGCAGTATCAGGTTTCCTGGACACCTGTGTGTGGTGTTGTTTGTACAGTTTCCTATTTAGTGTGTGGGCACCTGTCCTTTTGCATGGGTTCTAGTCGTGGTGGCTACGTCAGGTAAGTGTGTTTCTGATGTTCTTACCTGCTGACTCTGTTGCTGTATTCAGTCGTCCACTTTTCCCTGCAGCTAGGCCTGTGGAGATTCTGGTTCATCTGTGTCTTGGATGAACCTGGTTGTCTCTTGTCCCTGTCTCCTAACCTCAGGGATATTCAGGGATTTCAGGGTTCTGAGGTTTCCCATGTATGGGCCCTCCTACTATCTGCTTAGCACCATTATTGTCATGGATCGCGTTAATTACTATTGGGGGGCGCTATCTGTTCATAATTATTCTCTGTGTGGTGCAATTTGTGGCAGCAATTACTGTTGAGGGCACTGTTCATAATCATTTTGGGGGGCATTATGTGTAGCACTATTTTTGGGGATATTGACATAGCTATATAATTTTTTGGGTAACTATAGTTATGTCACTATTATTTCTGCAGTACAGAATTTATGGACACTGGTCAGCATAGCAGACAGATATTAGGGGCAACATCAGGATGACACTTTTAGGACACCAGGATAGCGAGTTTGTGTTGAGAGACCCAAGACATCTAGTCAGCAAAATTTAGAGTCGCAGCTGGAAGTGTTTTGCGGTGGCATTGGCCAAATGGAAAAGAGAAAAATGACGCCTACATTCATAAAAGACATTGCATGTGTCCCTGGATGTAATAGTTGTGTATTTTGCCTGAGACTGTAATTTAAATGGGTTGTCTAGCAGAGAACTCTGAAAAAAAAAAAAAAAAGCCTTTATTTCTGACTCTTCTCGGGTCCTTCACAGGTCTCTATTTCCTGTTCCCTTTTGACATGTGACCACTGCAGAAAGTCACTGGCTGTTCCCCTTTAATTTGAAAAGCCTTGCAGTCAGGAACAGCATCTTTTGAGACGGTAGCAATCCTCCTGATAACTTACACGCCCCTCCTATTATGGACATATCACAACTTGGAATCAAGTGGAGCCCAAGACCCTCTCATTTTACAACAGTAGATCTCTACCTGCAGAATGCTAACATGAGGTTGACATTTCAGCTAAAAACATAGATATAAATCCTTAAGTAGCAAACTTAATAGTGTAATAAGATACTACTTACTGGTAACATTCTTTTGAATATTTTACACGGTTACTCTTCAATTTGTAGAAATCTTGTCAAGGTTGTCAATGTTAAATACATTTGTTTTAGTGACTCTAGGTCTCAGTGAATACAGATTTAAATATTATCCATTCTATTATCTCAGTGTTTGTGCACTTGCAGTGAGGATGTCAGCTTTCATTTGATCAACTAGAGCTGCAGGCAGTCAGTTTAACTCTCATGGGAGCAGCGGACACGCATTGATTCTGCTCCCCACCCACTTAAACTCTAAATGACCGAACTGCAGTTTTCATTGCTGTCTAAGGTCACATACTTTCTTCTCGCTGTCCTGTTATATCACCTATGGTGCATCATTTAGTTCATAATGTCATAGATACCGAAGGGCTGAATTTGTTGTTTAGCAAGTGGTGTGGTTTATTATCCTGTGGTATAATCTTCACAATGATGGTTTGGACAAATTGGACAGAAGTGTTGGATGGGTAAGGTAAACTTTGGCCACCTATCACCTGGTGGATGCTTACAATATAGTAAAAGCATCCATGCTCCTTTACTAATCCTGGGACAAATATCATTGATAGCCCGGCCTAGTTCCATTTTCATCATCATGCTGACTGGGCTGACCTCCACAGTAGCAGCAGTATGGATCACAAATGAGTTAAAGGGAGTCTGTCACCAGATTGTGACCTTATAGACCGCTTACATAGCGCTCTAGCATAGCAGTCTATGATTCTAATGGCACCTTTGATGTGTGCTTCTGAAGTTCCCCCAAGGCAAAAACGGACTTTTATTCAAGGGATCGCAAGTGCCCAGGGCGGGGTTCACCTTGTTGGAGCCCAGGCTGTTCTGCCTCTTTTCGCCATATCCCCGCCCAGCCTCTTCCTCTGCCCGCCCCGCTCTTCCTTTGCATCCTCTTTCTCTGCAGCCGGATCCCGCGCCTGCGCTATCCATTGCTTGACCGGGGCATGCGCACTGCGATGCCCATTGTGGGCACGGCATCGCAGTAGCTACTACGCATGCGCCGGCCAACGGCGAGAAACAGCGGCGAGGAGGCGGACCAGATACACCCACAATGGGCATCGCAGTGCGCATGCCCCGGTCAAGCAATGGATAGCGCAGGCGCGGGATCCGGCTGCAGAGAAAGAGGATGCAAAGGAAGAGCGGGGCGGGCAGAGGAAGAGGCTGGGCGGGGATATGGCGAAAAGAGGCAGAACAGCCTGGGCTCCAACAAGGTGAACCCCGCCCTGGGCACTTGCGATCCCTTGAATAAAAGTCTGTTTTTGCCTTGGGGGAACTTCAGAAGCACACATCAAAGGTACCATTAGAATCATAGACTGCTATGCTAGAGCGCTATGTAAGCGGTCTATAAGGTCACAATCTGGTGACAGACTCCCTTTAAAAGGGTTAATACACTTGAATTTACTCTGTTCGCTCCTGCAAAACATAAGTTATCAGTTGGAATCTTTTACAGAAAAATGCTCCTGTGTCTATCTAGATATGTTACATACGTATTATGGTGTCTCTGCTGTTCTTTTGATTCCCTCACATCCGCTATGTTTTCAGTGCTGGTGAAATGAATTCAAATGAAAAATTATGTTTTTGTGATCTGTGATCTAAATTTAAATTACAGTAATATTTATTTACAGTATTATCTTTTGAAGAATCGGCTTATAGGGTTGCAGTGCTGCCACTACACCCACTAGAAGGCTGCTAGCAATGCAATGTATAGGCACGACCTTAGCAGGCTGGGATCACCACCCTTTTCAGATGCCTACACCCACCAATGGCTAAAAGAACTACTGCCTGTCAGAGCTTACTTGACTTATGGTAACCAGAAGCCAAAATTATACGTATCAGACTCATAAGCATCTGGTAGCGCCATAAGCAGTCTCCTATACAATATGAGAACGGAAAATTGCATTAAATATGTTTCTTATGAGTTGCTACAATTATAGAACTATCTAGAAATTTTAAACTGATGGCCTACCTTCAGGATATTTTAAGAGGCGCTGTACTGTATATTGTATAGTGGCTGCGGTTGGTGTTCCAGCTCAGCCCCATTCACTTGATTCGGACTGAGCGGTGTCTAGGCCATGTGAACGATCTATGGTAATGTCACTGGCCTAAGAAGAGGCCTAAGCGCTCATACAACTGATACTGGAAATTGGACCCCCGCCAATCTAATATTGAGTACCTACCCTTTAATCACATCTGGCTCAATGCAATTAGCATGTCCAATGATAATAAATTGATAGTTGCTAGAACTACTTGTTTTATTATCATAGACATAAAGATCATTGTTATCACTTGATTTTTCTCAATTATACTTTATATGTCTTTTGTCCAGCACAACCTTTGCTTTTATAATATATTGGTACAGGTTGCAAACGCTTGTCAGATGCATTGGTTTTGCATGATCTTTCCATGTCTGGCTCTGACAGTTTTGTACTAACTGCCCCCAGCTTTATGCTGAATGGTGCTGCAGCTGTATTCTGACCTAGATTTTTCACCCTAGACTGATAACCACTAGCATTGATTTCCAGCGTACTTTCGGTGTGCACACCAAACATCAGAAAAGCAAACATCAATTAAGCACTATTTAATACAAATATAAGCTTGTGATTTACTGTAAAGTATGACTGATTCATACATCAAAAATTACAATGCACTATGCTTTGTACAATATTAATGATAAGAGATGAGCAAATACCTTGAAATTTGTTACAGATCTGATTCTCACGACTCGGTCATCAGATTTCATTCAGGTCTGATATGAGTTTTACCCAAATGTAAAGTGCCTAATTTGCAATGAAAAGGTATGTATGACACTCTATGGTCTCCTAGGACAGTATCTAAACAAGCTTTTAACAACAAGGAAACATTGGTGGTAACAAACAGCCTTTTTATAAACACACTGCACTTTTATTTTAACCCCCTTCTACTTTTGCATTTTCCTTTCTTTCCTTTCTACTTTTTAAAAGCCACAATTTTTTACATTTTCTGTTCAGATAGCCATGTGAGTGCTTATTCTTTTGCTGGACAAGTTGTATTTTTTTATTCCACCATATATTGTACTGGAAACTGGGAAAAATTATTTGTGTGGTGAAATAAAATTTTAAAAACTATTCAGCAAAGGTTTTTTTTGTTTTGATAACGACATGAAGTTCCTATTCTGTGGGTCAGTATGATTACAGCACTATCAAATTTGTATAGTTTTTATTTTGTTTTATTACTTTGAAAAGAATAAAAATCTTTAAAAAAAATTAAGATTTTCTTTACATCGCCATTTTCTGACAGCCATAACTTTTTATATTTCCATCTACAGAGCTGTATGGGGGTTTGTTTTTTGCCAGATAAACTGTAGTTTTTATTGGTACCATTTTAGGGTACATGTGACTCTTCGATCACTTTATAAAAAAAAAATCTGAGGTGACAAAATGATCAAAAATGGCGAATCGAGGATTTTTATTTTCCATTATGTCATTCACCACTATTTTAATAGTTCGGACATGGCGATAACTGTAATGTTTATTTTAATTTTATTTTTTATCTGTAAAATTGAGAGGGGCAGTTTGAACGCTTAATATTTTTTTGTAGCTTTTTTTATATTTTTCTAAACTTTATTTTATATTTTTATGGTAAATTTTAGGCCTCTTAGGTGACTTATTGACTGCAAAAGAATACTATTGCAGTCTAT
The DNA here is from genome assembly GCF_014858855.1 of Bufo gargarizans. NCBI lineage: Eukaryota > Metazoa > Chordata > Amphibia > Anura > Bufonidae > Bufo > Bufo gargarizans. Next base: position 268,596,528 of record NC_058084.1, read on the forward strand.
GTGATTCTGATAGCCTGCCTGGTTACCATATCCATGCCACAACTTTTCAGGCATTTAGTTATGATAGGTCTGAGTATTATCAGAAGGCCCCAGACTGTCATGGCAACAGATTGGAGCCCGACGATTTCGAGGTGGCCCGATCAGAGGAAAGAGACAGCTCCCTGCCTCTAACGCCACAAATGCCACAGTCGCTATTGACAACAGCTTTTAAGAAGTGAAATGACCAGGATTCTCCACACCTCTGTTCACTGCCAGCGGGTGCCAGCTGTGTTATACAGCCAGTGCCCGTCATGTGTGCAGTGAGCTCAGCGTGTACTATAGATTCCCTTAAAGCTAATGCTGTACATGTACAAAATTTAAGTTAAGGGTTAATTAAAAAACGATCTACAAAAAACATGGTGGCTCCTATTTTGAGCTATTCATCTGAACATTTTAGATTCGCTAGAATCTGAATTTTTAGGGAGATCTGTAGCAAATTGGATTAGTTAATCAATTTGCTTATCTCTATTCATTGCATTTTTCAAGATAAAAAAACACTTTAATCCTGAATATATGTGTGAATCAGGGGCATGGCCAGGGGGGCGTTGCCCCAGGGCGCCAAATTGCAGAGGGCGCCAGGCAGCTGAAATTTGATTGAGGGCCCCCTCCGTTATGCCTCATAGGCTTCCTCCGTTATGCCTCATAGCTTCAGGCCACTAGGCCTGAAGCCTATAAGGCAGTAAAGCGACGCAGGACTCGGTCACAAATCGATTACGGTACCTCACTGTGACATCCTGCGTCGGATCTCGGAAGATGACACGATGACGTGGGAAGGCACAGTGAGGCGTTTGTGACCTCCTGCGCCAGGACGCCACAAGCTGTGATGAAGACAGGTAAGTATTTATTTTATTTATTGTTTATGTACCCTAACCTAATTGCAGAGGCACTGGGAGCACTATGGGGGTGGGGGAGGAGCAGAAAGAGGATGACCACTGACAGTACTGAATGGCATAGTAATAAGAGTGGAGAGGCGGCCATTATATTAATAACAAAGAGGGGGATATTGTATTAACAAAGAAGGGGCCATTATATTAATAATAAAGAGGGGGAGATTATATTAATAATAAAGAGGGGGCCAATACATTATTATTAATATAATGGCCCCCTCTTTATTATTAATACAACTGCCCCCTCTTTATTACTAATATAATGGCCGCATCTTTATTACTAATTTAATGGCCCCCTCTTTTCTAATATAATAACCCCCTCTTTGTTATTAAAGAAGGGCCATCACATTAATAATAAAGAGGGGACCATTACATTAGTAATAAAGAGGGGGCCATTACATGAATAATAAAGAGGGGGACATTATATTAATAATAAAGAGGGGAACATTATATTAATAATAAAGAGGGGCCATTATAATATACAGGGGGAATAATATTATGGGGAATGGGGGACTATCTGTCTGGCTGTAGCGTAATATTGGGGGGCAGTAGGATGAGTTGTTAAGACACCAGGAAAGAGAGGATGATAGGAAGGAGAGAATGCTAGTAAAGTGAGGAACCTAAATGTTTTTCTGTGAAACTCTGCTGAGACGAGAAGCGGCTGAAAGAAGGTATCATGGCGGTTTTATCTCTCAATGAAAACGTTGAGGAAAATCTACATCACAGGAGACGTCACTGGATGTAACAGGTATGGTGCGGTATTCTACTGTAATAATAATGTCCATGCACATATCTGTTTCACTGTAGGGTTGGGGGGTGGATTGAAAATATTGCCACCCTGCCGTATCCTAGCCCCAGACTTCAGGTCACACTGTGCTATGTGTTACATAGGACTGCTAGTGATCTACTACAGTGCCCGGGTAGGGGGGGGGCGCACAATTTTTTGTTTGTCCCGGGTGCTGGCAACCCCTGCTACGCCACTGGTGAGAATCCATCTATTTCTGAATATACTATAGAACAAAAGATACTTGTTTAGCGGCCTGGTCAAATAACAGGATCTCTTGTCAATTTAGCCAACTGAAGAAGTAGCCACAGAGCCCAATTTAAAAACAATGACAAGTTTGGCCTAGTTGGCACTAAAAATATTTTTACAGCTCCCATTGAGTTCTGTAGCAGCTGTAAGTTAACCCTGACTCGAGGAGGAGAAATTCCACTGCAATGTATTGGGCCCTATCAATTCATTGGATTGGGTCCTGCAATTTAATATCACCCTGATGGTGACTGCTGTGGTCATGAATGGGTTTCTAGTCTGGCACTCCCAACCTCCTTATATTCCCCTCTCCCACTTCTCTGGTTGCCAGATATAGAGCTTCCTGCCTGAACTTCTATACTGACCCACTGGAGCGGAGTTGCGGTTATCCCTGGTTGTCGTACCAGAGCATTACCCTCCGGATCCCTGTTGGTTGTTTGTTGTCGCCCACCTGGGACTATATGTTTTGTCAGTATTGTCTGTTCTCTCCCTAGTGTTTCCCTTTAGTGTTAGTGGTGCGGACTAGTGTTCCCACCGCCCTATTCACTATGTAGGGCTCATCTTAGGGAAAGCCAGGGTTTAGGCATGTGATCGGCGTCAGGGCAGTCAGGTGCCAGCCTCAAGGTGAGTTAGGGGTCACCATCTTTCCCTCTCCCTTGGACAGGGCCTTCCTTTTCCCTCCCTTTGCGTCACGTATGTGATCGGCACGCTGGTCGTGATACACAGTGAGCAAAGAAGAGAACGTTTTTAACAATAAATCACTACATTTAACTCTGACATACTGTATCTACACATAGATCCTTCCCATAAAATGCCTGTTGATGGAGGGTCATCTGGGAGTTTAGTGCAGGTGCAGTGTATTTGAATGGAGAAAGCTGAGTAATGACCCTCCATCAGCAGCATCTTATGGGACCTCTATGCAGACAGCATAGAAGATAGAATATAATATTTATTATCCATAATTGCCATAGAGGTCAGGTATGCAGCAGCAGTACATAGTGCAAATGAACTGTGAAAATCATTTGTAGTAGTATTAATAGGGCAATAAAAGGTTATATATACAAGATATAAAGTAAAACTGGTATTCCTAAAAAGTGAGAAAAAATATTGATATAATATGAAAGATACAGGTAACCCTGAGACATATAGAGCTCCTTTATATTCCAGATTTTTCATATGGATTTCTGAGGAGACTACACCGTACCTCATGGAATAACGCCAAGGGTGGATCCGCGACATGTAAAACTGTACCAGAAACAGAGGGTTAGCCTTGGATTTCTGTAGATATGGAAAGGCCAGATCCCTGCCAGGTTCTATTGTAGTCAATGGGCTATGGCAGGTAAAGGAAGTATCCAGCTATGCCAGATACAATGAATTTCACCAGTTTGTTCCTCTGCCGGATTAGCCTTCCGGATGGTTTTAACACTATTATGGACTCATGGTAAACTGATTGTATTCATAAGAGGTGTCATTTCAAGGGTTAATGAGGAAGAAAGGGTAAGGATGTTGTAAAGGCTACTTCCTCCAACTTCATAGTGAACCCATTTGTCCCAAGGACTCAAATCCCTGGAACAATTCCAAGTTCCGGGGGCTCTAAAAAGCCAAGGACATGCAGAATCATCTGAGAGCATGAGTTATCAGATTAGTCATTGCCAAGATAAATGAACACAGGGATCTGTGGTTTCTGTAAACATATGAAACGTATCTATGCCTGACTAATTGTGAGCAATAGATTAGGAATGTTACTACAATGGACAGTGTGCTGTTTGTACGTGACATTACAATGACTATCTTAGTCTTTACTTAACTAGAATAGCTACAGTATAACTACAAAAGAGGAATCAGCAAAGTATAGATTATAGTCCTAAAGACCAGGGTCCTCTCTCTCTCCGTACCAGTCTGTTTCAATTTAGTTCATGTTTATTGCATGCTATGTCATCAGGGGCGTACACAGACATCACTGGGCCCCATAGCAAGAGTCTGAATTGGGCCCCCAACCCTGCCCACTACCCACCCCTGGCCCATCCCACCCCCTGGCTCCTCCCCGCCACACCCCCATTTGCCAATAAGAAAATGTATACATGTTCTACTGAAACCGTTAGAAACCTTTAAGAAATAGGTGCTGAATTCAGGTGCTTATAGCGCTTTATAATCCATACTCTCTCTGTATGGGAGTAAGGATCTCAGCCATGTACAGCACACATCACTGCTCCTGCCTGTCTGCTTTGGTAAAGTCGGGCATAAATGGGCGATGTCAGGCTTTAGCAGAGTGGGCACAGGGCGCCATATGTATGCGAGCATATATATCACTCCTCCTGCCTGTGCCCACTGCGGTAAAGCCTGACACAGCTTTGTTACCAGCGCCATTTTTTCATCACTTCTCTCACCCCAAAAAATGTAATAAAATGTGATTTAAAAAGTCACACACACTCCAAAAGGGTATCAATAAAAACTACAGTTCATCCCACAAAAAATGAGCCCCCACACAGCTCAATAGATCATATAACTATAAAAAAGTTATGGGGGGGTCAGAATATGGTGATGTAAAAAAGTAAATTTTTTTTTTTAAATCAAAGTGTTAATGTATTTTTACACTATTTAGACATAAAAAACCTATACATATGTGGTATCGTTGTAATCGTACTGACCCAGAGAATGAAGGGCACAGGTCAGTTTTGCCACAAAGGTAAAGCTGTAGGAACAAAACCCCTAAAAAGGTGGAAAAATTGTGGGGTTTTCCCACAAAAAAAAGTTATGGCTCAAGGAAGATAGGGAAGGAAAAATAAAATGCAAAAATGAAAAAACCTCTGGTATCCTAAGGGTTAAAGGGGCTATCTAATCCCTATTATGCCCCCCAAATTGCCCAGGCACCGCATACAGTTAATACTTATGCCCAATGGGGGGGTGCAGACAATAGCAGGCTGCGTCAGAAATGAGCCTCCCTAGCGTCACCCGCGATGCTAGGGAGGCTCATTCCCATTGTGGCCTGCTATTGGCTGCTCCCCCCTATGTCGCAGGATGTATTAATCTGCGTGACGGGAGGGAGGCAGTGGCGGCTGTGTGGGCATCAGGAGCAATGCGGGTGCTGGGGAATGAGGTAAGTAAGGTGCCTGGCCCCGAGCATTTTGGGGGGCATTATATGGGTTGGATAACCCCTTTAACTCATTGCTGCTGATGCTGAGTGTGCACATAGCCACCAATCATATTCTCCCCCACCCCTGCAAGATGACTGATATGCTGGGGGACCCTGTAGGATCATAGAGGACTCAGGAGGACGGTGTGCTTCCCCCCTCTTCTCCCCGGGGAGTGAGGGGGGGGGGGAGTAGGAGGAAAGCACACTGTCCTCCTGAGTCCTCTATGATCCTACAGGCCCCTTTCCCCCCAAACCCCACTGCTTGCTGCTGCCCTCCCCCTATCAAGAATACCCATATCCAACCAATACCATATATGAGCTTTATATTAAGTCTGCTGCTGTCCTCCTACTGTGGCACACTTCACTGACCGGTCTTTCAGTATGGGCCAGGGGTGTGGGGCACTCACTGGCTGATGACTGTCTTGAGGGCGGACGGCAGATGGCGGGCAGCACGTGAGCGCAGAGGATAACTCTGCCACGCCGAGTGCACTGCTCTATTAGGGTGACCAGACGTCCGGTTTTTAGACTCCTGGTTTTCCGTCCGGCACAAGGCCAGGACGGACTGCCAGAAGTCCTCCTTTTTTGTGGTCATCAGCGACTCTAGACTCGACGAGTACGGGGCACTTTAAGGATAACTCGCATCACGGCGTAGAGCGCACCGACATCAGTCGCACGTCTGGCAGCGCCTGCATCGCGCCAGTCAATTCTGGTTTGTGCAGGCGCGGCCACGCAGGAAGTGGAGGAACAGACTCTGAGGAGCGCAGCTGCGCTGAGGTACTCCCTGGTCTGTGCTGTGGGCCGTCGGGGATTGCTCACAGGGGGAAAAGGGCAGGCGCTGGTAATTTTGAAAGGGGTTAATAATACTTACTGTGTGGGTCCTGGGAACAGCTGAAAGGGGAAAATAAATAAGTGTGAAGAGGGGACTTAGGCTACTTTCACACTAGCGTTCGGCTGTCCGCTCGTGAGCTCCGTTTGAAGGGGCTCACGAGCGGACCCGAACGCTTCCGTCCAGCCCTGATGCAGTCTGAATGGATGCGGATCCGCTCAGACTGCATCAGTCTGGCGGCGTTCAGCCTCCGCTCCGCTCGCCTCCGCACGGACAGGCGGACAGCTGAACGCTGCTTGCAGCGTTCGGGTGTCCGCTTGGCCATGCGGATCCGTCCAGACTTACAATGTAAGTCAATGGGGACGGATCCGTTTGAAGATGCCACAATATGGCTCAATCTTCAAGCGGATCCGTCCCCCATTGACTTTACATTGAAAGTCTGGACGGATCCGTCCGAGGCTATTTTCACACTTAGCTTTTATATGCCAAAATAATGCAGACGGATCCGATCGAACGCTAGTGTGAAAGTAGCCTTAAAGGGGTTAAATACTGTGAATGAGGGACTGCTGAAAAGGGTTTATGTGAAGGCCCTTCACACTTTCACAGTATTTATTAACCCCTTTCAGCAGTTCCCCATTCACAGTATTTATTAAGCCCTCAGGGGACTGCTAAAAAGGGTTAATAAATACTGTGAATAGGGTACTGCTTAAAGGGGTTACCGATAATAACTACTACTGTCCCTCCAGGACACCCATGACCCCTCCACAAGTTCTTACCTCTCCTCCACCCGTTTCCCGGCATGCGATGGGGGCGTGGATTCGCTGAGGTGGGCGTGGTTTGTAAGTTCTGGGGGCGTGGCCGGCGAGGTCCGTGAAGCCAGTGGCCACCCTAGTCTCTATGTGTGCCTGGCTGCGCTGCTCCTGCTGCCTGATACACTGGCCAATCAGCAGCAGCAGGATCCTTGCCTGGGAGGGAGCTTCAGCCCGAACAATGCGTGGGGTTGAGGGAGAAGTTCAAGAACGCCGCCTGAAACTATGAATACACTGTAGTGTCACTGTCTTGTGCAGAGTAGGGGGCGGAGCCTTTCATGCGCTCCGGGCCCCCCTGTGCTGCGGGCCCCATAGCAACGGCGTGGTCTGCCTATATTGGCAGTACGCCACTGTATGTCATATATGTAAACCCTTTTTCATATACAGTTGCAAGAAAAAGTATGTGAATCCTTTGGAATTATATGGATTTCTGCAGTGCAGTTTCTAGGTAAAATTTATCTCAGGGCGAGTGTCAAAAAAACTTACCCTTCCCCCCCAAAATCAAAACTGCTCGATGAAATAAGTGTCTCCCCATTGTAAAAAATGTGTAACCACATTGCACGGACGGTCACAGTGATGCACCCAGTGACCCACTGTCCCACAGACTCAGGCTCTTACTCACAGCAGGCTTCTTTCTCAGCACTGCTCCGGGCGGGCAGTAACAGGCAGGTAGCGCGGGCGGCGGTGCTCACCTCACTCACTGTACATCACACGGCGCATGACGAACAGTGAGCGAGTGCTGCCGCCCGCAGAGCCTGCCTGTGGGGGGACATTATTTTTAATAAGGATCACTATGGACATTATTTAGAATGGAGGCTGCTGTGGGTATCATTATAACTGTATAATGTCTGATAGGCCTAGTCCTGAGTTATATTACCCTGCCCTGTATAATAATGTACCCCGATACCCCTTAGTTATATTACCCCAGCGGAGTAATATAGCTAAGGGGTATCACGGATGGGTACATTATTATACCAGGGCATGGGCAGGGTAATATAACTCAGCTCAGGACTAGGCCTATCAGACATTATAGTTATAATGAGTAATGACACCCACAGCAGCCTCCATTCTAAATAATGTCCATAATGATCCTTATTAAACTTAATGTCCCCCACAGTGACAGTGGCCCCCATTTTCATGTCTCCCACAGTGGCCCCCGTTCCCCATCGTAATTAATGCCCCCCCCCCCCACAGACCATCCACAGTGTCCCCATTGTAAAAAAATTGTTTGTTTAACCACATTGCACCCACCCAGTGATCCACAGAATAGATTCAGGCTCGCCTCACAGCAGGCTTCTTTTCAGCATCAGCACTGCTTAGGGGCTCAGGGCGGGAGGTAACAGGCAGGCAGTGCAGAGCTCACTCACTCACTGTACGCCACGCGCCTGTGCCGCCTAGTGGGAGGAGCAGGCGCGTGACGTCAGTAAGTGCCTCCCGCACATACCGGAGCTGAGTGACTGGACTCGGTAATTTTTAGGGACACTGTCTGTAGATAAGAGTGAGAGGACTCGGCACTCGGGCGCAGGTCGCAGGGAAAGGGAGATCTCAGAGGGAGGGAGCCAGGACGCACGGCACAAGAGTAATAACAGGCAGAGAAACGACAAGAGGGCGCCCCTGTCGGCGCCCCCCTTCTGACAGTGCCCCGGGCCTGGATTTCTGCACAAATTGGTCACAACAATAGACAATCACAGTCTGCATGAACTAATAACACACAAATAATTAAATGTTACCATGTTTTTATTGAACACACCATGTAAATATTCACAGTGCAGGTGGAAAAAGTATGTGAACCTTTCGATTTAATAACTGGTTGAACCTCCTTTGGCAGCAAAAACTTCAACCAAACGTTTCCTGTAGTTGCAGATCAGACGTGCACAACGGTCAGGAGTAATTCTTGACCATTCCTCTTTACAGAACTGTTTCAGTTCAGCAATAATCTTGGGATGTCTGGTGTGAATCGCTTTCTTGAGTTCATGCCACAGCATCTCTATCGGGTTGAGGTCAGGACTCTGACTGGGCCACTCCAGAAGGCGTATTTTCTTCTGTTTAAGTCATTCTGTTGTTGATTTACTTCTATGCTTTGGGTTGTTGTCATGTTGCAACACCCATCTTCTGTTGAGCTTCAGCTGATGGACAGATGGCCTTAAGTTCTCCTGCAAAATGTCTTGATAAACTTGGGAATTCATTTTTCCTTCGATAATAGCAATCTGTCCAGGCCCTGACGCAGCAAAGCAGCCTCAAGCCATGATGCCCCCACCACCATACTTCACAGTTTGGATGAGGTTTTGATGTTGGTGTGCTGTGCCTCTTTTTTTCCCACACATAGTGTTGTGTGTTTCTTCCAAACAAATCAACTTTGGTTTCATCTGTCCACAGAATATTTTGCCAGTAATGCTGGGGAACATCCAGGTGCTCTTGTGCAAACTGTAAACGTGCAGCAATGTTTTTTTTTGGACAGCAGTGGCTTCCTCTGTGGTATCCTCTCATGAAATCCATTCTTGTTTAGTGTTTTACGTATCGTAGATTCACTAACAGGGATGTTAGAATATGCCAGAGACTTTTGTAAGTGTTTAGCTGACACTCTAGGATTCTTCTTCACCTCATTGAGCAGTCTGCACTGTGCTCTTGCAGTCATCTTTACAGGACGGCCACTCCTAGGGAGAGTAGCAGCAGTGCTGAACTTTCTCCATTTATAGACAATTTGTCTTACGATGGACTGATGAACAGCAAGGCTTTTGGAGATACTTTTATAACCTTTTCCAGCTTTATGCAAGTCAACAATTCTTAATCGTAGGTCTTCTGAGAGCTCTTTTGTGCGAGGCATCATTCACATTAGGAAATGCTGCTTGTGAAAAGCAAACCCAGAACTGGTGTGTGTTTTATATCAGGCAGAGCAGCTGTAACCAACACCTCCAATCTCATCTCATTGATTGGACTCCAGTTGGCTGACACCTTGCTCCAATTAGCTCTTGGAGATGTCATTAGTCTAGGGGTTCACATACTTTTTCCACCTGCACTGTGAATGTTTTCATGGTGTGTTCAATAAAAACATGGTAACATTTAATTCTTTGTGTGTTATTAGTTTAAGCAGACTGTGATTGTCTATTGTTGTGACTTAGATGAAGGTCAGATCACATTTTATGACCAATTTGTGCAGAAATCCATATCATTCCAAAGGGTTCACATACTTTTTCTTGCAACTGTATACAGCACCTTCGAATTAATGGAGCTTTACAATACAGGATAATAATAATAATGAAAAATTCTACTAATAAGAATATATAACAATTACCGTAATAAATAGAAGGCCATTTACAACATTTTTCAAAAACTGTGACACACTTTCCCAATTATCCAACAGGGTGATTTAAGTTGAAATAAATATCATACTTTTGTCTGAAAATGATGTTTTTAGTGAGATCTGCCACCTAATTTATGTGTGCGTCAGTGTACCATACTAGACATCAAATATTGAGGAAAAAGAATACTGTAGTGCTGAAATTACAAGAATTATGGCGACCATACACATTAATACCATACAGTGAGTAAATATTAAATAATTAGTCTACTTTCACACTAGCATTAATATTTTCCGGTATTGAGATCTGTCATAGGGTCTCAATACCGGGGAAAAAATGCTTCAGTTTTGTCCCCATTCATTGTCAATGGGGACAAAACAAAACTGAACCAAATGGAATGCTCCGAATTCATTCCATTCCATTTGGTTGTGTTCTCATACTGGAGAGCAAACCGCAGCATGCTGCGGTTTGCTTTGCATCGTGGGATGCGGAGCAAGACGGACCCGCAATGCAAGTCAATGGGATGGATCAGTTTTCTCTGACACAATTTGACACAATGGAAAACTGATCCGTCCCCTATTGACTTTTAATGGTGTTTATGACTGATTGTCTTGGCTATGTTAAAGATAATACAACCTGACCCGTTCATAACGGATGTAGATGGTTGTATTATCAGTAACAGAAGCGTTTTTGCTGAGCCCTGCCGGATCTGGCAAAAACTAGTTAAAAGTAGCCTTACATAGTTGCATAGTTGATATGGTTGAAAAAAAAAAAAGGGTCCATCTAGTCCAACTTCCATACTGAACCTGAACCAAACACATCGTGCAAATTACAATATCATCAATGATACCACTAGATGCCCCTGATCTCTGCAGTAAACACTCCACAAATTCTTCCCTCTATTCCTGAGTAAAGGCTGTAAAAGGCTTCTAAGGGGCGTAGCTAAGGGGGTGCAGAGGTAGCAGTCACTACTGGGCCCAGGAGCCTGAGGGGCCCACAGACCCTTGTGCCTCATAAGAAGACACCAGTATTATAGAAGGCGCATGCTGGTCAAGCTACACTTCTGGCTGGAGGGAAGGGGTTAGGGCAAAAATTTAGAATAGGGGGGGGCCATTTTTATTTTTGTCATAGGCAGCACAAAGGCTATGTGCTTCCCTGCCCCTGGCTACAAAGTTCTGAGGGAAGGGGGCCCAAGCTGAACTCCTGCACCAGGGCCCATGAGCCTTTAGCTACGCCCCTGACCCAGAGGGCGCTTGTGGTAACAGTGACCCCCAGATGAAGACTTCACTTTTTCAGTCATGCTGCTATTAAACTGTTGTCCATAAAATGGACAAGAATAGAATATGTTAGTTTTTTTCCCCGTGTTCCACCGAACATACGAATGCGGACAGCACGTGGTGTGTTGGCTGCATCTTTTCCGGCCCCATTAAAGTGAATGTGTCCTCATCCGACCCACAAAAAATGTGGATTGGATACAGAAAAAAATATGTTCATGTGCATGAGTTAAGGGTTTATATTAATATAATAGTGTACATTGTTGTGTGGATTTTTCTGCGTTTTTGTACCAAAAGCAATGTGTTATTTTGATGGAGATCTGCCCCTCATCTCATCCAGCGCAAAGGCTGAAATTTGGACTGAATATCTGCACTAACAATTCACCTGCTGCGAATTTCAAAATCCGGACTACAGGTCAATTTCCATATGGAAAATGTCAGCACCATGTAGATGAGATTCTGAAAATGTCATCTAATTACCTGATACTGAATTACAATGCAAGTTTGCCATACAAAAATGCACACAAATTACACACTGCGCATATAGCCTAAATTGCTCATCATGGTGATATGGATTTTGCACAGGTAGCATATCCCAAGTAGTCATCAGTAGTTCGAAGATGTCGGGCGTCACTGCGTCACAATATGGGTGCTTGGTCAGCGGGTGTCATCCCAGATAAACCAATGAGAAGAAAACCAGCACTCCAATAAGTTGCTAAATGATTCTTTTACTGGTGATTAATAGATACAGTGACGCGCGTTTCGGCACGTACATGTGCCTTTGTCAAACAGTGAGTGTGCAGCTGATTAGAAAAAGACAAATGAACAGGGATGGATAGCACACTGAGCCATTTATTTCTGTCTTTTTGGCGGATCTGTGTTCCTGTTCCACAAATTCTAGAGTAGAAACCCCATTCATTTGGATGGGATCCATGTCCAATATGGAGTTTTCTGTGAGAATATTGTAAATCATTTGAATATACATAATTCTTTTACAAGTGAGATTCTATGATCTATGTCTGCATTACACATTTTGTTAAAGGAATAAAAATCTATGCGTTATGCTAGCCAGAAGATAGAGGACAGAAAAATTGAGAGTCATCCATCATCAATACTTTTTAATGGCTAACTGAATAGACGATAACACATAGTATTTGTCATCTATGCAGTTAGCCATTAAAAGGTATCTATCACTGAGGACTCAAAATCTTTATCTGCACTATACAAACTAAACAATAATACTTCTTCACTTACCAATAATTTAGATTCTGTAGCCATTGTAGAAAAAGAACTCCCTGCACTGCAGCACATGGCTTCAGCAAAGTTAGCCACAGCTTTATTCTTAGAGGCACTACATACTGATGCAGCAACATTTCAATACGGTAAAAAGTATCCCAAGATATACGGTAATTATCAGTATTCCAATACATTGGGGGTTATTTATTAAGACCAGCGTTTTAGACATTAGTCTTAACAACCCCTGCGCTGACGGTGGATCTGCCAAAGTTATCTAGAGGTGCATCCAGCTCCGGTCTAAATGTAAGCTAGCTAAAAATGGCATAGAAAATCATGAATGAGACAGGCCTGCCGGACCATCCGCTTAGCTGTCACTCCCACTTACTTAGACCTGGCGTGAGCAGGGAAAAGTTGCAGATTGTGGCCCAAATAACCTTTGCACCGCAATCGGCGCCAGAAATTCGGCTAATATAGGCATATTTCTGTCCGTAAATGACTGTCCATTCTCTTTAGCTCAGCACACAGAGCACAGGTGTTCAGCTCACTGGCTACTGTTCATTGCATGCGTCGACGGCTGCTAGTATTGGATTATGCTTTCAACTATTAACACTTTGCACATGCGCTGGTCACAGGCACAGATTTTTACCTTCAGCCACACTTTTGGTCACAAAAAAATGGACTCAGGCTTTTGCTAGGTAGATTTGGTGCACGAGCAATGACTTTTTCTGGCATTCTGATGCCACTGTTCAGCATATATACAAAGTATATACATTTCATATTTAATTTCTGTCTGGCTTATTCATTATTTGATGTACCATGTTACATTTACTATGCTGGTATTTTATGTCTGTACATTGTAATTGGTAATTTGCTATGGACCTTTCACCTCAAGTCTCCCCATGATTACGTATTAGTTTGCATTGTGAACTGTGTCCATATACTTGAAAAAAAAACTTATGTCCAGGCAAAACAAGCATCTATGGACTTTTTTGTTTAAATGTCTACACCACATTTTTTTTATAAATTAGTCATGAGTAGCACCAAAGTTCTCGGGTGTTCGGGTGCTCAAGTAGAACACACCGGGATGCTCAGATGCTCTACCGAGCACAATAGAAGTCAATGGGAGAACCCGAGCATTAAATCAGGCACCCTCTGCTCTGAAGAGGGGAGGGTGTCTGGTTCACATGAAAATGTCCGAAATTTATGGAAAAACCACTGAAATTGTTCAGGAACAGCATGGGGAGGATGTCTGGATGCATCTTGGACTCCCAGGTCTCTGTTGGAAACAGTGTTGTCTAAGTAGTACGCCAATTTTACAGACTGACAATAATACGCACAAAACTGAAGATAAAGTCGATTTTAGAGTAAAAAATTTTAGGAAACATTCTTTCCTGTATATTTACTTGCATATAAAGTGCAAATGCTGCCAAAAATTACAAGGAAGATGCACTCCGATACAACCTGTAAATAACATAAAGGAGTGCCTCATTCACATGGTGGTACAATTATTCAGGTAGTGGGACTCCTACACTTATAAATCCTATACACTAAGTAAAAGGGCTGCCAAAAATTACAAGGAACTGGCACTCCAATACACCCTTTATTACACATAAAAGAGGGCATCATACACACCCTTGAAAAATTATGATTGATGGCCTGCTGGTGACCCTCAAAAACATTTGGAGCAAGGGCCTGCTGGTGACCCTCTAAAACACGGGTGTCAAACACAAGGCCCGCGGGCCGAATCTGGCCCACCAGACCTCGTCATGTGGCCCGCGTAGCCGCCGCCGGCCGCCAGCCTTTACCTTTTATTATCACTTCCTGCAGGCGGCCCCCGCTCCTCCCGGCTCCTGTATCGGGTGTATCGCATAAGGAGCGCTGTGTATTACCGGTACTTACAACTACAAGCGCTCGCCGAGAGGAGGGAGGAGGCAGGCTGGGAGGATGGGCGCTGGCAGTGTGAGTCATACGTCACGCGCCTGCGCCGCCCACTTTATGAATGAAGCAGGCGTCGTGGGCGCATGACGTATGACTCACGCTGCCAGCGCCTGTCCTCCCGGCCTGCCTCCTCCCTCCTCTCGGCGAGCGCTTGTAGTTGTAAGTACCGGTAATACCCAGCGCTCCTTATGCGATTATATACATACGGTAACCATTAACTATTAGAGATACGATTATACAGTGAGCGGGGCCCGTGTAGTAGAATAGTCACTGCACGGGCCCCGCTGTCATTATAAAAGCAGATGCCGGCCCCTAGCCCGTGTATTGAGGGTCATTCACTACAGGGACACTTATGGAGGGGATCTGTGGATGACACATAGCATAAGATGCTATATATATGTCATCCACAGATCCCCCCATAACTGTCATACACAGATCCCCCATAAGAGCCACCCACAGATCCCCCATAAGAGCCACCCACAGATCCCCCATAAGTGTCACCCACAGATCCCCCATAAGTGTCACCCACAGATCCCCCATAACAGTGCGTCACCCACAGATCCCTCATAACAGTGCCATCCACAGATCCCCCATAACAGTGCCACCCACAGACCACAATTAGTTCAAAACCCACCAAAACAGTAATAATTGAAGGCAGTGACAATAATTTATGATAATAAAGAGTGGACACATAGTCCTACAGATACAACCGGCCCTTTGAGGGTGACCAAACTGCTGATGCGGCCCCCGATGAATTTGAGTTTGACACCCCTGCTCTAAAACATTAGGTCACGGCTGAGGATGGGGGAACATCAACAGCATATGGATATGGCAGGTGCGTGAAACCACTTCCACCACTACCTGCCACAGACACACTGACTGGAACCCGTGCTCAACTGCTGTTGTCCACACCAAACCCAAAAGGACACAGCACACAACATAATTCACACAGGAAACCAGATCCATAGCTGCAATAAGGTGAGACATCACAGGAACATAAACTTAACATCAGGGCATATGTTTTATGACCACAAGGGTGGCCCTCACTGGCAGATGGTATTAGACCAGGAGGATGACTCCAGCTTACCACAAGGCTGGAGCACCCCTCAGCTTCAGGTCTCAACTGATGCTAAATAGCCCAAGTAGCCACACCCACACAGACACACACTGGAAAGGGAATTAACCCTTCCAACACCAGACAGGGTAGTGAAGCCACTTAAGGGGAAAGTGCACACACAAATAAACCCTGTGCACACCAAACAGGGAAAGTGCACACATATAACACAAGGCAACTGCATGCATAGACAGTGAGCAGCCCACCAACAAGCTCAGGCTGCTACAGTGCCAACAACACCATGTTGCCAGCGGCAACCGCACGTGAGGCTAACAACTTACAGCCCTCAACTGTGGTGAACAACCAACTGACCGCTGGCAACTGCATGCAAAGTCTAAGATTCACGACCATCAGCATAGTCGTGACAGCCTGCTGCTGAACGGACCATCGAAAAAATTATGGTTGAGGGTCTGCTGCTGAGCTGACCCTCTAAAACATTAGGAGCGAGGGCAACCTAATAAGCATGTTGATATGATGGAGGAGGAGGACGACGAGAAAAGGAAGATTGAACCATATACCCTTTTTTGTGGTCGAGGGGGTGGATGGGAATACAGTGCATTCAATACACCATAAAAGCCACATTGAAAGTCCCTTTATGTTCAGCCACTTTCCTCTGGTGGAGTAGAGAAGTCAGGGGCCATCCAGGCCTTGTTCATTTTAATAAGAGTCAACCGGTCAGCATTTTCAGTTGACAGGCTGATGCTCTTATCATTTATTATGCCCCCAACAGCACTAAATACCCGCTCTGACAAAATGCTGGCGGCAGGGCAGGCCAGCACCTCCAAGTTGTAGAGCGCCAGTTCGTGCCACGTGTGCAGCTTGGACACTCAATAGTTGTAAGGCACAGAGGGATCATTAAGTATGCTGATATAGTCTGCTACGTACTCATTCACCATCTTCCAAAACTTTTCTCTCCTTGTGACACTAGGCCGTGCATGAAGGTGAGGTTACTGGCAGGGTGTCATGAGTGTTGCCTTGCCTCTGTTGGAACTGCTGTATGTTCCCCTCGTCTCCCCTCCTCGGTTGCCCAAGGAACTACTTACTCTGCTGCCAGCGTTGTCAACTGGAAATTTTTTGAGCAATTTTTCCACAAGGACCTTCTGGTATTGCACCATTTTGCTAGTCCTCTCCACCACAGGAATGAGAGATGAGAAATTCTCTTTGTAGCGGGGGTTGAGAAGGTTGAACAACCAGTAATTGGTGCTGGCCAAAATGCGTATAACGCGGGGGTCACGGGAAAGTCAGCATAACATTAAAGTCAGCCATGAGTCCCAACAGACAAGACTTTGAGAGTCATCCTCCTGATGAGGACAGCAATCTCCTTATACTCTTCCTCCTCTTCAGCCCATCCACGCTGAACAGATGGAATAAACCTGCTGAAGGTATTACCCTCTGTAGCAGAGGCAACCATCTCCTTCCTGCTCCTCCTCCTCATCATCCAATTTGCGCTGAGAAGACGAACGGAGGGTGGTCTGGCTATCACCCTGTGTACTGTCTTCCCCCATTTCCACCTCTTCCACATGCAAAGCGTCCGTCTTAATTGTTAGCAGCGAGCGTTTCAGTAGACACAGAAGTGGGATGGTTACCCTGAAAATAGCGGCATCCAGACATCCATGCCCACTCGTCGCTTGTGAAGAGCAGAAGCTGACTGGAAAGGCGACAACCATATTGCATCTGGTATTCCACTACTGCCCTATGGTGCTCACAAAGCCTGGCCAACATGTGTAACGTGGAGTTCCCAGAAGAGATTTGAAGAAACCGCAGCACTCCCAATCTTGAATCCAATCTTGCATTTATTAGCACCGAAAAAATAGCGACGTTTCGACACAAAGGTCTTTTTCAAGCTACAGATAATGTTACAAGTGAACCATACTACATACAGTATATATACACCTTATTTAAACAGGATTGGTTGGGTGGTTGTTCCAAACAAAGGGTCAGCCCCTCCCCTACACAATTCCACCAATAATACCCACAAAGAAGACTTTCCATGTATGTTACACATGCGTAGTAGCATGCCAGAGACGCTGTTCCACTCGCTCGATCCATCTGCCTGATTCTCTGCTCGGCTATGATGTGTTAACTTATGCACGTATTTTGTCACACATGGAAAGTCTTCTCTGTAATGAGGTCACTGTGGGTATTATTGGTGGAATTGTGTAAGGGGTGGGGCTGACCCTTTGTTTGCACAGCAGTATAGGGAACGCCCTAGGGATCGCTAGGAGGTGACCCTTTTCTCCCTAGCTTTTGGGCCTAGTCAATTGTTCTGTTTGTTTTCCCTGTGTTTGGTTATTTCCCTGCTTACCTACCTACTGTGACATCTCCATGGTGGGAGGAAGGAGGATCAGGGTGAGGATTCTGTTTACCAGACTCTAGGCTACTGAGACTGGACTTTGTAGAAGACAGGGTGGTGCTTAACCGACTGGAAGCATTATCTGCTGCAATCCAACCGACCACCTGGTCGCACTGGTGTGACTTTGAGAGTGGTGGCCTGTGCAGCCCTGCAAACTTGGACATGAAGCTAGGCATCGTGGATAAGTGTATTTCTTGTGCTCTGGCAGAAGGCACAGTTTCACCGCGCCCATGGCCACTGAATGTCACTGATATTTATGATGCGCAAACTTTATACAGGAGATGTAGCGCAGGTAATGTTGCTGTCACCAGCGGCTAATAAAAAAATTACAGGTAATATCACTGATATTTATGATGCGCAAACGTTATACAGGAGATGTAGCACAGGTAATGTAACTGTCCGCAGTGGACACCGTCTATGTAAAAAGTACACTGGATGTCACAGATATTTTTAGGATGCGCACACGTTATACAGGAGAAGATGTAGCACAGGTAATGTCACTGTCCGCAGCGTCTACGGAAAAAGTACACTGGATGTCACAGATATTTTTAGGATGCACAAACTTTATACAGGAGATGTAGCGCAGATAATGTTGCTGTCTGCAGCGGTCAAACAATTGCAAGCTATTTAGTGCAGGTTGCGCTAAAAATATATATTGCTGTCAGATACAATAGTCCTTTAAAGGACTTTTGGGTCTCTAATAGTGTTGATCGAGCATGCTCGGCCGAACACCAGTTCGGCTTGAGCATCTTGATGCCCGGCACATGGCAGTATTCGGCCGAATACCGCCTGTGCTCGAGTGCAATGCTCGAGTCTCCTCCCTGCACGTTTGTTGGCTGCTATGCAGCCATTAAATGTGCAGGTAAGTACTGCCCTTCACTGTAATGCCATAGCCATGTTCAGGGCCAGTTCTAGGTGAAATGGGGCCCTGGGGCAAAAAACAATAAGGGCCCCCCACACGACACTTGCTGACTTTAACGTTCCCCCCATCACTACAGAAGTACAGAGCCCCATACCTCTTACATTCAGTGACGTCTCCTTTGATGTAGATGTTCTATGTCCTCGTTTTCTCCTTTCAGACCTTCAGACCAGACCACCATTTTGTCGCCAAGGGGAAAAAATAGCATTATTAATACAGAATGCTTAGTAAAATAGGGCTAATGGGGTTACAAAAATATATACACTCACCTAAAGAATTATTAGGAACACCTGTTCTATTTCTCATTAATGCGATTATCTAGTCAACCAATCACATGGCAGTTGCTTCAATGCATGTAGGGTTGTGGTCCTGGTCAAGACAATCTCCTGAACTCCAAACTGAATGTCAGAATGGGAAAGAAAGGTGATTTAAGCAATTTTGAGCGTGGCATGGTTGTTGGTGCCAGACGGCCGGTCTGAGTATTTCACCATCTGCTCAGTTACTGGGATTTTCACGCACAACCATTTCTAGGGTTTACAAAGAATGGTGTGAAAAGGGAAAAACATCTAGCATGCGGCAGTCCTGTGGGCGAAAATGCCTTGTTGATGCTAGAGGTCAGAGGAGAATGGGCCGACTGATTCAAGCTGATAGAAGAGCAACGTTGACTGAAATAACCACTCTTTACAACAGAGGCATGCAGCAAAGCATTTGTGAAGCCACAACACGCACAACCTTGAGGCGGATGGGCTACAACAGCAGAAGACCCCACCGGGAACCACTCATCTCCACTACAAATAGGAAAAAGAGGGTACAATTTGCACAAGCTCACTAAAATTGGACTGTTGAAGACTGGAAAAATGTTGCCTAGTCTGTTGAGTCTCGATTTCTGTTGAGACATTCAAATGGTAGAGTCTGAATTTGGCGTAAACAGAATGAGAACATGTATCCATCATGCCTTGTTACCACTGTGCAGGCTGGTGGTGGTGGTGTAATGGTGTGGGGGATGTTTTCTGGGCACACTTTAGGCCCCTTAGTGCCAATTGGCCATTGTTTAAATGCCACGGGCTACCTGAGCATTGTTTATGACCATGTCCATCCCTTCATGACCACCATGTACCCATCCTCTGATGGCTACTTCCAACAGGATAATGCACCATGTCACAAAGCTTGAATCATTTCAAATTGGTTTCTTGAACATGACAATGAGTTCACTATACTAAAATAGCCCCCACAGTCACCAGATCTCAACCCAATAGAGCATCTTTGGGATGTGGTGGAACGGGAGCTTCGTGCCCTGGATGTGCATCCCTCAAATCTCCATCAACTGCAAGATGCTATCCTATCAATATGGGCCAACATTTCAAAAGAATGCTATCAGCACCTTGTTGAGTCAATGCCACATAGAATTAAGGCAGTTCTGAAGGCAAAAGGGGTCCAACACCGTATTAGTATGGTGTTCCTAATAATTCTTTAGGTGAGTGTATATTTAAAATTTAACTCACCTTAATCCACTTTTTCGCGCAGCCCGGCTTCTCTTCTTTCGTCTTCCTTGAGGAAAAGGATCTGTGGTGACGTCACTGCGACATTATCTGCGCTACATCTCCTGTGTAACGTGTGCGCATCCCAAAAATATCTGTGACATCCAGTGTACTTTTTCAGTAGACGGTGTCCGCTGCAGACAGTGACAGTACCTGGGGTGCATCTCCTATGTACAATCTTTTAGAGGGTCGGCTCACCTGCAGGCCCTCACATATAATGTTTTTGTGGGTCCGCTCACCAGCAGGCCCTCGCCCATAATTTTTTCAATGGTTAGCTAAGCAGCAGGCACTCACCCATAATTTTTTCAATGGTCGGGTCAGCAGCAGGCACTCGCCCATAATTTTTCAATGCTCAGATCAGCAGCAGGCACTTGCCCCTAATGTTTTAGAGAGTCAGCTCTGCAGCAGACCCTCACCCCTAATGTTTTAGAAGGTCAGCTCAGCAGCAGGCCCTCGTCCGTAATGTTTTAGAGTATCACCAGCAGGCCCTTGCTCCTAATGTTTTTGAGGGTCACCAGCAGGCCATCAATCATCATTTTTCAAGGGTGTACGATGCCCTCATTTATGTGTAATAAAGGGTGTATTGGAGTGTCGGTTCCTTGTAATTTTTGGAAGCCCTTCCACTTAGTGCATAGGCTTTATGAGTGTAGGAGTCCCACTACCTGAGCAATTGTACCACAAAGTGAATGAGTCCCTCCTTTATGCGATATTTAGGTTGTATCAGAGTGCCTTTTCCATGTAATTTTTGGCAGCACTTGCACTTTATTTACATGTAAATACACAGGAAAGAATGTTTCCTAACAATTTTCCCTCTAAAATTGATTTTATCTTCGGTTTGATGAGTATCATTGTCAGCCTGTAAAAGTGGCGTACTACTCGTACAACATCTTTCCCAGCAGTGACCTGGGAGTCCAAGATGCTTCCAGACATCCTCCTCATGCTGTTCTCGAACCATTTCGGTGGTATTTCCATTAATTTCTGATCTTTTCTTAAGAGCCAGACACCCTCCCCTCGTCAGAGCAGGGGGTGCCTGTTTAATGCTCGGTTCTCCCATTGACTTCCATTGTGCTCGGTAGAGCACCAAGCATCCCAAGGTGTTTGACCCGAACACTTTGGTGTTCGATTAACACTAGTCTGGAACACCGACCCCGCGTAACCAAAAAATTAAATTCAATTCCCTACACTATCTGTCCCTTCTACAGCACAGCTCTTCCTGACTAAGACTGGCCGAACCACGTTTCATCGGGTGCTTTATAGCACACGATGACGCTTTTTGGCCAGCCAATTACTGTAATGCCAGTAACCAACATGGCTACTACAGCATTACAGTGAGTGGTACTACTTACCTGCACGTTTATTGGCTGCGTAGCAGCCAACAAACATGCAGGGAGGAGACTCAAGCATGGCGCACGAGCATACATGGTATTTGGCCGAACACTGCAATGTTCCGAGCATCGTGATGCTTGAGCCGAACTGGTATTTGGCCGTGTATGCTCGATCATCACTAGTCATGAGCTAACATTTTTTTTTCTTTTCTGGCTCACACAGCAGAACAGTCAGTTATCAGGTCATGTAGTCCTTAAAGTAAACTGAACAATACACCAGTAAAAATACCAATGTAGCAGAGCTGAATTTCTTGGAACTGTTTCTTGTGCATGATAAGTTACTAAGTTAAAGGGTTTTTCTAAGACTTTTATACTGATGACCTTTCCTATGGAAAGGTCATCAGATCTGATCTGTGGGGTTCTGATCAGATAATTGAGACAGCACCGGCACTCACAGTAGCACCGCGGCCATCTCTCAGCTCACCAAGCACAGTGCCGTACATAGTACAGCGGCTGCACTTGTTATCATAGCTCAGCCCCATTCACTTCAATGGGGCTGAACTGCACCTAGGCCATGTGAACAATGAATGTAAGGTCACATGGACTAGGCTAATCTGCAATAAGGCAGCAGCACAACTGTGAGTGCCGATATAGTCTTACACGTCCCGAGGTGTTGGACCCCCACCAATTGGATACTGAGGACCTATCCAGATGATAGCTAATCAGTATAAAAGTCTTAGGAAACCCCTTTAACAGGTCACTAACTTTTCAAACGACTTTGCATAAATCAATATTAGAAGTGAAAAAATTCCTATTTTCCACGTATCAGTTCTTTTCCTCCTCCACCTTTACTCCTAAACAAACGTGACAGACTGTCAGCTCACTGAAGGATCAGAATACAGCTGACCACCAAATGTATGGGGGGGGGGTAATGAGCTCTCATTAGAAAGGCATACGCACAGAGGCTTCAGCAGTTTTCATAACAGTGTTATAAGTCACCACAGGTGCATTATTATTATTGTACTAATGTACATTAGTATACCTCTATAATGGCCTATATGCCACCTCAGATTGAGTCAGAGAGTTAGGGGCAGTGTGCTTTTTTTTCTCTAGGTGCACTCTACGGTAGACATTATAGCAGCCAGGCTCCCCCAAGTAGCTTAGGGGCAACTGAGAAATAGAGATGAAGCATACAGAGGGGAAACTTCTGAAAGTTTAGAAAGATCATCTAAAAGTTTAAAGGGAACCTGTCACCAGGATTTTGTGCATAGAGCTGGGGACATGGGCTGCTAGATGGCCACTAGCACATCCGCAATACCCAGTCCCCATAGCTCTCTGCGCTTTTATTGTGTTAAAAAACAGTTTTGATCCATATGCAAATGACCGGATATGTGTCCTGTATCCGGAGATGAGTCAAGCGGAAAGGAGCCCAGCACCGCCCCGCGTCCTCCGAATCTCCTCCTTGCTGGCTGACGTCACAGAGCTGGAGCGCCGAAATCGCGTGATGCGCGAGCTAGCATTTAACACAATAAAAGCGCAGAGAGCTATGGGGACTGGGTATTGCGGATGTGCTAGTGGCCATCTAGCAGCCCATGTCCCCAGCTCTATGCACAAAATCCTGGTGACAGGTTCCCTTTAAGTACACTTTAAAGGGGTTTACTAGTCTCATGAAAATCAAACTCTTAATATGAAGAAGCAATTCTAGCAGGAACTTCTTGTTGCATTTTGTCTCGATGAACATTGTTGATCTTCAAATCAAATATGATATTAGACAAGTGTATGAATCTGAGTGTATGCAACACCAGTGTTTGAACTTCTGACTCTTTTCGCACTGCCTTTTTATTCATTAAGGCTACATGCACACGACCGTTCAGTTTTTTGTGGTCCACAAACCATGGATCAGCAAAAAACGGAGGCCGCGCGTATGCCTCCTGCAATTTACAGAACGGGCGGCCCATTGTAGAAATGCCTATTCTTGTCCGCAAAACCGACAAGAATAGGACATGCTATTTTTTTTTGCGGGGCTATGAAACGGAGCAAAGGATGCGGACAGCACACAGTGAATAGGTCCGCACCCGAGCCGCAAAAACTGCGGCTTGGATGCGGACCCGAACTACGGTCGTGTGCATGAGGCCTAATCCTGAATGAATGAATGAATTAATTAATATGTAATTAAGGGAGCATTCACATGACCGTATAAATGGATCCGCATCCATTCCGCAAATTTGTTGTTCCGTTCCGTGGCTCAGCAAAAAAGATAGAGCATGTCCTAGTCTTGTCTGCGGTTGCGGACAAGAATAGGCATTCTCTATATAGCGCCGGCCAAGTGCGGTCCGCAAAATGTGGAACGCACACGGCCGGTATCAGTGTTTTGCGGATCCGCATTTTGCGGACCGCAAAACACGGTCGTATGAATGCTCCCCAAGTGAGGCTTCAACATGACTCCCCATTCAGGGAGAGACAAGGAAGTTGTATTGACTAAATCAGGGCTGGCCAACCTGCGGCTCTCCAGCTGTTGCAAAACTACAATTCCCACCATGCCATGCTGTAGGCTGATAGTTGTAGGTTGTCTGGGCATGCTGGGAGTTGTAGTTTTGCAACAGCTGGAGAGCCGCAGGTTGGCCAGCCCTGGACTAAATCTACATCTATGTAAGGGCAGCTACAAGTTTTTACTCTTATAGTATGTACTGTTTGGCTAAGGCTACTTTCACACTAGCATTTTTGCTGGATCCGGCAGGGTTCCGCAAAAATGCTTCTGTTACTGGTAATACAACCATCTGCATCCATTATGAACGGGTCCAGTTGTATTTCGGGCCGGTGCAAGGATTTTTGCCAACACAAGAGAAGCTACATTTTGCTCCCCCACCCCCACCCCCACCCCACCTCGCAGCTCACCTGGCCCTGGTCCTGTCTGCAGCAGCTGGCTTCTCCTCTGTGTGGTCCTGGTATCTTCTCTCTGCTTCAGACAATTGCTAGTTTGAGGACTGCATTTTTCATCCTCTAAGACGCACCTAAGTTTTAGAGGAGGATAATAAGAAAAAAATATTTTCCGTTACACCTCAGGTCAGACCAGCAATCAGACTCAGATCAGACCCCAGCCCCCATCCATCAGCCCCCATGTCAGCCATCATGCTCCCCATGTCAGCCATTAGCCCACTCGTCAGCCATCAGCCCCCATGTAAGCGATCATGCCCCCATGTCAGCCGCCATCATGCCCCCATCTAACATTTCTCTCCTCCATGTCAAATCACCCCCCTATGTCACATCAGCCCTCCATGTCAGATTTCTCCCCCTCCAAACCATGTCACATCACCCCCTTAATGTCACATCATGATCACATCATTACCCCCTATTGTGTCACATTTCAGTCCACCCCCCATGGCACATCATCCCCCCCGGCTGGCACTGGCCCTATCCGCATGTCACAGACTACAGACATTGTCCCCACCCCCTCCATTTATGATTGTTGTTTGTGTAATAATTTTTTTAAAACACATTTATGCCGTGCACTCTGGCGTTAGTGCGCTTATCAGTGATCACCTACCCACCTGTCCTGCTGCTACGGCAATCTGGCTGTGTGTGAGTCAGACTTAGGCCTCATGCATACCACCGTATGTGTTTTGCGGTCCGCAAATTGCGGATCTTCAAAAAAAACGTTCCGTATGGCATCCGTTGTTTTTGCAGATCTATTTTTTTTTCGGATCCATTGTAAAAATGCCTATCCTTGTCCGCTAACTAGAAAAAAATAGGACATGCGCAATTTTTTTTGCGGGACAACGAAACAGACATACTGTCCGCGGACCCATTTAAATGAATTGGTCCGCATCCTATCCGCAAAAACACGGAACGGACACGGAAATAAACAACGTTGTGCATGTAGCCTTGTAGATACAGTCAGCTCCAGTCCCTGATGCCGCTCGCCGCCGCTGCGCCACTCACCAGTCACACCCCCCTGGCCTGACCTCGTAACCGTGTTGCCGTGCTGCTGGGCCCGTGCCGCTCTGTGAGTGAGGGCAGAGGAAGCACGCATGCTAGTGCGGGCAGCCGACGGCGCAACTCACAAGTAAGTGATTTAAAAAAAAAAGAAGGTTCATTTTTCCGCCCTCCCCCAGGGTGCGCCCTAAGGTAAAGTCTAAACCATTCTATTGTAGCTCTGGCTGTATGTTTAAGGTCCTTGTTCTGCTGGAATGTGAACCTCCACCCCAGTTTTGGTGACAAGAGCACCATCTTCCACATGTTTGCTGTGCCCCCTACACGGCTTGTGGCTGACTGCAAATAGGACTTCTTATGGCTTGCTTTTAAAAATGTATTTTTTCTTGCCATTCTTCCATAATGGCCAGATTTGTGGAGTACACGACTAATAGTTGTCCTGTGGACAGATTCTCCCACCTGAGCAGTGGATCTCTGCAGCATTGAACAGTGCTCCATTATATATTCAGAGCTTGAGATATTTTTTTTTTTTATAACCTATCCCTGCTTTACATTTCTCCACAAGTTTATCCCTGTCCTATCTGGTGTGTTCCTTGGTTTTCATGATGAGGTTTGATCAATAATATTCACTAAGGCCTCTTTCACACGGGCGTCATGTTTTTTGCCCGGATAAGAGGCGGGTGCGTTGCGGGAAAATGCACGATTTTTCCGCGCGAGTGCAAAACATTGTCATGCGTTTTGCACTCGCGTGAGAAAAATCACGCATGTTTGGTACCCAGACCCGAACTTCTTCACAGAAGTTCGGGCTTGGGATTGATGTTCTGAAGATTGTATTATTTTCCCTTATAACATGGTTATAAGGGAAAATAATAGCATTCTGAATACAGAATGCTTAGTATAATAGTGCTGGAAGGGTTAAAAATAATAAAAAAGTTAACTCACCTTCTCCTCTTGTTAGCGTAGATGCCGGTCTGTTCTTTAGCTGTGGACTGAATGACCTGAGGTGACGTCAGATCACATGCTCCAATCACATGGTCCATCACCATGGTGATAGAGCATGTGATCTGACGTCATCAAAGGTCCTTCAGCCACAGCTAAAGAACAGACCGGGATCTACGCTAACAAGAGGAGAAGGTGAGTTAACTTTTTTATTATTTTTAACCCTTCCAGCACTATTATACTAAGCATTCTGTATTCAGAATGCTATTATTTTCCCTTATAACCATGTTATAAGGGAAAATAATACAGTGAATAGACTGTCACCTAGAACCCATGCGTGAAAATCGCACCGCATCCGCACTTGCTTGCGGATGCATGCGATTTTCACGCAACCCCATTCATTTCTATAGGGCCTGCGTTACGTGAAAAACGCACAAAGAGGAGCATGCTGCGATTTTCACGCAACTCATAAGTGATGCGTGAAAATCACCGCTCGTGTGCACAGCCCCATAGAAATGAATGGGTCAGGATTCAGTGCGGGTGCAATGCGTTCACCGCACGCATCGCACCCGCACGGAAAACTCGCCCGTGTGAAAGGGGCCTAACAAACCTCTGAGGCCTTCATAGAACAGCTGTAGTTATAGCGAAAATAAATTAGACAAGGTGGACTCTATTTACTAAATAGGTGACTTCTGAAGACAATTGGTCACACTGGATTTTATTTAGCGGTATCAGAGTACAGGGGACTAAATACAAATGCAGGCTGCACAAAAAAAAAAAAAATGTATTAAGCAATTTGAAAACCATTCTCTTTTCACTTCACACATACTTGTGTTGGTCTATTACATAAAATACCAATAAAATACATTTAAGTTTGTGGGTGTAACGTGAAACAATGTGGAAAAAAAACTGGTGGTATGAATATTTTTTCAAGGCAAGGTACATATACAGAAACCTGCTTTACAATCACTGGCCAAAGGAAAGAGTGGGAGGCAGGACTGCACTACCCCCAATAATGCACTGGTCTCATAATTATGAGTCCTTTCAATTCTTTCTGAGATGCTAGTAGTCAAATTAGACTCATTTTTGCTCCTTTTTGACTGAGGCTATTTACATTTTTTTCAATTTAGATTTAAAGGATAAAAGTTAAAACCTAAATCGGCTTGCTTTGTATATTGCCTCCACTTTTTGTCTGCATTAACTATTCAATCGGTTCACATTCATAGCATGGTTCCCTGCAACGCAACAGTTACACTATAGTGTGGTTTCCTGCATTACAACACACAGTTTGCAGCAAAGGAGAACTTCATAAATAATTGCCTGATTTAACATATTGATTGGGGAATATCTTCTGCAGCAATGTCATAATACATTTTGCTTGCTACAAATAACAGCAAAGTATCCACAAAATATAGAAATAAAATGGGCAAAGTACAACTTCTTGAAGGTACAAATGAGGTCTTAGCCCCTATAGCTGTTATATTATGGGGCAAGTAATTTCAAACTGAGGGGAAAGAGAAAACATACTGTACTGCCATACAATTCTATGAATAATGTTATTTTCATAATACAATGCGCATTATTTCTAATAACTGTATAATACTTGATCACATAATTATGACTAGAGATAGCCTTGCGGTTCACCCGGCGGTCGTTTCGCGGCGAACTTTGCATGTTTGCAATTCGCCGAACATATGGAGATATTCGCGCCCGCCATATTCTTTTACATTGTGAAGAACTTTGACCCATGACACATCCATCAGGTGGCACAGGACAGCCAATTGAGACATTTCAGCACATGGACATACCCCCTACCTTATAAATAAACCTGATCTGGCCGCCATTTTACATTCAGTGTTTTGCCAGTGTAGGGAGAGGTTGCTGTGTGGAGCAGGGGCAGGGTGTTAGGGACACCGAACGGTAGCTAATAGGGCCCCAAAAGTCCTGATAAGGACTAGTATAGGTGTGCTATCGATAGGTGTGATACACAGAGGGGTGCAATATACTTATAATATACTTTTATAATGAGTGAAAAACACTTAGATCTATATAGTGATCACCTGGAAGTCAGGTGTCTAGGGGTCAGAATAGCACCCCTCCCCCCCCTGTAGGGCATTATCAGGGACAGTTCTTTGCCCACCCTGTCCTTCAATATAACATCATAATCTAGCCCAGGGAAATATGTTTTTTGCTTTCCCTCTGGGATTTATGGATGTGCACTGGGACCCACTGGATTGTGGTAGGACATATGGTTTCTGATTTGGTGCTGACGAGCACCTGATTTAGTGCCGCCGAGCACTTGTTATTGCCTACCACATCTATGCTTTTTGCTTAACTTTAATATTTTAATTTATTTTCATTTTGAGGGATATCTTTTCCATTCACAGGTCCGCAAAACGGGTCCGCATCCGTTCCGCAATTTTGCGGAACCGGTGCAGACCCATTCATTTTCAATGGGGCTGGAATGTGCTGTCCGCATTTGCGATCCGCAATTCTGCATCCATGCTTCCGTTTCCGCAAAAAAATTGAACATGTCCTATTCTTGTCCGCAATTGCAGACAAGATTAGGCATTTTCTATTATAGTGCCTGCGATGTGCGGTCTGCAAATTGCGGAATGCACATTGCCGGTGTCCGTGTTTTGCGGATCTGCAAAACACTTACGGATGTGTGAATGGACCCTCATAGTAACATTATTAAAGGTTACGTTTTATCTTTATGTATATTCTAATCGATTGCCTTCCTTGTACAATGTTATAATATACTTTCTATGTTAGAAAGTATATTATAGTGCATTTGTATTGTGCGGCAGTTGTGTGCGGTTTTGCTGCGATACTGCAGGTATATAGAGGGACAAGCGTTATTGGAACTAATAATTTCTATTGGTGTGATAAAAAAAAAACTCATTGAAGCATGGTGTTATATACCAATATACTTTCTTTATAGTGCATTTGGGTACTGTATAGTGCATTTGCACATCCGCGTACGCGAAAATTATATTGCCGATATTTCGCATTGAAAAAAATAATGAATGGAGATCACAAATTTGAATAATACATCTGGAATGTCACTGTCCATGTTGTGGGACTATTTGTGCAGTACTTATTTCTTAGCTGCAAATATGAGCTGAAGGTTTTTCAGGTTCGCCTGCAATTAAAATGAATGGGACCCGCGGCAAACTTGCGGTTCGCGAACATTTGACCTCGAACCGTCCCGGCAGATGTACGTCCATCACTAATAATGACCTTCTACGCATTATACTCTAACATAACAGTGTCCAACTATAATTTGGTCTGCACCTCTCATGTCAGACACTGGACAACCAGTCCAGTCAGAGAACGCTGAGAAAGTGGTCAGTGAGCACTGCTATCTTGCATCCGATGGATGGAGAGGCAGTGGCTCTGCCATATTTACATAGACAGGCAGTTCAGGGTCTCCTTCTGACCGGTCATTGAGACTCGTTTAAATTTTTGTGAGCTATAGCATGCCATTTATGGGCATATCTGAAAAGCTGCTAGGAAGTGACCAACCATGTTAAATCACTGTTATCCATCTGCGCTAGTATAAATGAGAACTATAATTCTCCTGGTTGCTACAGGTGTCTGCACAAGTTTCATTTCATGAAAATACTGATGATCTGCATATAATACCTGGAATAAAAACAGCCAGCATGCAATTATAACGGATTTGTATTAAAGGAAGTCTGTCAGCAGTTTTTAATACTGCCTGCAAAACTGCTGGCAGTATTAAAGTATAACGGTCATAAAAAAAAAATTCATGTGTATGAAAAACATGGCTTTGAAGTATCCCTCAGTAGTGCTCTCTAGTGTTGAGTGGCTCGAGCTTTGGATCAGAGATCTGAAGCCGATTTGTTCAAACACTTCAGTTTTAATGCTGTCTCCGTACAGCTTAAAAATGTATTGCCTTTGTGTAGGCAAAATTTGTTTCAGCTGAAGTCTTTGGATTGCTATTTTAAAATGTTTTTAAAGACGCAGAAGTGATGATTACCGAATTAATTTACCCAAGACTCATGCAACTTCGGCTAAATAGAATTTTGCCTACACGGAGGCAATACATTTTAATGCTGTATGCGAAGACAGCATTAATCCAAAGTGTCTGAACAAATCGACATTATATCTCTGATCTGAAGCTTGAGTCGCTCAACACTAGTGCTCTCTAAATGAGTATTGCTAAGGAATATCCATCTTCACAGCACAGTGCAGCACTGAACAGTGAAGACTCTGGGCTCATTGCGGTGGAAATCACTGCTTCCTTATATGAACTGAACCGACAATATATTCTATCTATCTGGAGAATCAGCTTCTCCACGTTTCCTTGCCTTCTATAATTACTGACAATAGCGAGTGCTGACTGTTCGCGTACCTGAATTTCCCAGTTATTCAGAGCGCCGGGGATACAGAAGGCTCATACACTGTCCGTGCCCACCACACTGACAGAGAAAACAGCAGCACGTCACAATGAAGAAGATGAGCGCAATCCCTCGAGAATCTAAAGATCAGAATATAGTAAACATCTACAAATAACCAGAACGGGAGGAAGCACTCCAAATAGTGTGAAAAGGGCAGTGGGCCTGCTTTATTCGCCCATACAACGTTTAAACCAGACCAAAAGCCTCATCGTGTACAGTTGACACGTGGCATGGTTGAATAAAGCTGATCCACCACACTTTTTATACTATTTGGAGTGCTACCTCTCTTTCTGGATATTTATTTATATATATATACAGTTGCAAGAAAAAGTATGTGAACTCTTTGGAATGATATGTATTTGCACAAATTGGTCATAAAATGTGATCTGATCTTCATCTAAGTCATAACAATAGACAATCACAGTCTGCTTAAACTAATAACACACAAAGAATCCAATGTTACCATGTTTTTATTGAACACACCATGTAAGTATTCACAGTGAATGATGCCTCGCACAAAAGAGCTCTCAAAAGACCTACGATTAAGAATTGCTGACTTGCATAAAGCTGGAAAGGGTTATAAAAGTATCTCCAAAAGCCTAGCTGTTCATCAGTCCATGGTAAGACAAATTGTCTATAAATGGAGAAAGTTCCGCACTGCTGCTACTCTCCCTAGGAGTGGCCATCCTGTAAAGATGACTGCAAGAGCACAGCGCAGACTGCTCAATGAGGTGAAGAAGAATCCTAGAGTGTTAGTGTCACGACCCATGGTTATGGTCGTGACTCTTGTGGCCGCAGGCAGTTGCCTGTGGTCTTGGTGTTGTTGTCAATCACAGGTGAGGGCTATAGTATGTTGCCTCACCTGTGGTTGCCGCTTGCAACATTGGGTATGTGGCAGCAGTGCAGCCTGAGCGGTGTTAGGCAGCTTTCTGCAGTAGGCATGCGGGTTGCACCTGGCAACCTCTCCTTATAGGTGTGCCTTTTATCAGTGTGCACGGGTGTTATGTGTTGTGTGCACTTCCCCTTTAAGTTGATGTTTTCCCTTCCCTGGTGTTGGAAGGGTTAACTTCCCTCCTAGTGTGTGTGTGCACTGGGTGTGTCTGACTGTGGGTGTGGCTACTTGGTCCTATAAAGCCTCAGTTGAAGGCAGTAGTCAGAGAGGGTGCCTCAGCCATGCTTGCTGGAGACATCCTCCTGGTTATTTACCATCTGCCGGTGAGGGCCACCCTGGTGGTCATAAACTTTATGTCTGGCGTTAGTTTATGGTTTATGTGTTATTGCAGCATATGGTTTACTGGGTTCCCGTGTGATGTCTGTTGTGTGCTGTGTCCTTGGTGTTGGTTGTGGATAACAGCACTTGCACATGGGTTCCAGGTTGTGTGTCTGTGGCAGGTAAGTGTGGTACTTGTCTCACTTACCTGTCAATGCCATATGTCTGTTTATGTTTCCCCTATCTATGTAGCTTGGCCAGTGAGACTCCTGTTCCTCCGTCGTCTTACCCTGCTCCTAGTCCAGGGCCACCCTGAGGGCGAGCAGGAATATCAGGTTCCGAAGTATGAGCCCTCCTACCTTCAGGGTTGGCTCATACGGATAGGAGACAGGGTCAGAATTAGGGATGTGTAGGAGGTGACCAGCTCCCTAATTCTCTGTCCTGGCCTTGCAGCGACTCCCATCTGCTGATACCGCACGACTGAGGGTTTTCCCCATCCTCAGCCGTGACAGTTAGCTAAAGACTTACAAAAGTCTCTGGCATATGCTAACATCCCTGTTAGCGAATCTACAATACGTAAAACACTAAACAAGAATGGATTTCATGGGAAGATACCACAGAGGAAGCCACTGCTGTCCAAAAAAAACATTGCTGCACGTTTACAGTTTGCACAAGAGCACCTGGATGTTCCACAGCAGTACTGGCAAAATATTCTGTGGACAGATGAAACCAAAGTTGAGTTGTTTGGAAGAAACACACAACACTGTGTGTGGAGAAAAAGAGGAACAGCACACCAACATCAAAACCTCATCCCAACTGTGAAGTATGGTGGTTGGGGCATCATGGTTTGGGACTTCTTTGCTGCATCAGGGCCTGGACGGATTGCTATCATCGAAGGAAAAATGAATTCCCAAGTTTATCAAGACATTTTGCAGGAGAAGTTAGGCCATCTGTCCACCAGCTGAAGCTCAACAGAAGATGGGTGTTGCAATAGGACAACGACCCAAAGCATAGAAGTAAATCAACAACAGAATGGCTTAAACAGAGGAAAATATGCCTTCTGGAGTGGTCCAGTCAGAGTCCTGACCTCAACCCGATTGAGATGCTGTGGCATGACCTCAAGAAAGTGATTCACATTAGACATCCCAAGAATATTGCTGAACTGAAACAGTTCTGTAAAAAGGAATGGTCAAGAATTACTCCTGACCATTGTGGACGTCTGATCTGCAACTACAGGAAATGTTTGGTTGAAGTTACTGCTGCCAAAAGAAGGTTCAACCAGTTATTAAATCCAAGGGTTCACATACTTTTTACACCTGCACTGTGAATGTTTACATGGTGTGTTCAATAAAAACATGGTAACATTTAATTATTTGTGTGTTATTAGTTTATTTTTATATATTTTTTAAATATTTTATTGATTATAGTGCAAAATTCATATCAATATTACATTTGCAGTATTATAAAATCCATAAGTCCGTCAATTCTAATTTGTAAGCGTAATTAACGATAGTTTCATACAAACAACCATAGTTATATGCATGTTAACAATCAAATGGAGTTCTCACACACTGGAGGAAAAAAAACAGGACTCACTCAGCATCCACAACTTAATAAAACGGATTCACAAAGCATCTCTTTTAGCATAATATTATACCTAAAAGGCAGGGATCAGAGGCCCACGGCCCAGACGGCCACCAAGCAGCGAACGCGCTCCACATGCGCCCTCCTCCAAGCATGGGTAAGCACAATCGGCAGGCTTGACAATCGTGTGACCAGTCACCTGATACCCACATGGACCATGCATAGCAGGCTTACGGCAATCTTTGATCGCAAACATTTCATGGAACAAGAAAGGGGGTCCAGCAATCTTCTATCGCAATGGTGGACAAACCAGTCGCATATTTTAACTGCCTCGTCCCCGTATAATTGAGATTAAATATTAATGCCCTGCATACCCATGCCTCACATATATTCACATTAGTGTCTCATGTGCCAAAGGACTCAAATCAAGTGTCACTCGACAGTCAACAAACCATCAAAGAAAATATGGACAGAGACTCAGCCAAAAAAAAAGAACACATAATAGCACTCATACCACACATGTGTCCCATCGCTGCCCGCAGTCCAACCCAATGCCTAATAGAAAGAGCCACATCTCGGGTCACGCCCGATGCCCGCCCCCCCCCCCCCCCCCAGAGTCCCGAGCCCCGGACCCCCGCCCATAAACCGCACAAGAGAATAAACAGATCAGCATTTTAACCGTTATTTAATGCCGATGGGTCCTGCCACCCTCCAGTGTTCCTAGAGGTACTCCAATACTCCGGTAAAACTTCACATTCTTTAACAATTACAATCCATATAGAAAAGACCAGACTACAAAAATCTTCCACAACCCCCCCCCCCCCCCCCCCCCCCCACCTTGCAGGAGAAAAAAAAAGAAAAAAAAGAAAAATAAAAGAAAAGGGTCCAATTTAATTAACAGTATCCCAATCCTTCCACAGTTTGCCCCACTTTGAGTAGGATCCTCTTTGTTTGTACAGTATCTTCTCGTAGCTTTTCACTTTCTCAACCAAGCCCAGGAGCGGCAGAGCAATGTCCAGGATTGATTTAGCCCATATCCTGGGAGACAAAGGGACGTCAATATTAAGTTTACGAGCCAAATTGGTTTGGACCAATTTCCAATACCTGCTCACTCCTGGGCAGCCCCAAAACAGGTGTAAATGATCTGCCTCGGGATCACCACAGCGTGGGCAGTCAGAGGAGGCTCTGAGTCCCCTCCTATATAACCAAATAGGTGTCACATAAATTTTGTGCAGAATGTTAAATTATACGACAATGTGGTTGAAATTATGTGAAACAAACTTTAAACTTTTCCCTATATCCTCCCAGTCTGGGGATCCCACCTCTGAAAGTAAAGAAGACCAGGATCTCTGTCCTGGAGAAAGAGTTTCCAATTTTTTTTTTCCCATTAGGTGTCTATAACAATGTGATACTTTAATTCTTGTGGCAACTTTCTTGCAAATTAAATCATGTAGAAATTCAGGAGTGTCTATAGTAAGAAGTTGACTATTAAAAGTGCTAGAAAGTGCTGACCTCAATTGAAAATATGCATACCAGGCCACCTCGCCTAAATTTGCCCTTTGCTTTAGCTCCATAAGGGACAAAATTTGTCCATCACTGACCACTTGATGTAGGTACTGAACATTTTTGGTCCTCCAATACTGGCGACAGCTTAAATCATTTAAATTCAAAAGCTTTGAGTTATGCCATAATGGGGTGCAGATAAGTGATCCCTTAACTCCACACCAACTCCTTATGGCCAGCCAAGTCTTTGTAACCATTCTGCAGAAAAGAGTATAACCAATCTGTGCATTGGATAAATAATCAGACTCCAGTACGGTAAAAAAGTCAGAAAAACCTGAATCTTTCACCACTTTACTGCAGAAATGGCTATTTTCCCAGTCGTTAAAAAGGCAGAGTTGGGAGGCCACAAAGTAGCCCCTAAAATAGGGGAGGTTAAGACCTCCCCGATTGTAGGGCATAGAGAAATAAAGTACCTTCAGTCTCACACGCTTCCTCCCCCATAAGTAAATCGTTAAGCATCCGCTCTATCAATCTAAAGTACTTATCTGCGATCCATACAGGCGAGTTGCGCAAGACATAAAGGACCTGGGGCAGCACTACCATTTTTATTAATGAAATTCTGTCCGCTCTTGCAGACAGAATTTTTTGCCATATCTTAGTTTTGGCCCTCAGCTTTGTCAGCAAGGGAAGCAGATTACGTAGTAAGTATTCCTGAGGTTTAGCAGAAACTGTTATCCCCAGGTACTTTATTGAATCGGAGATCATTAACCGGTTGTCCCAATCCCCCCGCAACTCGTCTATAGGAAGGAGAACGGTCTTATCCCAGTTGATTTCCAAGCCGGATGGCTCGGAAAAAAGACCAACCAGGTCCATTATGCGAGGAAGAGTGGTTTCTGTTTGATGAATAAAAACCAGAATGTCATCTGCTTAAAGGGATACACGATCATGCTGCCCCATTATGCCAAAACCGGCCATCTTCGAATCCTGCCTTATGCTTGCTGCTAAAGGTTCAATATAAATATTAAATAAAAGAGGGGAAAGGGGGCAACCTTGACCTCCTAGAGTAAAGCTCTCTGTCATCATGTCATTAATCCTAATCCTGGCAACTGGAGAGTTATATAGTAACTGAACCATTGCCATAAATCTTGGGCCGAAGCCCATTTTTTTCTTTACCTCCCAGAGAAAGGGCCACTCCACCCTATCAAAGGCTTTAGTAGCGTCAAACGACAGGATGGAGCGGCCGCCGCACCCAGGGGACTGAATATTCATAAATAGTCTGTGCAAGTTGTGGTGGGTGCCCCTTTTTGGCATAAAGCCATTTTGGTCTGGGTGAATGATAGTAGATATAACCCGAGAAAGCCTCCTGGCCAAAACTTTTGATAGTAACTTAACATCAGTGTTTAATAAAGAAATTGGTCTAAAGGAGCTCAATTCTACCGGGTCTTTATCCTTTTTAGGAATTAAGACAATGAGAGCCTCCATCATAGAGCATGGTAAGCCCCCTCCCTGTATTGCTTGAGAAAAAAACCTCTAGAATCTGAGGAAGAATCACCTCACTATACTTACGATAAAATTTGTATGGCAAGCCATCTAACCCTGACGATGAGTTCCCCGAGATAGACCCCAGAGCCTCCTGCAGCTCCAAGAGAGACAACTCCTCTTCCAGATATTCTATTTGAGCTTCATTTAGAGTCAGAAGTGGAATTTTCTCCAAGAATCGCATCGCCAGGTCAGATGACAAAACGGGAGAGGATCTATATGTCTGAACGAAGTATTGTAAAAAGGTATCCCTAATTCCCTCTGAATCTGTTATAATTTCCTCTTCTGCATTGCGAATTGAGAGAATAGATTTATTTATCTTATCTTGTTGTGTAATTATTCTGGCTAAGAGCTTGCCTGGGCGTCCAGACTGCGAGAAATTCTTTAAGCCAGGGATGTCAAACTCGTGGCCCTCCAGCTGTTGCAAAACTACAACTCCCATCATGCCTGGGCATACTACAGCTATCAGGGAATCATAGGAGTTGTAGTTTTGCAACATCTGGAGGGCCATGAGTTTGACATCCATGCTTTAAGCCCTTAAAGAAAACTCTATGGTTTGCTTTTTCAGTAACGTATTTCTCCAAAGAACAGCTAGCCTTCTGCATTTGTTCCCTATTATATTCGGTGGGTTGACTGGTAAATCGCTCAGTCATAAGTGCAGCAATTCTAGCCAGTTCCTCCTCTGTTTTCTTAAATGTTCTCTTTACTGCAGCAATCTCGCTTATAAAGACCACCCTCAAATATGCTTTCAAGGCATCCCATACTATATTAATGTGAGCAGAGGGGAGATTCACCTCCCAAAAGGAGGATATCAATGATTTAATAGACTGATGGTTGTCCATAATGGTGAGCCAATATGGGTTCAGCTTGAATCCTAGCCCCCTATTATCCTTATTCTCCCCAGTGCAAACCTCGATTAGTACGGGTGCGTGGTCCGAGACTGTTCTTACTCCATCTTCCGGATATTACTCAGATTGCTCTCATTAGTAAATGCTAAATCAATCCTGGACATTGCTCTGCCGCTCCTACTAACACAGGAATATATTCTCTTTCCTCCGCCAAGATGTTCCCAAATATCCACCACTCCAACCTCCAAGCAAAACTGAGGCAGCGGGGAGTTACAGAGATTCCTCCCTGATTCTGCATCCAATGTAAATCTATCTTTTTTTGGATCCATGACCGCATTAAAATCCCCCATCAGAACTAACCGACATTCTGATCTCTTTTCATAAAAAATGTAACTATAACCATACAACTTGCCATACAGAAAAATAAATCTACCCTGATCATCTATATGAGAATCTATCAAAATGAAATCTACGGATTTATGAATCAAAACTGAAACGCCCCTAGAGGAACCGTTAAAAGTAGAATGATAAGATTGAGAATACCATCCCGTTGTCAGGCGGGACACAGTCTCTTTAGTAAGATGAGTTTCTACTATACAAATAATTGCTGGAAGATATCTTTTTAGTGCATCCATAATGGCTTGCCTTTTAACCCTTTCCCCAAGCCCTCTAACATTCCAAGATACAATTCTAGTAAACATCAATCACAACTGAGAGAAGGCACAGGACAAAAAAAAAAAAAAAAACCTTCCTGCAAGGTGGGTTCCCTCTCACCCCCCCCCCCCCCCCCTCCATTGATCCGCCCGATCTAGTCAGCAAACCTCTAACCTCCGGCCGTTCTCCCCCACACTGACCCCACCTCCCCTCCAACCCCTCCATCATGATATTGCACGATTTCATATTCCCGTTTGCTCCATCCACTCTATCACTTGTTGTGGTTTTTCAAAAAATTGGGAGGTCCCGTTGTAGATCACTCTTTATTTTGCTGGATACTGTAGAGAATACTTGATATCCTTGGACGCCAAGCGTTTCTTTATCTCTATAAAATTTCTTCTCTTTTCCTGGGTCTGCCGAGCAAAGTCAGGAAAAAAGAGCAATTTGGTGCCCTGATATTCAATAGGTGTGGATTCTCTTGCTCTTCTCAATATCATATCTCTATCAGCGGACAATAGTAATTTCATTAAAATTGCCCGCGGCGGCCTCCCTGGAGTAGGTTTCCCCCCTGGGATTCGGTGGGCTCTCTCTATTTGAAACGTAGAGGAAAAATGATCGCTGCCCAAATTATTCAAAATCACATCTTTCAATTGTTCCTCTAGGTGTCGGCCTTCAGCTCCTTCTGGAAAACCAATTATGCGAACATTATTTCGCCTTGACCTGTTTTCCAGATCCTCCAACTTATTTTGTAGTAGTTGATTTTCTGAAGCAAGAACCAAAGTTTTGGATTTTAACATATCCATATCAATTTGCAAAGAATCGGCTATTTTTTTAACGTTAAGGATTCGGTCGCGAATCTTTACCAGATCTTCTCTTATTAAAGAGATGTCACTCTGCATTGAACCCAATTGAGTAGACATCCCTTGCACTA
Organism: Bufo gargarizans; assembly: GCF_014858855.1. NCBI lineage: Eukaryota > Metazoa > Chordata > Amphibia > Anura > Bufonidae > Bufo > Bufo gargarizans. The sequence continues at coordinate 268,635,813 of NC_058084.1, forward strand.
AGGTGCCATTATTTTCCACAGCACAAAGGATTTTGTCCAAAACTGAGGGATCGTATTCAATTTGCGTTTGTACTGAAAAACTTTCCTCTCCTGCCTCCTGTCCTGCCTCTGCTGATCCATCCTCAGACAGTTCATCAGTTTGGGGAGTTTTGACCGATTTCTTCAAGTTGGCAGAGGATTTTGTTTTAACTGGCTTCTTTTCATTCTGGAAAGGTGATTTCAAAAACTTGTCAATTTTATTCTCTGGAGTCTTTGCCCCTAACTTTGTTACAGAAGAATCCACTGACCGTCGCTTTGGGGCCATTTTATTTCCTTTTCCTTTCTTTTTACCTTTTTTCTCTTTCTTTTTTTTTCCCCCCTTTTTCTCTTCTTCTCTCCTCCTCCCCTTTTTTTTCCTTTTCCTTTCCTTTCTTACTTCTCTCCTCTTCCCCTACCCCTTCCGCCTTCCTTTTCTTTTAATTTCTACTCTCCTTTGTATCTACTTTGCTTCTTTCTCCCCTTCTCTTATTCCTCCCTTTTTAATTCCTCCTTGTAACCCTTTCCTTTCCTCTCTATCCCCTCTATCACCCCTCTCCAACACCACAAAGGGGAAGAGACAGCAAAGTTTCAACTCAGTAGAACAGTACGGAAGTTTAGCAAAGTAATGGCAGTATAGTAGCAAACAACTGTGTTCTCACGTGTACCAAACGCACAGAGAGGGGAGGCAGGATCCTCACCAGGATACCAGGATAGCAACAGTCCAGATGACAAATAATCTAGATGATAATCCAGGTGGCCGCAATCACCAGCAGAGGGAGCATACAGCCATCAGAGGCTAGACAGTGGAGCAGCTGAGTCCACGAGCGCGCCGCAGATCAGGATAGGAGAGCAGGAGCCAGCGGGGAAAGAAGACAGGGAATCCAAGCAAGTCCAGCCGAAATGGAGGAGACACACGCAACATCAACCGGGAACCAGCGAGCAGAACAGAACCAGCAGGCAGAACAGCCAGCAGCCAGACCGGCAGGAAGCCGCAGGGACCCGAGCACTCCACTCCGAGGCAGCCCAAGAAGGACAAACCACAGCCCCACAGCGCTCAGCGGCACCCAGCACACGGAACCTCCGCTATTCAGACAAGGCCAGGAGCACGGAGCATGGAGGGAGGAGGCCAGGAGGGGGAAAGCGAGACGCGTCCAATTCACGTCATCACGCCGTCCCTTGTTGGTGTGTTATTAGTTTAAGCAGTGTGTTATTAGTTTAAGCAGACTGTGATTGTCTATTGTTGTGACTTAGAAGAAGATCAGATCACATTTTATGACCAATTTGTGTAGAAATCCATATCATTCCAAAGGGTTCAAATACTTTTTCTTGCAACTGTATACAGTAATAACCCCTATATCTGGCGGTGGATCCACCAAAGTTATAAAGAGGCATAGAAAATGATGATCCAGTGCCAGTTCTAAATGTAAGACAGCTTCTAAGATGTCTAACATTTAGACTTTTTTCAACGCTCAAAACAGGCGTAGAAAATGATGAATGAGGCAGGCCTGCGGGCCTTTGGTGCAGTCTCTATTATCTAAAGCTTCTAATTTGACAGTTTTTATTTTGTATGTTTTTATAACTGTAGCATGTAGTGCACACTAGATAATCCTGAATGGGAAGGTACGGTAGAGAGGTTGCCCATAGTAACCAGACTACTAGTTTGATTTTCAAAGGGACCTTCGAATGATGAGAGCTGAAATCTGATTGGTTGCTATGGGCAACTGTATATTTTTCTTACATCATTTTAGCTAAATCATTTCCATAGCATCTTATGTTTTTCGGGCACATCTTAAAGTTTTCAGTCATAACTGTTTAAGAGGGAAAGTATCTGCCAGTTGATCTTCCTGACTTTAGTGGGGACCTTTTCTTTTGCTCCATTATGCCAGTTTCACATTCATTTATTATAAACTGACCGGTGGTTGAATGAAATTAACTATTGTAATAATCAAAGCTTTAGATAATGGAGATTGCACCGCTCTCCATTATCTAAATCTAATAATTTGACAGTTTTTCGTTTTATGTTTTTATCTTGCAGTAGCAAGTAGTGCACTTTACTTGATAATCCTAGATTGGAGGGTATAGTGGAGAGGACGCCCATAGCAACCAATCAGATTACTACTTTCCATTCCAATGGGACAAAATGAAAGTAGTAATCTGATTGGTTGCTATGGGCAACTGCCTCATTTTTCTTTTACACAAGTTTAGCTACATCCTCCCCATTACATCTTATGCCTCTTATTTCCATCAGTGATTGTGAGCCAAAGCCAGGATCGGTGCCTCCACAGAGATAAGGTATAATGGAGAGACCTGTTCTGTGTTTAGACCCGCACCTGGTTTTGGCTCAAAATCACTGATGGAAATCACTGACATGTGAACGAGGCATTATAGTTTTTGGGCACATGTTACAGTTTTCAGCCATAATTCTTGCCATCTGACAGTTGGTCTTCCTGACTTGAGTGGGATCCTTTGACATTAGAGTTTCCAGTGAAGCCATCATTTGCAATGACGATAACTAAGGCCTAAGGCCAATCATTGCAGGTGGCTGGCATAAATCTGGACTCTGCATGGACAATAGTATGTTGCCTGCTCCAGAGTTGGATCAGGTAAAATCTTTGGGGTCATTTACTTGGCAAATACATTTTTTACAAAATTATTTGTGCCCGTCTGCCAGAGTCAGGGGAATCTCTATTAGACGGGAACCTAACACTAACTCCTACCTGTTATGTGCTATACTGGCCACCGTAAAATTCAGGGAATGCAGGTTCCACATGCATGCTGGATCCACTCTGCCCTGTAGAACCTGCATTCCCTAAATTTTATGGTGGCCAGTGTAGCACATAACAGATAGTATTTAGTGTTAGGTTATCGTCTAATAGAGATTTGCCTTGAAGCCGGCAGACAGGTCCAAATAATTTTGTACAAAATGTATTTGCCAATAATCTCAAATTTACAAAATAAGCGTAGCATTAGCACCCTGATATTTCCTATAACCATGGCATTATTGTACTTTATTTGTGTTTGCAGAGTGCTGTTGCATTGTGTTTTTTCTTCGTGTTTCTAGCCATGGCGGCGTGCACATACGCACTGGGATGTGCTGACTAACCTCCTTTTTCTTGCAGTTCTGCTGTGAAGACTGGTTTTCCTTTCATTTGGCACTTTTTTCACACAAATGTACATATTCACTTGAAGTATATTAGAAAAACTTTTCTTGTCAATCCCCCTACACATTACAAAAAAAAAGAAAATGTAATGATAGTTATACTTTCACAGTAGTGAATCACCACCTCTTGAGTAAAATCTGATCTTCAATTGCACATGACACTGCTCCTTTAAATGATATCTGTCCATTTATCAACAACTTGGATGTCAAAGAGATTTTTTGAGAACAAAAAAATACATGATAAATCCCTGACTTGCCACTCTAGTGGTCCCTACTTGTATTGGTTTACGGTGCTGCTGCAATCATATGCCCATTTGCCCTTGTTTCCACAACAGTCAAATTAATAAACTGGTGGGCGCCACTGGAACAGTGGGGAATTATCAGGTAAATAATGGGTCTTATTATTTTATGCCCTTTTCTTCCCTTGGACAAATTTTAGCTGATCTTGGAAAACTCCTTTAATTGCTATAGACTAAGAAGCTCTTGTCTAGCCACTTCTTCAAGCAATGAAATGTAGCCATGCGCTTCCATGCAAACTATACCAAGCAAAATGAGTTGAATTCCCCTTTTTCACAATATTTCTGCTTTTTATAGTTAATCTGCAAATAGTAGCTTCCCCTTTTATACTTCCCTTTTAGATTTGCTGTGCTAGTTATACCATTTCCAGGGAAAGCAGCTTTTTACAGTAAATTCATCTGTGGATAGATCGGAGCCATCGTGTTCTAGGATCAGGCCTATCTACTACATGCAGTATGATTTTTCCATCATACTGTATGCAATCCTGTACTTTTGAGGAGAAAACGCATAGCGATTTCATTGATCAGTGCTGCTTTTTTCCTGTTCAGTACTTCATCGCCATACTGTGTGAGAACTGCAATGTAGATAAATAAAGCAACATGCTCGGAAGACACGTCTTCAGGGCCCCCTGTACTTTTGCTCCTGAAATCGCTCCAGTTTCCATAGCAACGAAAAGATCATTATTCCAATCACACTATCCTCGGAGCTTGGCATTCCTCTTAATCAGACAGGAGGCGCACAGCTAGTACCCAGCACATATGCACTCACTGAGATGCAACAGTTGTGCAATAGGTACCCTTTAATAGGCTGGTGGGGTGGGCAATAAAAATTGTGACAAAGAAAAAAATATATATTTAAGCTAAATGGACCTATGAAACACTTCCTGTCACCCTAAGGATAATCAGAACAATTTCCTTATGTTAGAACCACCATCTGTGCACATCATCCGAGGCTCCATTCCCAAGTTATGATGATATTTGTTAATATGTTAATTAGGCTTTTAGTGCAATGATGCTTTTGTTGCACCCAAGCTCCACTCATTTCTATGACCAGCGCCTCCCTCACCGCTTTGCCTATGCCTGACCATTTCAATCAAAGCAACCTGGGTGGGGCTGGCCACAGAAAAGAGCAGAGCTTGGCTGCACCAATCAATTTTCACCCATCAATGTAAGACTATGCCAGGCCACAGCAGAGATTTAAAAGGTTATGTGAGATTTTGATATTGATGGCAAATGCCCAGGATACATCATCAATATCTGTTCTTAGGGTTCTGACACGCGACGCGATTAGTTGTCCGCAGACCGCAGAGCCCGCAGCACTCTGGTGAGCACTGCAACCTCTTCACAGCTTACTATGCTCAGCACTGTACATTAGATAGTGGCTTTTCTTGGATTGCAGCTCAGGTCTTTCATTTAAATGTTAGGGTCCTCCCAGAGCTTTTGATCAGGGGGACACATGGCCGTCCACTCCCTTGGAGCCTTGCCATTTTAAGGGTTAATTTATTAGTTATGTTTGTCGTTTTTGGCTTTTCTCATCTCCTTTTTCCCTGTTCCTTCTCTTCTTTCTATATCTGTCATTTTTTTCCCCCACAAATATATGAAGCCATAGCTATGTCATCTTTAGGTCAGCTGTACACTTAGGGGCACATTTATTAAGACCAGTGTTTTAGATGCCGTCTTAAAGGCCCTGTGCTGGCAATGGATCCGCCAAAGTTATGAAGAGGTGCAGGCCTCTCCATAACTTCAGGGCGCATTGAGCAACAGTTCTAAAAGTAAGACAGCTTCCGAGCAGTGTTGAGCATTTGTGTTTTCAAGTTCAGCGTACAACGTTCCGGTTATCTAAAAATTCCGTTTTGGTTTTCTCTACCACGGGCCATAAGTTGTAGCAGAATCCATAACAACAAAATTCTTAGATAACCCAAACCTTGTATGCCGAACTACAAAACAGACGTTCGCTCATCTCTACTTCCGAGCAGTCTCAATTTATACAATTTTCCTAGCCTAAATCAGGCTTAGAAAATGATGAATGAGACGGGCCTGCCAGCCCAGTCCCTTTCCCTGCCCACGTCACACCCTCAATTTTATACCTAGCGTGAGCGGGATGAAGTCGCAGAATACGGCGCAACTAACCGCTGCGCTGCCATCTGTGCCTGACATACACCTATAACTGGCTGTTTGAGAGAATAGTGGGTAGAACTGAGATCTGTGATCCACAGTTCGGATAACGGCTGAAATTCACCTGTGGTCTTGAATAATGTTCCGTGGAGTTACGTGTCAGTCTGCGTGTGGAAGAGCTATAATATCATGCCCTGCTCTTGCTCCCTCTCTATAGTTGCAATGTTTATTCGTAGGGATGTTGTCGCTGTCTCTAGCACGGGTAGTCATAACTGTATTGCTTTACAGGTACAGTATGACTACCCGTGCTGGAGACAGCAAGAGACACTGTATCTGAGGGGGAGCGCTGTAGCTACCATGTGGGATGCCACAGGAGCAACATTTTTTTACCTTCAAACAGTGAATAGAGATTCCTAAATATCATTGAGTAAACAGTGTCTGATATAATAAACAAGAGATTGCAAGACCAGCACAAAAGGCGTTCAGAAAATGAACACAAAAATATAATTTTTTTAAAAAAAATCATTTTTATGTAAAACTGAAACAAACAAAGTAGACATATTTAATATCATTTATTGCGTTTGTAACCATCTGCTCTATAAAAATAGCACATGATCTACCCTGTCAGATGAATCTTGTAAAAAATAAAAACAATGCCTTTTTTTGTTACCTTGACTCACAAAAAATGTAATATAGAGCAATTAAAAATCATATGTGCTCCAAAATAGTACCAATAAAACTGGCACCTTATCCCCTAGTTTCCAAAATGGTGTCACTTTTGGGGTGTTTCTACTGTAAGGGTGCATCAATGGGGCATTAAATGGGACATAGCATTTAAAAACCAGTCCAGCAAAATCTGCCTTCCAAAAACCATATGGCGCTCATTTTCTTCAGCGCCCTGCCGTGTGCCCTTACATCAGCTTACGACCACATGTGGGGTGCTTCTGTAAACCACAGAATCAGGGTAATAAATATTGAGTTTTGTTTGACTGTTAACCCCCAATGTGTTAAAGAAAAAAATTGATTAAAATGGAAAATCTGCCAAGAAAGTGAAATTTTTAATTTTTATCTCTATTTTCCTAGTAAAATCAGTTTTAAGTATCTTGAGGGATGTAGTTTCTACAATGTGGTCATTTGTGGGGGTAATTCACTATGTAAGCCCCACAAAGTGACTTCAGACCTGAACTGGTCCTTTAAAAAGTGGGTTTTGGCAACTTTCTTAAAAATTTTAAGAATTGCTTCTAACATTCTAAGCCTTCTAACGTCCAAAAATAAAATGAAATTTCCAAAATGATGCCAACATAAAGTAGACATATGGGGAATGTTAAGTAATAAATATTTTATGAGGTATCACTTTCTGTTTTATAAGCGGAGAAATATAAATTTTTAAAATTGCAAATTTTTCAAAATTTTGGGTAAATTTGGGATTTTTTCATAATAAAGGTGATATACAGTACAGACCAAACGTTTGGACACAGCTTCTCATTCAAAGAGTTTTCTTTATTTTCATGACTATGAAAATAGTAGATTCACACTGAAGGCATCAAAACTATCAATTAACACATGTGGAATTATATACATAACAAAAAAGTGTGAAACAACTGAAAATATGTCATATTCTAGGTTCTTCAAAGTAGCCACCTTTTGCTTTGATTGCTTTTGCTTTTGCTTTGCATACTCTTGGCATTCTCTTGATGAGCTTCAAGAGGTAGTCACCTGCAATGGTCTGCACTTCACAGGTGTGCCCTGTCAGGTTTAATAAGTGGGATTTCTTGCCTTATAAATGGGGTTGGGACCATCAGTTGCATTGTGGAGAAGTCAGGTGGATACACAGCTGATAGTCCTACTGAATAGACTGTTAGAATTTGTATTATGGCAAGAAAAATGCAGCTAAGAAAAGAAAATTGAGTGGCCATCATTACTTTAAGAAATGAAGGTCAGTCAGTCCAAAAAATTGGTGAAACTTTGAAAGTGTCCCCAAGTGCAGTCACAAAAACCATCAAGCGCTACAAAGAAACTGGCTCACATGCGGACCGCCCCAGGAAAGGAAGACCAAGAGTCACCTCTGTTGCGGAGGATTAGTTCATCCGAGTCACCAGCCTCAGAAATCGCAGGTTAACAGCAGCTCAGATTAGAGACCAGGTCAATGCCACACAGAGTTCTAGCAGCAGACACATCTCTAGAACAACTGTTAAGAGGAGACTGTGTGAATCAGGCCTTCATGGTAGAATATCTGCTAGGAAACCACTGCTAAGGACAGGCAACAAGCAGAAGAGACTTGTTTGGGCTAAAGAACACAAGGAATGGACATTAGACCAGTGTAAATCTGTGCTTTGGTCTGATGAGTCCAAATTTGAGATCTTTGGTTCCAACCACCGTGTCTTTGTGCGACGCAGAAAAGGTGAAAGAATGGACTCTACATGCCTGGTTCCCACCGTGAAGCATGGAGGAGGAGGTGTGATGGTGTGGGGGTGCTTTGCTGGTGACACTGTTGGGCATTTATTCAAAATTGAAGGCATACGGAACCAGCATGGCTACCACAGCATCTTGCAGCTGCATGCTATTCCATCCGGTTTGCGTTTAGTTGGACCATCATTTATTTTTCAACAGGACAATGACCCCAAACACACTTCCAGGCTGTGTAAGGGATATTTGACCATGAAGGAGAGTAATGGGGTGCTGCGCCTGATGACCTGGCCTCCACAGTCACCGGACCTGAACCCAATCGAGATGGTTTGGGGTGAGCTGGACCGCAGAGTGAAGGCAAAAGGGCCAACAAGTGCTAAGCATCTCTGGGAACTCCTTCAAGACTGTTGGAAGACCATTTCAGGTGACTACCTCTTGAAGCTCTTAAAGAGAATGCCAAGAGTGTGCAAAGCAGTAATCAAAGCAAAAGGTGGCTACTTTGAAGAACCTAGAATATGACATATTTTCAGTTGTTTCACACTTTTTTGTTATGTATATAATTCCACATGTGTTAATTCATAGTTTTGATGCCTTCAGTGTGAGTCTAGTCATGAAAATAAAGAAAACTCTTTGAATGAGGTGTGTCCAAACTTTTGGTCTGTACTATATAAAGTGACATGTCAGATTTGCAAAAGATAGCCTGGGCAGTAGGGCGAAAACTGGCCTGGGGTAGAAGGGGTTAATGTATTTAATGGTTGTTTACATGTTTCGAATGGGAGTGTGCTGCCATGAGACTGAGCTGCGCCTAGGCCAGTGAGGGCTAACCTCCAGCACTCCAGCTGTGGTGAAACTACGACTCCCAGCATGCTTCCTTAATTTCTATGGCGTTCTGAGAACAGCCAAGCAATTGTGCATCTTGGGAGTCGTAGTTTTACCACAGCTAGAGTGCCGGAGGTTAGCCATCACAGGCCTAGGCATGTGATCGATGAACGTGACGTCACTGGCCTAGGAAGTGCCACAATCCCTTCAAACAGCTAATCGGCAGTAGTGGCGGGACTCAATCCCCTTGCCAATCAGATATTAATAACCTATCCTATGGATAGGTCATTAATATCAGAATCCCAGACAAACCCTTTAATATGTCTGTCAATTTGTATTTTTTATTTATTTTATTGAAATGCAAAATGACAGCCTTCTGACACCACAAAATGGTCATCTAAGATCCCTAATCTATGGCCAGCTTTATTATAGGTCTAGTTTTGGTGGCTTTGTGACTTTACAGAACAGCTACTCTGAAAAGTCAAAGCTGCTGAGTAAAGCATGAGGGGAAATACAGATTACCATTAGGTAAAGCAGCTACAGTAAACTACTCCTGTGAAATTACCAGTTGTCTGCATTGGTACTACAAACCTTTCTCTATTTTAGTTTGTATTGGTATACTACATTTTGGCAGAAGCAAGAACAGCAAAAAAAAAAAAAGGGAGCCCACAAGCTACATTATAGGAAAACTCCAATAACTACAGGTACTGTGGCAAAACCAACCTCGCCACTGGGTTTTGGAGGGACCTGGTTGCCAGTCTCTTGCCCCAGGATTATAGCCCATACTAACTTTGAAGGAGAAGACAGACCCGAACTGTCTGTGGAACTGTTTTGGGCAGGAAAGCCATGCTTGCGGCCGGCCAAATGTGACTTCCATGGAATTCGGGAACCCCTGCTCGGATCTCGGTGATTTTTGAATATGTTGTTCACCCAGATCAGAGCTATCCATGGATATATACATTATGGGGATGTGTGGGGTTTTGAGGTGTTTTCTGTGTGTTGGGGGAAAATGTGTATTTTCTGTCTGAGTGATTTAGTTAGCCCATTACGTTTGGTAATTGTATTTTGTTGATTGCGTCTCAGACAATGCCAGTGTGTTAGTTAATTACGACTCAGACAATGCCAGTGTGTTAGTTAATTGCGTCAAAGACAATGCTCATTGTAGTTTGTTGATTGCGTTACAGACAGAGGGAAGGGGGATTTGTGTACAATTGCTGGGAAGGTTTCAATACTGTAAATGCATGTGATTGGCTAAAATATAAACTGTCACAGTCTTTTACAAGGGCCCCATGCTAGGAGACCTGCATAAAAGGCTGAAAAATAACCCATTAAAGAGGGCCTGTTTTACATTCAACATAGAGCCTCATCTCATGTGTGTGGGGATTGCTGTACGCTGAAGATTTGCTATACTCTCCTGGCTATAACTACCTAGCTCTTGTAAGAGCTGTTTCTGGCTCCTAGGGTGGTTTTGGTATAGAGCGAAGTGCTTGGAGTCCTCGGGAAGCACTGAGAGCATCCATCAACGGAGGTACCCGGTCGGGGTGCTAGGAGATCCGTTACAGGTATGTTATGCATTTTTCTACATCAGAGGAGAGAAGGAATGATTCTGAACTGCATTCTGTCAAATGTATGTTTGGCTAATTGACTAAGTCTACTTTCACACTCACTTTTTGGCTTTCTGTTTGTGAGATCCATCTAGGGCTCTCACAAACGGTCCAAAATGAATCAGTTTTGCCCTAATGCATTCTGAATGGAAAAGGATCCGCTCAGAATGCATCAGTTTGCCTCCGATCAGTCTCCATTCCACTCTGGAAGCGGACACCAAAACACTGCCTGCAGCGTTTTGCTGTCCGCTTGATGAAACTGAGCCAAACCTTGCACAATAGAAAACGGATCTGTTTCCAATTGACTTTCAATGGAGTTCATGACGGATCTGTTTTGGCTAGGTTACAGATAATACAAACTGATCGGTTCATGATGGATGCATGCGGTTGTATTATTGTAACGGATCAGTTTTTGCAGATCCATGACGGATCCGCCCAAAACGAGAGTGTGAAAGTAGCCTAAGGAGTAAAGTTAAGAATGGTAATAAAATTTTAGCTAGTGAATTTTCATGTGATTAATAACCTATTGTTCAGTAGACCGTATTACAGTAAAACCTTACAGCAGTTCTGCAGGGATTATATTGGTAACTTATCCTCAGAATAGGTCATCAATAACAGATTGGCGAGGATCCTACTCCCGGCACCCCTTCCGATCAGCTGTTTGAAGAGGAGGCAGTGCTCGTGCCACTTTAATTCCAAGATTACACTGCGCCGCTGTTACAAGCAAGATCACACACAGTGTAATTACAAGTGCTGGTCCCTTTCAATTGACCGGCACAGGAGACATACAGAAATGCACAGGGAGAGGGAAACCTATTAGGCTGCACAATGACATGATGAGAGATGAGACCACCTTTATAATGCACGTCCTTCGCTCAGTCTGTGTCCTTATGGGAACAGCTCTGGCATATGGTCTTTGTGGTGTCAGTTCTGTGGTCACAGGGAAGGGAGAAGAGCAGCTGGGTCCCATTCAAGTGAATGGGATCAGCACTTGTAATTACACTGCACGCCCGCTGAAAGTGCAGTGTAATCTTGACGAGGAAGCGGCGCCACTTCAAACTGCTAATCAGCTGGAGTGTAGGGAGTCAGACCCCTGATCCGATATTGATGACCTATTCTTTGGATAGCGTTCAATAAAACGGTAACGGCAGCATCTCCAGATATTTCTTTATTGGACATTCTTCAACAAATGTGTACACAAAGGAACAAAATTCAACGTTTCGGCTACATGGTAGCCTTTATCAAGCACGAGAAGGCCCGTGGGTGCTGCTCTACATTATTTTCTTCACTATTCTTTGGATAGGTCTTTAATATAAACTCTCTTCACAACCCCCTTAATATTTCAGAAAAAAGGTGAGCAGTATATGGTTTTCATTTCCTGTACTACAATATATGACCTGATTGGTCGATTACATATATATGGCCTAATATGGATAAACATTTATTTGCTCTGATTATTAAAAGTAAGAAAACTGCATCTATATGTTCTTGCTCTGTTCTTCTTATGTGTGAGGCAGCTAAACTTCCTCCTAGCAACTCACTGACTCTGGAGTAACATCCAGTTAAATTTTTATTGCAAGAATAGGGTGAAACTGAGGAACAAAAATGTGTTTACTACTGTTGATCAGCGTGTGACAAAAGGCTATAACACATTACAGTACAAAGCTATGCAAACAAACATGTGCATGAAATTAAGGTTACATTCAGTAATGCATATCAATATACATACATATACATCCTGCAATGCTAATAACCTCAACATACCAATGATGCCACGTTAAGTCTGGGTGTGGAGGATGATTAGAGATACTGAATGTTCTTCAGTTCTTGCAAAAAGATGACTTGATGATGTCACCAGGGGATATAGTGGCTCGCATGGGACATACAAGGTAATAAATGCTAGCTAGCAAGAAACTGTTTGTACAAATGGCCACTAGATAAAGCTAAAACATGAATAATATCACAGTAAATATGTACTTGTACAGATAACTTACTGAAGGCATGATAGTTCTCTAGTTCTTATAATTTTTCCTTCAAAGCACAAAACTTGCACGTTGAATGACTTCTCTATGTGAACATAAGATCAAACCATTTTCTGTACAATAGTTGGTAGGGCCAGATCAACTCCCTGTCCCTGCAATATGACCTCTGGATGTCATGGAGCATGTCCATAATAGTCTCCTATAGAAGTGCCTGATAAGTGGAAAAAGAGGCATTTTCTCTTATAAATTACAAAGTTTCTTATATTCACCTAAACTATTGATTTATGCAAAGTTTGTTGAAAGGTCAGCGGCCATTTAAACATTATCACAAAGTCAAATAAAGAGAGGTGTAAAAGCTAGAGCAGCAAAAAAAAAAAAATATTAAAAAATACTGCAGTAGTAACAAGTTCTCACTAAACATCCTATGACTCATTTTTCAAGCAGAATGAACACACTGAAATGTTCATGATACAGCACTGCCTACAAACACAATGAATGAATTAGCTGCTTCTCTGAGAACTGTGACAGTGATGAAATTCTATTTGCTGTTATATGGTATTTTAGGAGTCATGAATAGCATATTGCTAATATCCAGTATAATGATTAGGCTGCTTTCACATCACCGCTATTATTTCTATCCCTCTGCTCCATTATAGGAGCAGAAGAACAAAAATAAAGGAAGTTCTAAATTAAGCTAATAACTGACAGGAACGGAGCCTAACAGGTCCCACTGACTATAATGGCATCCGTAAGGAGAAAAAAATAAAAAGTCCGGCATGCAGCACTTTTCTCTCCGCTATTTTTTATGAATTCTGTAATGTAGCCCTGAGCGGAGCTTCTGACGCATATGTGAAAGCAGCCTGAAAAGTGGTAAAGTGTTACATAAAACACAAAATAAATGATATAAACTAGTAACAAATTTCTTGACTATATTCACAGGCAAAAAGTAAGTAATCCATTTTAAGGCAGTTTATATTATTTCTTACTTCCTAAAAGCTAAATAATCTCCATATAATGAACCTGCCGTATTTCCTGGCTTCCAGAGTGCTTCATTGATGAGGCAGGACCCAAAAAGTTCAGCCCATCTACACTTGTAGCAATATTGTTTGCTGCCCTGAAATCTGCAGTAGTGTATAGATGTATCAGGGACTTAACTAAAAAAGGGTGGGCCCTAGAGCAAACTTTTGATATTTGCTCCTTTGAGCATTAACGAAGTAGACAACAATATTTTTCTTACAACTATCAAGCAAAATATATATTTTGTTTTACATTGTGATTCAATGGGGACAGATATCTCTCTATGGCATCCGGTGACATATGTTAATTCATACATCATAGCATATATAGGTTAAATAGAGGTCATAAACATGATATGAACAGAACCTTTAAGGTCCGCTCCCATCCTATGTAAATAAACCATAATACATAGTCTCTTACTTATTAAAAATTAAGTACCATAGATATACAAAATACAAATATATACACTTATATTCACATACACAATATATAAAAACATACATTTATACACAAATATACACATCCACTTTGGGCTCATTCATATGCGCATCCATTTTTGAGGTCTGCAAACTGCGTTTCCACAAAACACGGATACAGGCCATGTGCATTCCGCATTTTGCAGAACATTCTTCTCCATGATAGAAATCCTTGTGAAACAGATGTGGACAGAAAAAATATGGTCACGTGAATAGACAAAAACCGTAAAGTATACCCACTAATGCACTTCTACACACTCATACAGCACTAACTTTTCCATGTTCATGATCTGTCAAGCAGGCAGTCTCCTCTATTGAACTGTCAGGATAGCCATGGGAGTGATCAGGAGTAGTGTTGAGCTAATCAAAGTATCGAAAGTAGACTTTGATCTGCATTTCAGGAAAAACTTGATTCACCACGAAGCTGATGAAGCTTTTCCTCGCACTTCATGGTAACTAAATCAATTTTCCTTGAATTGGCAGTAAGAAAAAAAAAAAGAAAAAAAGAAATAATATATATATATATATATATATATATATATATACACACACACACACATACACATACACCGGTACTCACCTCACCATTTGCACGCAAAGAGGCTGCCACAGCCATCTTGATTAAAGAGATCATGTAAAATCTAGCACGGAGGGAATCAAATTTTCCATAACTTTGCACACAGATCACAGTGCAGCTAATAACCAGCTGCAGAAATTATATGAGGGAGAAGAAGAGACAGACAATATTTTACATGCATCTTTAGGTCCTGATCTGCTGCTTAAAGGGGTTGTCTACTTTTTGATATTGATGACCTATCCTTAGATCGGCGGGGTCCAGCTCCTGGGACCCCTCCCAATCAGCTGTTTGAAGAGAAAGCAGCACGCCTACGATCACTGCCTGCTCTTCACCGTTTTACCCGCTTGCCGTTGCAACAGCAGCAGTGAGCAGATGTAATTAGAACTATGCTGTCCCATTAACTTCAATGTGACGGCTCCTAGATATTCAAGTGAATACTACAGAGCCGTCCCATTGGAGTGAAGAGTTGCTATTATATCTGCTCTCCGCTGCGGTTGTGACGGGAAGCAAGCAATGAAGAGAAGGCAGGGTTCGTACAAGCACCGCTTTCCCTTCAAATAAATTTGGCACATCCTCCAGCAGCACAGGTGGAATCAAGATCGGCGTACAATACACCAGTCTTGATAAATGCCCCCTTCAAGTTTTAAGGATGTATTGCTGATATACTTACTTGTGGAGTACAGAGTTCCGCAGTCGAGCAGTTTGGATGACGTGCACCATCCTACAGCGTGTGAGATCTACAGAGGACGAGCAAGATGGTTCAGTTGGACTGAGTGTCCAAAATTATTGTTTTAATATGTGAAGCTCTAAGAGGGATGCCAACAGTTAATATGATACTCCATTATGCGCTCACTGGAGGGTGGTCCCTACACAACAAGTACAAACAGTAGACATGCATAAAGGATTGGGTTACTGGAGGAGGCAGAATAAACACAAGAATCTGGCATTATTAGAATATCTTCCTATTTACACAGTACATTAAACTGCAAGGGCATTTTGACCTGAGCTTTACCATGCAACTATTGTTAGGTATGACGAGGGCAAGTCTTACTGTGATTTCTTAGCTTTCCACTGAAGGACAATGCAGAAAATGTGGTAGAAGACAATATACACACATTTATTAGTCTAACACAATCCGCAGTAATTCAGCACAAGAGCCTCATTCATGGTGTGTGGGTACACTGTATAATAACCATTTCAGGAACTGCTTGAAATTAATAACACAGTTTAGTTTGATGTGGGCGTAAAATATAGGAACACAAGTGCTGTAAGTAAGTGAATGGTGGGATTATCAAAAGGATAACTGGAAATGCTGCCCAGGAGGAAATCACATTCCGGATCTTATGTTCTGGTTTACAGCAATGCCCTGACTTATTGCTTTGGACAATGCTTTTAAATAAATTCTATGCACCAATTGTAATAAATTTCCCCAATTCTTAACTTATACATATGTCATATTATATGTATAGAGATATCAATGATTCAGAATGAGAAGACTGCTTAATATGCTGCTCAAGTCCTGCCACGAATAACACAACTTTTAGGATTAAAATGGGTAGTCTCTCTTCATCATGTGGAGAAAGTTAGTACAAGGCACTTACTAATGTATTATGATTGTCCATATTGCTTCTTTTCCTGACTTGATTCATTTTTCCATTGCATTATACACCGCTCGTTTCCATGGTTCGGACCATCCCAGCGGTGGTCGTGCTTACACACTGTAGGAAAAAGCAGTGGCCTCTCTGGTGGCCCGACCAGTGAGAGTGCACACAGATATACATGTTAGGCTCCTGTCTCGACCACCTTGTATCTGCACTTCTGAGGTGGGCGTAACCCCTGGAGGCGAGCAGTGTATAATGTGATGGAAAAATGAATCCAGCCAGCAAAGGAAGCAATATGGACAATAACAATACATTAGTAAATGCCTTTTAGTAACTTTGCCTACATGATTGATAAATGCCTTTTGCTGAAGTGAGACAACCCCTTTAACGGTTTTAGTAACTTGCCTAACACATGCACAAAGCACTTCAGTTATGCCATTAGCTTTCCATACAACATAATGATAAGCCCATGGGAGCACATCCAGG
The DNA here is from genome assembly GCF_014858855.1 of Bufo gargarizans. Taxonomy (NCBI): domain Eukaryota; kingdom Metazoa; phylum Chordata; class Amphibia; order Anura; family Bufonidae; genus Bufo; species Bufo gargarizans. The sequence goes on from NC_058084.1 coordinate 268,652,370, forward strand.
GCCGAAGCTGAATTTTCAGTTTTTGCCCAAAGTTACACTATAACTTGCTTCTCACTGGTGTCTGAATGCTCTGTATGGCTCCCAGTGGGGTTTAGACGCTTATGGCCAGTTTTCAGAATTAGCCCAATAACTCCTAGCAGGAAGGTCTTAATATACAGCTATAGTTTTTCTGTCCCTACTTTGATTATAAAGTATAGCATGTCCTGATGAAACGGAGCCAGAATAAATATGCTGGCTCTTATCCTCAGGGTCATTCACACAATAGTTTATGTCTGTTATCCAAATTTATGGCTGTACAATGAAAGAAAATACAACTGAAATAATAGTGAAAAAACAGGGACAAACTGGAAGCCATCTCAAACATTTATAGGATATCTACAGGATATTTAAATTTCTGCTAAGTGTTGATGCCACCTCTAGAATCCGGATTTATATCCTGCCTGCTGTATCAAATAGGAATTTCATCACGATATAGATATTTATGGAGACAAATTAAGATAAAACATTCTGCACTTTAAAGGGGTTGTCCGAGTGTTCAAGATTGATGCTTTATCCTCAGGATAGGTCATTGGTATCGGACTGGTGGGGGAGACTGCGGCACTCCATGAAACCCTCGGCCTCTTTCTAGGCCACTGATGTCACAATAATTAGTCATATGGCCCAGGTGATACCTAGTCCCATTCGAGTGAATGGGGCTGAGTTGTAATACCTAGCCCAGCTGCTATCCAATGGATGGCATTGTGTTCTGCAAGCAGTGAGGAGGCTGTGGTACATACCGGAGCGTCGCTGCCTCTTTAAACAGCTGATCGTCAGGGCTGTCGGGAGTTGGACCCTCATCGATCCCATACTGATGATCTATCCTGAGGACAGGTTATCAGTATTAAATATTCAGACAACCCCTTTAATACAATCACATGAATGATTAGGCGTAATGCCAATTTTGAGGAATGTGGAACATATTTGACAAGGCATAGATTCTGGCTCAAAGCTGCCTTATCTCATGGATTCTAGGGCTTCAAGAGTACGTGGATTTCTATTGTGATGTTATCATATGAAGCAAAGACACGTTAAGCTAACATGAGTAAAGGTAGATTTACACGGTTCAATATTCAGGCAGATTATAAGGAACAAACATTCCTGTGAACACTCATTACCGTCTAAATGTGCCGCTGATCACCTAGTCATCAGGTTATCCTGTCATTCATGCAGGCACCACCAGTGATCGTTTTCGGGAATCAGACCGTGCCGTCTAAACAACATTCTGCTGCCCAGAACCAATGCAACTGTATGAGGATGAATGATCACAATAATGATCCCTCGTTCTCATAGTGTGAAGGTGATCGCAGACTGTAAATGCAGCGGTCTCCATATGTGCTTGATTTCCAACTCATGCACTATACACATCATCAGTTACAGGGTACCTCAAGGCAAAAACTCTAATTGTTTCTTACTTGCCAAACTAATCAATTCAGGCCAAAAGAATATATATCATGATTTTTTCACATTTTGCAATTATAAAAATGTTTGGGGTGGATTTACTAATCAAAATGCTAAGACCTCATTACAGGGGGAGGGAGGGGAATGGCTTAGCGAAAAAGCATATATGGGTTAATAGAAAGAGGTGCGGTTCAAGATGCAACAATGTGCAGAAAAAGTTGTAAAGTTAGACAAATGTGTAACACAGTGGCAACTTGGCTACATTTACTAGCATCAGGCTGAGCACTTTGGGCTCATGCACAAGACCGTATGTATTTTGCGGTCCACAAAACACGGATCCGCAAAAAACACAGATGACGTCCATGTGCATTGCGTATTTTGCGGAACGGAACAGCTGGCCCCTAATAGAACAGTCCTATCCTTGTCCGTAATGCGGATAATGTTCTATTTTTTTGTAGAAATGTAATGCAAACTGAGTAATTTAATTTTTTTTTTTTAAATGAATGGTTCCACATACGGTCTGCGAAAAAAAACAAAAAAACGGAACGGACAGAAATAAACTACGTTTGTGTGCATGAGCGGCTGTATGACATGTGTCACTTACCAGAGGCCCAAGCTGTGTGGTCAGATGCTGCATTTTGAGATAGACACGGTATTGTACAAGTAGAAATTACGTATAAAAGAATTTTACAGAACGTACAGAATTGATGTTAAATAGCTACATAGCAAAGAAAATAGGTAAAGGTCGAGGGAATTGCTTTGGCGAATGTCATTGCAAGGGTATAAAGAATAAAGACTCCTCATGCCACACAATTTCTAAGTGAAACTTGTAGGTTCTTTTGAGAATTGAAATCACAGTTGCTAGAGAAAATCAATAACTGCTTTGAACCAAATCTTTCAGCGGACTGCTCAGAAGCTATATGCGAGTTAGGCCACTTTCGTCAGTATTTCTAAGCCAAAACCGGGAATCAATCCTAACCACAGGAGAGACACTTAGGCCTCTTTCACACGGTCAGTATAAGAAAAGGTATAATATACATATTTGTGCTTCTTCTGTGTTTTGGACCCACTCCTGGTTTTGGCTTACAAATACTGACCAAATACTGACTGTGTGAAAGAGGCCTTAGCAGGGAAGGGCTGGCAGCCTTAGTCCTGGGGGGCAAATCCAGTCAAGTGGCCCATTTTTATTTTGCAGACTTTTCTTTTATACAGGAACATTGCATTTACTGCCCCCCAATGTGGCACGTGTAGCACGCTGCGCTAATTCTTTTGCCCGCCCATTTTTCAAAGCCCCCTTCATATTTGAAAATTCAGCACACGTAGCGTGCTGCGCCAATTCTTTTGCCTGGCAATTTCTAAAAGCCCTGTAGGAATGGAAAAATGCGGCGTGCATAGTGTGCCAGGAAGCTCCTCCGCTCTCCTCCCTCCCCAGATCCTGCTCAAGGCCTGTGGTTCCCCCCATCATCTGCCACCCGCCCGTGGCCTGCTGCCCCCTTTGACTGTCTTCACCCAGTTCCGAATCCTCCTTCTGCAAATGGCAGGGGGGGGGAGCCGGAACATCTCCTCTCCTACATAGCACCTCCACAATGGAAGCGCTCATCTCCTACTGCCCCCCCCCCCTCAACCACCGGTGCGGCTCTGAGGAATAAAAAAATAAAAATTATTTGTTAAAGACGGCCCAGCGGCCGTTTTTAAACATGCTTTAGGGCGGCCTGGGGGCAATTGCCTCCCTGCCCCCCTCCACCCCCTGTCCCAACCCGCCCCTGGGCCTTAGGGTATGCTCTGTGACAAAATCCTCCTCTTATCCCATGGCAGAAAACGCCATGGGTTTTTTAGGTCATCGATATTAAAATCCCAGAAAGCCCCTTTAATATCTGCAGCATATCAACTGTTTGTGTGATTCCACACCATTTATAGCTGTTAGCATATACAGAAAATCTACACACAAAAAAACCATAGCAACCACTTACAGCACCATTTTCATTTTATATTCTACTCTTGAGAAATGAAAACTGCATTGTGACTGGTTCTATAGGCAGCAAAATAGTTTTTGTTTTACCGTTTTACACAGTTGTCATAAATCTGCCCCAGTGCACTTACCACCAGTGCTTTCTTCATAGCATTTTTCCACTATAGAGAAGGTGTTGGCAAAATGCCTGACAAAAATACAAGTTGCTACAGCATGCTGCATTTTATGTGACTTTTTTTCTGCCTTTTTTCACAGTTGAGGAGAATTATCAAAACTGGGGTAAACTGAAACTGGCTTCGTTGCCACTAGCAACCAAACAGATTCCTTTTTTCATTTTTCAGCAGTCCTTTGGAAAATAAAGGGATCAATCTCATCAGTTGTTAGACATTTTTCCTTTGTAGCAGATTTGATAAATCTCCGCAAACGTGTCTTACTATTAGAGATGAGCGAATCGAAGTTGACAAAGTGGAATTCGATCAGAATTTCAGGAAAAAAATCGATTTGCACCGAATGCAAATTTCTTTGCGCTTCGTGCTAAAATGGCTGCTGCACGTGTGAGGACATGGAGAAAGGAACTCTGGGAAGGCGGGATCACCCAGACTGACATGTATGCAGCCAATCAGCATTCAGCCAGGTGATGTCACAGCATGTCACAGCATGTCACGGCATCCATCTTAGATTCTGCTATTCACCAGCGTACTTAATGCAGGGAGAGAGGTGTCTGCAGGCGCTAGGAACGTTATTGTGCTGAAAAAACAACAACGATTTACAAGTGCAGGGAAAGATTATTCAAGGTGTAGGGAAAGGATAGGGAGGAATCATTCCACAGCATTTCTGTTGAACAGGGTTCAGTAGGGGAGATTACAGCCTGGGTAATAGGAACAATCCGATTACACCTTGCTGCACTGACTGGGGATCCAAATTGCCATTATATAGCTCTGTAATTCCTGCAAACCATTCTTATTGGGGTGACTAATTGCCGTTCAGCAGTGCAGTTATATGTGGTGAAGCACTTTTCGCGGTATGGACTGAATTACGCATTGGTGAAATTGTTTATGTGAAACAGCCTTTTTTTGGGAAAATTTATGGCCAATAGTAGACTTTCTTCTGTTTGAACCGAATTCCATTATCATTGGTGACATTTTTTATTTCAACCATATTTTCTTTGGTAAAATTGATGGGTGATTGTACACCTCCTTTTGTGGTATGGACTGAATTATGTCGTTGTGGGTCCTGCAGTAAACATAATGAAGACGCTGATGACAACACACCAGCAGACTTTGCCATTAACATCGATTCACAATTAAATCAAGCAGCTTCACCAAGTTGTAAACATTCCTGTGTTTTTATCTGCTACATCTGCATTCGATCTCCTCAGCACACAAGACATGACAGCCTCTGCTTTGGAGTCCAAGTCCGGTTTCTTAAGATCAGGAGTTCCATCAGAATTATGCGTAACAAGCTTCCTGTGCAAAGGCATAACAAAAGGACTCCGTAGGAATACACATCAGAGGAAGCTGAAGCTGGTTGCCCCAATTTTAATTCAGAAGCAGTATACAGCAGGAAGCAAATAGAGGTGGCTGAACTCTGCTGCTCAGTATCTTTTGTGAAGTCAATGTCTCCAGCAATGCCCCTCTCGCGATTTACAGCAAATACTGTACATTTTCATTTATAGATCCAAGAATTATGTTGAAGGCATGTAGTGAATGCAAGCCATGTGCGACCCCTCTGAATTAAGGGCCAACTTGCCATTCAGTGGTGCAGTATGGACTGAACTACTTAGTGGTGAAAATCTTTATGTAATACAGGCTTTCTTTGGGAAAATGTATGGGTGAATGTACACCTCCTTTTGTGGTATGGGCCGAATTACAAAGTGGTGAAATGTGTTATGTGAAATTGACTTTTTGGGGGAAAATTAATGGGTGACTGTACACCTTCTTTTCCTGTATGGGCTGAATTATGCAGTGTTACAATTTTAAATTTCTAAGTAAACTCCGCTGCTCTGTATCTCTTGCAAAGTCAATGTCTCCAAATATGCCCCTCTTGTGATTTACACAAAATACATTATTTTCATGTAGAGATCCAAGAATTATGTTGGAGGCATGTAGTATATGTAAGCCATTTGTGACCCCTCTCATCACTCTCATGCTGTTCTGCACCTGGTTTGCCTGGGTGAACGGAGTCACACAGGAGAGGAACTACTCCATGTCCTTCAGCAAGATATCAAATCCTGGCTTTCTCCGCCACAACTGAAAATTGGAACTATGATCACCGACAACGGGAAGAACATGGTGTCGGCGCTGTGTCAGGGAGGGCTGAGCCATGCACCCTGCATGGCACACGTGTTCAACCTGGTAGTCAAGCGGGTCTTGGAATCTTCCACCCATCTGTAAGACATCCTAAAAATGGCCAGGAAACTTTGCATGCACTTCAGCCACTCGTACACCACAAAGCACTTTCCTTGAGCTGCAGCGCAGCGGCAGAACGGCATCCTCCAACTTAGGCTGATATGCAACGTTTCCAACCATTGGAATTCCACACTCCACATGTTGGACCGACTGTATAAACAGAGAAAGGCAATTGATTTCTTGATGATCTAAGCGGACAGGAGTAGTCCCCTATGTAACTTCGTTGTTAGCCAGTGGCAGCTCATGCGTGACACCTGCCGTTTGCTCAGGCCCTTAGAGGAGGCCATGTTATTTGTCAATCACCAGGACTATGGGATGAACGATGTCCCTCCACTGCTTCATGTCCTGGAACAGATGCTGGTAAATCTGGCTGGTCAGGGGACTGGAGACGTAGCGCCTAGAAAGAGGGCGGCAGAGTTTAATACATTTGTCTGTCAAGATCTCTGTTTACAGTCAGTGAACAGGAACATTATTTATTGCAAGGGTATGCAAACACCAACCGATGGGGTGTTAACCCCCAGAAGTAGGTCATTGGCACGAAGGAGCAATCATTTTCAGAGCCCGAGGTATCCTCCCGGAAGCTTGACCTCTGCACGTCAACGGTCTGCATTGCGAAGCTTGTCTAAAAGAAAAATCCTGCAGTGTACCCACTTGGAAGAAACTCTTGATCCGCACAGGCTGCTTTGCTCCTTCAAAAACAATAGACTCCGTACAGCGTGACACTGATGTATAATTTCTCATACACCAGACTGAAAGAGTATTCCAAGCCCTTGTCTACCCACATAGCTGCCGAGAAGCAGAAGGGTCTTTGCCATTGAAGTGGGCTCAGAGCTCAACCTAAAAGCTAATTTTCCTGTTTACCTAGACTCAAATGAAAAGGACAGAGATCCACTGGGTGTGCTCATACAGATTTCATCAAAGCCTCCACTCACCAAGGCCAGCACAGAGAACCGGATTGTGTGGACAAGTTGGTTCTGTAGGACGTACACAGAGGATGATCCATTGGAGGTGTTACCAAAGACATTTTCTTGCCTCCCACACTTCCTGCATAACGGCTCAAAGGATCACACGGCTATCATAGGGATGTGGTTCCAAAGAAACTTTGACTGTTTGGGTAAGCTGGTGATCAGTTCTCAGGACCTTACTTCGCTAGCAGCGATGTGGACTGGGTATGACGTGTCTGGATCAGTGTCGGCCACAGAGCTTGTTTTCTCTGTGCCCGTCGAACCTTACATGGAAATTTGTAATGCCATCCACATAGAGGACTTCAAGACTTTATGGAATGATATTCATAAATCAAAGGACGAGGTCACATTGGAGGAAGTGGACAATTTATTCCAATGTCTTTACTCACAGTTCTTCAGACACTTTAGAATCCACTTATCAGCAACCCAGCTCATCAAGGTGACGGCATCTGTGGCATCAGCGCATTGTTAAGGAAAAATTGTGAAGTTCCTCAGTAAGGACTACCTAATTCGAGTGCTGTGATTCATCACGGAGCTGGCCATCAATAACATCCAGTATTGAACACATGGATGACTCATCTCGGACCTTGTCCACAATGTTCAGGACCCCCCATGTTCTTAGACTGCAGTGCTTACTGTTATACCGCTTCTTACCGTTCTGTTACAGCGGCTGTGAGACCTGAACATACTAAGGCTTATTTATGAAGATTTTCGGGTGTTGCCAGTACCGACCAGTTACCTTCCAGCTGTAATTGTGTAACCTGCACTGTAGGAATGAGCTGGATTTGGCTTGTTTGCTGGACTGTCCTCCAGTTACCAGCCATAACCCCATATATTTCTTGATCCATATGCATTACCATCGTGGTCACCCCGACACTGGTCGTCAATCCATGAAGAACTTTTTTTTTCTAGTTTGTCTTTTAAATCTTGTGGTTTTCTTTTCCCTTCTTCTTCTTCTTGAGTTATTTGGTCAGTTTTGGCCCTGTGACTGCCCAAATAAGTGAATTGTGCAGTGATTCTAAGAGCGACACCTGTCATCTGCATGTCATACTAACTGTTGTATTATTTCACTACCCCAGCGCAATCCCTATGTGCGTTACTGCAAGGCACAGTGTTTTAACCACTATAAAGGCTCTCTGCAGCCAGGAAATAGACGTTTTTTTTTAACGTAATTCTCCATGAACTTATTCGGATCAAAACAAATTTTTCAAAAAACATTTGTCGAACCAGCGATTCCAATTTTTTTTAAAATTCGCTCATCTCTACTTATTAGCTTTTTCTTCATGACATTTTTTTGTATAGAGAAAGTTGCTGGCAAACTGCCTAGAAAACCTGAAGAGCTACCACTAGCTCCCATTCCTCCTTGGATATTCCCCCCCCCCCCCCCCCCCCAATTTTACCTCACTTGCAGTTTTCTCTTATCCCCCATGCTTGAATCTTACTTTCTGGCTTGTTATGTGTCTGCTGTGCCATCATGCTTTAGGGCAGGGAGAGGTGTCCTGACATCAGCAGGACATGTGACACTAACCACACCACCACCACATTACAAGGCTCCAAAGCAGGATATACAGATGTAGTAGAGTTAACAGACATGCTTTCTGAGACGTGTTATTTAAACTACCGTATTTTTCGCCCTATAAGATGCACCGGCCCATAAGATGCACCTAGGTTTTTGAGGAGGAAAATAAGAAAATAAATATTTTGAACCAAAAGGTCTGCTTTTGGTGGGCTTTGAACTAATGGTAGTCTGTGGATGGCACTGTCATGGGGGCGTCTGTGGATGGCACTGTCATGGGGGCGTCTGTGGATGGCACTGTCATGGGGGCGTCTGTGGATGGCACTGTCATGGGGGCGTCTGTGGATGGCACTGTCATGGGGGCGTCTGCGGATGGCACTGTCATGGGGGCGTCTGCGGATGGCACTGTCATGGGGGCGTCTGCGGATGGCACTGTCATGGGGGCGTCTGCGGATGGCACTGTCATGGGGGCGTCTGCGGATGGCACTGTCATGGGTGCGTCTGCGGATGGCACTGTTATGGGGCGTCTGTGGATGGCATGGCACTGCTATGGGGGGGGGGGGGAATCTGTGGATGACAGATAAATATCATCTTATGCTATTTGACATCCGGAGATCCCCCCATAACAGTGTCAGCCACTGTAAATGACCCCCAATACAGGGGGTGGGGGCTGGCATGTACACTAGTTTTTAAATGTCAGCACAGTGCAGTCATTGTATTCTATTGCACTGTGCAGCCTGTACTTAGATCATAGCAGGCAGGAGGCTGGCCGGGTGGGCACTGTTAACTTCCTACGTCACGTGCATGCGCGCCTGCTTCATTCATAAAGTGGGCGGAGCAGGCACATGACGTAGGAAGTTACACTGCCAGTGCCCGCCCGCCCACCCTGCCTCCAGCCTGCTATTATCGCAAGTAAAGGCTGCTGGATCGAACATATTTATAGTTAAACATTGCCTGCCTGCAGTTACAGTAGATATCATTAGTACAGTGAGCGGGGCCCGTTCCGTGGCCCTGCAAAAATTATAGATCATGTCCTATTCTTGTCCGTTTTTCGTCCGTAACTGTCCGCCTGTTACGGACCGCAAAACACAGCACGTTCATGTGCAAGAGGCCTCAAGCAAACGCCTTCAATTGCTTTTTAATGGCTTTTGTCTCAAGATAACACCATGACTTAAAATCTGAATTAGGCTTAGGGTACTTTCACACTAACGTTATTCTTTTCCGGTTTTAAAATCCGGTAAATGGTCTGAATACCGGAAAAAAAAGAAACGCATCAGTTTTGTCCTAATGCATTCTTAATGGAAAGCATTCCATTCAGTATGCATCAGGATGTCTCCCTTGTACGGTATTTGACCGGACAAAATACAATCGCTTGCGGCTGTATTTTTTCTGGCTAAAATCCCGGAACACTACCGCACTTGCTGGCTCCGGAATTAATTTCCATAGAGATGTATTAATGCCGGATCTGGTACCAAGTGTTCTGGAAATTGTTGCGTTGCTGGATACGGTTTTCTGGTCTGCGCATGCGCCTGGACATAGGAGGAGCTATTTTCCCTTCCCTTTTGACCTAAAAAAAAAATATAAATACGTTATTCCGGATGATACTGGATAAGATGGATCAGGTATTTCATCTAAAGGATCTGGAAAAAACTGATTCCCATTTGCATACAGTTTGCTAGTGTGAAAGTACCCTTACCAGTAATTCATTTTCCATGAATCTACCATGATGGCATAATATAGGAGATTGACCCCTGACCTCTGTAGGGGAAGGAAGACTGAGAAAGATTAAATTGCCCCCACCCGCCACAGTGTTTATCAGATTATTATAGTGCCCGTGAAACAATTGTTCTTTTTTTTTTTTTAGGGTGAGAAATCCGTGCCTTCATGGTGGATTCATGGAAAAGGAATTACCAGTAAGCCTAATTCTGATTTTCCCATTTCACCACCATGACGGCATAATATAGGAGACCTACCAGATTACCTATTAAGGGTGGGCTATGGCTTGGAGGACCTTCCTACTAAAGGATAGATCGGACTATCCTGACAAGTTGAGCCTACAATGCTTAATGAAGGTATGAACAGTGGACCAGGTCGCAGCTTTGCAGATCTGCTCCAAAGATGCACTCACTTTTTCTGCATAAGATGAGGAGACTGCCCTGGTGGAATGCGCCTTAATCTTAACAGGGCATGGAAGATTCTGAACACGGAAAAAAATAACAGATTGTCTGTTTTATCCACCTAGCAATGGAGGCCTTAGAGGCAGCTTTGCCTCTATTTTTCCCCCAAACTGGACTAGAAGATTGTCAACCTTCCTGAAACCTTTGGAAACTTCAAGGTACCTTAGTACCACACGCCTGACATCTTAGGCATGGAATTCCTCTTCTTTTGGATTTTTCGGGCTATTACAGAGAGAAGGAAGCACTATCTCCTGGTTTCTATGGAAGTCGGAAACTTTTGGAAGGAAACCCGGATCCGGTTTAAAAATAATTCTGTTGTCAAAAATAGTGAAATAGGGATGTCTGATAGATAAGGCTTTAATTTCCCCTAGTATCCTAGCAGAAGAAATTGCTATAAAATTTTTAACTGAGGCCTCCCCCAGAGGCTCAAAGGGGCTCCCTGTTAGACCTTGTAGGACTATGTTTAAGTCCCAGGTCGGGATTCTAGGTCTAATAAAGGGTTTCAAACGGTAAGCTGTCCTGCAGAATCTTTTGATCTATCTGTGTTTGGCCAAATTTGAGTAAAAAAAGACGCTTAGGGCTGCAATAAGCACTTTCAGTGTCGAGGAACGGAGACCCATGTCTAACCCCTGTTGGAGGAAATCCAAGATTTTCTGTATATTTGGAACTGACTGATTGAGATCTGTTTCTCCCCACCAGGAGCAGAATTTCTTCCAGATTTTTAAGTAGATTGCGGATGTAACCTTCTTCCTACAAGATTTAAGTGTGGAGATCACCTTGTCGTCTTAGCATTTCCGAGTCAGGATCCAGGCTGTTAGCCTGAGGAACTCTGGATGCAGGGGTATCAACGGACCCTGTGTTAGGATGTCCTTTCTGATAGGAGCCAAGGATCCAGTATAGACAGTTTTTTGAGAATCGAAAACCAGCTTCTTTTTGGAGTTATTAAGATGAGATTTGGCCTTTCCTGAATGATTGAAATGGAAGGAACGCGTAAGCCAAGGTCCAATTCCAAGTTTGAGAGAAAGCATCTATTGCCCAAGGGTTGTCTCTTGGATTTAGGGAGCAGAATCTTTGAACTTTTGCGTCAAACAGATCTCAAGCTGGAGAGCCCCATCTCTTTTCTATCAGGCTGAATGTTTCTTGATTTTAGAGACCATTCGCCTGGGTCCAGGCTTTTCCTGATCAGAAAATCAGCTACTTGATTCTAGGAGCCTTTTGGGTAAACTGCAGATATGCATTTCACAGTTTTTTTTCGGCCCATGAGAATATCCTCTCTGCCAGCTTTAACAGCTCCCGCTATCTCGTTCCACCTTGGTGTCTCAGATCAAATACTGTTGTTACGTTATTGGATAGTATTTTTATATGATGACCTTCTATAAAATCTGATGCAACTTTTATCGTCTCCAATATAGCTCTTACTTCTCTGTAATTTGATGATTGTTCTGATATGGCTTTTGGCCAAAGACCCTGGAAAAAATTCTGTTTATGTTTGCTCCCCAGCCTGATTTGCTCGCGTTGGTCTGAATTTGGATAAACTGAGTCTTCTGCCAAACCACACTCTTGTCGAGATTTGAGGACAGGGTCCACCATGTGAGCGATGACATTACATGCTCTGGAATCAGAACTTTCCGGTCCAAGGACACCTGTCTTCTGTCCCAACTCCTCAGTATCCATAATTGAAACGTTCTGAAGTGGATCTGGGACCAGGGGACCGATGTTAGGACAGGAACTTGTTTTTTGGAATTTCTGCACCCTTTCTCGTAGGCCGGTTACTTTTCCCTCTGGAAGGAACGAAGACTGTACCTCCGAGTATAGGATTATTCCCAAAAACCTTATTCTTGTCTGAGGAAGAAGACAGGATTTTTTAAAGTTTACTATCTATCCTAATTATTCTAGGAAGACTGGAAAGGAGTATAGTTAGTTTTCCATCCGCTTTTTGGAATCTGCCAAAATTAAAAACAATCGTCTAAATAAGGTATTATTATTAGACCTTGTTTTCTTAGATGAGCTACCATTTCTACTACGATCTTGGAAAAAACTCTGGGGGCTGAAGAAATGCCCAAAGGGAGGGCTGTAAACTGGAAGTGACAAATTTTCCCTTTTTGATCTTTTAGAACAAATCTCAGGAACTTCTGAGTCTGCTATTAAAACGAATTGTGGCAATATGCATCCTTCAAATTGATAGTGCGCTAATGTGCACACTATTTTATTAGAGGGATTGTAGATAACAGTGACTCCATCTTGAATTTCCTGTATAGGATATTTTTGTTTAGTTGCTTTAGATTTATTATCGTTCGGAATAATCTGTCCGGTTTGGTCATAAAAAATAAAATAAAAAAAAGAGTCGAGTAGAACCCCTCCTTTTCTTGAGCTGGGGAAACCTGCATAATTGCACCTAGTTTCTAGAACACCCTTCCAGAGTCTGTCTCGCAAACATTTTACTAGGGGGATGTGACAACGTATTTGTTTGGGGGAAGAGAGGAGAACTCTATTTTGTATCCTTTCTCCATTATGTTTAGCGCCCAGGGATTTGATATAATTCCCTTCCACTGAGAGGAGAAACCTCTCAGTCTTCCCCCAATCCTGGCATCATTGCATATCACTAGTTTTGTTTTAGGGATTACGTAGGAACCCCCTACCTTGACCGCCCTTTGGGTAGCTCCACCACCCTGTTTTTTCCTTTGCCTCTATAGGATCTATCCCGACCCCCATAGGGATGAAAGGAAAAACTATTTTTTCTTATCCATCGCTTTTTCCTGAATTTTGTCCAAAACCGGACCAAAGACATACTCCCCTGAAAAAGCAATGTAACATAGTTTCATTTTTGAGGCTTTATAACCCGATCATGACTTCATTCATAAAGGCCTTCTAGCAGTATTGGAGAGGGCTGCATCCTTGGCTGAGAATGTTACAGTTTCTGCTGAAGCATTAGCCAGGAAAGCGGTGGCTGATCTGAGAAGGGGGTAACAAATCAATTTTCTCTTCCCTTGGTGTTTATTTTTATGGCTTTCAAGTTCATTGAGCCACAATTACATTGATCTTGCCACAGATATTGCAGCTATGTTAGTTTTTACACTATACATGGCAGCTTCCAAAGATTTGCGCAGGAGACTGCCTTCTTTTGGCTCTTACAACTGGGAAAAGTCTTCAAATGGAAGGGAGTTTTTTTTATTATTTACCTTAGCCACCTGTACATCAATTTTATGTATATTGTCAAACATTTCAGATTCAGAGGGATCAAACAAAAGTCGATTTTTAAACTCTCTTGATGTACCAAGATGTTTTTCTGGATCAGACCACTCATATTTTCATTTATAGGAAACACTTTGGAACACTTGGTTCTTAAAGCTCCAAACATTTCCTCCTGTATAGGCCTCATGCACACGATCGTTGTTTCATTCCGTGTCCGTTGTTCGTGATTTTCTGCGGACCCATTGACTTTCAATGGGTCCGTTGAAAACTCGGCTAATGCACAGTTTGTCATCCGCGTCCGTGGTTTCAGTCTGTCAAAAAAAATAACATGTCCTATTTTTTTCACAGAAAACGGTTTGCGTACCCATTCAAGTCAATGGGTCCGTGAAAAAATGCGGAGGCACACAAGATTGTCATCTGCTTCAGTTTTTTTCCTATCATTTGCATGGCAAACTTGACTTGACTTTTTTTTACTTTCCTTCATGTCTGGTGATCCTCCAAAAATAAAGGAAGACACACGGAAACAAAAACGGACACGGAACAATGGAACCACATTTTGCGGACCGATAAAAACAACTGTCATGAGCATGAGGCCATAGAGTGTGGTTTCTGTACCTCCTCAATGCCCATAGTGGCTCTAACCGCTTTTAAGAGATTCCCCATTTCTTAAGTGGAAAAATAGAATTTTTTTGCATCCTCAATAATCTCTCCTTCCGAAAGGGGATCATCGTCTCCCCATTGCTGAGAAGGCGCTGCCTCATCAACTACCTCTTCAGAATCAGAAGAGGAAAGGGCCACCATTTTTTGCCTTTTAAGGGGAAGAGGACCTGGGCTGGTTTATTTTAATGAAGCCGGAGAGGATTTAACTTTGTCATGTATTAGGGCCCTTAATTCCTCCATCATAGACAGTTGTTCCTCTCTCACAATACTTGAAATGCATTCTTTGCATAATGTTTTTGTATATTGCTCAGGGAGTTTCTTAAGACATGAGATACATTTGAAACTCTTTTTTGGCCTTTTCTGAGGCTCTTTAGATAACTATTGGCAAGAGAGGAAAAATCAATGTATATACCCAGCTGGAGGAATATATATATTATATACACACACCCCTATATGTAGTAATTTGTCTATAATACCCCCAAAAGGCTATTTGTAACTGAGTGCTGCTCAGAAGAGGGTTCCCCATGTGGGGGACTTACGTTTACTAGCGCCAGAGCATCAAGCTTTCTAGGATGTTCAGACCTCGGATCAGGACCCTCCCTGGCTTCCATGCTGCTTTATACTGGCAGACATCACCCCAGTGAAATCGTACTTCTGGGAAAACGCCACCGCGTTACCACGCCACCCAAAGTGATGTCAGATGCCCGCACGCAACACGTGGAATCTCCTGCCTACACCTGCTTATCCCAACAGGGGAAAGGAAGGTGCGCATTATTCGTGCAGCACCAGGACAGGCATCCACTCTACATATGCGAGGCCTGCACACTCCCCCTGCTCAGCTTTGGTAGACAACCACCTGCGAGCAGGGGAACCGATACAGGGGATTTATAAACCCAAGGAAGGCCCGCAGCCCCCAATGAGTTATCCTGCAGGGAATAAATAAAATCATATGTAGATACATCTTCACCTCCTGACAAGCAGAGAGGCCTTTCTCTGTCCTGGCCACTCTAGGGGCAGGAAAACACTGAGGTGGGTGGTGGGCAGGAAAACACTGAGGTGGGTGGTGGGCGGGGCAATTTAATCTTTCTCTGTTTTCATGCCCCTACAGGGGTCAATCTCCTACATTATGCCGTCATGGTGGTGAAATGAGAAATTTAAGTTAAGAGTTTGTGTGTTAACCCTACTAGATCTGTAACTTATGGCAACTGAATATCAAAACAGATTTTCCACAGGGGCAAAGATAGGCTAATAACTTCAGAATGCGGCAGTTCTGATAAATGGTGGTATTTGTGAAAAGTGATATCACAGCGCTATCTGTTGGGGCGGCATATTTTTATTAGTGGCACAACCCCAGAGCTCCCAAGTGTCCCTCTTTGCTCCATAAATGTCCCTCTTTAATCTGATGTATTGACGTGCATGTATACATCTACAATATTGATCCAGAAAGGGTTTAGCTCATCTCTGTATATTAGAGCCTTGTATCATATTTCTTTATTGCATGCGATCTGGGTTTTTGAAATTTCTAGTTAAATAATTTGTGCTCTAGTGTAAATGAAAATCATGTTAGTGTATAGATATGCAGGAAAATGGATCTTTCACACTATTAACCATAAGTGTCCCTCTTTGTCGGTCCAAAAAGTTGGGGGGTATGCAACCCCTTTAACCTTAGCATCTCCCCTACTTTGGGACTCCTAGACCATTAATATAACGAAGATCCACGAGTAGCTCAAGATGTGTCTCTTCTTCCTCAATACAAATGGAAGAAATGTAGCAGCTATTCTAATACATGTAAGTTAACTAAACATATGCCATCAAAGAAGACCCGTCACCACTCCTGTATGTTTTACCAAATAATTGTATTCGACATGAAATGCCAGTTTTGGGACATTCTTGTGCCATTCTTCTATTATTTCTACTAGAAGTTTATGGCTAAAGGTAGGTGGGTGTTACTAGTCGGTGGGGGCATGTGTCCTTGCACACTCTGACACTTTCCAAACAGTACCGCCAGTGGCAAATTCTGCAAGGACACCCCCCCCCCCAGCTGTACATTTATCCATTAACAGCCAAGCTGATTTCACCAACACTGAGATTTCGAGAACATCGCCTTTCATAACATTACAGGAAATGTAGTAACAGATCAAGAGACTGTGCAAAATAATGGGGGTGGGAGTAAAATGTTACAATTAATGTTCATTAACCCACAATCAATATCTTTATATTTGTGGGTGTAATTACAGGCTGGTTTCTTACACAAGCATCTGTGAAATACTGACACTAAAGAACTGGATGTATACTAAAAAAAAAAAAAGCACAACACACTATGAATTTCAACTGTTTTATTTTGGCAACATATGAAGTGCATTTTTGCAGGTGTTTTTCTATGTCAACGGTAAAAAACACCTGAAAAAAAAATGCCATACAGAGAATGCTGATTTAGAAAAATTTACCAAGAGTGTAGAAAAAACAAACAAACACAACAACCCACTTGGTAGTGTGTTTTATAATTCGCTATTGGTTTTCAGCAAACACGTGACCTCACAATGTTTTTGCCAGAAAAGTGTCGAGAATGCAAAAGAAACAAAAAAACAAAACACCATTACACGTGGCGTAAAAATACACCCAAAAAGCCCTGTGGTCCGCTGCGGAATATAATTCTTCTGTGTTAATAATGATGTGTTACTGATTTGACGTAATCCGGATAGAAAAAAGCATCTTAATCCGCATAACAATCTGCAACAAAATTCACACAATACATCTGCAGTTTTGTATTTTCTGGAGGATTTTTCTGCCAGGTGAGAAGGTAACCGAAATACTATTTTACCCGGCCTGTGTGTCATCCGCATCTCCCAGACTGACCATGGCCCCCCTGACCTGACTCCATCATAGTGACATACAGTCAATGCTTATCTGAGGGTATGTCAAGATGATGCAAGTACAGTACCATAGACCAGCCATCAGATAGGAACTTACTGCATCATAAATCATTATGGTGCAGTCAGTTCGGGCCAAGGGAGCCGTGGTTGGCCCGGGAGATGCAGATGACACACGGCCATGTTTCCCAGACTGAGCATGGCCTACACTGTGTCTCACTGTTATAGACCCAAAAATTATTTTAAGGACTATTGTTGTGTGTGGCGGCAATATAATAGGCGGTGGTGACTGCGACTTTACTTGCGCTATACCCATTTAACGTGTGTGCATCCTAAAAATATCTGTGACTTTATTACTTTGTGAAATATCTGAATTTAGTACTTTATTTGCACATACACTTACAAAACCTGCGCTAGTGTACGTGTGACATACTTGCAAGCATATATACCATTTAATATGCAGAAGGCGAGCAGTAAGGGACGGGGAAGTGGCCGTGCTGCTAATGGTGCACGCAGAGGCCTTGGCCCTGGGCGCGGTGAAACTGTGCCTGCTGCCAGAGCACAAGAAGCACACTCATCCATGATACCGAGTCTTGGCAAACAAGTGATTCCACACTTGGATATTCCGCCAAGCCCGCTTGAAGAGGTACATGAGAAGATCTTGTGCCCCGATTCCCAAACTCTAGAGCATCCACAGTCAGAAGATAACGGTGGGGAATGGCAATAAGGCCTTTCACACGGGCGTCATGGTTTTCCTCACAAGTGCAAAACATTTTAATGCATGTCCCAGTGCAGCGTACAGATGTCTGTACCCCAGTCCTTTCAACGAAAGTGCAAATACCCAGCTACCCACCCACCAAACTCGCACAATTTTGCAAGCAAGTTCAGTCAGTTTTGTCTGCAATCGCGTTCAGTTTTTTTCCACGCGGGTGCAATGCATTTTGATGCATTTTTCACGAGCGTGATAAAAAAACCTGAAGGTTTACAAACAACATCTCTTAGCAACCATCAGTAAAAAAAGCATAAAAAGCATTGCATCCGCACCTGCTTCTGGATGCAATGCGTTTTTCACTGAAGACCCATTCACTTCTATGGGGCCAGGGCTGCCTGAAAAACGCAGAATATAAAACATGCTCCGTTTTTCATGCAACGCAGAACTGATATCATGTACACAGACCCATTGAAATATATGGGTGAGGATCCAGTGCGGGTGCCATGCGTTCACGTCACGCATTGCACCCCCGTGGAAAACTCACTTGTGTCAAAAGGGGCCTCAAAGTTCTGGAATGTATTAGATGACACTAACAGCATTGTGCCATATAATACATTCCAGAATTGTAAGGGTTACATAGCATCATAAATCAATATAATGCCATGTGACCCTGGCAGCTCAGGCCGGGAGCTGCACAGCGGACTCGCAGAGTGACACACACTCGTCTGCAAGGGGCCTAAGGTCTCTTTCACACGGGCGTTGTGGGAAAAGGTGCGGGTGCGTTGCGGGAACATGCACGATTTTTCCACGCGAGAGCAAAACATTGTAATGCGTTTCGCACGCGCGTGAGAAAAATCGGCATGTTATAAGGGAAAATAATACAATCTACAGAACACTTAACCCAAACCCGAACTTCTGTGAAGAAGTTCGGGTTTGGGTTAAGTGTTCTGTAGATTGTATTATTTCCCCTTATAACATGGTTATAAGGGAAAATAATAGCATTCTAGATACAGAATGCATAGTAAAATAGGGCTGGAGGGGTTAAAAATAAAATAAAAAACAATTTAACTCACCTTAATCCACTTGATTGCGCAGCCGGCATCTCTTCTGTCTTCTTCTTTGCTGTGCACAGGAATAGGACCTTTGATGACGTCACTGTGCTCATCAGATGGTCCAATCACATGGCTCGTCACCATGGTGAGGGACCATGTGATTGGATCATGTGATGTGACGTCACCACAGGTACTTAGCCGGCAGCTCAACATTACAGAAGAAGACAGATCTGCAACTACGCGATCAAGTGGACTCGGGGAGTTATTTATTTATTTTTTTGAACCCCTCCATCCCTATTTTACTTTGCATTCTGTATTCAGAATAATAATACAGATTGGGTCCCCAGCACTTGCTTGCGGATGCTTGCGATTTTCACACGGCTCCATTCACTTCTATGGGGCCTGCGTTACGTGAAAAACGCAGAATATAGAGCTTGCTGCGATTTTCACGCAACGCACAAGTGATGCGTGAAAATCACAGCTCATGTGCACAGCCCCATAGAAATGAATGGGTCAGGATTCAGTGCAGGTGCAATGCGTTCAACCCGCGCGGAAAACTCACCTGTGTGAAAGGGGCCTAACGCATCACTAACCTTTACCCTCAGGCCTCTTGCACACGAACATATTTTCATTCCGTTATTTTTTTTAATTTTTTTACGGACCATATACGGAACCATTCATTTTAACGGATCCGCAAAAAAAAAAAACTCTGTGTGCATTCCGTCAACGTATCCATTCCGCTAAGGGATAGAACTTGTCCTATTCTTGTCCGCATAATGGACAACGATAGTACTGTTCTATGAAGGGCCAGCTGTCATCCGTAATTTTTGCTGACCGCAAAATACATACGGTCGTGTGCAAGAGGCCTCACAAAAAGCATTTGACTGGTTCACATGATGCAGTGTTAATCGCAGCAGACCATAATAATTGCTGAACACCAAGGCAAAGATGACGAAACTGCATCATGTAAACCCGGCCTGGTAGGTTCTTCATCATATCGATGCCAAGCGCAGATTTCTCCTGACTGACGCCTGCATCACTGACCACCTTCTCACAGATTTGAGCATGGACGTGTGAATGAGGCTTTACCACTTATCAATACTTCCTAGGACCATGCTACTGTAAACCCGGTATTCAGCAGTATTCATGTTCTACAGCTAGAAGGGTACGTTCACACGGAGCAGCTCTGTGCCACACAATCTGGTTGGTGAAAATCAACACATGCAGCAGAAACAACCCCATGCAGGTCCACCAGACTTAACGTGCAGAAATGTCTACCACATGTGAACACACCTTTAACAACCATTTGAAAAGGTCCATAGGCACCGCCACTCACCAGTCCTAGGCTGACTACATTAGATGACCACAGGCTGGTCCTAAAACCGAAGAAATATCACACAAGTAGTAGATATCTGTCAGTTATCTCACTGACCGATGCACAACATGCCCTGCAGGGGGAGACAAACTGCCGAACATTTTCATTGACCGAACATTTTCAATTTTTCTTAAAAAATATTTGAACAAATACATACAAATAAAAAGTCAGATCTGCAGAGACTTCTCCAAACTGAGCTGATTGTCAGCCTCCATATAAACTGGGACAATTACTTCAAGCACTCCCACCATGTGCAAAATGAAGCTGTAGAACCTGTTCATGTCCTGGGAGGAATGGCAGCCAAAGATTCCTTCCACTAAAAAGTCTGGTCCAAGGGGTGCAATCTCCATGGTGGCCGCTGCTCACCTGCCTGTAATTACCCCAGCAATTAGGAGCTCCCCAGCCATCTGATATGGAGCCCATACAGTCAGTGATACCTAGAGGTCCCATCCAGGGGGGCACCCCCACATCCAGTGCTGGGCAGGAAGGCTGCCATCTCCAGATACAGCTCAGGAGAGGTAGGGTGCTTTCCTAAATTTGAGTGCAAGCATGATCAGCACACACACTTTAATATTTATTAGAAGAAAAAAAAAAAAGAAGAAGCCCCACAATGGTTTATGGAGAGGGAGTGGGGGAGGGAAGGGGGGAGACGGGGGAGGAGAAGCAGGAGGGGAGGAGGGAGAGGGAGAAATGCAGAGGCAGCGGCAGCGGCAGCACAGACATTGCTCCAGCGCCTGCTAATCACTCCAGTGCCAGCCACCGAGCCAGGGAGACACAGGCACCCAGGGCACGACCCTCTGTCACCCAGGACGTGCACAGGCTATACAGCAAGGTAAGCCGCACACCATCCCGCTCATGGGTCTTATTAACCAGTGATGTGCCCGGTCCAGAGAGGACCGCACGTGTGAGGATGCCACAGGGCTCGCTGGTGAGGGCATCTGGAGGGAGGGATGACCTAAATACCGTTCTTTTCAGGTCTTCTTTGTCTCGGATTATGTGGCTTCTCCGGTATCCGAACTGGGCGTTTCTAGCTTGTGACAAGCCCAGGGCAGGGATGGGTTAATGGTGCCCTGCCATCCTGCACCCCAGCTTTGGAGCTCCTGATGGGAGACGTGACGAGGGCTGGACCCCTGTTAGAGGGGCGCTTGGCTGGATGCATATGCAACAGCTGGATGACATCTGTCCGGGTCTGCTGCTGCAGCCATTGCTGAGCCCACTGATGTCTCGTCCTGCGCTAGCGAGCACACCCTGAATACCTATCTATATAGCCTGCTCATGTCCTATGATATGATATGAATAAATTAGATATATATATATATATATATATATATATATATCTATCTCATAATGTGTATATATATATATATATATATATATATCTCATAATGTCTATATCTAATGAGTGATCAGAGAGAGAGAATGGCAGGGACTGACAGCTGTGCGCCCGGGAGACGGTCCGAATACTGCAGTGCAAATGAATGAGACTTTACAGTAATTACCAATTCCTTTGTCTTTGACTCACGCATGCGCAGAGGTGCGGGGCGTGGAGAGCTGCCTTAGCTTCCATGAGTAGCTCTCCTTGGTACCCTGCATCCCTCTCCCTAACAACCATTCCACTGCCTGCACTGGAGTAAGCAGGCAGGTGTATTAGAGGCTGGCATCACCAAGTAATATGGGGGTCATTTATCAAACTGGTGTTTGATAGAACTGGCTTAGTTGCCCATAGCAACCAATCAGACTCCTCCTTTCTTTTTCCAAAGGAGCTGTCAAAAAAAAAAAAAAGGTGGAATCTGATTGGTTGCTATGGGCAACTAAGCCAGTTTTACGTGACACCAGTTTGATAGATAACCCCCATAGTGTATATAAACTACTAGACATATAATTCTCTGTCTTAGATGTGTTTTATAAACTTCTAGACATATAATTGTCTGTCTTAGATGTTTTATATATGTTCCAGTACATGAATTTGTTTTCATACTTGTCATGTATGTGAAATGTGTACAGACAATTGGCGAGGGCTGACAGTCGGCTACTTAGAGGACATGAAGTGTTGATGGGGTTGCCACAAGTGATAAGGCTCCTTCATCAGAATGAGGACGTGGAACACCTTGCGTGACAATAGTTGCACACAGTCATGCATCTCTATCCGTGACCATCTCCGCTGGACATGACCGTACTGGTGCTGGCTGACTTGTCAGTTAGCTTCTTTTCTGTAGTCAACTTAAAAGGCTTCTCTATCCTCCTTTTAATTTTTACAAAATCTTCTTAAAGGAATTGTTAAAGTATATATTTTTTTTTAAACGGCATTGACAATGTTAAAATAATAGAAATAGAGGGGATGTGGACCAGTGAATGTACTATTTCAGCTCTGCCACTCCAATCCTTACCCCTTCATGACTGCAGGTGAGCACTGCAGCCAATCGCGGGCCTCTGCAGTCTTATGCCATATACCACTGAGGCCACTGATTGGCTGCAGTGGTCACATGCAGTATACAGGCATGTCATGGATGCATCAGTGGCACTACGGCAGCACTTAGGCCTCTTCCTAGGCTTTCACGTTCATCAGTCACTTGGCCTGAGCGCAGCTCAGCCTCATAGAAGAGAATGGGGCTGAGGTGCAGTACCAAGCACAGCCACTGTACAATGTGCGGCGCTGTGCTTGGTCAGCTGCTCTGTGACTTTATCAGACAGCTGATCGGCTGGCACCCCTTCCTTGGGATAGGTTACCAATATGTAAATCCCGGAGAACCCCTTTAATATGCCAGTATAAAACAAATATGATTTCATTTTTCCCAAACACTCTGTAAATGCTTTTTTTGGCCAGGAGTTTGACCTGAGACAAACTGGTTGCTCTGAACATAGCGCCCAACAACCCTTGACATGGTTGTGGTAAAGTGTATATTTAGTGGCAGAGTCAGGACTGTCCATGATGGTGTCTGGTGATTAATATCCAGCCGTAATATGGCTGAATGAAGAACTCGTAAAGCTATATCCATAGTAACCAGATTGTCTCGCATTGCTCAAGGCTGACTGGCACTGTGCTGACAGCAAGGGGTATCTGAACTTTGGCAGCATTCGCACCATGCTATTCTGTATTGTAGCCACCAATCAGAGCCTATTGTTTCATGTTGCCTTTTCTCTGAAAAATTTCTGGTCAGGATCATAACGTGAAATCGCGCAGCATTATAAATGTATTGCTTTTCTAGCTTAAGGGTTTATTCAGACGTCCGTTGCGTATTGCGGATCCGCAATACACCGGGCCTGCACCTAAATAGAAATGCTATTGCGGACAAGAATTGGACATGTTCTATTTTTTTCGGGAGCCGCGGACCGGAAATGCAGATGCGGACAGTACAATGTGTGCTTTCTGCATCCTTTCCGTCCCCATTGAGAATGAATTGGTCTGAACCCGTTCCGCAGAATTGCGTAACGGATGTGGACCCATTCTATGGACGTGTGAATGAACCCTAAATGTGTTTTCCAGGATTTCTATGCTGATGATCTATCCTCTGGGTAGGTTATTGGTATCTGATCGGTGGGGGTTCAACACCCCTGATCCCTGCCAATCAGCTGTTTTGAGAAGGCAGCGGTGCTCTCGCAGCTTACCAAGCACAGCGTTGTACATTGTATAGTGGCTGTGCTTTGTATCGCGCTCAGCACCATTCACTTGAACAGGGCTGAGCTACTCCTCGGCCATGTGACAGATTAATGTGTCATCACTGGTCTAGGAAAAGCTGTGAGAAGGCCATGGCGCTGCGTGAGTGCCGCTGCCTTCTCAAACAGGTGATCAGCAGAGGTCCCAGGTGCCGGACCCCCACTGATCAGATACTGCTGACCTAGCCTGAGGGTAGGTCATCAGTATCAAAAACTCAGAAAATCCCTTTGAAGAGAACCTATCTGACATAAAGCAGGCTAAAATCTCAAAAAGCAACACATCATGCCCGATCCGAAGAAATTCAAGAACAGATGAGAAAGAAAGTCATTGACATCCATCAGTCTGGAAAAGGTTAAAAAGACATTTCTAAGGCTTTGGGACTCCAGCTAACCGCAGTGAGAGCTATTATCCACAAATGGAGAAAACATGGAACAGTGGTGAACCTTCCCAGGAGTGGCTGGCCTGCGAAAATTACTCCAAGAGTGCATTGACAGGTCACAAAAAGAACCCAGAAAAACATCTAAAGAACTGCAGGCCTCAGTTAAGGTCAGTGTTCATGACTCAACAATAAGAAAGAGACTGGGCAAAAATGGTATCCATGGGAGAGTTCCAAGGCGAAAACCACTACTGACCAAAAAGAACACAAAGGCCAGGCTCACATGTGCCAAAAACAACTTAATCCCCAAACCTTTTGGGAAAATATGCTGTGGACTGACAAGGCAATAGTGGAACTTCTTGGAAGGTGTGCCTCCCGTTAAACCTGGCATAAAACTATTTCAGAAAACATTGTACAGATATCATGCTGGTAGTTTGATGGTCTTGGGCTGCTTTAGAACCGTAACTACTTGCTGTAATTGATGGAATCATAAATTCTGCTTTCTACCAGAGAATGCTCAAGTAGAATGTCCAGCCATCAGTTTGTGACCTTAAAGGGGTCCTCCAGGGGTTATGAAAATACTTAAATATTACTTTATTATAAATATATTCCCAAAATTACCTTTCATTAGTTAGAAATGAGATTTGTCTGTGTGATTAGGACAGGTTTTGTGTGCACTAATAGTGCGGCGGCTATTTTATTTCTCCTAATGATTGATCCCTAGACAAAACCAACCATTCTAACTAATGAAAGGTACTAAAGGGAATATATTTCTAATACAGTGATATTTAAGTATTTTCATTAATTCCTGGAGAACCCGTTTAAGATCAAGCGTACTTGGGTTCTGCAGCAGGACAATGATCCGAAGCACACTAGCAAGTCCACCTCTGAATTGCTAAAAAAAAACAAAATGAAGATTTTGGAGTGGCCTGGTCTCTAAGTCTTGACTTAAATCCTATTGAAATGCTGTGGTATGACCTTAGCAAGCCGTTCAGGCTCAAAAACCCTCCAATGTGGCTGAACAGTTCTAAAAAGAAGAGTTGGCCAAAATTCCTCCACAGAGATGTAACAAACTTATTGCCAGTTATGATTGCAGTTGCCCCCAAGTTTTGTCTACTAATTTTACAATGTATTTATTATTTTCCATAAAGGGACATGATGCTCACATTCAACTGTATAGTACAGGAATGACAGAGCACTTGTACATGCGTGTAATCCTATGCAAATCCACCATTTATAACACCACTTGTGCCATGAATATTTACATCAATTGAAAGCCAGCATTGTGCAACCTCATTAATTGACGCCCATGGTCCTCTATAGACCCCTATAGATTAGGAAGAACAATTTGTCAAAATTGTTCAGGATTCTAGGAACATTTCTGAAAATCGCCCATGTTTGATCACTCCATTGAGCAATAGTCTTCATTTATCCCTGACATCCAACATGGTGGATAAAGATGTATGTCTGTACTCTCTGACCTCAGTATTCTTTACGACGATCAGGTTTTTCCAGTTTGAATGACGGGTAGCGTAGAGGAAGCTGGAATTCAGGAGAAAACTATGCCATTGTAAAACGCATTCCAGATCTGCTCAGCAGGGTTAAGCTGAAGCAACTTTACAAGCACATGAAGGGGCTAATGTCCATGCGTGTGAATCCTCATACTCAAGTTATTAAGATTACTCTTGGATATTTTGCATCTTTTAATTAGGATTATGGAACATTATGCTTCTAGAAAATGTGGCCTCCTGGTCCAACTATAAGTTGGTAGTCATTTAGTTGAATAGGGATAAACTTGCAATACCAGCCATTGCACTTGGATGAGGGTGACGCTTTTTCTGGAAATAATTCAATGAACCATTAACTAGGTTTAGAGAGGACAACGTGTGAGGCATCATCCACGCCAATCACCAATAAATGGGGTTGCACAGGAATTTTTGCTACTTAATTTTCTCAGGTATGCAACACTGCTGAGAATCAAAAGCCATCAATTTGGAAAGATGTTTAAAAGTGCTACAACTTAGTTATAAGGTTTCCTTTAATCTATAGATTAGCTACTAACAGGGGTTGCTTCTTCAGGTGACTATGCAGACCCAGTCTGCAGAAGCCTGTTGTTCTCTACAGATGTCACCTGAACAGAAAAAAACAGCACCTCCCCAATTGTCACCTGAACAGAAAAAAACAGCACCTCCCCAAGTGTCACCTGAACAGAAAAAAACAGCACCTCCCCAAGTGTCGCCTGAACAGAAAAAAACAGCACCTCCCCAAGTGTCGCCTGAACAGAAAAAAACAGCACCTCCCCAAGTGTCGCCTGTACAGAAAAAACCGGCACCTCCCCAAGTGTCGCCTGTACAGAAAAAACCGGCACCTCCCCAAGTGTCGCCTGTACAGAAAAAACCGGCACCTCCCCAAGTGTCGCCTGTACAGAAAAATCGGCACCTCCCCAAGTGTCGCCTGTACAGAAAAACTGGCACCTCCCCAAGTGTCGCCTGTACAGAAAAACCGGCACCTCCCCAAGTGTATTGGATTGCTACACTATTGCATACTTCCCTTCTATGAGCTAAAATGTGCATGGACCATGACGTGAAATGTTTATAAAAGTTTAAAAGATGCCATTTACAATTTGCATACTTGTAAGAAAAGTATGTCCGCTGCTTCATTTTGGCATGCACGCATTGCTCAGCATTTATGTAACTTCTCAGCATTTTGCCTAGTGGATTTCTGGCTGCTTTTTTTGTGTATTTCAGCTGACCATCTTACTTGCAGCTTATCCTGTGGTGAAAATACCTCAATGAACCACATTAGTCATGAATTTTCTTCCAGATCTTAAGGCTTTTAAACCACAGGCTCTTGCCTATGTTGCTAGTAAAGCAAAAATATATATTTAAATTTCAGAGTGAAGATGAAATATTTTACTATCCTGGTCTAAATATCCCTGCTACTCTCTTTTTGTCAGTGTAAAATTGGGGGGGGGGGGGGGGAAACAACAGCTTTGCCTTAAGCCCTGGCACTCTACGTCTCCATAAAGTGTGGCTTGCTGTGTTACTGAGCGACCATTTTATGGTGTGCCTAAAGCCCATGTAGGGTATAGACTTTCCTGTGTATTAAAGGCCCAGTCGTTTGACACTGGCTTCAGTTGTGGCCTAGAAGAAGACAGTGGGGTCCCCAGAAGGGTTGCTGACAATGTTCAGCTTTTGTTACACAAGTAATGTGCACGTTATGCAGCTCACACTTTTCTGTAATCCAAGAAGAAGAAAATACTTTGGATTGAATACTGTGGAACATTTTTCAATCCTTTCTTTGTTTGGATACGTTTCTTCTCTTTGGTTAAAAATTACTTCCTTTATCACTGACTAATTTGATCAATTTTCACTTTATCTTATCATGGGATGGCATTAGGATCTTTGGAACCAATTATTAGTTTTCCATAGAGACTCAAGTTACAATGGTTTCAACATACAATGGCCATCCCGGAGCTAATCAATATTGCCTTGAGCGACCATTTGTTTTATACAGAGTCAATATTTGACTTTTTTTTTTTTTTTTTTTTTTTTAAAGGGGATTATTCCATGAATTAAAAACTCTTATTTACATATCTGGAGGACTTTCTTCCCTTTCTGTGGACAGGCAGCAGTTTGTCACATGAGACCTTCAAGCACCTGCATCTCACATGATGCATTACAATTGGCTCTTGTTAACCCCTTCTTTCCCTGCATAGAAAATAGCTCCTCACATGTAGCCCCAGAGATACATATGGTATGTAATAACTCTATAAATACATCTCCACTGTTTAGAGAAATATAGCTATATATCTCTATGGATTTAGAAGTAGGAATGAATGGTGTCTGAGCCACTTCACCTTCTTCTCTGAGGAATCGGGGAAGATAAGGAGCATGTTGGTCCACTTCTGAATGCAGGAGAAGTTGGACCAGAAAGATGGCCAGCAGGGGTTGCGGATATCCATACTCGGACAGTTAGTGTTAGGATTCTGTCTGACATGGACACAGACTCTCCTTATCTCAGGATTAATGTAAAAGTAAAAATTGGATAGCATATAGTACATGACGAACTTAGAACCAGCCATATACCTCACATGTATCCAGAGATCTTCCCATTTATTGGTCCAATTGTGCTGCTAGATTTATTTCAATTTTAGATTTATCTGTGTGGGATCTTTCTCAGGGGTGTGTCCTTTTTAGGCTGGGTTCAGACCTGAGCGTTTTACAGCGCGTTCCTACGCGCTGTAAAACGCACAACAGGCAAGAACCAATGATTCCCTATGGGAATGGTTCTCACCTGGGCGTTTTACAGCGCGTACGATCGCGCTGTAAAACGCCCGACGCTCAAACAAGTGCTTGAGCTTTTTTTTGGGCGTTTGTCGCGCGTTCCCGCACATAGAAATTCGGGAACGCGCGACAATGTGTGAACGGCAATCTCTGTATGCGCGATTGTAAACGCCCGTACAATCGCGCATACAGAGCGCTCGTTTCCGAACGCTCAGGTCTGAACCCAGCCTTACTGAAGGATGAAACTCGGCATGTGCTTCCATCTCAGTGAGCAGGACATGGCAATTAGAAAAAGAGCAGACAGCAGGTGGCGATATACAGATGGATACTAGTGAATAACTCTCTATACAAAATTCTTAACTATATGCAATTACAAAGCTATTCAGATCCTGGTGCTGGTTTGAAAAAAGTAGAATTTTTTTAAAACAAATTATGGGACAACCCCTTTTAAGGAGATGAGCATTGCCCCAAAGTCTGTATACAAAGCCAGTACCTCCCCTAAATGATGTTCCAGGCTCTTAAATTCTCTACCTTCATTTATTACATATCTAAAGAGTTCTTTGCTCCTTTTTAATTCTTGAACATTAATGTATACACCAAGTCATCACACTTCACACTGGCCTACATCTACAATTCTACAAGAATGTCAAACGTAGCCTTCAGAAATTCCAGCTGTCATGTAGTGTATCCTAAAGAAAACATCTTGTGCTGACATTAACATGCAAAAGAGACACAAATGTCTGTATGAATGATTTATTCATAGACAAAATGGCTGCCAGTGCTTCAGTAGACCTTGTATGAAAATGTGCTCCGGTATGCACGTCTTCATCAACCATCAAATGGACGTTTTAGAGCTGTATTAAATATGGTGAAGCCTTCAACTTTGCAACGCTTGCTTTTCTTTATGACCCACATACATATATAACATTGAGAACCTACTGTAGAAAGAACTGTTGCCATAGAAATAAAAAGACCGTCGCTGGAAATAAGCAAGAAAAAGCCACTGCAGTATTACATATGTCATGTATTTTGTCAGTAAGGCTCGCTGCACACGGGTGTGGCTTTACATACATAGGAGATCATTTATTAGACGCCAAACTTTACGGTATATCTGTTGCAGATTTAGTCGCAAAGGCCGTGCCTCTACATAACTTAGGCGCATTATGTGCCAGCGCATAGGCTATTAAGACTGGCGTCTAAAACACCGGTCTCAATAAATTACCCCAATATTTTACACACTGATTTTCTTGCAGATTTTTCTGTTTCCTCCCCAAATCCGCACCTTTCTACAGATTCTTATGAAAATTTGCTCTACTCTCACCACGCAAATAATCCTCAACATGTGCAGGCACTCTTGGAGTATGTTCAAATAGCTTTTTTTATTTAGATTATTATTTTTTTTTTTAAACACACGGTTTCTGTAGAAAACCATACTAAATCTGCGCTGAAACTGTCTCGCATTGTTTTCAAGGGGAGGCCGCACTGCAGTTCATGCGGCCAAGGATTTTTTTTCTGCGCGGTTTTCCAGACAAGTCCATCCTTGGTGCAGTTACTACACTGACTTCTTGGAAAGCCACAGCAGAATCCTGCGCACGGTTTACCTTCGTTCAGAGGAGCCAAACCGAGCATGGGATCGCACCGTTCAAAATGAAAACCTGCGAGATATGCATTGGATTTTGATGCAGTAAGAATCCGTCGTGTGAACATGCTAAGCTTTACATGCGGGTGTAGCGGCGTGGTGGGATTTGTCCTTTATTTATCACACTTGAATGTTCTAGTTTGCACGTATTTACATCATGATATCATGGGACACATTTCTTCATACAGTCATGGGGACAAATGCTGTGAAAAAATCCTTTATTTGATCAATGTATGACATTATAATTATTATATGTATTTATTTATTTTGACTGCCAGGAACAGGGAGACCTTGTATACGAGGTCCCTGATCTCTTCTTTAGAAAGCTTGCAATTACTATATAATTCTTTGTGTCATGGTAAGAGTAATTAGAAGGTAGCATGCTACGCCAAAGAACTGTATCGAATACCCTGTTATTTGTTGTTACAGTATCATTTCTAAAACCATTGAAATCCAAAAGGCAAACCTTTGAGGCATAAAATACTAGGCACCCTTCTTCCACCAAGGTGTTATTCAGCAGAAAACAATTATACTCCAGGTCGGTCTACAGTAGTACTGAAGACTTCTAAACAGGATCCACACTTATTTTTGCATAAATCGGCAGTACATGAAGCGTAGTAATAATTTAGTGGACCCTTCACATTGCTGCAGTAGTACGCACATTCCCTGCCTGTAGGTTCCCTGTAAACTTTCTTTAGTCGACAAGAAATCTCTCTGCAGAGGTTGAGGGGTATAAGGGGTATGCAGCTGCAGTCTGTCCCTCAGTTTTAGGCCTCTTTCACACTACAGTATGTTGCATTCAGTGTTTTGCGTTCCGTTTTTCACGGATCCGTTGTTCCGTTTTTTGCTTCCGTTGTGGTTCCGTTTCCGTTCCGTTGTTCCGTTCCGTTTTTCCGTATGGCAAATACAGTATACAGTAATTTCATATTAAAAATTGGGCTGGGCATAACATTTTCAATTGATGGTTCCGCAAAAAACGGAACGGATACGGAAGACATACGGATGCATTTCCGTATGTGTTCCGTTTTTTTTGCGGCCCCATTGACTTGAATGGAGCCACGGACTGTGATTCTCGGCCAAATATAGGACATGTTCTATCTTTTCAACGGAACGGAAAAACGGAAATACGGAAACGGAATGCATACGGAACACATTCCGTTTTTTTGCGGAACCATTGAAATGAATGGTTCCGTATACGGACCGTATGCGGAACGCAAAAAACGGACCGTATACGGAACGCAAAATACTGTAGTGTGAAAGAGGCCTTAGGGTAAACAGCATGATTTGACTTCGCACCAGAAAAAGCCCACCCACTCAGCAAGCGTAGAAAGAGTTATAGAAACAGGAGAGGGCAGAAACAATTCTAGACATGCCTCTTAAAGGTTATGCCCGGCCCATATTGCTCATGTGTTTGGTGATTAATAAGTTACTGCTTCCATTTCGGATCCGCAAAAAACTGATTGCGTATGGAAACCATACGTATGTTTTGTGGAATAACGAAACGGAAGATGACTTAAATCAGAGAAAAAAAACTGATACGGAACAGCGGATACGTGAAAACGGACCGCAAAACAACGGTTGTGTGCATGAGCCCTAATAATGCTTTATAATGCTGTGTGTCTCTGCCCAACATCATATGTAATGATTTGTACTGACACCTCGTTCACTGATACGTCATTGATAAAGGTGTTTGCCGTCACTAATCAAAAGTGAATGGCTTAAAAAGAAAATGACAAAACTATTATTCTAATAATAATACTAATAATATCAACATTAAAATAGAATTATCCCCTAACACAAGGGCCGGTTTGGGTGGCTGATGTGTTGCAGGACGGATGCTCAATAGTTTTTGTGACCTACGCTGGGCACCACCACGTCCATACGGCAGCAGGGAACGCCGATCCTCTCTGCTAGTTGGGCGCCTCTGCATATAATGCCCTCCGTGCTCCTGATGAGAAGTTTGCTCTAGAATAGTGTTACTAGGCAGGGTCATAATTGCAGCTCAGCAGAGGGGGGTTTGTGGGGGATTTAATTTGTGCAGATCCCTTCTATTACCTACAGGGACACCCCGTATGTGTATTGATGTGGTCAAGGTACTGGGATCCCATATATACAAGAATCCCAACCTAACTTCTCACTTTGGTTTGTGAGTGTGCCGTTCTGCCGTATGGACGTGGTGGTGCCCAGCGTAGGTCACGAACACTATTGAGCATCCGTCCTGCTGCACATCAGCCACCCACCCAAACCAGCCCTTGTTAGAATTATCCCCTAACAAATTATAAATATATTTTAATGTTGATATTATAATAATAATTTAGTTATTTTCTTTTTCAAGCCGTCTAGCACTTTTCAGTCTTTCAGTACTGACACATTGCCATCAGAACAATACATTACAGTTGAGGTTGGGCAGAGACACACAGCATTATAACTCTGTGTGTTTTCCGGTCAATGGAGCAGAGTTCACATTGGGAATTTACGCTCCCACACGGCACGTTTTTCACAACTCAAACTGCCCTTATGGTGCCCTTAGGCTGCACGTTATGTGCGTTCTAGTCTGACAGGTTGTGCTTCTATTATTTTGCAGTTTTGTCAAGATTCTAGGATCCGTTTTATCAAGACCTATATGGCTCTCTGTATATGTGTGCAAATGAACTGCTATTAGACAATTAATACACCTTTTTGTTGTTTTACTGCTAGTTTACTTTTAGTTCCTACGCATTTGATTCAAACTGAAATTTGCTCTTCCTGCACCGGCCCCTAGTGAGTGCTTGGCTTCTGCTACTACGCAGCATTCAATGTGAAGAGGCATGACTTCAGGGTAAAGCATGAAGGAGGGATAGAGAGCAGCCAGTAGGTATGATTAGAGAGTACATTGCAGACTACTATGCCTAAGATTCATGTTGCCCAGAGAGCAATGCTAATGGGTATAAAAATTGCAAGATTTGGGGTGTGGACCTGCAGTGGTA
The DNA here is from genome assembly GCF_014858855.1 of Bufo gargarizans. Taxonomy (NCBI): domain Eukaryota; kingdom Metazoa; phylum Chordata; class Amphibia; order Anura; family Bufonidae; genus Bufo; species Bufo gargarizans. The sequence goes on from NC_058084.1 coordinate 268,685,625, forward strand.
TTTGCTGTATACATTTGCAAATTCCAATGTGTTGCTCTCTCCCTTAGGGTCCATTCACACGACCGTATATTTCTGTCCGCATATGTTCCGCAATTCACACACTGTGTGCTCTCCACATCCGTACTTCCGTTCTGTGGCCCCGCAAAAAAGATAGAACTTGTCCGATTCTTGTCCGGACAGGAATAGGCATTTCTACACAGGAGAAGGAGGTTGCGATCTACAAAATGTGGAATGCACGTGGCTTGTATCCGTGTTTTGCGGACCTGCAATTTGCAGATCACAAACTGATATGGCCGTCTGAATGAACTCTTATGCTGCCAAATCCTGCTTCTTGGCCTTTCATTTCTACTGCTTTTCCCTTCTTGCTGATATGTACTTTATGATCTTTAGCCATCTTATTTGCACAAAATATTGTATAATGTAAAATCTAAAATGTTTGTAATGTGGTCTCATAACTTTTTTCTTTTGCTATATGGCTGTTGGCAACAAGGAAGGTTGCTCCTAGTGAACTATAAAATAATAGAAATGCTACAGTGTTGATTAGTCTAGAAGTGTTGAAACCTAGGAGACTTGAAGTACATGGGCCCCAATGCAAAATCTGTAACTTAGTCCACCAACTACTACACATCATTCACAGTACTGGTCTCCTCATATGGACAGGAGGACCTTGGGGCCCACAGGTTCTACTTCCCCTTGGTTACACCCCTCATTTAATGTAGAATTTGCAGGTAAGGGAAATATGTATTTAGGGTACTTTCACACTAGCATTATTCTTTTCCGGCATGGAGTTCCGTCATAGGGGCTCAATACCGGAAAAGAACTGATCAGTTTCTATCCCCATGCATTCTGAATGGAGAGAAATCCGTTCAGGATGTCTTCAGTTCAGTCTTTTTGGATTCTATCTCTGTCCAAAATTCTGGAACACTTGCCGGCATGCCGGATCCGGCATTTTTTTTTCCCATTGACATGCATTAATGCCGGATCCGGCCCCGAGTGTTTTGGCAAAATGGATCCGGCATTGCGGTCTGCGTATACTCGCACCGCAAAAAAATGTGAAAAAAATTAATTCCGGATTCTTTTTTCCGGATGACACCGGAAAGACAGATGCGGCATTTCAATGCATTTGTCAGACTGATCAGGATCCTGATCCATCTGACAAATGCCATCAGTTTGCATGCATGCGACAGAACTGCCTGCCGGAATCCTCTGCTACAAATGTGATAGTACCCTTATACTGTATCTTTGCCATCAACAAAATATCATGCAAAGGTACAAACGTAGGTGTTTGGTCCCCTGAAGACTAAACGAGTCCCCAAAAGTAGATCTGAATTAATTAATGCAAATCATTACTCCGAGGAAGCCTGCTGTAGCCAGTAAAAGAAACTTTGGCCCTGATTTATCAAGGCCGGCGTGTGCTATGTTGGCCTTGATGAGGGCTGTCCTTCCAGAGGAGGCACAGGCCTCGTCATAAATTTCCTGCCTCCTCCAGCTCTGGAATGAAATATATGGCAGCTAGGAGCTACAGTTGATGTGATTCAGTATTTCCGGGCTGATGGCCCCATCCTCCCCACGTCCCCTTTTTCGTAGACTTGTCAAAGGCAGCGTACAATCTGGAGGTCTTTTGGCTTTTCTTCTCCAAAAAGAGGTGTAAGAGGAATGATGAATTTGCCCCTTTAATTCTAAAAGTCCAGAGGCTAGCGTTTCTCCGTTGGCTGAATAACGGCACAGTTGAGATTAATATTTAGACTAAATAAAGTCACTCCAGGAATGTATTTGAAATACTTTGGAATTTGTCCCACATGTTATTTTTGTCTAGATGAAATTGTGCTCTTAAATTTCAATATTGTATAATAAAGTAGAGGTCACACATTTCTCAGCGGCAGACACTGTCAGCCAACAAGATAAGCTAAATGTGAGGCTTTCTTCCTGGCTCACCACAAGAATGGTAAATGCTGTAGAAGGCCATGTGTGGAACATGTCGTTTCCAATGAATCTGCATTCTGTTCCAATTACAAAGCACCAGTACAATGTGATTAACATCATCCGGCGTTCTGGAGGCATTGCAGTTCTCCAGATTTCAGACAAGTCTAATAAATTCTGACTTGACATTAAATAATCTTGATTGTGTCTGGTTTGTGAAAGAAATTATTATTTTTAGTCTTTTTAACATGAGCCAATCAGTGCTATACTATAGCTGTTTCTGTTTAGATAGAAATCTTCCTGAAGAGTTTACACAAATCAACATTTTGCATTGATCAGTACGTATGTTGGATTTAGTAGAAATAGATCTGTTTTGAATGGCCCCTAAAAGGGGTTTTGCCATTTTAGCAAATGGCATTTATTATGCAGAGAAAGTTTCCATGGTTATGACCACCCTGCAGTCCAGCCTTGGTGGTCGTGCTTACACACTATACAAAAAAGCACTAGCCTATGTGAGCACTCCCATGGTCCCAGCCACCAGAAAGGCTGTCATTTTTTCCTGTACAGTGCAAGCACGGCCACCACTGATGGATTGCAGGTCGTAACCATGGAAACAAGCAGTGTATAATGTGGTAAAATGAATCCAGCCAGCAAAAGAAGCAATCTGGACAATCGCAATACATTAGTAAGTGCTTTGTATTAACTTTCTCTACATCATGAATGGATGCGGACAGCACACATATAAAATTCGTGCAGGGCTGGGACAAGGTCCACCACCAACAGAGGCTGAGCTGCCCAAGTGCGCCCCACCCTCCCCCCCCCCCCCAACTTGTGGAGTCTTTACTAAATACTTACTGTTGTAATCACACATAAATATGCACAGTTTAATGTACCGATTAACTATAGCTGTAAACAAATACACAACCTCTGCAAAAACAAGTCATATAAGACAATAACCACATAATCTTAATATAAATAAACATAATGCTGTCAACAAGACAGAATAAAAACTAGCAAGTTTTGCAGGGGTACGGGTAGATGGGGTGGTAGGACAAGGGCTGATGGGGGAAGGGGGGCTGGGTTAGATCATCTAACCTCCTCCATCTACCCCACCAGACATTTAGATGTTATTTATTCCTGCAGCTCTAATGCTCTGATGATCACTGACCAGTCGATGACCCCCCGCCATTTAGATATGTATGTTTGTTATTAATCATCATCCACAGTATCCATGGTTACAACCACCCTGTAATCCATCAGTGGTGGTCGTGCTTGCACACTACAGGAAAAATGTCAACCTGTCTGGTGGCCGGGACTGGTAATTTTTTCTATAGTGTACAAGCACAGCCATGCTCCTGGACTGCAGGATGGTCGTAATCATGGAAACTTTCTCTGCTTAATAAATGCTATTTTCTGAAGTGGCAAAACCCTTTTAAAGGGGTTGGGCACTTCATCCTAAAGTGCTGGTCAACTTACTAATGTACATGAGTTAATCAGTGGCATTGTCCCCCACTGAGATGCACCACCCCTTGTCTATGTTGGCTTTCCTATTTACTCGACCATCTGATTCCCAACATGATCTCAGCTGGAGAGCACTTGGCCACTCACACCGCACCTTTTATGCCAGGTATCTTGGTATCTCTCTTTACACAGCACTCCAGTTCCAACATGGCAGCTTAAGGGGCTAGTGAGCAGACCTATCCATCCACTGACTCCAATGAAAAACATTGCACATGGTATGGGTTTTATAGCACATGTGCAGAGTGTTATTCAGTGAAGCACACTGATCAATGGGTCTGGTCACGTGCCTGGGTCTGGTAAATGGGGATGCCGGCATACTGCGCAAAACAGTGTAGCAATGCTCCGTGAGGGACAGTGGCACTGATGAGCTTATTAAACTACATTAGTAACTCCCTCCTACACATTACACTATTGCTGGTCCTGGCGACCCAACAATTTTCAACAGGACCACCTGACACTCTGTGTATGGGTGCTCCTGACCTCATCTATTGTGGAGAGAAGGATCAAGTGCTTGGAATTTTAACGCCCAATACTTTTGTTCTCCCAAGAGATAAGCAGTCACCAAAGGTGTCAGCAGCTTTATTACGTCTCTTCACTGAAATTGCATACATGCTCGGCTGAACTGTCTGTATGTGTATGGAGGATTCAAGTGAGATGGATTTTGAAGGTGTATGGTCACCTTTACTACTGTTTGTAGCATTTTTGTAAATTATAAGAAAAAAAGTGGCCAACACCTTTCAAAGGTAATTCCCATCAGTTGACATTTTCTTAACCTGTCAACATTTTCATCTACTGCCTTATGGAAGGATGCTAGGGACAACTTGTCTTGATCCCATTAATAGCTTGGACATGAGGATATTGCTTTTCTAGCCCTTGTAGAAAACATTGTTGTATCCAGCACTTGTCGCCTTTATAAAACGGTAACCTTTACTTAATTCATCTAAAAACACCAAATTCGTTATTACAGGAGCATTAGGCTACCTGCACACGTTTTTATATTTGTATGCAGAAAGTTCAAATTAAATCTGCACAAAAACCACTCCGAAATCTGCACGGTTTATTATCTATATATCAAATCATTAGATTAATATTTACCGATTCCTTTCTGCGCAGGGTCTTCCACCCAGTTGCATGCACTACTTTTCTCATTCGGATGCATTTACTACTATACAGCTGAACATGAAAAGAAGTGCACACATCCAGTTAAGACCCAGAAGGAAGACCCTGCAGTCTGTGGAAGTGCAGTGGGGATGGTGGTTTCAACTGGGCGAGAGACTGTTAAGTATTAACCCAACAATCTTCCTTCCACGGAGCATTAGAAAGAACTGTTTTTATAAATGGCACAGAGAACCCCTGTAACCTTCTCTGTTGTATTTTCCCAGTCATAATCAGGGCCGTCTTTACCAAGGGGCAAAAGGGGCAGCTGCCCTGGGCCCAGTTGCTCCTGGGGGGCCCAAGGTAGCTGCCTCTTGAGCCCTGCTAGCTACTGCCCCTGGTGTCAGGCTGTCGGCTACATAGGCATCATGATCGTACTGTGTTAATGATCTTAATTCTAGGACCTTAATGAGTTTTGCTCTAGGACCTTAATGACATCATTACCATGTGACCAGTAACCTAGCAATTACTGGTCACATGGCTATGAGGTCATCACAGGTCCTGCTGAGTGTTGCAGAAGTTAACTGTGGAGCTTTTTTGTGCAAAGATTACATCAGAAAAAGGTGACAGGGGCTGTTATGTTAATATCCTGTATAGTGGTGGGCTGTATACTGTGTGGTGGGCTGTATACTGTGTGGTGGGCTGTATACTGTGTGGTGGGCTGTATATTGTGTGGTGGGCTATATATTGTGTAATGGGCTGTATACTGTGGGGGGGGGGGGGTGGCCTGTATACGGTGTGGGGGGGCCTGTATACTGTGTGGTGGGCTGTATACTGTGTGGTGGCTGTATACTGTGTGGTGGGCTGTATACTGTGGGGGGCCTGTATAGTGTGGGGGGGGGCCTGTATAGTGGGGGGGGGGGGGGGGAGTGCTATACTGCTGTACTGTATAGTGTAGGGGGCTGTATCGTGTATAGTGTGGGGTGCTGTATACAGTGAGGTGTTGTATACCGTGAGGTGCTGTATACTGTGGGCTGCTATACTGCTCTACTATATACTGTGGGGTACTGTATAGTGTGGGGTGCTATACTGCATACTGTGGGCTGCTGGGTGCATTGTAATACTAGGGTGAGCCGAGCCCTGGTCTCCTTCCTGCAGAGCGGTGCCCACTTCCAGCCTGAGCCCAGAGCACTGATCCTGAGCCGCTGGAGTCTTCAGAACTGGAAATATTCACAGTCATTCACTGTACTCTACCAGATGTGTGGATTTTTTGTGTGTGTGTTGTGGTGGAGGGCGTGATTGCATGCTAGGGTATGGGAAGGCGGGATCCAGGGGGCCCAACTAAATTTTGCCCAGGGTCCAATCAATATTAAAGACGGCCCTGGTCATAATGTAATAAAATCTATGGTATAGATGTTTTTCTAAGATGCTCTGTTATTGGGGTCGTAGTAAAGAAGAATATTAATGCAGATTTTAAAGCCGGTTTTTTCTATGCTTTGTAAATGCTATTATGAACGAGCTGATGGCAAGATGGCAGCCCCCATAATATTCAGAAAACAGAATAAAAAAAATCTGTAATCAGAAATTAAAATCAGATTAGGAAAAAAGGAGATGTGTCACTATCTAGTTTTAACCAGCAGATAACATTTTTGGTAACACATTTTCTTTAAATTGGGGCTTTGTAATTAGAGATGAGCGAATTTCATATTTTTAAATTTGTTCACACTTCGTTTGGTGGTAAAAGAAGAATTGCGCTATGGATTCCGTTGCCACGGACCATAACGCAATTCTATGACGGAATGCATAACAGAATGCCTTTAGAAGAGGCATTCCGTTATTCATTCCGTCATAATAGAAGTCTATGGGCTGCATAATGGATCTGTCCCGTTTTCGTTATGCAGGAGAGGACTCCCCTGCATCACGGAAACGGAACGGATCAGTTTTGCAGCCCATAGACTTCTATTATGATGGAATGAATAACTGCCTCTAAAGGCATTCCGTCATAGAATTGCATTATGGTCCGTGGTAACGGAATCCATAACGCAATTCTGCTTTTACCACCAAATGAAGCGTAAACGAATTTCATAACGTGAAATTTGCTAATCTCTACTTGTAATGACCAGTGGAGGGAGAATCCATACAGAAGGGCAGAAGCAGCTATAGAAGACAGCTCCATCTACTGGGCTAAGTTTAGTGGGACACATGCTTGGAATAAGGTATTGACTATAGATGTGTAGAAAACGTAATCTTCATACTATTGGGAGTTTTGTTACAATGATAAAATATGGTTTTCTGGTGTAATAAGTGCATTATTAGACCACCCGATACTCCGACATGATATATGGGTTAACAGAGGCATTACCCATTACCTTTAAAGTTGTAATTAATTAACAGTGCCCATACAGCCTAGGTGCGCAAAGTGCGGTTTCTAGCACATTTATAAAAGAAAGGCCCCACCTAGCCTTACAGAGTCAGACAGATTTAACTTCTGGAACATAGCTAGAAAGCCTACTGTGAACCCATGCAGGAAGTCTCAAAACATCTAAAAACATAAAAACTATAGATCTCTCACCTCCGCTAAAGCCAGGGTTCAGTAAAAGCACAGACAGTTTGGGTAGTGATGTTGAATAAATGCTAATTTCACAAATATAAAAAAACCTGGGTGATCCCCAGCTTTTTGTGCTAAGGGTTTATAGACCCATAAGCTAGAAGCTGAAGTGTGGATTACACAGGTCCCACTTTTATTTTTTATTTTTTTTCCCTCCAAAGAATTGTAACTCCCGTGTTCTAACAACTGTTTTCATTCAGACACCTTGGTAGGTTTCCATGCTTGAGTTTCAGGCTCTATCTTAAAGGGTTTTTTTCGAAGAAAATTTTTATTTTCAGCAAGTGCCCACAGCCTTCCACTGAAACAGAAGATTCATGCTTGCCTGCTCCACTAACCTCGCTGTCTCAATCTTCCGGTCCACAAAATGTTTTCTTCCAGTGGTGCATAGACATCAGGGGCGGACTGGCCATAGACCCTACAGGGAATTTTCTAGGTGGACCGATGCCCAAAGTGTCACCCAAGCCCTCTTCACTGACACTGGAGGAACTATGGGGGTCATTATTAGAGGATGTCCGACAGCATGCTGAAGATGGGGCTGGCTTGGCGTTGTGGACCCTAAGCCCCCTGCTCCATATGTATATTAGAGACAATTGGAGGAGATCCAAATGTGGCAGCTATTGATAGCCTCTGCAGAGGGACTGCTTCTGGGGAGGTATTTTGTGCTGCATTGTGGTATTTGACTCTGTGGAATGGTATTGTGTTTTGCACTATGATATTACTGATCGCGCCGACTTGTTGTGCTTCACCTTCTGTCACTTTGGACCCAGCTACAATATTGGGGGCTACTTTTAGTTTTTTTTCACAGGGCCACTATAAGTTCCCTGTCCACCCCTGATGGGCATGGTTACATGCATTGCTCCAGCCAATGACTGGCTTCAGCAGTGATGTGGCCAAAAGCAGCACATGACTGCTGAAGCCAGTCTGGCTGGAGAGGTGTATGACCGACCGTGCTCATGCACTGCCGGAATAAAAGAGTACAGGGACCGGGAGATGGAGACAGCCGAGGCAACGCAGAGGATAGGAATGGTATGTATAAATCCTCTGTTTCAGAGGGCAGGCTGCAGGCACTCGCTGAAAAAAATCATTATTCCTTGTAAAAGGACCTTAAAAAAACAAAAAAACTTTAAAGACTGACAATCAGGCCATTTATTGGGGATGAACATTTGTATTAACGCTTGTTCACGATATTTGGACCTATGTTAAGGTGCCAGCAATTATTTAATTAATGAGCAAATGTTCCTTCATCGAGTGATGGTGTGTTTCGGCCAGCACTAGTGTTGATCAAGCATACTCTGCCGAACACCATTTAGACTCTAGCATCGCAATGCTCAGCCGAACACCTCATGTGCTCAAGGGAGATGCTTGAGTCAGTATATTTAAATCAAATTTAGCCTCTTTCTGAAATGTTTCTGCCAGGATTTGAACTCACAACCTTCTTCATTTGAGTCAAGAACCTTAACCACTCAGCTATTAATCTGAATGATAAACTGTGTCAGAAAAACCTCATAGTAGTTTGTCATATAGTAAGTATTCATTTACAGCAGAAGTATAATTTTATATTTAACTGCATGCAGGTTAACATGCAGGTCTATAGTGTAGTGGTTAAGGTTCTTGGCTCTAATGTAGAAGGTTGAGAGTTCAAATCCTGGCAGAAAAATTACAGAAAGAGGCTAAATTAAATATATTATATAATTTTTGTAATTGTAAAAAATGTATGGCACAAAATGAATAAATGTGTAATTACCGTATATACTTGAGTATAAGACGAGTTTTTTGGCACATATTTTTGTGCTCAAAAGGCCCCCTCGTCTTATACTCGAGTCTAGGTCTGTATTATGGCAACTTACATTGCCATAATACAGACCATGACGTGTTGGGAGCCGGAGAAGCTGTTACTTGCCTTTTTTACAGCTGCTCCGGTCAGCTCCCAGCACGTCCGCGCGGCACCTCTGTTAAGCTCCCAGTGTAAATCTCGCAAGACACGTGGACCGCGAGATTTACACCGGCAGTAACGGCCCCTGGACAGCCCCCCCTCCATGGCCAAGTATGAAGTAGGGAGGGGTACTTTCTTGATTGCGAAAATTCGCAAAAAAATCGCATTCAAATTTTCACATAAAAATTTGCATGGACTGGTATTTTCCCAAAAATAGAATTTTATTGGTACGGTATCTATTTTTATTTTTGAAATTTACCAGTAGCTGCTGCATTTCCCACCCTAGTCTTATACTCGAGTCAATAATTTTTCCCATTTTTTGGGGGGTAAAATTAGGGGCCTCGGCTTATACTCGGGTCGGCTTATACTCGAGTATATGCGGTACAAAAAAATTATAAATTAAATATATTTTCATACTTGGAGTGTAACATAGTATATAAGGCTGAAAAAAGACATTTGTCCATCCAGTTTGGCCTGTTATCCTGCAAGTTTATCCAGGGAAAGGCAAAATACTCCCTGGGAGGTAGAAGCCAATTTTCCCCACTTTAGGGGAAAAAAATTCCTTCCCGACTTCAATCAGGCAATCAGTATAACTCCCTGGATCAACGACCCATCTCTAGTGGCTATAGCCTGTAATATTATTGCACTTTTTAAATACATCCAGGCCCTTCTTGAACTCTTTTAGTGAACTCCCCATCACCACCTCCTCAGGCAAATAGTTCCATAGTCTCACTGCTCTTACCGTAAAGAATCCTCTTCTATGTTTGTGTACAAACCTTCTTTCCTCCAGACTCAGAGGATGTCACCTTGTCACAGTCCTGGGGATAAATAGATGATGGGAGAGATCTCTGTACTGACCCCTGATATATTTATTCAAAGTTTTTAGATCTCCTCTAAGTCATCTTTTATCTAAAGTAAATAACCGTAATGTTTATAATCTTTCAGGGTACTGTAGTACCCCCATTCCAGTTATTACGTTACAGCTCTGCTATGTCTGCTTTATTCACAGGATCCCAGAACTGTACACAGTACTCCATGTGTGGTCTGACTAGTGATTTGTAAAGTGGTAGGACTATGTTCTCATCACGGCCATCTATGCCCTTTTGATGCAACCCATTATCTTATTGGCCTTGGCAGCAGCTGCCTGATACTGGTTTCTACAGCTTAGTTTGCTGTTCACTGAAATTCCAAGGTCCTTTTCCATGTCAGTGTTACCCAGTGTTTTACGATTTAGTATGTACGGGTAACTTGCATTATTCCTTCCTTTTTTGCATAACCTTACATTTGTCATTGTTAAACCTCATCTGCCACTTCTCTGCCCAAGCCTCCAATCTATCCAGATCCATCTGTAGTAGTATACTGTCCTCCTCCATGTTAATTACTTTACCCAGTTTAGTGTCATCTGCAAAAATGTATATTTTACTGTGCAAGACTTCTACAAGATCATTAATAAATATATTGAAGAGAATAGGGCCCAATACTGACCCCTGAGGTACCCACTAGTGACAGTGACCCAATCTGAGTGTGTACCATTAATAACCACCCTCTGTTTTCTATCATTGAGCCAGTTGCTTACCCACATACTGACATTTTTTCCCAGTCCGAGCATTATCATTTCATATACTAACCTTTTATGTGGTACAATGTCAAATGCTTTGGAGAAGTCCAGATACACGACATCCATTTATTCACCTCTGTCAAGTCTAGAACTTACCTCCTCATAGAAACTGATTAAATTAGTTTGACATGACTGATCCCTCATAAAGCCATGCTGATATGGCGTTATTTGCTTATTTTCATTGACTGCTCCAAGATAGCATCTCTTAGAAAACCTTCAAACAGCTTTCCCACGACAGATGTTAACCTTACCAGCCTGTAGTTTCCGGGCTCTATTTTTGGACCCTTTTTGAATATTGGCACCACATTTGCTATGCGCCAATCCTGTGGAACACTCCCTGTCAGTATAGACTCTCTTAGGATACGGGGGGTGTATGCCATCTGGTCCTGGCAATTTGTCTAGCTTAATATTTTTAAGTTGCTGTTGTACTTCTTCCTCGGTCAGACAGGGCACTTTTAATGGGGAATTTACTTTTTACATTCTGCATTTCATCCGACAGTTTATATGTTTAAATGTAGCTTTTTTGAAGTTTTGGTATTTTTGTTCCTCCCCGACGAAACACTCTTTTGAATGATAATTGGAAGGTTATTACTTTATGGTCACTATTTCCCAGGTGTCCCCCAACCTGCACATCTGTTGTTCTGTCAGGTCTATTGGTTTATACTAAGTCCAGTATGGCCATCCCCCTAGTCGGGTCCTTATTGCCAAGAACCTGTTTCCTTTATGAGATATACAAGATTCAGTTTCCCAGTCTATATCTGGGTAGTTGAAATCCCCCATAATAACCACCTCATTATGATTTGCCACCTCGTCTATCTAGTTTAGTATTAGATTTTCTATGGATTCTGGTATATTAGGTGGTTTATAGTAAACTCCTATTAGTAATTTTTTGACTCCATGTATTTCTACCCACAGTGACTCCACATGTTCATGTCCCTCATTTATATCTTCTCGGACTGTGGGCTTTAGACAGGACTTACATAAAGGCAGACCCCGACTCCTCTCCGGTTTTGGCAATCCTTTCTAAACAGACTATAACCCAGTCATAGCTATCTTCCAGCCATGTCTCAGTTATTCCCACTAGGTCATAGTCGTCCTCGCACATCACTAATTCCAGTTCTGCAGTTTTATTAGTCAGGCTTCTGGCATTAGTATACATACATTTAAGAGGTTTATGTATATTTTTTTTTACCCTCACTTTTCCTTCTAAACTTTTCTAGTACCTCCATCCATTCCTCCCCCAGTCCCATTACCTTGCCCTCGGTCTCTATCTGCACTATCTTCCCATCCTATACCCTCCCCCCATCCCCTAGTTTAAACACTCCTCCAACCTTCTAGCCATCTTCTCCCCCAACACAGCTGCCCCTTCCCCATTGAGGTGCAGCCCATCCCTATGATAGAGCCTGTAGCCAACAGAGAAGTCAGCCCAGTTCTCCAGGAACCCAAACCCCTCCTTCCTACACCAGTTCTTGAGCAACTTGTTAACCTCTCTAATCTCCTGCTGCCTTTCTTGTGTGGCTCATGGTACCGGTAGTATTTGGGAAAATACTACCTTTTGAGGACATTGCCCTAAGCTTTTGACCTAAATTTAGGATGCTCCACCGGCCTCTAACTTCGTCATTCGTTCCAATATGGACCATGACTGCTGGATCTTCAACAGCCCCTCCCAATAATTTGTCAACCCGATCCACGATGTGTCGAACTCGAGCGCCAGGAAGACAACACACCGTTCGACAATCCTGGTCTTTATGACAGATTGCCCTATCTGTACCCCTAATAATTGAGTCTTCCACTATTAATACCTGTCTGGCCTGCCCTGCTCTCCTGGTCCCCTGCTTACTGGAGCGGACATTCCCCTGACTGGCAGGGGAAGTGTCCAGCTGCAGCGGTGCTCTCCCTGAACTGACATCCTCCTCATCTGCCAACCGTGCAAACGTGTTGGGGTGTGTCAGATGCGGGCTAGCCTGCTTGGCACTCTTCCCTCTACCCTGATTTCTAACTGTTACCCAGCTAGCTACCTCACTTTCCTGAGCCTCCTCGCTACCACCCTCCCCCATATCTACCCCATAGAGTGCTTGCTCAGTGAGCAGCAAACTCTTTTCCAAATTGTCAACTCTTCTCAGTGTTGAAATTCGCCCGGTTAGATACTCTATGTGCAATTCCAAACGGGCAATTTGCTCACATTTTTAACAGATGTGCACCCTCAAACGGCTGTTCCAGGACTGCATACATTAGACAAGATGTACACTGGACTGCGCTGTCAATAATGGAACACATGCTAAATGGGGATTACAGAAGAAGAGAAAAATACAATATAGTGCAGTGATAAGGATGTCCTCTCCTAAAGTCCCTGAATCTGAAGTCACACACTTAAAACAAACACACACTTAAAAATCAAAAACTTGAACGCTCACAAACTCGTGTTATTTGCCTGCTTATATAAATGCAGATCTCAAACCGGCTTTTTTTCCCCCTGATATATATGAATGCATAATATGTGGGAAACTACTACTGTTTAGCCATAATATATTTACATATATTATAATATATAATTACTAAATATTTATTATTATTATTATTAAATTTAGCCTCTATTTCTGAAATGTTTCTGCCAGGATTTGAACTCGCAATCTTCTACATTAGAGCCAAGAACCTTAACCACTACGCTATAGCGCTGCATGTTAACCTGCAGTTAAATATAATATGATACTTCTGCTGTATAGGAATACTTACTACATGACAAACTACTATGAGGTTTTTCTGACACAGGTTATCATTCAGCTTTATAGCTGAGTGGTTAAGGTTCTTGCCTCTAATGTAGAAGGTTGTGAGTTTAAATCCCAGAAGAAACTTTTCAGAAATAGAGGCTAAATTAGATTAAAATACACTGGGTGTCCCCCAAGCACTGACTCCATATATGGACATAGCTATATATGGCGTCAGAGCAGGAACTCCTAAGTGCGGACTTGCACTGGGGGATTCCCCCACTGTACAGCTATTTTCTTCATAGACCTCAGTGGGACTCGGCACCCTCCCCTCTTCAGAGCAGGGGGTGCCTGGTTTAATGCTTTGGTTCTCCCATTGACTTGTATTGTGCTCGGGTGCTCTGTAAAGCATCCGAACATCCCAAAGTGTTCTACTCGAGCACTTTGCTCGATCAACACTAGCCAGCACCAAAATCATTGTTTCTGTGCTGCAGATTTACATACAAATGACTGGACATACTCTATAAGAATTTCCTGGTACAGTGCAGACTTCATGGTTGCTGACGCCAGACTGCTGTTTTGTCTTTACTGTGGAATGCTGCACTGTACAGCATTCCACGGTAAATCCAACATGTTAGTGGGTACTTGGCAAAGTATCCCTTTTGAGTAGCACGAAAGCAAGTTATAATTTGTCGTTCATTTCCAAGAGGAACAATGATGTTATATTATGTCCTAAATGAAAGGTCATGGGATTCTCAGAACTAAAATGGAGAAAAGACAAATCTCTTCAGCCTTGCAATTCATTGGCTCTATCTCAAACTCCAGTGTGGTAGCCTAAGCAACAGTAATGATGTGATATGCATACCTGATTATCTTACCAGAAATGGTTTGCAAACCTCGTAAATGTGGCTACATTCCGTGACTGCACATTTTGGTGCAACTGTAATTTACACAGCAATCTCTTCCTTGTTTCAATATTTTTATATATATTCGATTAGCCTTGTTAAATCTTAAATAGCTTGTGACTGTAAAATATGAGCACAAAAAATTCAAACATTTCAGGTAATGCAAAATCTCCTGTTTAGCTTCCTGAAAATAATACTTTATCGTCGCTCTAGCCCAGAGGTGGCACCCAGAGCTCTCTGTGGACACCCGCACCCTGGAAATTGTCTAAGGCGTGCCAAGATGCCTTAGACTTTTGCTGCCATTCATCAGCGCAGGGCGCACTCTGAACAGCACATGCAGCACATTGAATGTAGACAGGCTATTATAGCTAAATGGTAAATTACATGGAAGATACACTATACTGGACTGTAGTATTCAGGGTAAATTGCCGTGTTGGCATTTTGCGATAAATAAGTAGGCTTTGGGTTGCAGTTTGGGCACTCGGTCTGTAAAAGGTTCTCCATCACTGCTTTAGCCTGACATGAGAGTGAACACTTTGATTCTTTGGATTAGGGTCCATTCACACGACCACAGTGTTTTGCCGATCAAGAAAACACCGGACCGCCACCCCAGCTGCGGACAAGAATAGGACATGTTCTAATTTTTTTTTTTTTTTTTTTGCGGGGCCGCGGATCGGAAATGTGGATGCGGACACCACACTGTGTGCTGTCTGCATCTTTTCCGTCCCCATTGAAAATGAATGGGTCCGCACAATTATACGGATCGGATCCGGAACCAAAGTGCGGATGTGTGAATGGACCTTAATGGAGATATTCTGTGTACAAGTAAGAGTAAATGCTGGCTCCCAGCTACAGATGTAGTATAGTTAAGTCACAATCACAACGCGTTGGCTAAATGTGATAACTTACCAAGTGTGTGTGTGTGTGTTAACACTACATTCATAGGACTATCATTAATATTTAATGAAAAATGTCCTGGAATAGATACTCTTTTCCTGATTCTTGTAGCCTGCCTCTGCTAGGGAAAGAATCATACTTACCGGTTCCCTGCAACTCTGGTCCTACATGCTTGCTATCGTGTATCCATCTTCTGGTCTGCGGCTTGTTTACGTCTTGCCCAGTATGGGCGTGTTCACCTACTCTGATGCAGCCAACCACTGGCTTCAGCAGTGATGTATCTGTTGTGTACACACCACCTCTGAAGATAGTGGTTGGCTTCAGCAGATCAGGTGACCATGCTAGGGAGGAAGGAAACAAGCTGTGGACTGAAAGATGGACATGTGGGAGCTGGCATGTAGGACCAGAGTGGTGGAGTAGGTAAGCATGATACTTTTCCTAGCAAAGGAAAGCTCTGGGCATCGGGAAAAGTATATATTCCCAGACAACCCCTTTTTAAGTTGCACATACATATTTAATGCCGGCCAATTAATGTCTACAGGGGTGTGCCAACTCTCCCATGTCATAGGAAACCATATTGGATTTCAACATAATCATTTGTTAGCACAGCAGCTTACCTTCTTCTCCCCATTGACAACTCATGTACCAAACCATGTTTGCATGTATATGGGGGGGGGGGGGGGGGTCGGGAAGAATAGCAAATCTATGTAGTGTAATTACTTGTGTGTGGTTTATTTAGTCTGAGCAGAAGCATAAATTGCAGGGTCTGGTTCTGCTTGGTCCTCTGCTTCTTCTATGTTGATATTGAGTATCATACAAAGCTGATATAAAGGCTTTATGTAGAAGAAGTTGAAATCAAAGTGTTGCAGGAAAATGGATGGAGATCATTTGGTTGACTGCAATTGTTTGCCAGAAGATGCTTCAGACATCTGCTACAAAATACAATTGACGGCGGTGGGAGTTGTAGGAGTAATTTGGATCTGGATCCCTTCAGAGGTTCAGTAGAGTCCACTGCCACCTTAAAAGAAGTGAGCAGCTTCTAACTACCATGTTAAACTGTATGTAAGTACTGGGCTCTCAATTACTATTGGAATGTTGGAGACAAAATGAGGGTCTCCATGCGCCTTTCTTGCGCAGGGGTGTTCTGTTTGTGTTTGTCCCTGCCATGTCACATGCTAATATATGAACATAAGAATGCAGAATGCATAGTGATTTCAGGGCAGTTCCTTAATGATGCTGTCATGTTCTTAATATTTCACAACAATTTCTAAAGATGTTCTGCTGTTGAATGTTTGCATCCAGCTTGACCACACACCACTACATTTTCCATCATATTAAATCATTACAAAATTTTCAGTATAAAATATTTTTTTATTAAACGTTAACTTGTAACATCTGAGAAATGTAAGTCATTAAAAAGAAAATAATCTACAGAAGAAAAGGGTAATATTTTGTACAGCTGCTCTAGGGACTCGCCATATAAAATAGGGTTCTTGGTTGTGTATGTCCAGCTGTGATTATTATTAGAATATTAATAGAAGTGTATAGGTCTTATTCAGTCAGGTATATTTTGTAATGTTGGAGTAAGATGACACGGTGGTTAGGTACCGCAGGAGTATTCTACTTTTAAGGCGTGCCGTATTGATGACCAATCTGTGTCGGCATCCTCAAAGCACAGTTCCGTATAGTGGTTGTACTTGGCATTGAAGCCCATGTCTGTTCCATTTGAATGGGACTGAGGTGCACATAGCTATGTGACCAAGGAAAACCTCACAGCTGATTGGCAAGGGTGCCAGGAGCCGTACTCCCACCTAATGATAGATGTGGATGACCTTTCTGAGGATTGGTTTTCGATCTTGCACTCCCAGAAAAGCTTTTGAAGGCTAAATCTGAAGAACATATTGCTATATGGATCATAACTTGCACATCTTGGTACGCAAATTGGGATGTGACTTCCAGTATCTCTTGCATTACAGGATGGATCACTACGCGTCATTCTTCTAATCAGATGATCTGTCCATACACCTCCTGCTGTCATTCCAGTTTGTTGTTGTTCTTCCAGCCACTGGGACATGTTGCGTTGAACAGCTCTGGGCTTAGATGTGTAGTGATCTGCTCGAGTGATAAACCAAGGCCTCTCAGTTCAAGGATTCTGTCCCTCTCAGTTTGTGGCAAGTGGTGAGAACGAGCCCGTCAACAATCAGTAGGCATTACACAATCATCCCACACAGATTTGATCAATTTTTATTTATTTTTTTAGGTTTCATGTGGCTAAAAATCTACTGCTTTCAGTCTGGCTTTTATGCCCCTTTCACGTGCCACAGATTGGAGCTAGGTGGTTGAAAATGTGATAATCTGCTGATCTTGGTGGCACCTGCTACTTCCTTGATTTGCATAACCTTATGGCTTGTCTGTCTTGGTGTTGTAGTTTCAATGTTGAGCGTATAGGTTGAGCTGTTATAACCATTTATGATGGTAAGATAATAGAAGTAGTGTCTAGACAGCCATGCACTTATATCTGGATATAATTCTTAACTCAAACAAAACCTTATCAGGTAGCTGCTGTGGCACAATTTGGTTATCATAGATCTATATTTGTTGGGTACAGGGAAGTCATATCAGCAGGGATTTGTTATGCATTTGTTTGTGGTAGCATTGGATTTGCTATTCAGACTGTTTTATAGTTTTATGATCTCCCACTTACCTTGATTACAGTAATGAAATGTGAAAGAAAAATATATTTATACCTTTTTATAAAAATAATTCTGACAGTATATAAGATCCTGTATAGAAAAAGTGTTACATGTAATAGTATATTGCTCAATCAGAACACCTTGTTTGGAATAAGTATTCCCTGTGATACCTTCCAATGCATTTTATCTAAAAATAATGGGACTCTCCAGGAGCACTGTGACTGGACTCCTTGTGCCACCTGCACAACGCAGCCTATGAACCTGACAGCCTTCCTATACATTACTGACCAGTGGTTCCTGGCTGGGTAATGGTCATACTGGTCACTAAGTTTAAATTTTCTCTGAAGAGTCTGTCACTTTTGTTGGGCTTCACTTCTTGCTGTTAATATATAGAGTAGATAGACCAATGCCCTTTGCTTCACAACTGTTTAAATGCCTGTGGGATATTGAATTCCAAATAGCAGCTATAGGAATGTCCCATGAGTGCGATTACCCGCAAGTAAACACAGCAAAAGCCTGATCTATACACTGCTAGGGCTGAAAAAAGCCCAGCAGACAGAAAATGGCGGTATTACAAAGAGTCCCATCAGCAGTCTTGTTAGAAAAATCATTCTGTAGAATCTAGCTGCCTAATCAGTTTTCACTGCATGGAAAGTATAGCTGCCCATATATTAATATACTAGCATCCTTGTGTACTGATCATTAGGGTATGCCGTCAGCGCCATGTGTGGGACCCACAATTATCTCCAGAACGGGACCCCCAAAGTGAGTGTAAAGCAGCCATTCATGCTTGGCCATCCTCTATTCATTTCGATGGGACTAATGAAAATGGCTAAACAGGCTCTCAGCTTTTTTCGGAACTCCCTGGGAGTTTATGGTGCACTCTCCTTCACTTTCTGGGGTGGGGGGGCCCTGTCCTGGAGATAAGTGCAGGTCCAACCTCTGAGACCCACCCTATCAGACTTTGGGGCATATTCCCAGCGATATGCCACCAATGTCTCAGATGACACAACCCCTTTAAAATAGTATACATTGGGGGTGACATTATCAGTGCTGCCATTGTTACAATGTACAGGGACACCCCTCTCAACTGGTAACACCCATTTGGACCTTTTATTGCAGACAGCTGGCAGTTAATTCATACATTTCTAGGAGGAATAGGAGGCACAACATGGCTATATGAAAATATTTCCCACTAGGAATGTTAGTAACTGATACACCTGACACCTCAGCAGAGGTGCACATGATGATGATGATGATGATGATGACTGGTCATGCCTGAAGGCAGTCAACCTTGCTTATATAGTCCTGCTAAACAATGTAATCTCAAGACATGAAAATTGACACCTCTTTACACCAGTGCTGTTTGGCATTTGTATCACGGTAAGTAACATTATGTACTGTAGGTAAGCCGTAAAGACCTTTCTAATGTACTTTGCATTGTTAGTGGAGATGATCTTCTTGTACACAGATGAACCATATGACTGTCAGGCGTTGGTTTGTTTTCAGGTACTGATCAGGTGACGGAGTAGATACACTTCAGTTATGGAAATAGAACTTGATGATAAATCATTGCTGTGTTGCAGATGTCACCTCGATTAAGGACTACTATCTGTTCCAGCGTCCACTGTATTGTGCACCGCCAGATCTCTAATCACTCTAATGGGATCCGTTAGGGATCTGGGCACTATCCGGCATATATGATAGTCCTTAATCAAGGTGAGAGACTCCGTTTATAGTCATTGTCCCATAACTGAAATGTATCACCCTTCTACAGAATAGGTTAACTGTATTTGACGGTTGAAGGCCCCACTGCTGGGACTCTCACTGATCACAAGACCGCAGGGGACTGTGGTGAATAGAAGATCGTTGTAGCGATCCCTATTCCCCATACAGAATCATTGTTTCCGGTCTGCAGGATCTGCTGCCCATAAGCAATGATTGGTGGTGCCTGCATGAACAACAGGATCACCCGATGAACCAGCATTCTGCTTGTTGTCGGGTGATCGGCGGCATATTTAGTTGGCCAGAGTATCATGAACAAGTGTTCGCAGGAATGCACTGTTATTGGTTCAGTGTCCTATTCCTATGTTCATTGAATTCAGTGGGCACTTCATTGGTTAGCCACACAACCCTTAAGGGTACGGCCACACATTCAGGTTTTCTGATGCAGGTTTTGAATTAAAAAAGTCACATCTGTCCTTTATACTTTAAAAGGGTTGTCCAGCTGAACCCAGACATAACCCGTTCTTGACCCCTCTGGGTGGAGCATTGGAGCATTTCATGCTCTGATGCTCCCCCAGGGGCGTAGCTATAGCGGGTGCAGAGGTAGCAGTCGCTACCGGCCCAGGAGCCTGAGGGGGCCCAAAGACCCTTGTGCCACATAAGACACTGGCATTATAGAAAGTGCATGCTGGTCAATTTACACCTCTGGCTGGAGGGAAGGGGTTAGGTTAAGAATTTGGCACGAGGGGTGCCCTTTCAATGTTTGCCTCAGGCAGCAGGAAGGCTATGTGCTTCTCTGCCCCTTGCCAACAAGCACCGAGGGACAGGGGCCCAATCTGAACTCTTGCACCAGGGCCCATGAGCTTTTAACTACGCCCCTGTGCTCCCCCTTGCCCTGAGCTGCATTGCACTGGACAAGGGCTTTTTGTTTACATTATTACACTGCAAGGCATAGGCTTCCACCTAGCAGTGATCCCGGTGATGTCACTGGCACTGATGGCTGGTGTTTAGCGCTGCCTTAGCCTTTTTTACAGGCTAGGGTAGCACTAAAGACCACCCATTCGTGCCGGTGACATTACCGGAAACATTAAATGCTTAGATGCTCAACTCATATGGGCTGACTGGGTAAAGAAGGGATTATGTCCGGGTTCAGCTCTGAACCCAGACAACCCCTTTAATTCTTTTATGATCCACTCTTATTTTTGGCTCCAATTTGGCTGGCTAAATTGCTGCTAAGTTGGAATAGATTTCAAAGCAAGTTAGGCTACTTTCACACTTGTGGCAGAGTGATCCGGCAAGCAGTTCCGTCGCCGGGACTGCCTGCTGGATCCGGCAATCTACATGCAAACTGACTGCATTTGTAGAGGGATTTGGGTGCGGATCCATCTTACAAATGGATTGCAAGAACGGATCCGTCTCTCCGGATGTCATCCGGAGAAACAGATCAGTGATATATATTTGTTTCATATCTTTACCGGTCTGCGCATGCGCAGACTGGAAGGACAGATCCGGCATTGCAGTATTTTTAATGCCGGATCCGGCACTAATACATTTCAATGTAAATTTATGCCGGCAAGTGATCCGGAATTCTGGACGGAGATAATACCGCAATACCGCAGCATGTTGTGGTATTTCCTCAGTCCAAAACGCTGTTCAGTGACTGAACTGAAGACATCCTGATGCACCCTGAACGGATTTGTCTTCCTTCAGAATACATGGGGCTGAAACTGATCAGCCCGTTTCCGTTATTGAGCCCCTATTACTGAACTTCGTGCCGGAAAAGAAAAACGCTAGTGTGAAAGTACCCTTACATGTCACGTGTTACTCTATAAAGAAAAGAGTAGCTGTTACTTTGTCTATGGTTATAACTTGACTTTGCTGGAGGGTAAATCATTGTTTAGGAATGCACCGATTTAGTTATAAAACTGCAGGATTTGAGAGAAATTGCCCTGAAATCGAAACATATTTTTTAAAAATTGCTAGCTTAACTACAGCAATTTTGAAGAGATCTTCAATCCACCTTTTTACCTTTCCAGGGTACACCCGAGTATAATGGAAGTCAATGGGAGAACCCGAGCATTAAACCAGGTACCCCCTGCTCTGAAGAGGGGGGGGGGGGGGTGCCTGGTTCATGGGAAAATGTCATAAACTTAAAGGGCTTCTGTCACCCCACTAAAGTGTTTTTTTTTTTTTTTTTGGGCTAGTCAAATTAGTTATATTGCGATATATGACAATATAATTGTGTTACTTACTTTGATCCAGCAGTTTCTGCAAAAAACGAAGTTTTAATATATGTAAATTCGGTCTCTTCCAGCAAGTAGGGCGGCTACTTGCTGGTAGCTGCTGCAGAAATCCGCCCCCTCGTCGTGTTGATTGACAGGGCCAGCTGGGATCTCCTCCTCCGGCCAGCCCTGTCAGTATTTCAAAAATCGCACGCCTGTGTGGATTCGGCGCAGGCGCTCTGAGATGAGGAGGCTCGTCTCCTCAGCACTCCCTCAGTGCGCCTGCGCCGATGACGTCTTCTATTTCGGTGATGTCATCGGCGCAGGCGCACTGAGGGAGTTCTGAGGAGACGAGCCTCCTCATCTCAGAGCGCCTGCGCCGAATCCACACAGGCGCGCGATTTTTGAAATGCCGACAGGGCTGGCCGGAGGAGGAGATCCCGGCTGGCCCTGTCAATCAACACGACGAGGGGGCGGATTTCTGCAGCAGCTACCAGCAAGTAGCCGCCCTACTTGCTGGTAGAGACCGAATTTACATATATTAAAACTTCGTTTTTTGCAGAAACTGCTGGATCAAAGTAAGTAACACAATTATATTGTCATATATCGCAATATAACTAATTTGACTAGCCCAAAAAAAAAATATCACTTTAGTGGGGTGACAGAAGCCCTTTAAGGAAACGTCACCAAAATGGTTTTGGAACAGCAAGGATGTATAGATGCATTTTGTACTTGCAGGTTACTGCTGGGAACTATGTTGTCACGCCAATTTTACAAACTGACAAAAATTCGCACAAAACCTAAGAAAAAATTTATTTTTGAGGAAAAATTGAAACATTCTTTCCTGTATATTTACTTTGTATATAAAGTGAAAGGAACTGACACTCCCATACACCCTTTGTTACACATAAAGGAGGGCATCATACACGGCCTTGAAAAATGTATGATTGATGGCCTGTTGGTGACCCTCAAAAACATTGGGAGCAAGGGCCTGCTGATCTGACCATCTAAAAATTTTGGGCGAGGGCCTGCTGCCACTTTGGTGACTCTAGATAACCTGGGGACAATCGCACGTGACGGCGACGATCCATTCGGATGTCTGCCCTATCAACTTTCAATGTTGTGATGAGGAAACTTAGTACAGGACAGGTACCACAGGTAATGTCACAGTTTGCAGTGTCTACAAAAAAAGCACACTGGATGTCGCTGATATTTTAGGGGTGCGCACAATTTACACAGGAGATGTGGGGCGATTCATTTAACTGTCCGCAGCGGCCTATTACACAGTATTTTGCGCAGGTTGCGCTGCAAACATATATTGCTGCTGTCACACACAATAGTTCTTACAAGGACTTTTGGGTCTATGAAACATTTTTGTAGAAAATTGACTTAGAATGAGCCGAACACACGTCATCGGGTGCTATATAGCCAACATGGCTACTGGCATTACAGTGATGGCGGTACTTACCTGCACGTTTATTGGCTGCTTAGCAGCTGCGAAACGTGCGGGAAAGAGACTCGAGCATTGCGATCAAGCACATGTGGTACTCGACCAAATACCGCCATGTGCCGAGCATAGCGATGCTCGAGCCGAACTGGTATTCTAGCGAGCATGCGAGCACTAATTATTAGCATTTGCTCTTTGGATGCTGGAAATCATTTTGTATCTTTTTGGACTTCTACTGCAGAAAATTGATTGGTACATTTTGGAATACAATATTTTAATTTTCTGTCTTCCTTTTGAGAAATGTTCCTAGAACAAACGCTTGACTAGAACAGAAGGTAATTGTATTTGCATCTTCCAGCCTTTAACATCTACCTTGGCAACATGTGTGGAAATTCACAGTAAGGTATTTGAAAGGTTGATACCGTACGTTTCAAATCCTGTTTAGGCAGTGAAATTCAGCTTTATTCCAGCCGATGGTGGCAGGGGGGAGGCAGGCACTGTTCACCTGTGTTTGCATTGCCCAGTGCAGTTTTGAATATGCCAGGATAAGTATTTGCAAATATGATTTTACTGTGTCACTACTTGCTTGTATAGTTGTTACAGAATACAATCAAGTCTACCTGGAGATAGAATGTGTACATGCAGTTTGTTTGGACACGCCTAGAGATAAAAATAATATTTCATGAGAATTAGATTACAATTCTTTGGCGCATTTAGTAACGTTAAGAAATGGTTACTAAATGGGGTTGTTGGGGCCTTTCTACGAGGCCCAACCTTGCAGGACCTGCGAAGGGAAGCGTACTTACCTGCTCCCTGGTGCTGGATTCAGCTCCGTCACTCCCTGAGGGCTCCAGATGGCGACCAAAATGGTCGCCAATGCGACTTAGAATTTACAAATGGTGACAAGACTTTTTAGTTTTGTCGCCATTAAACAACACAGTGAATAGACTTTCATCCTAGCAACCATGCATGAAAATCGCACCGCATCCACACTTGCTTGCGATTTTTCACGCAGCCCCATTGACCTCTATGGGGCCTGCATT
The DNA here is from genome assembly GCF_014858855.1 of Bufo gargarizans. Lineage (NCBI taxonomy): Eukaryota > Metazoa > Chordata > Amphibia > Anura > Bufonidae > Bufo > Bufo gargarizans. The sequence continues at coordinate 268,709,957 of NC_058084.1, forward strand.
GTGTGAAAAAAGCACAAATCTCGCCCATGTGAAAGGGGCCTAAGGGTGACTAGGACAAGGGTTCCAGCCCCTAAGGGGGCTAATAGTAAGTTAAAAAAGAACAACAAAAAAACACAAACTCTAAGGGCTGTTTCACACGAGCGGATGCCGTGCGTGACATCCGCTCCGTGAATGACAGCCAAGACCCGATGCAGACTGCAGAGGCACGGAGCACTAACATGGCTGATAATGCTCCGTGCCTCTCTGTAACCTCTTTACTATGAAATCACAGTGAGATACAGTTGTCACTGTGATTTCGTAGTAAAGAGGTCACAGAGAGGCACGGAGCATTATCAATCATGTTAGTGCTCCGTGCCTCTGCAGTCTGCATCGGGTCTTGGCACTCTTTCACGGAGCGGATGCCGCGCAATGCATCCGCTCTTGTGAAACAGCCCTAAGGCTACTTTCACACTTGTGGCAGTGTGATCCGGCAAGCAGTTCAGTCGTTGGAACTGCCTGCTGGATCCGCCGATCTGGATGTGACTGAAAGCATTTGTGAGACAAATGCATTGCAAGAACAAATCCATCTCTCCGCTTGTCATGTGGACAGACGGATTCGTCTTGTATCTTTTTGCACATTTTTACTGGTCTGCCCGGACGGAAGGATCCGGCATTCCGGTATTTTAAATGCCGGATCTGGCACTAATACATTCCAATGGGGAAAAATGCCGGATCCGGCATTCAGGCAAGTCTTCAGTTTTTTTCGCCGGAGATAAAACTGTAGCATGCTACGGTTTTATCTTTTGCCTGATCACTCAAAATGACTGAACTGAAGACATCCTGATGCATCCTGAACGGATTGCTCTCCATTCAGAATGCATAGGGATAAAACGGATCTGTTCTTTTCCGGTATAGAGCCCCTGTGACCGGAACTCAGTGCCGGAAAAGAAAAACGCTAGTGTGAAAGTACCCTAAAATATTAAGTTTAAACCCCCCCTTCCCAATTTTACATATAAAATATATAAACAATAAATAAATAAATAAACATATTACATAGCGCTGCGTCCGAAAAGTCCAAACTAATACATTATTTAAAAATATGTCCTATGCGGTGAGCGCCGTAACAGAAATAAATAAAAACCATGCGATTCGCCATTTTTGTCACCTTGTCACCCCAAAAAATAGCATAGGACTGTTCCATTATAGGCCGAACGTTTGATAAAATGCGAAATGCACGCAGCTTTTTTTTTTTTTTGCGTGGTATTGAGTATCGCAATACTTTTTTTTGGTGACAAAAGTGAATCAAAATTTTGGTATCGAAACAACTCTACGCCGATTTGATCGACTATTGCCATTTGGCAACTAAAAATGTAATTTGGCTCCTAAATTTTTCAGTTCAGGAGCCAATGGCTACAAGGTATTTTTTATTTTTTTTTAGTCTGGAGCACTGTCCCCTACTGCCATTTGTAGTGCTCTGACTTAGTTTGACATGATACATGGGGGACACGTCGCTACTGATCAGTGTATGGCAGATTTTAAGAAATTAAAGGAATTCTCACTTCAGCAAATAGCATTTTGTAGAGAGAGTTAATACAAGGCACTTACTAATGTATTGTCATTATCTATAGTGCCTCCTTTGCTGGCCGAATTCATTTTTTTATTTCATGATACACTGCTCGTATCCAGGGGTTATGACTAGAGATGAGCGTATTTCATATTTTAAATTCGCTTGTACTTCGTTTGGTCCTAAAAGGTGAATTGCGTTATGGGTTCTGTTACCATGGACCATAACACAATTCTATGACTGAATGCAGAACGGAATGTCTTTAGAGGCATTCCATCTATGGCCTGCATAACTGATCCATCCAGTTTCTGTTATGCAGGGGAATCCTACAGTTAGGTCCATATATGCAGGTGAAACTCGAAAAATTTGAATATTGTGCAAAGTTCATTTATTTCAGTAATGCAACTTAAAAGGTGAAACTAACATATGAGATAGACTCATTACATGCAGAGCGAGATATTTCAAGCCTTTATTTGGTATAATTTGGATGATTATGGTTTATAGCTTATGAAACCCCAGTCACAATTTTGAGGTACCCTTTGCTCAGGGGGTATGGATTAATTAGCTGGCTAGAGTGTGACACTTTGAGCCTAGAATATTGAACCTTTTCAGAAAATTCTAATTTTAAGCTGCATTAATGCAACTCCTTTTAATTTGCATTACTGAAATAAATGGGCTTTTGCAAGCTATTTAAATTTTTCGAGTTTCTCGTGTGTGTGTGTGTATATATATTTGGACAATGACACAAATCTTGTTTACTAAAACATATTCAAGTTGGTTTATATAGCTTTAATTTGAGGGTATCCACATAAAAAATTGGATGAAGGATTTAAGTTTCAGCTCCTTTTACATGTGGCACACTGTTTTTAAAGAGACCAAAAGTAATTGGACAATTGGCTCAAAGGCTATTTCATGGGCAGGTGTGGGCAATTCCTTCATTATTTCAATCTCAAATAAGCACATAAAAGGTCTGGAGTTGATTTGAGGTGTGGTGCTCGCATTTTGAAGATTTTGCTGAGAAGTAAACATGCGGTCAAAAGAGCTCTCATGTGAAACAAGCCATCCTTCATCTGCAAAAACAGAAAAAAAACTATCCGAGAAATTGCTACACTATTAGGAGTGGCAAAATTCGACAGTTTGGTACATCCTGAGAGAGAAAGAAAGCACTGGTGAGCTCAACAATGCAAAAAGACCTGGACGCCCATGGAAGACAACAGTGGTGGATGATCGCGGAATAATTACCATGATGAAGAGAAACCCCTTCACAACAGCCCACCAAGTGAACAACACTCTCCAGGATATAGGCGTATCAATATCCAAATCTACCATAAAGAGAAGACTGCATGAAAGTAAATACAGAGGGTTCACTGCACGGTGCAAGTCACTCATAAGCCTCAAGAATAAGGCGGCTAGATTGGACTTGCTAAAAAAAAATATCTTAAAAAAAAACAGCACACTTCTGGAAGAACATTCTTTGGACAGATGAAACCAAGATCAACCTCTACCCGAATGCTGGAAATAAAAAAAAGTATGGCGAAGGCATGGTACAGCTCATGATCCAAAGCATACCACATCATCTGTAAAACACGGCGGAGGCAGTGTGATGGCTTGGGCATGCATGGCTGCCAGTGGCACTGGGTCCCGGGTGTTTATTGATGATGTGACACAGGACAGAAGCAGCCGGATGAATTCTGGTTTTTTTTAGAGACCTACTATGTGCTCAAATCCAGCCAAACTGATTGGTCGGCGTTTCATAATACAGATGGACAATAGCCCAAAACATAAAGCCAAAGCAACCAAGGTTGCTTATTAAAGCAAAGAAGTGGATTATTATTGAATAGCCAAGTCAGTCCCCGGATCTGAACCCAATAGAGCATTTCACTTGTTAAAGACTAAAAGACTAAACGTCAGACAGACAGACCCACAAACAGCAACTGAGAACTGCTGCAGTAAAGGCCTCCATTAAAAAGGGTAAACTCAGTGTCTGGTGGTGATCATGAGTCAACATTTCACCTTTGTAACTCTTCCCATAGCTTTCTAGCAGCCTTACAGTTACCTTTATGAGCAATCCTGGACTTATAAAACCGGCAAAAAACATCTTTGTAGCATATGCAAATGAGGGCTCGCAAGTGCCCAGGGGCTGCGTTACCCTCGTAGGTGCCCAGCTAGCTCAGCCTTATCGACGCTTCCCCCCGCCCCTTCCTTCCCTCTGCCCGCCCATCTACTAACTTCTCCTGCGCACTCAGTCCGTCGGCCGGCGCATGCACCGATGGACCGCCTCCTTTGTTGTGTTTTCGCACCGTTAGCCAGCACATGCGTATTAATTACTGTGATGTCATACAAGGAATGGGCATCGCAGTGCACATGCGCCGGCTGACTGACTGAGGTTGCTGGCGCGGGATCTCAGGTAATCCTGTACATCTTCTTCTCAGTATTCTTGCTTTTCTGCTGTCTGTACACAGTCTGCATAGGAGTGTCGGCATACAACAAAAGGATCATTTAATCTAGGCTATTTAAAGTGCATTGTAGGAATAAGAGTCAGTATTTAGTCAGTATTTGTAAGTCAAAACCAGGAGCGGGGCCAAAACACATAGGAGGCACAGATATTTCCATTATACTTTTTCTCTAAGTTCCACTCCTAGTTCTGCCTACTGAAATACTGTGTGAAAGTGGCCTAAGGGTCCTTATACATACAGATCATCTGGCAGATTATCGGGAATTAAGCAGACGCTCCCGATATGTCAGATCATCGGAGAAGACTGCTTTTACATCCAGCAATCCCTTCCGGTGTACAAGTGATCGCTATAGTGATTGCTTGTTCTCGTAGAAGATCATTGTTGCAGCGCGGCGGATCGTTGTCTAGACAGTGCAAGATGATTTTCGGTGCCTGGAGAATGACACAATCGCCAGATCAACAAGCATCGGGTGATTGCTGACGCCTTTCACACAGGCACATTATCGAGAAAGAGTGTTCATACAAACACTGATCCCCATTATTTGCCTGATAATTGATCCGTGTAAGCCTGGTTTTCCTGTGCTGTTTTTGAAGCCAAAACCAGGAGTGGATCCTAAAATGAGGTGAGATGGTATCTGTCCTTTATGATCCACACTTGGTTTTCACATGAAATTCTGCATAAAAAAAACCTGAACCTGTAAACCCAGCATATAGTCTTCACAGCTGCAGTCTGTTTGAGGCGTACAAATAGTACATTTGGCCTTGTACAATGTAACAATGCCAAATACTACTGATAATGCATTGTAGAAATGCAGTCAGCCGATGGTTGTTTGCCACTAGAAGAGATGAAAAAGGTTGGCATGTTTAATTTCATTGGCTGCCAATTCGGTTGGGTGCATATATTTTCAGACACAGTTCAAGTCATTTTAATGAGTTGAAAATGCTTTCTGGTAAGTGCCGTGGTCGGAGTGCTCTGAAATGGAGCAGGACGTGCCAGCTAGGCTGCTGATCTGCGCAAGATGTGTGTTTGGGGAGCAACTATCCTTGATCTGTAATTCAGAATGTATCATCTGTACGTGTTGTATATTGAGCTGAAAACACATAAAGATGTTTCAACACCTTCGCCAGATCGTTAACTTTTCTACTTCCAAAACCATACAAACTTTATTAATCTTTCCCCAGCAAGCTATTGTTTATTTTCCACTGCTCGTTTATTATCTTCCCCGAAGCCGTGGGTAGTGCATTGCCTAAAATGCCGTGGGTAGTGCATTGCCTAAAATGCAGCGGGTAGTGCATTGCCTACAATGCCGCGGGTAGTCCACCGCCTGCAATGCCACGGGTAGTGCAATACCGCGGGTAGTGCACCGCCTGCAATGCCGCAGGTACCACTATATGAAATGGCTATCTGGTTAGAGTACAGCTACATTTAGGCTCTTTTCCAGGCATTGAAGCAAACGTTTCTTCACTAAATGATTAGAGACGTTCATGTCTTGTTGCCATTATTCATGCATCCATTATAGCAGGAGGCTTCAGTTTCTCTGAGCCCACTCTGCAAAGCAATGGGGAAAAGCTTTGTGCAATACATTTGCATCCCTGAAAACAGAAGGTTCTTTTTGTGAATGGAATATTTAGACTGTTGGCAATCTAAAAGCGTAGGTTCACCTTTGGACACTATTTCACAGTTCACATCTAGATGTGATCTGCTTAATAGGTTGAGTAACTTAGCAAATACCGTACTTTGCTTTACTTATGTAACACTGATTCTGAGCTGCAGCCATTCACAAGCTCGTTGGTTAGTGTCTCCACATCTCCCACCATTGCCTTCTAGCTTTTCTTCAGCATTAGAAAAACATATCTACTTTTTTCCAGAAACGGTATCGCACTGTTCTTGGCTTGTGCCTGGTGTTGTAGCTCGGTGCCATTGAAGTAAATAGTTCTGAGCTGAAATGCTACATGCACTGACATGTTAGGACTTTTAATTTCACAATGCTGCCAGGGCTTACAGACCTCATGTCTCATGTTGCCACTCTTTAACTTAAAGGGGTTGTCTGCCCTAGACGCTGGCAGTCCTAATGGTGGTAACTTTAAAAGCTGTCTGTAGTTCAGCGGGTCATACACCTATCCTATTCTTGACGTCTCTTGTCCTGTGAGGACTAAGGTCTCTATCACACGGGCGTCCCGGATTTGCTCCGGATGCGTTGCGTGTGCATTGCGGGAAACCCGCACGAGTACGCACACAATTTTAGTCAGTTTTGATAGCGCAGGAGCAATGCGTTTTGCACGTGCGTGATAAAAAACTGAAAGTGGTACCGAGACCCGAACCCGGAATGCTTCACTGAAGTTTGGGTTAGGTGTTCTGTAGATTTTATTATTTTCCCTTATAACATGGTTATAAGGGAGAAGAATGCTATTAGGCTACTTTCACACTCGTGTTTCGACAATACAATCGTCTGCATCCGTTCACAACGGATCAGTTTGTATTATATTTAGCATAGCAACGACGGATCCGTTTTGAACACCATTAAAAGTAAATGGAGGACAGATCCATTTTTTTTATTGTGCCAGATTGTGTCATTGACTTACATGGTGTGCCACGACTGATCCGTTTGGCTAAGTTTCATCAGACGGACATCAAAACGCTGCAAGCAGCGTTTTGGTGTCCGTCTCCAAAGCGGATTGGAGACTGAACGGAGGCAAACTGATGCATTCTGAACGGATCCTTTTCGATTCAGAATGCATTAGAATGCAAACTGATCCGTTTTGGACCGCTTGTGAGAGCCCTGAATGGATCTCGCAAATGGAAAGCCAAAACGAGAGTGTGAAAGTAGACTAACCACCACTAGAACTGTGGGCTCAAAGGACAGGCAATCCATTTATCAACAGTGCAGAGATTAAAATGTTAAAGACCTGTATATATCCCTTCCTCTGTTATTCGCGAGTTCATGTCATCCAAACTTGCCTGTAAATTGCGGAGCTCATAGGACTGCATGCCAAGTGATACGCACCTCCCCGGGGGCCTGCAGCTTGCCCTTTATCGCATTTGGCACCATATGACTTTACCATTCCCTCACTGTAGGATTCACATGTGATGCCTCCTCGATACATTGCTACTACAGGCCCGTAACGTTGACCACTGATTTTATTCTGTGTTACATGGTTTACTTTAAGGGCCCAGGACAACTTCCTCCCTTAACAACCCCCTGTTGAACCCAGGAGGGAGAAACGTGTTGGAGTATGAGGGGAAACTCCGCCTCTAGGATATGAGGGAAAACCCAGCTTTTTTGAGGGTTCAATAGGGCTAGCCAGGGGAGGTATGAGTACAGGGAGATTCCACCTTTAGGGTTCATCCCCAGGCGGAGGCTTTAGTAAGGGAAACGACAGGGATGGTTATTCCCTAGTATCTTTCCCCTTGTATACCCTCCCCACTTACTCACCTTGGCGGTCCCTAGTGTTTCATATACATACACTATCTGACTACCCATATGATATTGTATCTTTGGCACCGTACTGACCCAGTTTAATCATCTGTAGATGAAGAGGTCTGCTCGTCTCTTGTATATTTTATGAGCAGAATAAAAGTTAAAGGGAACCTGTCACCGGGATTTTGTGTATAGAGCTGAGGCCATGGGTTGCTAGATGGCAACATCCGCAATATCCAGTCCCCATAGCTCTGTGACAGGTGACAGGTTCCCTTTAAGTTATAGAGGTCAAAACAAAATTCCTTAGCTTCTACTTTTTGACATTTCTTGACCATCCAGCATAGACTCACTATTTTTGACTTAAGCCTCATTCACACGTCCATGTTCGTGCTCAAATCCGTGAGCACGTGGTCAGTGATGCATCCGTGAAGGATCAGTGTTGGGGTCCGTGTGTCTGTATTTTGCGGTCTGTGTTGCATCCGTGTTTCACTGACTCTGAACAGCTGAAAAATAATTTTCTAAGGATCCGTGCAACACGGATAGCATCCGTGGTTTTCACAGACCCATATACTATAATGGACGTGTACGGACAAAATAGAGCATGCATCCATGCTAAAAACACTGACCCACGGACCGTGCTAAAACACTGATGTCTGAATACACACATTAAAATTAATGGGGGGGGGGGGGGGGTGTGTGCTGTCCGTGGAGAACATGTACAGCACACATCCGTGAAACACTGAATTGTGAATGAGGCGTTTAAGGGGGAGAGCCAATTTTAAAATGTATCCCCTATCCACAGTATAAGGGATGCATGTATGAACGGTGGAGCTTCTTGGACCCCACTGATTATAGGAATGGGAATCCAGTGTCCCCATATGAATTGAGTGTCAGTCTGAGCATGACCTCTACCACTTTCTTCATTCTCTGTGGGACTGTGGAGATGGCCACCTACAGTGGCAGTCCCTCATAGATGAATGGAGTAGCATTGTACAGTGGATACAGGATCCTCATTCTCATTAATGGTGTGGGTGCCAGTGGTTGAATTCCCACCGAGCTAACACTGTGGATAGGTACTAATTTCTAATGTTGGTACAGGCCCTGTAGGGACTCAGTATGTCATTATATATTTGCTAAAGTATATTCAATAAAATTAAAATATTTCTAGAAAAGTGAATGAATGTTTCGGTACTGAGAGAAAAAAGATGGTTTCTGTATGCCCTGGGTGGAGACCGATTTGTTCAATGGCACCTCAAGGTTGCACAATCAATAATATCAATACGGTTTTGGAGATCAACCAAGGTTCGTCTATATAATAAAGCTCTAATGTCAGTTTCACAATTTGTTAGCAGTTTTGTTCAGCTTTCCTTTACAAGCCTAAAATAAGATTTTTATGTAGCACATGTGTATGTACCCAAAAAAAACACAGGCATTCATTAATAAAAAGTCTATTTATTTCTACATTTTACTTGTCAATGTTTTTTTTTTTATTATTCAGGAAAAAGCATTACAGAAGCATATTTTTCGCCATACATTTCTGTTTTACATCATAAATCAAATGATACATGAACAAGGAATAAAGGAGGGTAGGGAACGAAAAGAGGGGGGGGGGGAGGAAGAAAGGGGAACAGGGTATCTGAGTAGAGTGAGGATATTCGTAAGTCACAACATAGCATACAAATATAATCACTTTACATTGCACCAGTCATTATCAGAGAGCCTAAATAAGAATTATTCGACCTACAGGAGGAGTACCCCGTATGAAATGGAATGGGTCAAAGATCAGAATGGACTTCCTGAACGAGCTTGTATGATCTCCCATTTGGCCCATTCCATCTCATATTTATGTATCCTAGCCTCCTTATACGCCATCATTTTTTCGTATACCGAAGTAGTGGCCACTGTTTCTAATATTTCAGAAAGGGACAGTATTCTCCTACTTTTCCAGTAAGTCACTATGCGCAATTTTGTAGCTAGAAAAATGTGTAAGCTTATCACTCTTGCCTCTCTGGGGATCTCATTTAACTTTAAAAACAACAGGGCGAGAGCAGGATCAGGCAAAATTGGGGCTTTAGTCAAACCAGAAACTGTTTGGAAGATTTGGGACCATAGTACTTTAATCCCAAAGGATATGAAGCAAGGACCCCTTTCCGGCACATCCCCTCCAGCAGGTATGGGAAACCCCCGGGTAAATTAGCCTAAGTCTGAGAGGAGTAAAGTACCATCTCAACACCGTTTTCATGTATGATTCTAAATGGGTAGCACAGTGCAGGTGAGACGTGGCGACCCCAATGGCAGTAGACCATTGGATGAGAGTGTAGGATTGACCTAGTTCTTTCTCCCAGGCTATGAATGGGGCTGTTTTGATGAAGGAAAGTTTGTTTCCTAGAAGGGAATAGATAGCCCTGATTCCTGAAGAGGATGAATTGGGAAGGTTCCAATGCTTCAACAGTTGTAAAACCCTGTTTCCAATTGACATAGGAGTGTCATTCAGGATATGTTTGATTCTCAAATACTTAAAGATTTCTCCACTCGGAATGCCGTAGGACTGTTGTAAGTCTGCAAAAGGTTTAGTCAGTGAGTTTGTCAGCAATTCACCCACAGAAAGTATTCCCCTCTCTTTCCATGATGCCAAATGCAGGTCGGGAGTTAGCAGAGATAAATAATCTAATGGGGCTAAGTGTGAGAATGACACCTGATTCTTTGCCACTCTGGCTACAAATGATTTCCACATGGCTAGTGAAGAAGAGACAAGAAATGAATGAGTCGGGATAGGTGATTTCTTACTGAGGTATGCTAATAGTAAGGCCTTAAGGTTGTGTGAGGGAGCTTGGGACTGTTCTATATGGGTCACCCGCCCACCATGCCCGCAATTGGTTGATTCTGGAGGCTATATAATAGTCAAAGATGTTCGGTAGACTAAGACCACCTTTCTTCTTGTGTCTATTCATTATGCCCCCAGCTATTCTTGGTGGGCCCTTTTGCCATATAAAATTGTCGAGCGTTTTATTGGATAGCTTAAAGGAGTTTGGGATAAGAATGGGGATGGTCCGAAACAGATGTAACATTTTCGGGAGGATGTGTTGCTGGAACGCAGCTATTCGCCCGATCCACGATAGTTCTGTTTTCGCTATATTGTTAAGTTCAGATTGAAGTGTTGGTATTAAATGGGAGAAGTTAGCTTTATAGAGGTTGTGAGGGGTGGTGCAGAGACGGATCCCTAAATATAAAATGTCATCTGATCTCCAGTCTAGGGGAAACTTTTTCTGTAGGTGAATTAGCTCGTCTGTAGGTAAGCCCAATGGGAGGACTTGTGATTTAGTCTTGTTAATCTTATAGTATGACAGGGCACCAAACTCGCGTATTCTATTCATCACCGCCGATAATGACGTATCAGGATTAGTTAGAGTATGATGTCATCCTCATACAATGAGATACGGTGTTGTCTATCCCCCCATTTGAATGCCCATTATCTCTGGGGCCTTCCCTATAGCTTGGGCTAAAGGTCCTATGGATAAAATGAAAATAAGTGGGGAAAGAGGACATCCCTGTCTCGTGCCGTTAGACAGTGTGAAAGGGTCAGATAGGGTCCCATTAGCTAAGACCCGTGCTGAATGATCCTTGTATAGTGCCCTGATGGCTCTCATCATCTGGCAGGGGAAGCCCATTTTCTCGAGCACCGAGAAGACAAACGACCAATTGACCCAGTCGAATGCCTTCTCGGCATTCAGGGTAATGAGAAGCGCCAGTTTAGCGGACCTATTAGCGTAGTCTATTAAATTTTGGACTCTCCTCGAGTTGTCCTATTTCTACATTTTAAAACTTCAGTCTCCTTCAAAGTATTCTCCATTTGAAGCAATACATTTGTCCAAATGTTTTTCCACTGCTGAAAACCTATATATTTTTTTTTTTACTCTTCATCGTTGATACCTTTTTAGTACTTCTGCAGTTTTTTGTTTCACCTGGTCAACATCAGCTAAACGTTTTCCCTTAAGGCCTTTCTTAATCTATAAGGAAATAAAAAAAAAAAGAAAATGTTGTATGGCGCGAGATCGGGTGAATATGGAGACTAAGGCAAGGATGGCTCAACACTGAGCAGTGTGCGTTTTAATGACGGAAGAACCAGTCACCTGGTTTCCAGAAATCTGGATGTTTTCTCCTTAAATCATGAAGCACCTTCCCAAAACTTGTGTTTTATCCATGGTAGCTTCCTTTGGACTTGGACAACTTACTAAGAAAAAAAGGAACCGGCGACAAAAACAACCTTCCCCCAACAACGTTGGCTGACATACTGACATGGGTTCAAGGTTCTTTGGACATTCACCTAGAAGCAGCAGCCTGTACTACCCTCCCCCCTCAAGGAGACGATTCCCGTTTCTTTTAGCACCCCCTCATATGTCATTATGTCATTGTCTTCTTATACCTTCTCATCACTCTATGATCTATCTCACTTTTATTTTTATATTACACTGTTTATTTTAGGTAACATCTTTTTCAGCCTACTGTGATATACTGTAAAACTAGTCATTAGGGGAAGCTTGAAGAGTTTGCACTCTGTTATTTCCGGCAGTCTCAGACAGAATGAATGGAGGAACAGGGTGCATGCTTGACCTGCTGCTCCACCCGGATGGGAACATAGGACCACCCTACTTGGATTGGTGGAGGTCCCAGCATTCAGACCCACATGGCTTCAAGAGTACCTTTCACCGATTATGACATTGTGAGCTAAATATACAGACATGGAGAGCGGCGCCTGGGGATCTCACTGCACTTACTATTATCCCTGGGCGCCGCTCCGTTCTCCCGCTATGCTCTCCGGTCACAAAGTTATAGTAGGAGGAGTCTGCACTTGTTCTGCTGTAGCACTGGCCAATCGCATTGCAGAGCTCACAGCCTGGGAGAAAATAAACTCCCAGGCTGTGAGCTCTGCGCTGCGATTGTCCAGCGCTACAGCAGAACAAGGGCAGACTCTGCCTACCATAACTTAGTGACTGAAATCTCCGCCTACTATAACTTTGGGACCGGAGATACCGGAGGGCATAGCGGGAGAACGGAGCGGCGCCCAGGGATAATAGTAAGTGCAGTGAGATCCCCCGGCGCCGCTCTCCGTGTCTGTATACTTAGTTCACAATGTCATAATCGGTGAAAGGTCCTCTTTAATTAGTTAGCCCTTTAAGCTTTCAGATGGCCATACTTTATCCATTTTTGATAGTCCAAGGTAGAACATCTGGATACCATGTAACTCTAATGAATCTGGTCAATACAGCACTGGTTTGTAACTTCTGTTCAGTAGAAGCATAGGTGTCTCTCCCAAAATAAGGACTTTTATAGTGGTTGTATGGGATTAGAAAAAAAAATGATCTTTCTTCAAGAAACAGTGCCACGTTGGTCTATAATTTGTGTCTAGTATTGTTGCTCAGCTCATTGAACTGAGTGGTATCAAGCTGCAGTACCACAGATAACCTCTGGAGGAGTGTGGCATTGCTTTTGGACACCCATCTAAACTTGCCCTTAGACTGAGAGCATTTTATCAGAGGACATTCATGGAGAATGTATTAACTGTTTCTTTTGGAACTAAAAATGTCTGAACTAAAGCAATGCTATTAAAATGCAGCCTTTCACACACAGAATTTATACGGCAGTTAGCACTATGTGACAAGTTGACCAGTCTAAACTTGAAGACCAATGCAACTGTCAATTATTTATAGTGAGGATCTCCTGGAGGCTTATAAATTATTATTAATATTGTTTGCTGTAAAGACAGCATTCTCTCCTGTAATGCCCACAATGCTTGCTCTCTTGCCTTTCCCACACTTGTCCCTGTTATTTAGTTTGAGGTTCTGTTCTATGCTTCCTCCCAGTTCTCACATAAGTTTTATTGTTTGCCTTGATTTGTTTGTCCTTGTGTGTGTATTCAGGTTGCTTATAAAGTGCTGATTTAGACTTGAGCTCTCTGGGTCTATTGCTTCGCTTTTCATTTAACTGCTTGTTCTCCTCTTTTAGCCTTTTATGGTTTATAATATTTAAAACCTCATATAAACTTCCTTACTAATCTTAAAATACAGTTACATTTACATTATCAGTTTTGTCACCTGGTAGCTCTTTTTAGAGATGTTATACTGTTCCTTGCCTTCTTTGGCACTAAGTGTTGCACTCCTCTCCTTTTGTCCCGTGGAAAGTGAATGGAGTGGTGATCTTGCATGCACACTACTGCTCCGTTATCACAAGGAATTGGTGGGACTCCAGCAGTCATGCGTTTATCGCCTATCCTGTAAAATAAGAAAAGCCCTTTAAGTTGAGACCATAGACATTAGGGTTGTTGCGGGTATCGAAATTTCGACACCCAATCGATACTTTTGTCCCGGTATCGATACGATATCGGGATTTCCATTTTTTCAATACTGGGCTGCGCTGCTGCACAGTCTAGTATCTCTAAACATGAGCGCGCTGCTGTTAGCCCGCTCATATTCCCTCAGCAGCACAGGGGAGAAGGAAGCAGTCTCTCCCTCCCCCTGTGCTGCTGCTGCCACTGCCCCCAATGAACAGTGAGAGGGGTGGAGGAGGGGCGGGCGCACTGCGCCACCAATGATGGGACTTTTCCTACACAGAGCGGCACCCAGCGATGTCCCAGCACTTACTATTATTCCTGGGCGCCTCTCCGTTCTCCCGCAGTGTCCTATTACCCTGGGTTCACACCTGAGCGTTCTGAAAGGAGCGCTCTGTATGCGCGATTGTACCAGCGTTTACAATCGCGCATACAGAGACAGGCGAACACATATTGTTGCGCGTTCCCGAATATCTATGTACGGGAACGCGCGACAAAACGCCCCAAAAAAGCTCAAGAACTTGTTTGAGCGTCGGGTGTTTTACAGCGCGATCGTATGCGCTGTAAAACGCCCAGGTGAGAACCATTCCCATAGAGAATCATTGGTTTCTCCTTGTTGAACGTTTTACAGCGCGTAGGAACGCGCTGTAAAACGCTCAGGTGTGAACTTAGGGTAACTGTCTCCTCTCCTGCTCCATATGCTAATTACTATCGGAGCAATGGGGAGGAGACATCAGCTTCTCTAGTGGGCGTTCCTTCTCCCTGCCCTGGGCATCCGTATGTTTTTGGTATCCGTTCCATTTTTGCGGAACCATCTATTGAAAATGTTATGTGCAGCCCAATTTTTTAATGTACTTACTGTTTAAACATTAGGGTCCATTCACACGTCCGTAGTGTATTGCGGATCCACCCCTATAGAACTGCCTATTCTTGTGCTGTCCGCATCCATTCCTGCCCCATAGAGAATGAATTGGTCCGCACCCGTTCCGCAATTTCCAAATTATTCTTCAGCTGTTCAGTGTTACGGAAACATGAAAACTGACACGTGGATCCTTCACGGACAGCTTCATGGATGCATCACTGACCACCTGCTCACGGATTTGAGCACGGGCGTGTGAATGAGGCTTTAACTGCAGTAATACGTGAATAGTACTGCTAATAAGGAGTCCAGATCAAATTTAAAACTAGTGATCTGGACTCCTTATGTGCTATTTACTACCCAGATAATAGTCCAGAATTGTGGTGATGATTATTTTGGCCAACCTCTGTCTACAGCCAGCTTTAAAGGGGTTGTCCAGGTTCAGAGCTGAACCTGGACAGCCCTCCATTTTCCCCCTGGCAGCCCCCCTGACATGAGCATCGGAGCAGTTCATGCTCCGATGCTCTCCTTTGCCCTGCGCTAAATCGCGCAGGGCAAAGGCATTTTCTGAGTTCCGGTGACGTACCGGGGCTCTCTATGGGGCTGACAGGAACCCCGGTGACGTCACCGGCACTGATGGGCGGGATTTGGCTCTGCCCTAGCCAGTAAAACGGCTAGGGCAGAGCTAAAGCCCGCCCCTCAGAGCCGGTGACGTCACCGAACACACTGCTGGGCGGAAGTTACCGCCCGGCAGTGTGTTATTGTAAACACAAGAGCCTGTGCCCTGCGCGATCTAGCGCAGGGCACGGGAGCGCATCGGAGCATGAGATGCTCCGATGCCAGGCTCAGGAGGGCTGCCGGGGTGAAAATAAGGGTATGTCCGGGTTCAGCTCTGAACCCGGACAACCCCTTTAAGGCTGCTGCTGCATTTCTCATTTGATTCAGTATTAAAGGTTGGCTCCGCAATAATTCAGGTTCCACTAAAAAGAAAAACGTAGAGAGAATATTGCAGAACCAGGCAAACTGCTTCTATATATTTCTGCTCTATTGTGTTTTGTGTTTTTGTATCCGCAATTTATCTCCAAGTGTATTAAAACAAGTCACTATACAAAACCATCTCCCAAGGAGAATAGCAGTACTCTTGTGATTTTCTGTTTTGCAGTGCCGCTTCTATGATACCAATATACACAATGATCATAAAGAGCAGCTTAGGAGATATTATCTGAGGACAAGCTTAGTAAACATTGGTACATATCTTAAAGGGAGCCTGTCGCCATGAAGAAGTAGTGCAGTCTGCCGGAAGCATGTTATAGAGCAAGATGAGCTGAGCCGATTGATGTATTATTTCGTGGGAAAAGATTCAGTAAAACTTGTCATTTAAATTCCTGATTATTCTGGGCTCTGAAGTCAAGGAGGCGGTCCTATCAGTGATTGACGGCTCTCTCTGTATACACCGCAATCTTGATTTCAATGTGCAGAATGAGCACAGATCTAAATAAATTACACATTTTACTGAATCTTTTCCCATAAAACTATATATCAATCTGCTCCGCTCCTCCTGCTCTATAACTTGCTGTCTTCAGCTCAGACATCATGTTCAATGTGACAGGTTTGTTTTAAGTGTGGAACCCATAATTTTATTAATACTACAATAGTGTCTTATTAGCAACAGTGAAAAATGGTATGTCTATACAGATTTATGTGCACATTTACCTCCACAACGCTCATCTGGTTTTCCTTCCCTCTTCTTTTTATTTTTAATTTTTTTCCTAATGTAGGCCTCATTTGCTCTTTACCCTGTTATTTCTTGGCCATCAATTTTTATTTCTGGAAAAACCCTTTTGGGCTGGATTCACACACATCGTTTTGTGGCAATTTTGTTGATTTAATTGCATTTTTAGGTAAAAACAATATTTCATGAGCTTCTGACTTGGACTTCAGAAATGCCAGAATTAAAAAAAAATTTTTTTTTAAAAATCTAAGGATTTTTTTTCATAGTTTAACTCCCAACCAGAAGTGTACATGTAGGGTGAAAGTACTGACTTTAAAGAAGGCGCCCATTAAAGCCACTGTATTTCTGTTGTTTTAAGCACGCCGATGACACAGATCACAGACGTTTAACCCCTCAGATGCCGTGGTCAATTGTGACCATGGTATCTGAGGCGGCTTTTCCCGGGAGCACTGGCCTCAATGGTGCCCTAACGGCTTCCCCTAACTGAGACTGGGGAAGCCATTTGTTTGTGGTAATAGTCTGGGTCTCTCAGAAGAAACCCAGCCTGTTACAGCTGTAGTTCTTATCGAGGCCTGCAAGTGGCAGGGCTCCAAAAAACCATAGCAAATCTGCTGACATTGCAATACTTCATTGTAGTGGACAGGCAGAAGCAATCAAGCAGGTCCCTTAGGCCTCTTTCACACGGGCATCGCGTGTGAGGACTAGATAAGATGCGGATGCGTCACGGGAAAATGCGTGATTTTTCTGCGCGAGTGCAAAGCGTTTTAATGCGTTTTGCACGCGCATGAGAAAAATCGGCATGTTTGGTACCCAATCCCAAACCCGGACTTCTTCACAGAAGTTCGGGTTTGGGTTAAGTGTTGTGTAGATTTTATTATTTTCCTTTATAACATGGTTATAAGAATGGTTACAGAATGCTTAGTAAAATAGGGATGGAGGGGTTAAAAAATAAATAATAATTTAACTCTCTCCTCATCCACTTGTTCGCGCAGACCGGCTTCTCTTCTGTTTTCTTCTTTGATGACCTGGAGGAAAAGGACCTGTGGTGACGTCGCTGTGCTCATCACATGGTCCATCACGGGATCATGTGATGAGCGCAGTGACGTCACCACAGGTCCTTTTCCTCCTGGTCATCAAAGAAGAAGACAGAAGAGAAGCCGAGCTGCGCGAACAAGTGGATAAGGTGAGTTAAGTTATTATTTATATTTTTTTCAACCCCTCCATCCCTATTTTACTAAGCATCCTGTATTAAGAATGCTATTATTTTCCCTTTATAACCATGTTATAAGGGAAAATAATAATGATCGGGTCCCCGTCCCGATCATCTCCTAGCAACCATGCGTGAAAATCGCACCGCATCCGCACTTGCTTGCGGATGCTTGCGATTTTCACACAGCCAACTTCACTTCTAAGGGGCCTGTGTTCCGTGAAAAACACACAATATAGAGCATGCTGCGATTTTCATGCGATGCACAAATGAAGCGTGAAAATCACTGCTCATGTGCACAGCCCCATAGAAATTAATGGATCCGGATTAAGTGCAGGTGCAATGCGTTCACCTCACGCATTGCACCTGCGCAGAAATCTTGCCTGTGTGAAAGAGGCCTTAGAGCGGCTTAAAAAATGTTTAAAAAAAAAGAGGAAAAAAATAATAATAATCTATAAAAATTAAAATCGCCACCTTTTCCCATAATAAAAACAATAAGCATCACCATGTCCTAAAATGTCTGTACTATTAAAATATAGATGTATTTATTTTCTATGGTGAACGTTATACTGGAAATAAAAATCAAACTGGCCTATTCACCATATTTTCGCCACTTCACCTCTCTCAAAAAAAAAAAGTGAGCAAAAAAGTAACACTCCAGAATGTTATCAATAAAACAGATTTCCCTGCAAAAAAAATGAGCCCTCACACAGGTCCATATGCATCACTATAAAAAAAAGTTATGGGGATCAGAATCTGGCAATGCAAAGAAAAAATTCTTTCTTTTTTCTTTATTTTTTTTTTCCTATTTTTTTTCATTTTTTTTCTTTTCAGTATTAAAGCACAAGAAAAATAATATAAATGTGGTATCGCTGTAATCGTACTGAGTGAAAGAATGAAGGCAACATGTCACATTAAAAACTAAACTTATAAAACTATGGCGGAATTGCATTTTATTTTATTTTTCCAATTTGACCCTTTAATGGAATTTTTTATTTTTTTTTACAGCTTTCCACTACATTGTAGGCAATAGTACATGGTGCCATTGGAAAATATAACTTGTCCTGCAAAAACAAGCCCTCATACAGCTATGTAAACAGAAAAATACAAAAATTATGGCTTCGGGAAAGCATGGAGTGAAAAATGAAAATGCAAAAAAACAGAAAATCGCCTGGGGCTGAAAGGGTTAGGCCTCTTTCACACTGGTGTAATATTTTTGGCCCGGATAAGAGGCGGGTGCGTTGCGGGAACACGCGCGAGTGCAAAACATTGTAATGCGTTTTGCACTCGTGTGAGAAAAGTCGCGTATGTTTGATACCCAAACCCGCTTGGGATTGATGTTCTGAAGATTGTATTATTTTCCCTTATAACATGGTTATAAGGGAAAATAATAGCATTCTGAATACAGAATGCATAGTATAATAGTGCTGGAGGGGTTAAAAAAATAATAAAAAAAATTAACTCACCTTCTCCTCTTGATCGCGTAGTTCCCGGTCTCTTCTTTACTTAATGATGAGCTGTGGGCTAAATGATCTGTGGTGACGTCAGATCACATGATCCATCAGATGGTCCATCACCGTGGTGATGGAGCATGTGATCTGACGTCACCACAGGTCCTTTAGCCCACAGCTCATCATTAAGTAAAGAAGAGACCGGGAACAACGTGATCAAGAGGAGAAGGTGAGTTAATTTTATTTTTTTAACCCCTCCAGCGCTATTTTACTATGCATTCTGTATTCAGAATGCTATTTATTTTCTCTTATAACAATGTTATAAGGGAAAATAATACAGTGAATAGACTGTCACCTAGAAACTATGAGTGAAAATCGCACCGCATCCGCACTTGCTTGCGGATGCTTGCAATTTTCATGCACAAAATAGAGCATGCTGCGATTTTCACGTAACGCATAAGTGATGCGTGAAAATCACCGCTCATGTGCACAGCCCCATAGAAATGAATGGGTCGGTATTCAGTGCGGGTGCAATGCGTTCAACTCGCGCATCGCACCCGCGCGGAATACTCGCCCGTGTGAAAGGGGCCTTAAAGCCTTTTTTTGGGAAAGCATCTTCTTTATATGCTTTACATGCATAGGAAAATGCACGAAAAGCCCATTTTCGCTAAGGCTAGTGTCACATCTGTGGCAGAGTTCTCAGAATCTGGTATTGCCGGATATTGCTGCTTGACTATAATGAGATCTGGCTGTTACCTGGCAAATATGCTGAGAATTCCCAGCATTCTCCGCTGGAACAGCCGGCCGCAGATGTGAAATTGGCCTAAATCATTCTGCGTATTGAACCAAAACAACACTGATCCAAAATTGCAGCAAAAGTTAATAAAATGCGACAGAAAAACTGCACTGTTTGTATGATGTTTTATATTTCCATACTGACCTGCAGCCATCATCTGGTGTCTTCTGTGAGGGAATTAAAGCCTTGCGTGGTGCCTAATATTGGCCAGTTATAATCAGAAAATGTTATATGTGGCCAGATTAAGGGCTCATTCACAGGACCGTGCCTTTTTTGCAGTCCGCAAATTGCGGATACGCAAAACATGGATGGCGTCTGTGTGCCTTCCACAATTTTCAGAACAGGAAGCCTATTATAGAAATACCTATTCCTGTCCACAAATCGGACAAGAATAGTGCAGTAATCATAATTTTTGCGGGGCCACGGAACAGAGCAACGGATGCGGACAGCACATAGTGCTGTCTGCATCTTTTGCGGAGCCATTGAAATGAATGGTTCCGTATACAGACCGTATGTGGAACGCAGAAAACAGCCCGTTTATGGAACGCAAAATACGTTTGTGTGAACGAGCCCTAAAGATGTTCTTGCTTTGACAACCTTTGAAAAATAATCCATGGGCCCTGAGTCTTTTAGTTGCTTCTTGTTCCACAGCATCAGCTGCAACAAGGGGGTTATCAAGATAATGAAAAATCTTTGACAAGGCCTACAATTGTTTAAAATGATAACATTTTAGAAATGTTGCTCCGTTTTGTGGCCCCGCTAAAAAAATATAACATGTCCTATTCTTGCCCGTGCTTTTGCGGACAAGAATAGGTATTTATATTAAAGGCTGTCCGTGTCGTTCTGCAAATTGCAGAACGCGCACAGACTCCATCCAAAACACACCACGGTCCTGTGCATGAGGCCTGAAAGTGGATTTGTTAAAGGCAGATTACCTTCTGATCTGCCACTGTTGTTTAACACAGGTATTTTTGCAATGTAAAGAAAAGGAGGATTGGTCACTCTTATATGGAAATACAGGATGTTTTATTTGACATTTATATTTAAAATGAATTCAAAAATGATAAAAAATACACAACTATATAAAAATACAATATAAAAAATATTCTATAAGCCGTTCAACACAGTGTTATATACTTGTTCTGTCAAGATGCCATATAGTCTTTCGTGATATATTCAATTATATAGCCAAATAATATAGAGATGGGTACTGGTAGTGCCAAATGTGTCTCTCTCTCTCTCTCTCTCTCTCTCTCTCTCTCTCTCTCTCTCTCTCTCTCTCTCTCTCTCTCTCTCTCTCTCTCTCTCTCTCTCTCTCTCTCTCTCTCTCTCTCTCTCTCTCTCTCTCTCTCTCTCTCTCTCTCTCTCTTCTCTCTCTCTCTCTCTAGATTATCTAGTTAATTAGGGAGAAGAAATATTTTTTGCAATGTGCCCGCATTACTGAGAAAAATGAAGTTTTAATGTAAGGAAATGAGGCTCCGCTTTCTCTGTAACTCCTGTGCCCTCTGCAGTTTGATTAACAGGTCCAGACGGTGTAAACAGGATCACTCCTGGCACTGTCAGTGAAGAGGGCAGAGCCTCTAGGTGTAACGGCGACTCCCCCATTTCTCCTAGAGGCTCATTTGCATATATTAAAACATAATTTTTCTC
This sequence comes from Bufo gargarizans, assembly GCF_014858855.1. Taxonomy (NCBI): domain Eukaryota; kingdom Metazoa; phylum Chordata; class Amphibia; order Anura; family Bufonidae; genus Bufo; species Bufo gargarizans. Next base: position 268,731,394 of record NC_058084.1, read on the forward strand.
AGCAATGCGGACACTTGTTAACATAGGACCAACACAGATGCCTTCAGCTGCCAAGTGGACATGCAACCGGTCAGACAATTTCGCAGGTACAAATCTGCTCATAAATGCCCTTTAAGCCTGAACAACTCCAGTTTGATAATTTAGGCTGCTTTCCTTTGTGAGCAGACCTTTATAATTTGGTTTTGTGCATTTAGTTTGGTCTGTTACATGATGATACAAAGTGGGTTATGTCTGTAGCTCAGCTGTGCCGTTTCCTGTCTTTCCATATGGTATGATAACATTTTGGCCATTGAACTTCTGTTGTGAACTACTCAACCGTTCCTGACCAGTCCTCTGAAGCTCTCTGAAGTTGCCAAGGCCAGGACACTGCTGTTTGTGCCATGGCCTTTTCATGTGTCCAAAGTACTAATTAAATTTGCTTGTCCAGTAGAAGACTGGCCAGGAATGTCTGATTGCTAATGCCTTGAGACTATATGAATCGCTCCATTGTGTTAGTAATGATTTACAATAGAACATGTTTTCTGCCCTCCTTTGAATGTGTTGGCTCACTGAAGAGCGTTCATTGACAAAGGCCTATACTTATATAAGTTCACATCCTGTTACAGATTAAATTTCACATAACTAGTTCTTATTAGTCTGCTAACAATATCGCACTCCTTATCAGCTTAGTGGATGAATGTCACGTTTGGTTAGAACATTTTAACAATGCATTGGGGGAGATTTATCAAAACTTGTGTAAAGTAGAACTGGCTTAGTTGCCTGTCGCAACCAATCAGATTCTACCTTTCATTTTCCAAAGGACTTCTGAAAAATGAAAGGTGGAATCTGATTGGTTGCTATGGGCAACTGAGCCAGTTTTCCTTTACCCCAGTTTTAATAAATCTCCCGCTGTTTGCCTTATTGCTTTTAAATGGTAACTTGCCTATAGAAAAAAATGGCTCTTGCCATATTCCTTTGGTACACAGTTTAAAAATGTATAATTTGCCATTTGACTCTTCATCAGTATGGTACATGCTCTCAGTAGTTCTACAGACAGGCCAGTTTCATGCACGTGAAGCGCTCTGGCGCTCCCTCTGCATCCTTCTAGACTTGTTCATAGGTTACAGCACAACCTTATTTAGGCCTTGCCAATAACCCAAGAAAGAGAAAAGATGAATCATTCTGGGGTTTGAAGGACTTGCTCATGATTAACTACACCAGGAAATGACTGTTTTTGTAAAGGTTTGCATTTTTTAATGATTTCACTAGACATATACAGTAAGACCAGGGCTAAATAGCTAAATTTAGGTCTGAAATCTCTTTTCTTGGCTGTTTTTGGCCACCGCTAGAATAAACCCTGTGGAATACTGCTGAAATATGTGGAAAGTTGTATTTAGAACATGCTGATGCCATCAACCGCAGTACCAGAATGCTTGTCCTGGGGCGCAAAGTACCGGCCATTTAGGACAAGCATTCTCATCCTGGGTCGTTAAGTAAACAATGGCAAAATGTTAATTGACTTTTTCAATTGCTTTTAATGGCTTTTGTCACAAGGTATCACCAACAAGGGGCATACCTTATGAAATATAGAAAAGTATCAACAAAGGCTATATTAGTAAGTGCAATATAATTATCTTACATACACGTTGATCACCAGAAGCCAGAAAGTGGCCAACACCTTTTTAAATCCCTTTTTGATCTTAAATATATTTTTAAATTTTTTTCTCCTATTTTCACTATATTTTAAGGAACTCTTCTGATAATTTTTAAGTTCTCATTATAATAATTTGCAAGATTACATTGACATGTAACACCTATATATGGATGACACAGCATCCACAATAGCTAATGTAAAAGCTCACCTTCTTCCATGGTTTTTGGTATAAGATTTTGCACTGGGCACTTAACCCCTTGGCACTTTAAAGATGGCGCCAGCTACCCGCTGCCAGTTTTCTGCCGGTTGAAACAGCAGAGGCCAGGGAGAAATGTAGGCTGATCGCATGCATTTAACCCCTCAGATACTGTGGTCAAAGGTGCAGTGGTTCCCTGGCTGAGATCGGAGAAACTTTAGTACCCTGATGATGGCTTGGAGCCTCAAGTAGGCTCCGATATCGATCATTGGAGTATTCCAATACAGGCCAGCAGGTGGCAGCATTGTATTGGAATACAGTGAATGGTGTGTTCTGTGATGGATATATACCCATCACAGAACACAATTGGCTAATGATTGCCAGTTATAATCACCTAGGGGGGGTGACCCCCAAAAAATAGAGAAGTTCAAACCACCGCGTCCGAAAACACCCATACTAACAATATTTATCCATACGGCCAATTAAAAAAAAAAAAATTCTCACTTCTCCCCCCCAAAAAATAATAAAAAGTGATCAAAAAGTCACAAAATTCAAAATGGTATCATAGAAAAGTTCAGATCGACCCACGAAAAATAAGCCCTCATACAGCTCCGTACACATAACTACAAAAAAGTTATAGGCGTCAGAATATGACGATGAAAAGAAAAAAAGTAATTTTGTTTTCACTATTAAAACGCTTTCCCCAAACTTTTTTTTTTTCCATCTCCCTAATATATCATATGCAATATTTGATAGTGTCATTTGAAAGTACAACTTGCCCTGCAAAAAAACAGGGAATGGAAAAATGCTAAAGTTATGGCTCTGGGAAGGCAGTTAGAAACAAAAATACAAAATTGCAAGGTCCTCTAAGGGTTAACACAGGTATTGTTGTAGATTGGTTCTCTTTTAATATGTGTTATGATTTAGTTACTTTATGCTGACCATACACACAATATGACCATTCAGCTGACAGCAAACTCATCTGACTTCACCGTAAACATGTTTATTTAAGTGATGAGAGGTGCAAGATGCAGCTTCTGTGGAAACAAAGGACTGAGCGTGCTGAAATCCAACATGGTGGAATTTCTCCACCATAGGGGACATTCATGGCCTATTAAAATATGCCATCAATGTTGTTGGTATTATTTAAGCGCCATTCATTCCATAGCGCTGTACATATGAAAAGGGGTATACATACATAATACTGAGCTGTCCCAGGCCAAAAGTGTAGATGGAGAAGAGCAGGGTTCCTAGGACAGAGCCTTGTGGGACACCAACATAGAGGGAATGAGACAAGGAGGTGGTGTGAGAGTGGGAGGCGCTAAATGTCCGTTCTGTGAGGTATGATGTGATCCAGGAGAGGGTCAGGTCAGTGATGCCAAGAGATAAGCGAATGTGTAACAGAAGGGAGTAGTCAACAGTGTCAAAGGCAGAGGACAGGTCAAGGAGAAGGAGGACAGATTAATGTTTTCTGGTTTTGGCTGTTAGGTCATTGGTGACCTTGGTAAGGGCAGTCTCAGTTGAGTGGTGGGGTCGGAAGCTAGATTGTAGGCGGTCAAAGAGCAGGAGGAGTGGTGAGAGGACAGAATGGACATGTTGCTCAAGTAGCTTTGAGGCAAATGGAAGAAGTGATATGGGGCGATTAACTGGACAAAGCAGATGGGTCAAGTGAAGGCTTTTTGAGGATGGGCGTAATGGTAGCATGTTTAAAAGCAGAGGGGAAGACACCAGAGGTTAGTGATAGGTTGAAGAGATAAGTTAGGTCTGGGATAAACAATGTGGTGAGGTTAGGGATGAGGTGGGATGGGATTGGGTCCAATATTCTGGAATCCAGCCTTGTGACCACTATTGATTGCTCATTAACGCCATTTCCAGGCAGTAGGCCATCAATGTCTCCAATATTTTTTTTTTATTTTTTTTTTATTTTTTTTGCACCACAGAGGTGGGTAGGTAGGCATTGTAGATATATACTGTACATAGAGTACCTAGCATCAGAGAACATGGAGTGCACTGCTGTCAGCGTCATCATGTTTCCTCAGCAGCACAAGGGAGAAGGAGTCACTCTCTCCACCCCCCCTGTGCCGCCGCCGCTGCTGTGAATAAGAAGAGAGAGGGGCGGGCGAACTGCGCCACCAATGATAGTAGAGGACCTTCCATGGGTCCAAACATTGTAAACTAACTATCAGGATATGTAGGGAAAAAAACTCACCCTTTCCATGGCTGTGACGCTCTGCGCTTTGATTGGACAGCGCTACAGCCAGGGAGAAGGAACGTCCATTGAGAAAAAGGGCAGTCTCCTCCCTATTGCTCCAATGCTAGCAATTAGCATACAGAGAGGGAGAATATACCTGGGCCCACAGCGGGCGAATGGAGCGGCGCCCAGGAATAATAAGTGCAATGAGATTCCTGGGCGCCGCTCTACATATCCTGATAGTTTACAATGTTTGAACCCATGAAAGGTCCTTTTTAACCTTTAATACAGGAGGTTGTGCCGGCAGCAGAATCACATAGTCGGCACCCTGCCTCTGACAGCGCAGCACCTGAGGGGTTAACTGCTGCTGATCTGCTGCTGGCACCTGCCTACTGTATTAAAGGTTAATTATCATTGGTGGCGCAGTGCGCCCACCCCCCACAATATTAAAATTATTTGTGGCAGTGGCCACAGAGTGCCCTCCCCTCCTCTTCATTGGTGGCAGAGGCAGCTTCTGATTGGAGCCCCAGCAGTGTAATCCTGGGGCTCCGATCGGTTACCATGGCAGCCAGGACGCTACTGAAGGGCACTATGCACAGGGCAGCAGGGAGAGTGTGAAGTCGTAGTCACCCTAATAGAGCTCAATTAGGGTGAATAGGACAAGGGATGAAAAGATCCAGGTTCTAGCCCCCAAGGGGCCCCAAAATATTAAGTATAAATCACCCCCCTTCCCAATTTTACATATAAAATATATAAATAAAATAAACATATTACATATCGCCACATCCGAAAAGTCCAAACTATTAAAATATTTAAAAAAATCTCCTATGCAGTGAACACTGGAACAGAAAAAAATATAGAAAAACTGCGCAATTCGTCATTTTTTAAAATTTGGAATGCACGTGGCTTTTTTGGTGTTTTATTTTTTTTCACGTGGTATTGAGTATCACAATACTTTTTTATAGTATTGAAATTGAATCAAAATGTTGGTATCGCAACAACCCTAATATGCTGGAGGTTTGTTTTGCTTTGTTGCTGGTTTTTCTCTTGCCGCCTAACAAGTTTCATACAAACCTTTTTGTGTTTTTTTTTCTTTCACTTGCTTATTATATATAACAAAATGACCCATTGTTTTACACCAAACCAGGGCATGGTACGGAAGAACTAAAAATCTCTAGACTGAAAGATAAAGCATACCGTACAAAGAAACAGAGAAAGACTTGGCAATGCAACGTATTTAAATGATCACTTCTACTGTTAACCCCTTCTGGACCGGGACCTTTTCCCCTTGTTTAGTTTTTTTTATCCCCAGCCTTCCCAGAGCCATAATAAATATATATATAATATAATAAATATATATATATATATATATATATATATATATATATATATATATATATATATATATACATTTTTATTTATTTTTTCCCCATTCACAAAGCCATATGAGAGCTTGTTTTTTTGCCAGAAAAGTTGTACTTTCTAAGGCCGAATGCACACGTGGAACCGCGGCCTGGACTCCTGAGAGCATGAGCGCGCGGCGTCATTGGTTGCTATGACGCCGCGCGCTCCCTGCTGCCGCCGCAATACGGTAACACACTGGTATGATCTATACCAGTGTATTACTGTACTGTGGCGGCAGCAGGGAATGACGCCGTGCACTTCTGCTCTCAGCAGGAATCCAGGCTGCGGTTCCACGGACCGCTCACGGCCGTGTGCATTCGGCCTAATGGACGCTTTTACTGTTACATACAATGTAGTGGGAAAAAATTCAAATTGGGTGCAATTATAAAAAAAAAAAAAATCTTTACTTTCATTCTTTAGGTCAGTACAACTACAATGATACCAGATTTGTGTAGTTTTTCTTGCTTTTTATAGTGAAAAAAATAAACTTTGGAAAAAAGAATTTTGCCATATTAGGACCTCAATAACTTTTTTTTTATTTTTATGTCTAGGGAGTTGTGTGAGAGCTCATTTCTTGCAGGACGACCTGTAGTTTATAGTTCGCATTAGCATTGGAGTTTCTGATAACTTCACTGTGTTCCTATGGAGCTATGCCACAGGCGGGGTCTCCATAGGAACATAGCTGCGGCAGCCTTGGATCATTCAGGAAGACCGAGGCTGCCGCACACACCATCCAGCTCCACATGGCATCTGAGGGGTTAAATGTGTGTGATCAATGTTGTCGTCGATCACATAAATTAACCCCTGGGTGTCTGCTGTTTAATACAGCAGGCACCCAGCAGCTATGGCGCCCACTGTGCTTGTGAGTGGGCACTATCTTTAAATACCCGACCCACAACCCCCCAACATATATGTATGTTGGGCAGTCTGGAAGGGGTTAACTTTATTTTATTTTTTTCCTGGCAAACGTAGGTGAACTAATGTAACAGCTGACTAAGACGTGGATTATATCTTCTAGTTCTTTAAAGATCTGACTTGTTATCCGATTATTATTCTAAGCATTGTGTAAAAGTGTACAATTAACATTTATGTAAGTGTACTAACCTTAGGGAAACTACAACTCCCACCATGTCCTGATTTCCACAGAACAGCTTATGGATCACTGGTTTGTATGCAACTATTTTTTCATAGAATACACATTTTTCTTTTATGAGTTCACACTGCTGCTATATATTTCCATTGTTCTTCTCCATAAAAGGAGCAGAACAACGAAAATAACGGAAGTGTTGGATTCATCACTTAAGTGAGGCAAGCAGAACTGAACAGATTCCATTGGCTACAATAGAGTCCGTTGAGTTTCCTTTCAGGAACTTGTGGGATCATTTATCAAACTGCCACCCGCCCGTGGCCTGCTGCCCCCCTTGGCTGTCCTCTCCCAGCTCTGAATCCTCCTTCTGCAAATGCCCTATAGTGCCCATACTACCCATACTAGTAATCATTTTCCTCATAGCCCTCCAGTAGTAGTAAAACTCCCCATAATACCCCCTAGTAGTAATAATACTCCTTATAATGCGCCAGTATAAAATAACCCTATATAGTGCCCCAGTAAATGCCCTCATATTGCTCCTCTCCCCCTTCCCCATAGTGTCCCCCATAATATGCCATAAAAAAATTGCCTCTTCTTATTGCCACCAGATGCCCCAATGGTACTCCACTTCCCCATAGTTCCCCCAAATAATGCCCCATAGTGTCGCTCTCCCATAATGTGCCAGTAAAAAATGCCCCCTTAGTTCCACCAGATGCCATAGTGCCCCTCATGATGTGCCAATAAAAATGCCCCTTTAGAGCCCCCACTTGCCCATAGTGCCCCCAAATAATGCCCCTATAGTGCCCCCCATAATGTGCTAATTAGAAAAAAAAGCCCTCAGATGCACCCATGGTGCCCCCCCATAATGTGCCAGTAAGAAATGGTCCCATAGTGCCCCCCAAAAATGGGGCTGTAAGAAATGCCAGATGCCCCCATAGTGCCAGCTCCCCCCCCCTAAACCCCGCCCTCCCCCCCAAAAAAAAACACTTGCCTTCATCAGCAGTGATACGATGCAGGCCTCTTCCGGCCTGTGTCCCTGCTGTGTGCTTCCCGATAATGCACGATAATGACCGCACGATAATGACGTCATCGCGCCGCCTGAGCCGGCCACTGATACGTCACAGGCATTAGTGCCTGCGGCCTATCAGAAGAACAGGGAGAGGAGACGCCTCTCCCTCCCCTGCCCAGCCGTAGCACAGCCATCTGTATCGCTGTCCTGAGGATGGCGATACAAATTAATATGGAGATGAGTGCTTCCACAATGGAAGCGCTCATCTCCTACTGCCCCTCACCGCCGCCAGGCAACTAGAACCAGGGCCACGCCGCCTGTGGTGATCGGTGGTGCCGCTCTGAGGGATTTAAAAAAAATATTTACTGGTTGTTCTATAGGGGGTCCAGAGCCGCTGGACCACCCCTGTCGGTGCGCCACTCGATGGAAGGTATGTGTCACCGAGGTCCCTGTCCTCGGTGAAGTAAGAGCCAGTATTTTATGTGTCAGCAGCAGCTATTGCTAATTGACACAAAGATTTAGCATGGCTATAACAGTTGATCCGGGACGGCTGTTGCTGGGAGTAGTCAAAGTGCTGGGTTGGTGACTACTCCTCATGTTCCAGACCGGGTTTTGAAAGGCATAATAACCAGCCAGTACTGCCAGGTGTGTGGATTTACCTCCCTCTGACAGTGGCGCTCAGAATCTGTGTGCTGTGAACTGAGGGCTGTGCTGGGATTTGAGGTTTGAGCCGGGCTGGAGGACTCGGGCCCCTCTAAAGGCGAACAGGCCGCCTATGGACTTGATGAGGCTGAACTGCTAACAGGGTGTGAATTAACACCCAGGGGAAAAGGTGGCTTTTATTGTTTATGGACTTTCCTTGTTTGTGTACAAACACCAAGCCACCTGCGTTTTGTGATACACCTTATCTGCATTTTGTTATACACCAATGTGTGAATAAACACCGCTGTTTGATTCAAGAACTGTGTACTTTGCCTCTATACTGCATCCGCTAGCGAATCCCCACACAAGCTAATTCCTAGAAGTGATAATTTTTCTCAGTGAGGATAGTGAATTTCATATTATAACGTTGACTTATCAAGTTACCATTATATAACCCATTTCTAACCAGATGTAACAAAGCAGAATTTGTAATTTGGCTCAACCCTCAACATACAATTTTTCAAAATACAGCAAATCTCTTCATAATAAATTAATAGTCTAAAGCTGTTCACATATTATTTACTTATACATAGTGGCATACTTACCATGGAGGTAGACCACTCCACTGCTATGGGGCCCCTGAACTAAATTGATTCACTTTTTCCTGACATAGATTCACTGCATTTACAGGCAGCCACCACTAGAGGGAGTGCAGGCAAAGAAATTATTTATAGGTACCATTGAATTAAATGTTAACTGTATAATTCCCATGCATTGGGCTCCCCCTTGTGGTGGCTCCAGGCAGCCAGTTCTAAAATAAATAGATCATACCAGTGTATTACTGTACTGTGGCGGCAGCAGGGAGCGCACGGCGTCATAGCAACCCATGACGCCGTGCGCTCCTGCTCTCAGCAGGAATCCAGGTCGCGGTTCCACGGACCGCTCACTGCCGTGAAAAACGACCGTGTGCATTCGGCCTAAAGGAAAGCAGGAGATGCATCAGTGTATTTATGCCAGTTGCCTAGTGTATGTACATTGTGAAATATGGCATGGAGAATGAGTGGCATATTTATGAAGCACCTGTTCCACTTTTTCCAACATAAGTCAGATAATAAAGTGGGTGAGACAGTAGGCTTTTAATTTTTTTTAATTTTTTTGCTAAAACAAAATTATGGGGTTCATTTATTAACCAGAAATTCACCTATATTAGGCGTTTTTCTGGCACAGATTGTGACACAAAGGTTATTTGCATCGCAAACTACAACTTTTCCTCACTCACGCCAGGTCTAAAAGGGTGTGGCGTGGGAGGGGATAGGCTCTGTAGGCCCGTCTCATTCCTCATTTTCTATGTCCATTTTGGGCATATAAAATAGTCTAATTGTAAACCAGCTCGAAAGATGTTTTGCATTTAGACCAGTGATGGATACGCCGAAGTTACGTAGAAGCCTTCACCTCTACATAAGTTCGGCAGATCCTCCGCCAGCTTAAAGGGCTTAAAAAGTCTAGATTGTCTCTGGGAGAAGAGTACAAAGCAAACCTAATAGGGTAGAAGACTTTCTAGCAGGTTCCCTTTTAAAAATGTATTTATTTACTAGTCTCTTAAGACTGAGAGTTTTTACATTCCATGTGATATGTCCCCTGGGAGGTTTTTCATTATTTTCACCGCTGCCTTATGATCTGAATCATTGCTCGCTCACTTCAGCACATGTTTGTTGATCTATAAACAGAGTTTGGCAAGAGAGCGAAAGCAACTGACTGAACTTGATAGTCCATGTATGTTTTAGTACAAACTGAAGTACAGAACTGTTACTATCTGGTGAGTTGCTGGCAAATCGTATTGCCCTCTTATGTATGTTACAGAGCTTTACTAGATTGCCAAATACCACTACATACCGTAGACTTCATCATTGTGCAGCATTGAGATTATCCTTTGTATGAGGATTTGCATGACTTGGTTTGTTGTTTAAGCTGCGTTAGGACAAGTTGCATTCATAGAGATGGTGGAAATGTTTGACTTCTTAATCTTGTGAGTTGGTAAATATTTTCACTGACTTTCGCTATGAATAAGGCCACTGTTCTGCGCCATTCTGTACAGGTATTGAATGCGCCTAGAGTGCACATTGTTTTACCTATGGAAGTAAAGCACCAGCCATGCAGAGCGAGGTTACTATAACCATGTGACGGGCTGGCACCTCGCGTCTGAGCAATAGCTAACATTTCACGTCCTTTATCTGTCTGTATCTGAATATAGTTACACAACATGTATAGCAAACTGCCCTGGTTCTCTCCCACTTGTAACCGGATTCTGTTGGTAACCATACTTTTGTTTAAATAATATATACAAAGAAATTGCATTAAAATATATCCAAAGGTAGAGGTGCCCTTTAAAGGGAATGACTATTCCGGACTGTTATCTGCAGTACTACATGAGCCCAGAGTGCCATTTTTGATGTCTGTTCTCTGTTCCCCCGCTGTCACCTCTAAGAGCTACGCTGAAGTAAACGGTCAGGACTGCTCGGAGGAGCAGAGAGGAGTCCTGTGGTCAGAGCTCTCCCCATTCATTGTTCTAATTGCCCTGCTCACAGCTCAGGGGGCATATCTTTTATCTGTGGGTGATGGGGGTGGGGGGGGGGGGGGTCCTTTCTGCTGCAGCTCTCTCCCTGTAACTGTCTCGGCTTCTAAAAGTAGATAGGCCTGGTGAAGTTGAAGGACAGATCTGAGGAACTGAGCATGTGGATCCACCTTGGTATTGAATACCTCAGTGACTATACTATGGCGGTCATTTATTATCTGATTTACGACAGTTTTTGGAGTAATTGGGTATCAGATTTTGTTCCAAAGAGGTTTTGCGACAAAATCTGAGACTTTAGCCCGCTTGTCGGTGAAAGGGCCTGGTTTGCCCAGCGGCAGCAAGAGCCAAAGTTATGTAGAGGCCTGCACCTCTAGATAACTGTAGCGCATACACCGGCAGCGCAGAGGGATTAAGACACTGGTCTTCATAAATGTCCCCATATATTTTTTAATGCATACATTATTCAGATCCAGGTGCTGGTTTGAAAAATCTACAGGCTTGCTTAAATTGTTAGTAAATATTGATTAGGCTTGAATTGTCATCACCACTGTTTATAGCCAGAAATGCTAACGTTGGGCATCCGTTCCATGCATTGGGAACCGCAATCTGCAGTCACCAATGCACGGGCAATGTCCATGCGACAGTCCGAACGGATCGAGACCCATTAAACTTGAATGGGTCCGTGATCCGTCCACACCGCAATTTTTTTTAACAAGTTCTATTTTTTTGCGGTGCGGAGGCACGGATAGAAACACCACTGATGCCCTCTGTAGTGCTTTCGTGGAGTTCCGATCCATGCTGCCATTCCGCATCTCCATGATTGCGGACCCATTCAAGTGTATGGGTCCACATCCATGATGCGGAGTGCACACGGGCCAGTGCCCGTGTATTGCGGATCCGCCGTATGCGGGCCGCAATACGGGCACACAACGATCGTGTGCAAGAGGCCTTAAGGGGAGATTTATCAAGACAGACAAATTCAGCACATCCCTCTTCATAAATTAGACTCTTCCTAGGGCATCTCATTGAACTTGGAACTTTTAAAATGTCCATATAGTTACTAAAAATATCAGCAGAGTCCATTGCATGTATTTCTTACAAACCCACGCAAACCAAAGTAGAAAAGCCTGTTCACGGTGACAACTGCCTTCGTACAAGTACTATCAGATAGATACGTTAGCAGTTGCTGTAAATTGTGAAGGGTAAAATCCATAGCAAACATCTGTGTAAATAAGGAATTTATTATAAATCTTAACCCTGAAGCATGCCCTAAGTGTTTTTTCTGCTTCCGTTTTTGGCATTTCCTAAAATTCCTGCAGATTTTTTTTTATGTTTTGCCATGTGTGAGTGTGGCTTTGTAGAATCTCATTCATTTGCTTTGTACGTTTATGGGCGCGAATTGTTAAATGGTGTTTATTTGCCATGTATTAAAGGGGTTATGCCATGATAGATTTAAAAAAATGAAAATCGGAAAACCATATCGGACATGACAATACCATCATAACAAAGCGAGAACCAGCCTTGTATGTCACATGGATCCAGAGATCTCCTCATTCATTGCTCCAATTGTTCTACTAGATTTATTTCAGGCTGACTGCTCAGGGGGCGTGTCCTTTTCAGTGGGCGTGTCATTTCTGCTGTAGTACTTTTCCTGTAACTGCTACAGCTTCAGAAGATATGGCTGGTGGAAGAAAGATTTAAACTGAGCGCATGCGACCACCTGAGCAAGAAGTAAGCAAAAAAAAAAAAGAAACAGCAGGTGGCGCTATACAGATACATTTTGTTGAATAGCTGAGTGGCTATACAAATTTTTTTATTATATGAAATTAGAAAAGTATTCAGATCCAGTCAGGTGTTGGGTTGAAAAACGTAGAATATTTTTTGTGGCACAACCTGTCACATTGACAATTCATTCTATTCTGCACTTTGCATACTGTCATGCAGAGGAAGTTGAGCAGTTTCATATACAGTTTCTTTTGTTTTGTTTTAAGTTGGGAAAAGGTTCACTTTAACTTGTCATTTATTGATCTAAATTTCTGCTAGTTCTATGCTTTCAAGGTCAGTGTGACGAATACCACTCCTCGTGCCTGCTTGGCGTCACAAGACGCAGTATGGTCACTGGTTACCAAAGCATAACCTATCCTTTGGGTGGATAATCAGCATCTGATCGGCAGGGGTCCGACTCCTGGGACCATCACCAATCAGCTGTTTGGGAAGGCAGCGGCGCTCGCAGTTTCCTGCAGGCCAGTGACATCACGACTATGTATGTGGCCTGGGCACAACCCTGCATCATTCATGTATACTGCCTTCAGCTGATCCAAAGGATAAATCATCAGTAATAAAAAAGGTGTAGAACCCCTTTAAAACGTATTCTTATATTTATTGTGTGGGCTTGACTGGAATCTCTAGTAAGGCCCCTTGCAGACAAGCGTATCCGGATGCGTTCAGTGAGAACTGCGCAATTTTGCAAACAAAGCCATTCAGTTTTGTTTGCAATCGCATTCAGTTCAGTTTTTATCACACAGGTTCAATGCGATTTTTGCTGTGTTTTGCACACGCGTGATAAAAAAACTGAATGTTTACAAGCAACATCTCTTAGCAACCATCCGTGAAAATCGTCATCCACAGCCCCATTCACTTCTATAGGGCGAGCGTTGCGTGAAAATCGCAGAATATAGAACATGCTACGATTTTCACGCAACGCAAAAGTGTATGCTCATGTACACAGACGCATTTAAATTGCACCCGCATCACTCATTGCACCAATGCGGAATTCTCGCTCATGTGAAAGAGGCCTAACTGGTCAAAGCTATAACAAAACTATTCTTGTTTTTAATTTTAAATCCGTGAACTACCAGAGGAGATTATTCAGTCATGTGTCATAGGGGATTATGATCCTTCCTACAACCCAAGCCTCTCAGTTACTTGTACAAATGCTGATTGTGCCATCATGCTGCCAGTTAGTAGCCATGGCTTTGCCCTGGCCTAATCCATCACATGAATCACATGTTTCACCGTGCCTCCTATTATTAGTCATTATTTGTAACAAGCGTGTTGTCAACTTTTTATATATTTTTTTGGCATCACACAATATAGTCACTTCAGAGGTAGATAATCATTAACATGCAGTGGTGGTCATAAGGTCAGAATCACATGGAAAGACCATGCACTCGGGTCATATGCTTGTGTCAATACTATAACCGACTTTGTCCAGTCTTAATTTAATAATCTTTCTACACTAAATAGTGTTGCATTAACTACATTCCTCCACAGCATAAATGGGATAAGTGTATAACTAGTAGAATCTTTTTTTTTTTGTAGGAAATCTAAGGTACTGCTAGAGTTAAATTTGTTGCAATGTTGATTACATCCAATCACCACTTTCCAAACGCACATGTTGTAAATGCTTTCACATATTCAAGATGTACACCCTGTATAACATCCTAATAATTAAAACAAGGGATACAGTAAAATGACTTGACAATGGACATGTTGACAGATAGTTGTGAACCAGTTACGATGACAATGTCGTCCAATCTGCAGGAGGAGCAGAGCAGACTGATATGTACAGTAGTTTTGTGGGAAAAGATTCAGTATAACTTGTAATTTATACGCTTAAATCTCTGCTCTTTCTGAGCTCCGCATTAGGGATGAGCGAAGCGAGCTCCGGTTTCTAGATCCGAAGTCGATTCGCTCAAAACTTCGGTTTAATGATGTACAGAGATGTCTCTATACAGCATGAACATGATTGGCCTCCAACAAGGCGAAATTCTTAAACTTGGATCCAAACTCTTCTTTGGTTTTGAGGTACCAGTCGGAACCGAAGCAGAGTTCAGATCCAAGTTTTAAAATGGTTTTTCAGTTTAAAAATCAAACACCAAGTTATAACTGACTTCGCCTCGCCGGAGACCATACATTTTAATGCTGTATGGAGACTGATCTTCGCACAGCATTAAAGCTCGCTTCGCTCATCACTACTCAGTATCCAAGTGGCCAGTCTTATCAGTGATTGACAACTATCTTTGATAGCTTTCCCTGTGTAAGTATGTATACAATCACTGATGACACATCCTTGTGTACAGCTGTCAGTGACTGACGAGATTATATATAATCTCTATACTGTGTGTGTGTGTGTGTGTGTGTGTATGTATATATGTATATATACTGCTCAGCTTCTCCAGCTCTAAACATGCTACCTGCAGATTGCATTTCTTGACAGGGTACCTTTTTTAAACTTTTTTTTTTTTTTTTTATAATTTTTGTATAATTGAAGACTATTCTGAACACAGTTTATATACATTTAATGATGCATTGTAAGGTCCGTCTTATAAAAAATTGTACTAAAATCCATGGAAGAGACCTCAAGGCACAGATGCTTGCTATCCTAGGGCATGCTACATTAGGCTCACTTATATACAGATCATGGGCTCAGATACAGTATACCGAAGGTCATTCAGACTGAAATGTCAGGTGTTTTTTTTTTTTTTTTTTTTTTTATTGGGTATCTCCTTCCATCCAGCCCATGGACCTGGAAGCTCGACAGTTAAGCCTTAAATGCATTGAAAAGTCCTTTGAAGTGCAGTGGAATATTCTCCTTTTCTAAGAATCTGGGTCTTTCCTGGCAAAATCAGGACTGTTGGCAACTGGTAATTATGATAAGTAGTACTATTAGCACAAGTTAGGTAGGAGGCCCATGCACAATTTACAGTTGGAACCCAGATGACTCTGGAACTATAATTTTTTTTTTATTTATTTTTTTAAATTGTCCACTTAAAAAAAAAAAAAAAAAATGTTTTCATAAACTGAACTCCTGTTTAGGATTCTAAACTCTCAATGGAGACTGGTTAGAAGGGAGGGAATGTCTCACCCTGGAGGACTTGTCCGGTCCTGCAGGATGAGCATTTACCGGTTGAAATACTGTAATAGATTAAAAGACATCTGTCAGCAGATTTGTACCGATGACACTGGCGGACCTGTTGCATGTGCGCTTGGCAGCTGAAGGCATCTGTGTTGTCCTATGTTCAGATGTGTTCGCATTGCTGAGACAAAATGAAATTTTATATGCAAGTGAGCCTCTAGAAGCAACGGGGGCATTGCCTTTACACCTAGAGGCTCTGTTCACTGTGCAACAGCCATGCCCTTTAACAGGACCAGGTATTGAAAACGTCATCGCGCCTTACCCTGTTAGTCAAAGAGCAGAGGTAACAGCATTTGCAGAGAGCCGAGCCTGTGTTATATATTATTGACATATAAAATCGGCATATATCATTTATAAAAAATTTTCAGCCATATTTTTATCTATTTTGTCATGTGTATTTTATTCCAAGTATTGATCTGTAATAATGTTGTGCAGTTGCAAGACATGGATCCATATTATATAATATTCATATTCTAGGTTTGACTTCTAGGAAGTGAATACAGATTTTTTTTCATATAGGATTTTTATATACCCTATTAGGGAATTCAGAGTTGGGCCTCATGCACACGACTGTATGTATTTTGTGGTCTACAAAAATACTTATCCGCAAAAAACACGGATGACATCCGTGTGCATTCCGTATTTTGCGGAACAGAGCAGCTGGCCCTTCATAGAACAGTACTATCTTTGTCCATAATGCGGACAATAATAGGACATGGTCTATTGTGCAGAATGGAAATACGGAAACGAAATGCACACGGAGTAACTTCAGTTTTTGGACCCATTGAAATGAATGGTTCCGTATACGGTCCGCAAAATAACGGAACGGACACAGAAAGAAAATACAGGGAGTGCAGAATTATTAGGCAAGTTGTATTTTTGAGGATTAATTTTATTATTGAACAACAACCATGTTCTCAATGAACCCAAAAAACTCATTAATATCAAAGCTGAATATTTTTGGAAGTAGTTTTTAGTTTTAGCTATTTTAGGGGGATATCTGTGTGTGCAGGTGACTATTACTGTGCATAATTATTAGGCAACTTAACAAAAAACAAATATATACCCATTTCAATTATTTATTTTTACCAGTGAAACCAATATAACATCTCAACATTCACAAATATACATTTCTGACATTCAAAAACAAAGCAAAAACAAATCAGTGACCAATATAGCCACCTTTCTTTGCAAGGACACTCAAAAGTCTGCCATCCATGGATTCTGTCAGTGTTTTGATCTGTTCACCATCAACATTGCGTGCAGCAGCAACCACAGCCTCCCAGACACTGTTCAGAGAGGTGTACTGTTTTCCTTCCTTGTAAATCTCACATTTGATGATGGACCACAGGTTCTCAATGGGGTTCAGATCAGGTGAACAAGGAGGCCATGTCATTAGATTTTCTTCTTTTATACCCTTTCTTGCCAGCCATGCTGTGGAGTACTTGGACGCGTGTGATGGAGCATTGTCCTGCATGAAAATCATGTTTTTCTTGAAGGATGCAGACTTCTTCCTGTGCCACTGCTTGAAGAAGGTGTCTTCCAGAAACTGGCAGTAGGACTGGGAGTTGAGCTTGACTCCATCCTCAACCCGAAAAGGCCCCACAAGCTCATCTTTGATGATACCAGCCCAAACCAGTACTCCACCTCCACCTTGCTGGCGTCTGAGTCGGACTGGAGCTCTCTGCCCTTTACCAATCCAGCCACGGGCCCATCCATCTGGCCCATCAAGACTCACTCTCATTTCATCAGTCCATAAAACCTTAGAAAAATCAGTCTTGAGATATTTCTTGGCCCAGTCTTGACATTTCAGCTTGTGTGTCTTGTTCAGTGGTGGTCGTCTTTCAGCCTTTCTTACCTTGGCCATGTCTCTGAGTATTGCACACCTTGTGCTTTTGGGCACTCCAGTGATGTTGCAGCTCTGAAATATGGCCAAACTGGTGGCAAGTGGCATCTTGGCAGCTGCACGCTTGACTTTTCTCAGTTCATGGGCAGTTATTTTGCGCCTTGGTTTTTCCACACGCTTCTTGCGACCCTGTTGACTATTTTGAATGAAACGCTTGATTGTTCAATGATCACGCTTCAGAAGCTTTGCAATTTTAAGAGTGCTGCATCCCTCTGCAAGATATCTCACTATTTTTGACTTTTCTGAGCCTGTCAAGTCCTTCTTTTGACCCAGTTTGCCAAAGGAAAGGAAGTTGCCTAATAATTATGCACACCTGATATAGGGTGTTGATGTCATTAGACCACACCCCTTCTCATTACAGAGATGCACATCACCTAATATGCTTAATTGGTAGTAGGCTTTCGAGCCTATACAGCTTGGAGTAAGACAACATGCATAAAGAGGATGATGTGGTCAAAATACTAATTTGCCTAATAATTCTGCACTCCCTGTACGTTCGTGTGCATGAGCCCTTAATAGAGAAAAAGTATCCTGTTAAGGGCCCACACATTTTGGCCAGAATAGGGAGTAGATACATAAAGGTTTTCTCGCTCGGGGGATCTGTCCTATCCTGCCTTATGCAGACAACCCATTGATTTGAATAGGCACTGTAACTGCAAGGATATTGAACATTTACTGCCAGTTTCTGAAAAAAAAAGAATTGATTGATTGCTGGGGCATGCAATGTAATAAAATAACAAAAATACAGAATGTAGATGTATGCAGTAACTGTATAGAAATACAGATGTATGAATAGCTGTATAGACTTGGCTTGGTACCCATTCTGTATAATAAGAATACAGCCAAATTACGCAGGTGACAGGCTAAAGAAACCTTCTGTTAGCTTTGAAAATGTTTTCCTCTAATAGAACAGTATTAAAGCTTTGAATTCCACTCAGTGTTCCTTAAAGGGGTTTTAAGAGAATAGAAAAACAATTTTTATACTGGATGTTTGTAAAAGAAAACATACATTTTCCTAATTTTATACAACCCCTCTATAAAACGTAAAGGGGTATTCCGGTTGTTTGAAGTTATCCCCTATCCACATGCATGCGTCCGGCCTCTATTCATTTCTATGGGAATTCTAGAGATAGCTGAGTACAGAGCTTGGTTATCTCCGGAACGCCCATTGAAATGAATGAAGTGGCCACGTGTATGTGTGAACGGCCGCTCTGTTCATTTCAGGGGGCTACAGAGAGTATGGGGTTCCCTTTCTCGTGATTGGTGGGGTTTCCATTGGTAGGACCCCCACCGATTTAATGGTTATCCTCTATCCACAGGGGATAACTTCAAACAATCGGACTACTCCTTTAAACCAGACTTTGCACTAAAACATGGCATCTCTCTTAAAAGTTTCCACTACAATAAATTGATTTTGCTCACTATATAAATCATAACCTTTTATAATATACAGATTATACTTTTACTTCCTGAGTATGCAGGCTATTAAATACTGGAGAACATGTTACTTCATTTTGTTGGATTCTGTTATTATGCAAGAATAACCCTTGACGTAGCGAATCAGGTTTATAATGCTTGAACCTACCTGTCACTCGACATTAAAAAATTGTCTTTAGTTGCGTATTTAATGTGACAGTTAGTCAGCCCTGGATTTTGTCGAAGATTGCTTTAGTGTTTTTGTGTGGCAGAATGAGGACACTTTTACATATTTAGTGAGATGACTTTTGATGTTTTTTCCTTTTTATATCTATGATATGTTTGAGTTTGCAGTATTTAGTTTTGGAGATAAATGATGAACTTGGGTAAAGCTAACATTGCATAACCTTGACTTTAATTTTCTTCTGGGCCCAATAATCAACACTCGCATTGGGAGAGTTGAAGTGTGAAGGCCAAAATCAGCCAGTTTACTATGCCTTGTAATTGACTGCATAAATATTCCATTTGGAGCCCTATATTTAGTCTTTATTGTTTGATCAGGGTTAAATTTTCAGCTTGATATCAAGGCAAATGCACTTTATGTAATGATTTGCCTTTTTGTAAACACCAGCTTACATTGCAAAATCCATCCTCCTGTTATTACTACAGTAGATAAATATAAAACATGAATTACCAGCAGCTTAGTGACTTTTATTGATCTAACCTCATATGTCTAGTACTTTTTGCACAGTTTAAGCATTCTTTTCTCTAGATTTAGGACATTGTGTCAATTAGATAAACATTACACTATACAACACACTACATAACACCAACTCATTGATTCTAGTGTGAAAACACAAAGAATGTATATTATGCATTGATTATTCTTGTTTTTGTGTCCCCCCACCCCCAAATAGTTATTAATAATAATAATAATAATAATAATAATATTATGCCTCTCCTGAATACATCAGTAACCTATTTGTTTTCTTTGATTCCAGGGCTTAAATCATGGGAGGAAAGTTGAGCAAGAAGAAGAAGGGATACAATGTAAATGACGACAAATCAAAAGATAAGGACAAAAAGGCAGATGGAGCAAACACAGAGGAAGAAGGGGCAACTAAAACTAACGAGGAGACTCAACCTGTAGAAAATGCTGATGCAAAAGAAATTAAAGAAGAGAAAAATGACAAGGAACCGCAGGATGCTGAAAACAAAACTGAGGACAAAGAAGCAGAGACGGAAAAAACAAATAAGGATGCAGTACAAAAAACAGAATCTGAGAAGACAGAGGCTTGCTCTGATGCCAAGGTGGAACCTCAGAATGCTGAACGACCTGTATCCAAGCAAGAGGAACCAACTGTTGCATCTCCTGCTCCAGCTGCCAATAGTGAAGGCACTAAAGCCTCTGAACCTACCGCTGAAGCAAAAGCTTCCCAGCCTTCAGAAACACCAGCACCAAGTAAAGTAGATGACAAGAGCAAAGAGGATGGGGAAGCCAAAAAGACTGAGGCTCCCTCCGCACCAGAGGCCAAAACTGAGACCGCTCCAGCTTCAGACTCAAAACCTAGCAGTGAGCCTGCTCCATCTTCCGTGAAGTCTCCAGAACCTGAAGCAACTAGTTCTTCTACTAAGGCCTCTGAGCCTGCAGGACCAGCTGATGAAGTTAAAGCTACTGAAACCCCAGCAGCTAATTCTGATCAAACCGTAGCAGTTCAAGAGTAAGATGGACAGCCTGTTTGAAATAACCACTTAAAACAACCTGCGATGATGTTTTGTTTGTTTTTGATTATATTTTTTTCAGCTATACTAACAAACTTGGTTTAGATTTCAAATAAGTACCGTACATGTAATGCCCAAAAATGATATAAAAATCCAAATAGTATTTTTGTGAGGGAGAAAATGTACAAATGCACATTCCACCAACTCTGTCAATCAATAAGTAAATTAAGTAAGATTTAGATATAGATGTTTGTGAACACTTTATTTTTTACATCTGAGCAGCAGCTACAAAAAGGAAAGTCCACATTCAGTTATGACTTTTTATTTTCCCTTCTGCAATAAGATTGCAGGAGAAATGTTTTTTGAATTTGCCCGTAGGGCTTGTGCCAAGGCAATCAAATCTTTTTAGGATTTAGCGTTCATTTTCAGTAAATTTTTTTAATGCAGTGAATAACGGCCAAACGTTTCCAACAGAACCTACTCTAGCTGTCTCTTATTCCTCTCCAGATATTTTGGAAGTAACAACATCCTCATTCTACTTAGTCTACCTAGATTTTTCATGATGAATTAATGCATGTCTGTGGTTGGGTGCACCTGTAGTTCTGTTTATTGGTCAGTGGAATAATAAAAAAAAGTCTGCGTTGATTTGCAGTTCCAGTTTTTCTTCCATTCTATGTCACAGACACCAACACAACACTCATTGGAAAGCGAAGTACCGTAACTAAAGAAAATGTAAAAAAAAAAATTGCAAAATTATGAAAAAAAAATAAAAAAAATAAAAGCAACGGAAGATGTAAAATGGATGCATTGAAAATATATGTAATTGTATAAATGGTGCAACAGTAATAAAAGTAAAACAATTAAGAAACACAAGTTTAGTAGTTATTTTTTTTCACCTTTTTTGTTTCCTTATTAAAATTAAGAGACTTATGGGGTCATTTATTAAGACCAGTGTTTTAGACTCTGGTCTTAACCCCGTGTGCTGGCTGTTGATGTGTTGAAGTAATGTATAAGTGCCGTCCGCTACAGCTCCCTTGCTGGCATACATTTAGATAATTCTCTATGCCTAAAACAGACGTAGAAAATAATAAATTAGATTGCCCGCCCACACACCCTTTTTTATATATTTTTTTTAAAGTAATTTTTTAGACCTGGCGTGAGTGGGGAAAAGTCGCAGATTTGTCCGCAAACCCCCTTTTGAGACCGAATCTACGACAGATATACGCCAAAAATTGGTGTATATCTCATAATAAATGAACCCCCTTTATTATTCTTAGGCTGTGTTTACACCTCTGGCAAGCTGATCCGGCACAAATGTTGGCTTGTCCACAAACCGTTGTGTTCAACAGTTTTTGTCTGGCCCAAACCTGGCATTTATTCTAACGGTGAACCGTCCTCTTTCCAGAACTCATTACAGTCAATGGGGATCTGGTGGTGAACTATAGAGTCTGGCAATGCCGATATCGGCGAAATCCGTCAGGTTGCTCTATGCCGGAACAGCCTGCCAGATCTGCGCGATGCTTCCAAGAATTGATGCACTACTGACACCTCTAGATTCAGGCATTAAGTGCATGTGCCCAGGTGTCTAATCTGGTAGTCTTGGTGCTTGACAGTTGGTACCATAACTCTTTTACATTCTTGATGAGGTCACAGATACAACAGCAATAACAAAGCATTAACAGTAATGTAGACTAATGGTGCATTCACACAACCTGTTTTGCGGTCCGTAAACTGCGGATCTGCAAAATCCGAATGTGGTCCACATGCATCCCGCACTTTTCACTGGCTCTATAGAAAAAAAAGGCCTATGCGTACCCTCAAAACGGAAAAGAATAGGACATGTTCTGTAATTTACAGCTCAGCTGGATGGATACAGAAATAAATCTGTGTGCTGTCCACATTTTGAGGCCCCACAGAAATGAATAGGTCCACGTGGGATCCGCAAACGTGGAACAGACGCAGACTGAAAATAAGGTTGTGTGAATGCACCCTAAAGCTACACCTTCAATTGCTGTTGGCCAAATGCTTAATTGACTGAGAGCTATTTCTCATGACTCCACCATAGAAGTGCACACTTGGCTTGGACAAGCGTGCTTTTTAAAGGGGGGATTGGAGAAAGCTGCTGCCAGATCACTCTGGTGGCCTAACTCCTGGGAGCATAAAAGGATTAGGAGTTAAAATCCTGACAGCTTTTCATACACATCAGATTGCTGGCCAATCCTGCCTAAAATGGTGGGTGTGGCTGACAATAGCCTAATGTATAGTGGCCTTAAGTGTGCATGTTATTGCCTATAAATACCCAAACAGAAAATGTAATTTCCTTTGATATGCTCTAGTCTGATCACTACAACCAGTAAGGAGTAATCCGGTTACGAGTAACAGTTTGAATACATATGGGTGGTCATTTATGAACAGATATACGCCACTTTTGTGCCGTATATCTGGCACAGATTCTGTCGCACGCCATGTTGTGGTAGAATCTGTGACATCTTCCCTGCTCACACCAGGTCTAAAAAAAGTGTCCGTCATGTGGGTGGGGAAAGGGGGTGGGTTGGCAGGCCCCTCTCATTCACCATTTTCTACTCTTGGTATAAGCGTAGAAATGGTCTAAATGTAAGACAGCTAGGAGGCCAGTGCCTCTACATAACTTTGGCGATCCACTGCCAGTGCAGGGGCTTATTAAGACGCCGGTCTTAATAAATGTGCCCCATGGTTCTTTGTGATTTTGTTCTCTGATGCACACCAAGAGAACAGTAGAAAAAAATGCTGCAAACTTTGTGAAGCATATGTGATGTACAGGGTCAGATTGGGAGCTTAAAACGGCCCCAGCAAAGAAATCTAAAACAATCAGGGCTAGTCACATTGGTGGTAAGTGGGGCCAATGCAGAAATACAATTGAAAATCTCCTTAGACAATAGGACCGAGCTCTCCAGCCCTTCTGTACAGCTGGATAGTCAAATCTGGAGCACCATAATTTTATAAAGAAGCTTATATGTGGAGCCCACTCATTACATGTACAAACCTATAGTGAAGCAACAATCACTAATACTACAAAGTGCATTTCAATAAATTATCAAAAGTTTAATTTCAGTTATTCTATCCAAAAAGTGAGACTCGTATATTCTATAGATTCGTTGCCCACAAGTGTTTCTTTTAATGTTGATAATTATGGCTTACAGCTAATAAAAGCCCAAAAGTCAATATCTCAGAAAATTAGAATATGTATAAGACCAATTTTTTAAAAATGTTTTTAATACAGAAACTGCCTACTGAAAAGTATATGTACTCAATACTTGGTTGGGGCTCTTTTTGCATGAATTACTGCAAAGGTGGTGTGGTGTGGCATGGAAGTGATCAGCCTGTGGAACTGCTGAGGTATTCTCGAAGCCCAGGTTGCTTTGATAGTTGCCTTCAGCTCGTCTGCATTTTTGGGTCTGGTGTTTCTCATCTTACCCTTGACAATAGATTCTTTATGGGGTTTAGATCAGGCAAGTTTGCAGGCCAAACAAGCATCAGGTATTATTAAACCAAGTATCGGTACTTTTGGCGGTTTGGGCAGATGCCAAGTCTTGCTGGAAAATCAGCATTGCCATAAAGCTTGTCAGCAGAAGGAAGCATGAAGTGCTCTAAAATTACCTGGTAGATGGCTGTGCTGACTTTGGACTTTATATAACACAGTGAGCCAACACCAGCAGATGACATGGCTCTCCAAACCATCACTGACTGGAAACTTTAAAACTGGACCTCAAGCAACTGGGATTGTGTGCTTCTCCATGCTTACTCCAGACTCTGGGACCTTGATTTCCCTTTCATCTGAAAACAGGACTTTGGACCACCACTGAGCAACAGTCCAGTGCTTTTTCTCCTTAGCCCAGATAAATTGCTTCTGATGTGTTTGGCTCATGAGAGGCTTGACACAAGGCATAAACCTGTATGTGGTGGCTCTTGAAGCACTGACTCCAGCCAAATTGAATCTCCCCCGAATCTCACAGACTTTTGAATCTCCCCGAATTCTTAAATGGCCTTTTCTTGAAAATCCTTTCAAGGCTGCAGTTATCTCCGTTGCTTGTTTTCTACCACACTTTTTTCTTATACTCAACATTCCATTAATATGATTGGATACCGTACTCTGACTTGACAACTGTCAAGTCAGCAGTCTTCCCATGATAGGGTAGCCTACTGAACCAGACTGAGGGACCATTTAAAGGCTGAGGAAACCTTTATAGTTTATTAGCTGATTAGAGTGTGACACGAGTCTACAACATTTTCCCAATATTCTAATTTTCTGAGATACTACCTTTTGGGGTTTTCATTAAATCATCAACATAAAGAAATAAATGCTTGAAATAGTTCACTCTGTGTGTAATGAATCTATCTAAAATGAGTTTCACTTTTTAAACTGATTTACTGAAATAAAATCACTTTTTGATGATATTCAAATTTATTGGGATGGTACATAACAACCTACAGTATGTGTTAACCAGAAACAAACTGGAAAAGCACTACATTTTGTTACCAGGCAGAGGTTGTGGCTTGTATGTACACTGTGCCCATTCACATTTCAATTGTATGTAGAAGTTGATCAGAAAAACTATTTAAACCAAAATAATCCTTTGTCTGTGATATTTAACTATGAACGATCGTTCTAGCCGATCAATGAAAGCCCATCTTCTAAGTCAGCTGTGTTTGAAATTTAAATTTTTGTCTGATTTAATTCGACGAAATATCCTTTGGTCAAAAGAAAACTGATCGTGGACGAAATAACTTTCATTGAAAGAACATCCCCAGAAAGGTCTTTTGACCCTCACTCCGTTTTATTTAACATGTATGGGCAGTGTGAACAACTGTAATGATCAATAAAGACTAAAATGTGTATGGCTGTGTCTGCGCAACAATCGTTCACTGGCCATCAACCAACTAATGTGTATGGCCACCTTAAGGCTACTTGCACACAATGAGGATTACACAGTTTTTCTGCGCAAACTTTTGTGCGAAAAAGCTGCAGTTTAATATGGTAGCAGCAAAGTGTAGGAAATTTCACAAATTCTCATGTACATTTGTTTTTTTTTGTTTTTTTCCTTGCAGAAATTGATCTGCCGTGCGAATTTTGAAATCTGCAACATTTGTAAATGATTTCACCCTTTTCAATGCAAGGGTTAAATCTGTAGTAAAATTGAATCAAATGCACACCAAAAAGTACAAGTAACACCTGGTTTTTGGTGCAGAATTGCCAGAAATCCACATGGAAATTTTGTCATCACAGCCTGCACCCGTGTGCAGTTAGCAAATAGCAAATTACATTATGGCTACTTTCACTCAGTCAGCATTTGGAGTCTAAAACCAGGATTGGAACCTACGGATATATAGCATAATGGGACGATGTGTACCTCTTCTGTGGTTTTGACTTACAAATAATGACCATGTGAAAGTGGCTTAAAGGGAATCTGTCATCTGGTTTTACCATTTTAAGCAGTCACCATCGCTATGTTCACTAAAGTACCTTGTTTCCAGTAAAATCTTTTTACTTTATTTCGTTTTGTCCTTTTGATATAAAAGCGCTTTTTATGATATGCTAATATCATAATATAGCGATGGTGACAGCTTAAAATGGTAAAAGCAGGTGACCGATTCCCTTTAAAGGGGTTGTGTCATTTCCACAAATAGCAACCCTGTATACTATAGGAAAAAGCACTAGCCTACAGTATGTGTGTTCCCTGGTCCTGGCAACCAGAGAGGCCGGCACTTTTTTCGATAGTGTACAAGAACGACCACCACTGATGGATTGCAGGGTGGTCATAACTAGGGATGAGCAAATCTACTTTGGATGAGAACATCCGAAGTCGATTCGCCAAAAACTTTATTCCAATACTGTACGGAGCAGGAGCTTCTGGCTCACTTGCAATAAATATATTTATTTATGAAGTTATTACCCAAAGTCTTGAGACTTCGCGAAGCAATAACTTTGGCTCATCGGAGCCAATACATTCTAATACTGTACGGAGCTCCAGTGCAGCATATGACCCAGCCTCTACATAAGCTGGAGTCACGTAGCGCTGCACGTCACTCTGCTGTGCTTAGTGTAGTGAGAGGATGATGCTGCTGCTGTGAAGGAGAGAATAGGACAGAATCTTTAATCAGAACTCCAATTGAACTCAGCGATCTACATAGATTTTGTTGTGTGGGTGCAGTGCACAATCTTTTTACCCTGCCCTGAGCCCAGTGATAGAGAAAAAAACTTAAATCCGTCTGTTAGTTAGGTGGGCGGCTGCGGACATTTTATGCAAGCTCAGTGCACCAGTACTGCATATGTGCTTTTGAGACATTCAAATCCAAGCTTGAAATACTGCAATAATAATCTGGTTTTAAAAAAACACCCTTTTTTTTGGCAATATCCTACATCTGGTGCCTTTGCAGCATTAGTCAGTGTGCAATTTAAGCTAGAAATACAGCTATACATTTTGGGCAAAATATGCGATTTTACAGCCCTTGCTGCATCAGCACGTGTGAAATTCAAGCGTTATATACTGCTGCCATATTCTGTTAGTAAAAAAAACACCCTTTTGGGGCAAAATACTTACCGTATTTTTCGCCCTATAAGACGCACTTTTTCCCCCCCAAAATTGGGGGGGGGGGGGGAGGCAGTGAGTCTTATGTGGCGAATACTTCAGTTTGTATACCGCCGACCGCATGCTGCGCAGCGCGGTGGCGGGTGTATTAGTAGGCATGGATGAGGGAGGAGGGGCCGGCATCCAGCTCTGTAACTACAGCGGGCCCGGTGCAGTCACTGTATTCTGCTACACTGGGCCCGCTCACTGTAGGAATCCTAACTGCAGGCAATGCTAACAGTAGTCTTTTATGCAGCCTGTACTTACGATACTAACTTTCCGGCAGCCAGCAGGCAGGAGGCTGAGCTGGCGGGAGGGCGCTGACAACGTAACTCACTATGTCACGCGCCGGCTCCGCCCACTTTATGAATGAAGAAGGGAGAGCCGGCGCGTGACATAGTGAGTTACGTTTTCAGCGCCCGCCCGCCAGCTCAGCCTCCTGCCTGCTGCCTGCCTGAAAGTTAGTATCGTAAGTACAGGCTGCATAAAAGACTACTGTTACGGTACCTTAATCAGCATACAGCATTGTCTGCTGTTAGGATTCCTACAGTGAGCGGGCCCGGTGTAGCAGAATACAGTGACTGCACCGGGCCCGCTGTAATTACAGAGCTAGACGCCGGCCCCTCCTCCCTATTGGGGGTCATTCTATGGATAGCACTGTTATGGGGATTTGTGGATGGCACTGTTATGGGGGTCTGTGGATGACACATAGCGTAAAATGCTATTTATGTGTCATCAACAGATCCCCCATAACAGTGCCATCCACAGTGCCCCCCATAACAGTGCCATCCACAGTGCCCCCCATAACAGTGCCATCCACAGTGCCCCCCATAACAGTGCCATCCACAGTGCCCCCCATAACAGTGCCATCCACAGTCCCCAATAACAGTGCCATCCACAGTCCCCAATAACAGTGCCATCCACAGTGCCCCCCATAACCGTGCCATCCACAGATCCCCATAACCGTGCCATCCACAGATCCCCATAACAGTGCCATCCACAGATCCCCATAACAGTGCCATCCACAGTCCCCCATAACAGTGCCATCCACAGATCCCCATAACAGTGCCATCCACAGATCCCCATAACAGTGCCATCCACAGATCCCCATAACAGTGCCATCCACAGATCCCCATAACAGTGCCATCCACAGATCCCCATAACAGTGCCATCCACAGATCCCCATAACAGTGCCATCCACAGATCCCCATAACAATGCCATCCACCGACCCCCCCATAACAGTGCCATCCACAGATCCCCATAACAGTGCCATCCACAGATCCCCATAACCGTGCCATCCACAGACCCCCATAACAATGCCATCCACCGACCCCCCCATAACAGTGCCATCCCCAGATCCCACATAACACCATTAGGCACACCTTTTGGTTCAAATTTTATTTTATTTTTTTCCTCCTTAAAAACCTAGGTGCGTCTTATGGGCCGGTGCATCTTATAGGGCGAAAAATACGGTAATATTGCAGCCTTTGCTGCATCTGTGATTGTTAAAAACAAGCTTTGAATACTTCAATAAATTTCTGGCTTTGAAAAAACACCAATTTTTGGCAATAACCTTCATCTTAGGCCTCTGCCGCATTAGTCAGTGTGCAATTTAAGCTAGAAATACAGCTATAATTTTCTGGGTTTTAAAAAACACCCTTTTTGGGCAAAAATCTTTAATTGCGGCCTAGTCTGCCTCTTTACTTGTGAGATACACCCTTTAGATACTGTTGGTCTATTCTGCTATTAGAAAAACACCCATTTAGGGCAAATTTTTGCTGCATATGTCATTGTGAGATACACCCTTTACATACTGTTGTTCTATTCTGCTATTAAAAAAACACCCATTTTGGGCAAGATCCTAAATTTTAGAAATATAAGAGCGTCAAATAAGGGACGTGGCCCCAGTCGTGGTGCTGCTGGTAGAGCTCCTGTTGCAGGGAGAGGACATGGTCAATCTGTGCCAGCTACACGCACAAGTGAAACACCTTCCTCAGGTGCGAGTAGGCGATAGAACCTTCAGCGGTATTTGGTCGGGCCTAATGCGGCTCCACGAATGGTGAGGCCAGAACAAGTACAGGCAATAGTAGATTGGGTTGCTGACAGTTCCTCCAGTTCCTTCACATTATCTCCCACTCAGTCCCCTGCTGAAAGATCAGAGTTGGCACCTGCAGCCGATGTCCATCAGTCTTTCACCTCACCTTCTTGCAAATCAGCCAAGCAGGCTGAGCCCCATGTCATGCAGCAGTCTCTTCTGCTTTTTGTTTTTGATGACTCTGTTAGCAGGATTTCCCAGGGCTATCCACCTAGCCCTGCCCCAGAAGTGGAAGAGATTGAGTGCACAGGAGCCGAACCACTTATATTTCAAGGTGAGTACATGGGAGGACTATCGCAGCATGTCGCGGATGATGACGAAACACAGGTGCCAACTGATAGGGCTTTTGTAAGTGTGCAGACCGACAAGGAGGGCAAGGGGTAAAGACTGGGTGGAAGATGATGTGGAGGACGATGAGGTCCTCGACCCCACATGGAATCAAGGTCATGCGAGTGACCTGTGTAGTTCGGAGGAAGAGCCGGTGGTCGCACAGAGCCACCAGCACAGCAGAAGAGGGAGCAGGGTGCAAAAGTGGAGCAGCCGTTCCCTAGACAGTACACCTGCTACTGCCCACTGCAGCAAGGGACCGAGCACACCAAAGCCAGCTCCAAGAAGTTCCCTGGTGTGGCAGTTCTTCAGACAATGTGCTGATGACAAGACACGAGTGGATTGCATGCTGTGCAATCAGAGCCTGAAGCAAGGCATAAACGTTCTCAACCTGAGCACAACCTGCATGACCTAGCATCTAAGTGCAAAGCACGAGCTGCAGTGGAGTAGACCCCTCAAAAACCAAGAAGGGTCTCTGGCTCCTCCTGCTTCCTCTTCTGTTGCAGTCTCGACCTCTTCATCCACCTCTGGAGTGACAGTGCCATCTGCCACCCCGCAAACAGAGGATCTGCCAGCAACACCACCACCTGGGTCACCAAGCATCTCCACAATATCCCACGGAAGGGTTCAGCTCTCCATCTCCCAAACACTGGAGCTGAAGAGGAAGTACCCCCCTACCCACCCACGATCCCTGGCCCTGAATGCCAGCATTTCAAAATTATTGGCCTTTGAAATGCTGTCATTCCGTCTGGTGGAGAGGGAGAGCTTTAAAAGCCTTAAGGCGGTGGCTGTCCCACAGTACGTCATGCCTAACCGCCACTACTTTTCCAGGCGTGCCATCCCTTCCCTGCAAAACAAAGTGGGGGACAAAATCTGGTGTGCACTGCGCCACGCCATCTGTGGCAAGGTGCACCTCACTATGGATATGTGGACCAGTAAGCACGGTCAGGGACGTTATATCTCCCTAACAGAACACTGGGTAAATGCAGTGGCGGCTGGGCCTGAGGTGGATAGCAGTTTGGCGCATGTCCTTCCACCACCTAGGATTGCAGGGCTTCAGTTTGCCTCCTGTTGCATCCTCCTGCTACTCCGCTTCCTCCAACAGCTCTGCATCTGGTCAGCGTCACATCTTCACCACCAACTTCAGCACAGCCAGGGGAAAAATGACAGCAGGCGGTTTTAAAATTTATCTGTTTTGAGGACAAACCCCACACCCCGCAGGAGCTGTGGATGGGCCTTGAACAACAGACCAATGAGTGGTTGGTGCCAGTGAGCCTCAAGCTCGGTCTGGTGTTGTGTGATAATGGGCAAAATCTCGTAGCAGCTCTGGGACTAGCTGGTTTGACGCACATCCCTTGCCGGGCGCTTGTGCTGAATTTGGTGGTGCAGAGATTCCTTAAAAATTACCCTAATATGCATAAAGTGCGGGCCGTCTGTGGGCACTTTCGGCGTCCTCACCCTGCTGCTGCTGTCAGAGCTGCAGCGTACCTACGGCCTTCCCGCTCATCGCCTCATATGTGATGTGCCCACAAGGTGGAACTCCACCTTGCACATGCTGGCAAGACTGTGCGAGCAGCAGCAGGTGATAGTGGAGTTTCAGCTGCAGCATGCACGGGTGAATCACTCTGCTGAACAGCACCACTTCACCACCAATGACTGGGCCTCCATGCGAGACCTGTGTTCCTTGTTTCAAGTACTCCACCAACATGGCCAGTGCCGATAATGCCGTTCTTAGCGTTATTATCCTACTTCTATGCCTCCTTGAAAAAACGCTGCTGGCGATGATGGAAGAGGATGTGGCACAGGAGGAGGAGGAAGAGGGATCATTTCATAGGGTTTCCAGACAGTCATTCACAAGTGGCTCCGAGGGTGGGTTCCTGCACCTACAAACGCCAGGTACACAATTGTCCAGCCAGGGCACAGTTCTGGAAGATGATGAGGTGGAGCAGATGGAGGAGGAGGAACCATGTTCACAGCAGGGTGGCACCCAGACCAGCTCATGGCCATCACTGGTGCGTGGCTGGGGGGATACAGAGGGCACAGATGATACACCTCCCACAGAGGACAGTATTTTGTCGCCTCTGGGCAGCCTGGCACACATGAGCGATTACATGCTGCAGTATCTCCGCAACGACCGCCGAGTTGCCCACATTCTAACTTGTGCTGATTACTGGGTGGCCACGCTGCTGGATCCCCATTACAAGGACAACATACCGTCCTTAATTCCCTCACTGGAGTGTGTTTGTAAGATGTGCAAGTACAAACGCACGCTGGTAGACACGCTGCTGGTGGCATTCCCACCTGACAGCGGGGGCACAGTGGAAGCACAAGGCGAAGGCAGAGGAGGAAGAGGTCGCCAACGCAGCTGGGGCACCGCCAGCACCTCAGAAGGCAGGGTTAGTATGGCCGAAATGTGGAAAAGCTTTATCAGCAAGTCACAACAACCAGCACCAACAGCTGATATGGAATGTCTTAGAAGGAGGAAGCATTTCACCAACATGGATTATAATAAACCAGGCATGGATCCCACAGGACTTGTCTGTAACTTGTGCAGAATAGACATGTATACTTGCCTTAACCAGCCATTGTTATACTACAGCGCAATTGCTCATTCTTGTATTTTAGATATTTCACACTCTTTTGGAGTGTACCCTAATTTAAAAAAAATTAAAAAATTAAACCAAAAAACAGTGTTGGTTACCTCGTCCTCCTCCACCGCTGCTTCCACCTACACTGCTACGCCCATTGCCTCCTCAAACTCCTACTCCATATGGACCTCCACCTCATAAATCAAGTTTTTATATTTTTTATTTGTACGTATTTTATTTTATGTCATTTCACTAATTTGTCTGTTACATTTTCGGGTGAAATTCACCAATTTTTTGGTGTGATATACCCATGTTATACCTAGTAGACAGGTAAAAAAGAAAATCACTAATTTGTCTGGTACATTTTCGAGTAAAATTCACCAATTTTTGGCTGTGATATACCCCTGCTCTACCTAGTTGACAGCTTAATAAATTTCATTAATTTGTCTGTTATATTTTTGTATGACATTCAACAATTTTTGGCTGTGATAGACCCCTGCTCTACCTAGTAGACAGGTTAATAAATTTCACAAATATTTCTGTTGCATTCTTGGGTGACATTTGAAAATTTTTGCCATGAATAAACCCCTGCTCTGCATAGGTGACAGGGACTGAAATTAAAAAAAAATAATCTGTTCCATTGTCAGGTGACATTAATCCATTTCTGGCGATGAAACACCCCTGCTCTGCATAGGTGACAGGGACTTAAATTTCTAAAATTAGTCTTTAATTGACCCTTTCATTAGATCCTTCTGCTTTAATAACTTGTCCCACATTTCCACTTCATCCCATTGCAGCCATTGACCTCCCTTGAATGAGGTCTCCCTTTTTCACGCTCCCTCTCCGGCGTAGAATCCTGATTCGCTGATAACCGTGATCAACATGGTAGGCTCAGAAAAGAACATCGAAAGTTGATAGAGAAGATATCCAAATGGATGGTGGACGTCACAGGGACGTGTGATCAGGCAGAAGTTATCTAGAGTCAACAAAGCGGCAGCAGGGCCTCTCTTGGCTAATGTTTCCAAATCCAAAATACCCCAGTGACATTCCCTATAATTTTTTTATTAATCATTCCAATAACAGGGCATCTTAAGAGTCCTGTATTGTTATTTATCGTCGGGAGTAGGTAATTGCAACGCGCCCCTTCCTTTCCTTCAATTCTTCCGTTTTAATAGCTTCTCCCACATTTCAGCTCGATCACAATTAAATTTCATCCATTGATCTCCCTTGGATGTGGTCTCTCTTTCTCGCGCCCCCTCTCCGGGGTGGAACCCAGATTTGCCACTAACCGCGATTATCATGGTAGGCCAGAAAAGAACATCGAAGGTTGATAGAGCAGATATCCAATTGGATCATGAACATCAAACCCTTCCCCCACTGACTTTTACCAAAGATTTACTAACTGTAAAGATAGCATAAGCGTAGACAGGATGCCTAGACATGCACCAGGGGCTCAGGCTGGATGATCAATGTGGTGCAAGGATAGACACTTTTCTCTGACTCTGTACCAACTATTGGTTGGCTTACTTTGAGTCAAATTTTTATTGCCAGAATTTCCACTCCTCATTTCCCATGAAAGTCTGCCTGCTTTCTTCTTGACCATGTTGGAAATGTGTAGAATCTAGAACCTAGATGTACCAAATTGTGCCAATTTATGCCATTTTGCACCACTTTTATTAGACATATATTTGGTACAGATACATTAGTAAATCTAGACCTTGGTGTCTTGTGTGCTGTCTTGTAAAGCTTCTATCGTGTGGCCTATAAAAATGGCTAGACATTTTTTGTCTTTTATTTCTCATAAATTTTTGACATGCACATTTTACAGGCTTTTTTTT
Source organism: Bufo gargarizans (assembly GCF_014858855.1). NCBI lineage: Eukaryota > Metazoa > Chordata > Amphibia > Anura > Bufonidae > Bufo > Bufo gargarizans. The sequence goes on from NC_058084.1 coordinate 268,765,544, forward strand.
CCTTCTATAGAAAAGTCTTATGGAAAATGCTGGAAGAAGCGCCATACCAAGAGCATACTGTTTTGGAGCAAAAAGAGCAGCACAAATGAAAAAAAAAAAAAAGGCCCCAAAAACAAACTGATTATACAATACACTGTTTAAAATTTTCTGGGTCAAATGTGTGTGGCCGAAATGTAAAATTTAACTTTTTTCCCCACAGCAAAGGCATTGGAAAACACCTAATAACACCACTGCTACGACAAGCTGCAGTATTTCAAATCTTAAAAAAGAAAACACCATGAACACAAGAAAATGCACCACATTTGTAAAAACACCACGATGGAAAAAGTGCATATGTCTGCATGATCAAATGCTCGTCCTTTTTCTACTAACTACTGCTTTTCAAAGTTCCCATAGACTTCCAGATAACACCTGGAGTTAGCTATAAAACAGCACCCAAAAAGCATGTCACCAAAAGCAGCCAAACCCCAAATATCATGAAAAAAAATAAAAAAATCAAATCTGATGCAACTTAAAGGGAATGTGTTATCCGAAAAGGACCTTTTGTTTAAATCGGATTTTTATGTTTAACATATTTTTTAAGAATTTTTGGTAATGCTATTTTTATTTTGACATTGAAATATCTATATTTAAACAAAAAACATAATTCTTGCAGTTTTTGCACTGGCCACTAGGCCTAATAATTGGTGCCACTTCTTGGTCTGTACAGATCACTTTACTGCAGATATATATTATTCTAAACCTGCCTGTAATGATGTAATGATAAGGAGATAACACCTTTGTGTACAGATAAGACAGGATCCCCCATTCACAACAGGTGAATGTCAAAGCATATGTATGTAGTGTCCCACATATGTGTGTATGGTCCACTCCAAATTGTTGTGTATTATGATGTTATTTTGAACTATTTCTTTGTCTATGCTGCTGAATCCATATTACAGGCTGGTAACATGTACTACATACTTTCACCACTAGAGGTCTCTATCACACCACTTATATAGTGCAGACACAGGAAGCGAGATAGAGATGAAGAGTTGAGTTGAGTGGAGGAGTTAGGAGGAAGGAGAAGAGACAGGCTTGTCTCTGTCCTCCTGGGCCTAGCCCAGGGGAACAAATTTGCCTCAACCATTGAGTCCAAGATTGGGACTGTATGATGCTACACTGTAGATTAATCTTCTAGGGTATCAAGTGGATTATTACTCTGAACACCACAACCTGTTCAAATAATGAAGCAGAGTGTTTGTCTGCCGTGAGGGAGATCGCCCTGGGGTTATTGGATCATTGAACTAAAGAATATAGGCAAAGGAAGATAATTGCAGTTTATCAGGATTTAGTCACCTTTGCATCAGGTGGAGAGATTCTAAGCTTCAAGCTGCCCCACCTTAACCAAGGACAGAAAGGCGATCGGTCAGAATACTTCTTTACAGAGGATCTGATCTACTACTGATAGGTTGAGAGATAAAAGCAAGATCAGGAACCAAATACAAGGAAGAACATTACCTTTATTAAAGTGAGCTGGAGTTAACCTCTACAATTCACCATAAGGAGCTTGCTAATTTGGATTTGCAGCTTTGCACTTTATGCCATCTGTATGCAAAGTGATGATATTAGATGCCTTACTACATCTGACAAGTAAAGTTCCTGTTTGGTTTAACTACTCATTCCTCATTCTTCTGCCCCATCTCTTGATTGCACCTTACGGTGCTGGCATCACAAGCACAGGGGCCCAGCTACCAAAGCACCTTAAACACCCATTACCATCAAGGACACCTCAACCACCATCTGGTTGGTGTTCCCTGCCATAGAGAGTGCCCCGGAGGATTTCGTGCTGTCTTCCCATCTACTGCACGCCGCCCAAGAAGACAACTGAACTGTGTGTGAGTACTACTACTATCCTAGGCATCTGATCACTAGTACACTTACTCACTCAACCACTACAACCCTGTGGCTCGGTCGCCACATCTATTCTTTCCTTGTGCAATGACCTCTGTACAGGTCACAGAACATACCTAGAAAACTCTCCCATAGAATTCAAGGAGGTCAGCTCCAGACCATTGTGTCTATGGACCATGGGCTGCCGTAAAGCAATTTTCTAAAATGATTTTTAAATGCTGTTGTTAAGAACAGCTCAGGCAAGAAGACTGCCCCCATAATCATGTTAAAAAAAAACAAATAAGAAAATCTGTAATCAGAAAATAAAATCAGATTTAAAAAAAAGGATATGCGTTGCTATCTGGTATTAAATGGCAGATACAATTTTTGGTGACACATTTCCTTTAAATGTAAAAGAGTTGACAGCAACCTGATTATGCATTTTAGAAAGGGCTTTAAAAGTACTTTAATCTTATAGGTTTTGTGGACAACTGCTTAGTTTTCTCTTGTGCTTCTTATGATGTAGAAAATCTACAACATATAATAAATCTGCATGAGAAGAGAGAAACTGGTTTTACCAGTAAAGAGAAACATTCTTTTAAATATTATTTTACATTTGGCCAACATAAAAGAGAAATGCAACTTAGACAGAAAATTCTTGTAGCACCCTTGCATTGCTGGTCATGACAAAAGGGTTAAATCCACAATTTCATCCATGTTATCATAGAGCTCTTTTGCTTATTTGCAGTGTAAAAGAAATTTATGCAGCGTTATCACATCACACAGCATGACTCACTGGTAATCCCCTAGAAGTGGCTGCCATCAGGGGATTGTTTGTTTCCAGAATGTGAAGCTGGAGAAACAGTCAACATAAAATCTAAATGAAAGTCCAAATACTTGCATTGGCACACCTCATACCCCACTGACTCACCACGAGACATGTTTAACAATCCCATCGAGTTATCAAATGTTTATTCTTCATTCTGGTGGGTAGGTATGTGGAATCCATCATATCATTGCTCTATTATTTACTTAAATTCTGGCTATATACAATGTGATTGTTCTGAGGTCACTGGGAGTGCTCAGCAAAAGTGTTGATCGAGCACCAAAGTACTTGGGTGTTCAGTTCGAACACCTCGCAATGCTCATCTGCCGAGCACCCAAGCACAATGGAAGTCAATGGGAGAACCCAAGCATTAAACCTGGTACCCCCTGCTCTGAAGAGGGGAGGGTGTCTGGTTCATAGGAAAAGGTCAGAAATTAATAGAAACACCACCGAAATGGTTCAGGAACAGCATGGGGATGATGTCTGGATGCATCTTGGAATCCGAGGTCGCTGCTGGGAACGATGTTGTCCGAGTAGTACGCCACTTTTTCAGACTGACAATAATACGCACAAACCCAAAGCTAAAATCGATTTTAGAGGAAAAATTGTTAGGAAACGTCCTTTCCTGTATATTTACTTGTAAATAAAGTGCAAGTGCTGCCAAAAATTACAAGGAAGAGGCACTCCGATACAACCTGTATATCACATAAAGGAGGGCCTCATTCACAATGTGGTACAATTGTTCAGGTAGTGGGATTCCTACACTCATAAAGCCTATGCCACTCATAAAGCCTATGCACTAAGTGAAAGGGCTGCCAAAAATTACAAGGAACCGGCACTCCAATACACCCTTTATTACACATAAAGGAGGGCATCATACACCCTTGAAAAATTATGATTGATGGCCTGTTGGTGACCCTCAAAAACATTAGCAGCAAGGGCTTGCTGGTGACCCTCTAAAACATTACGGACGATGGCCTGCTGCTGAGCTGACCATCTAAAACATTAGGGGTGAGCGTCTGCTGCAGAGCTGACTCTCTAAAACATTATGGGCGAGTGCCTGCTGCTGATCTGAGTATCGAAAAAATTATTGGCGAGTGCCTGCTGCTTAGCTAACCATTGAAAAAATTATGGGTGCGTGCCTGCTGCTTAGCTAACCATTGAAAAAATTATGGGTGAGAGCCTGCTGGTGAGCTGACCCTCAAAAACATTATATACAAGGGCCTGCTGGTGAGCACAACAACATGACAACATTAGGAGCGAGGGCAGAGGAGGAGGCTGAGAAAAGGAAGATTGAACCATATACCCTTTTATGTGGTGGAAGGAGTGCATGGGAATACAGTGTATTCAGTACATTATAAAAAACATATTTAAGGTGCCTTTATGTTCAGCTGCTTTCCTCTGGTGGAGTAGAGAAGTTAAGGGCAATCCAGGCCTTGTTCATTTTTATAAGCGTCAACCTGTCAGAATTTTCAGTTGACAGACGGATGCGCTTATCAGTTATTATGCCCCCAGCAGCACTAAATACCCGCTCTGATCAAACGCTGGTGGCAGGGCAGGCCAGCACCTCCAAGGCATAAAGTGCCAGTTCATGCCACGTGTCCAGCTTGGACACCCAGTAGTTGTAAGGCACATAGGGCTCATTGAGGATGCTGTCACGGTCTGCTACGTACTCCTTCACCATCTTCCAAAATGTTTCCCTTGTGACACTAGGCCGCGCATCAGGGTGAGGGTGCTGGTGGGGTGTCATGAAACTGTACCAGGTTTTGGAGAGTGTTGCCCTGCCTCTGTTGGAACTGCTGTGTGTTCCCCTCATCTCCCCTCCTCGGTTGCCCAAGGAACTAAGTACTCTGCCGCCAGCGTTGTCAGCTGGAAATTTTTGTAGCAATTTTTCCACAAGTACCTTCTGGTATTGCACCATTTTGCTTGTCCTCTCCACCACAGGAATGAGAGATGAGAAGTTCTCATTGTAGCAGGGGTACTGCTGTCATAGCTCAGCTTGCCACCTTCCCAGGTTGGGTCAATGACTTTATCGTCCACCACCTCCTCTTCCACTTCCTCACTCTGCTCATTCACCTGACTTGTTGACCTAACAACAACTTTAGTTATTGACAACTGTGTCTCATCCTCATCATCAACCTCTTGAGATATTAATTGCCGTTGACTTATTGGCAACTGTGTCTCATCATCATCATCCACCTCGTGAAACACTAATTGCTGTTCCCCACTGTCATCTTCTTGTGACTGTGGAAGCTCAAGAGTTTGGGAATCAGGGCACAAGATCTCATGTCTCTCTTCAAGTTTTTTTTTCGAGAGGCCCAAATGAAGGAATGGCGCTGAAAAGAGCTTCTCGGAATAGCCGAGTGTACGATCACTTGTTTGGCAAGACTCTCCATGGTGGGAGGAAGGAGGATCAGGGTGAGCATTGTGTTGACTAGACTCTTGGCTACTGAGACTGGACTTCGTGGAAGACAGGGTGGTGCTTAACCGACTGGAAGCATTATCTGCTGCAATCCAACAAACCACCTGGTCGCACTGGTCTGACTTCGAGAGCATTGTCCTGCGCCACCCTGCAAACTGGGACATAAAGCTAGGTAACGTGCATGATTGTTTTTCTTGTGCTCTGTCAGCAGGCACAGTTTCAACGCGCCCAGGGTCACGGCCTCTGCATGCACCATCAGCATCACTGCCACTTCCCTGTCCCTTACTGCTCGCCTTCTTCATATTAAATGTTATATATGCTTGATAGTATGTTACACGTACAGTAGCATTGGATTTATAAGTGTATGAGCAAAAAAGTTAAAAAAGGTATTTGGGATGTGGAAACGTCACACAGGAGATATACCGCAGATAATGTCGCTGATGTCAACAGCAGCTAAAAAAATTTCCGGGAATGTCACAGGTATTTGGTATGTGGAAACATTACACAGGAGAAATACCGCAGATAATGTCACTGATGTCAGCAGCAGCTAATATAAACTTACAGGGAATGTCACAGGTATTTGGGATGTGGAAACGTTACACAGGAGATGTACCCCAGGCAATGTCACTGTTCGCAGCGGACACCATCTACGGAAAAAGTACAATGGATGTCACAGTTATTTTTGAGATGCGTACACGTTACACAGGAGATGTAGCTCAGATAATGTCGCTGTCTGCAGCGGCCTTGTGCATTGCGTGAAAATCGCAGCATGTTCTATATTGTGCGTTTTCCACGCAACGCAGGCCCCATAGAAGTGAATGGGGCTGCGTGTAAATCGCAAGCATCCGCAAGCAAGTGCGGATGAGGTGCGATTTTCACGCACTGTTGCTAGGAGACGATCGGAATGGAGACCCGATCATTTTATTATTTTCCCTTATAACATGGTTATAAGGCAAAATAATAGCATTCTGAATACAGAATGCATAGTACAATAGCGCTGGAGGGGTTAAAAAAAATATAAAAAAAATTTAACTCACCTTAATCCACTTGCTCGCGCAGCCGGCATCTTTTCTGTCTCTTTCTTTGCTGATTGCAGTCAAAGGACCTGTGTTGACGTCACTCCGGTCATCACATGATCCATCACAATGGTAAAAGTTCATGTGACGGACCATATGATGACCGGAGTGACGTCACCACAGGCCCTTTGACTGCAATCAGCAAAGAAGGAGACAGAAGAGATGCCGGCTGCGTGAGCAAGTGGATTAAGGTGAGTTAAATTTTTTTTTTTTTTTTTAACCCTTCCAGCGCTATTGTACTATTCATTCTGCATTCAGAATGCTATTATTTTCTCTTATTACCATGTTATAAGGGGAAATAATACAATCTACAGAACACGGATCCCAAACCTGAACTTCTGTGAAGAAGTTCGGCTTTGGGTACCAAACATGCCGATTTTTCTCACGCGCGTGCAAAACGCATTACAATGTTTTGCACTCGCGCATGTTCCCGCAATGCACCCACACCTTTTCCCACAACGCCCGTGTGAAAGAGGCCCATCTTTCCCTTCTTTAGCACAGCTCTTCCTGACTAACACTGAGCCAAACATGTGTCATCCCGTTCTATATAGCACCCGATGACGCGTTCCGTCCAGCCAATCACTGTAATGCCAGTAACCGACATGGCTATGGCATTACTGTGAAGGGCTGTACTCACGTGCACGTTGATTGGCTGTGTAGCAGCCAACAAATGTGGGGGAGAAGACTCGAGCATTGCATTCGGCTGAATACCGCCATGTGCCCAGCATCGAGATGCTCGAGCCGAACTGGCGTTCGGCCGAACATGCTCGGTCAACAATACTCAGTGGATATTTCAGAAAGACAATATTTTATCGAAGTTCACTGGTTAAACAGATGCTGCTTACTGACCTACATATTGTAGGAACAAGACTGTAACAAATAACTGTTCTTCAGGAGACAGTATTGCTGCTTATCAGAATTTACTGTTCTGTACCAGTGGCCGTATCAAAACAAATCTGTAGGCATTGTCGACCACTCAAATTCCATCCTATTTGACAGGTAGGACCTTTCAAATATAAAGTATTGTGGAAGGTTAGTCATGAGGGTACAGCCACGCGTTCTTTTTTAAATGCAATTTCTGAAGCTCAAAACGGGCCTGGATAATAAAAGGAAAATATTAAAACCATATACTAAGAATGAGCAAATTAATTGTACTGGTTCGGAATTCACCAAATTTGAAGATTTGTATACCCCTGAGCAAAACATCTGCGTAGAAGAGTCCCTTATACATTTTACCGGGCGCCTTGGCTTCAAACAATACATCCCAAGCAAGTGCGCCCGGTATGGGGTCAAATTGTATAAGCTCTGTGAAAGGGCCACAGGCTATACCCACAAATTTCGTATCTATGAGGCTATACCCTATCAAATTTTCGTATCTATAAAGACCCTGGAGCCGGTCGGTTGCCCTGACTACCTGTGGAGCAGTGAGAAGACAGTCTGGGACTTGGTGTCACCCTTATTTGGCAAGGGGTACCATCTTTATGTGGACAATTTCTACACAAGTGTGCCCCTCTTCAGGCATTTGTTCCTAGAACAGATTGTCTGCTGTGGCACCGCACGACCTAGTCGCCAGGCTTCCCCCAACGGCTCGTTACCACCCGTCTTGCAAGGGGGGGAGAGGGCTGCCTTGTGTAACCATGAACTGCTTGCGGTGAAATGGAGAGACAAGCGTGACGTTTACATGCTCTCCTCCATTCACGCAGACACGACAATCCAAATTGAAGAGCAACCAGTGTCATTGAAGAGCCCCTCTGTGTCCACGACTATGATTCGCTCATGGGAGGGGTGGACTTCAATGACCAGATGTTGGCTCCCTATTTACTTTCCCGCAGAACCAGACGCTGGTATAAGAAGGTGTCTGCATATTTGATTCAATTGGCTGTGTATAATAATTTTGTTCTCTACAGTAAGGCTGGGAGAACAAGATCCTTCCTCAAATTTCAGGAAGAGATCATCGAAAACCTCCTGTATCCAGGAGGTTCCGTGGCCCCAACCACCAGTGTAGTGAGCCGTCTACACGAGCGACATTTCCCCAGTGTCGTTGCTGGTACCTCAAACCAACTGCCACCCCGAAAAAAATGTTGTGTCTGTAGCATGAGTGGAATAAGGCGTGACACCCGCTATTTCTGTCCTGACTGCCCTGACCACCCTGCCCTATGCTTAGGGGATTGTTTCCGGAAGTACCACACACAGGTACACTTAGCATAGGGATTGCATCTCACAGGACAGGCACACAGGGCTATTAGGGCCCATTCACACAGAGCTGCTGCAAACCTCTCCTTTCACCTGGGACAAAGTGCATAATGTACTTCGCCACATCCCTGGGCGATTTGCGCTTTGCACATTGTCCCATGGGGAAGGAGAGGTTTGCCCTATAAAAAAAAAAAAAAGAAATCACCGGTAAGCAAAAAAGTTAATGTTCTGTTTCCAAAGTTCATAAAATTTAATGTTCTGATCAAAAGTTATTATAAAGTTCATGTTAATAAATTTATTGCGTTGCGGCCTGGTTTTTTCTTTTTTGTTTTGTTTTTATTACCTTCTAGGTGGACCAACCGATCGACCAGCTGCAGCACTGATGTGCATTCTGACAGAAGCATTGTGCTGCTGTCACATTACATAAAAGTCGGTGTATGCGGCGCTGCAAGACGAGATTTCTCCTCTGCAGTAAAAAAGATATGTTTGCCGATGCTTATGAGCACTCCTGAGGAAGCCAGCAAGTCTGGGGATACGCGTTGGGCTTTTTTCCTGACCACCACGCTTGCCCCCCATCATGCCATTTTTATGATAAGTATTTGAGCCTTATTCATTGTTGATGGATTACATGCACTTTATAATGTTATATGCTTATGGATGTGGGGGTTTGTCTATGTATTTGTGGTGAGTCAGGATGGCATGTGCTGATACATAGTTCACATGGCCTTGATTTGTTGTATACAACGATTTTAACTCTTGTTTTGTGTCTGTTTTCTCGAATAAATTTATTATATTTTAGATGTGCGGCTCCTGTTTCGGTATTCTTTTCCCCTTTTTTTTGTTTCATTATGCCTTGCATACCGTGAGCCGGCACTCTTCCTTTTTTATTGTTGGATGTGCCCCCATTCTTTGAATTGTATGGCATACAATACTCATCATGAATATTTTTGGTCTCCCTAATGATAAATAGCACAACAAAGCATACTCCCCAAGGCAAGTCAGCTAAGCAAGGCAATTTTTGATGAAAGCTGGCAGAACACATCAGATGAATTTCAGTCCAACCTGCCATTTTCGGTAGGAATGGCTGACCCAAATCTCCACCTAGATGTTGAGGAAGAGAAAGATTAGGCTGTTGAATTTCAACATTCTTGATCCTTTTGTTCACAGGGGAGATAATCTGCTAGCAAGAGTGTCTGCTAGTTGCTTTCTACCCTCTCTTATTCAGAAACAAGCAGGCTCAGCTGAGATGTGTTTAGGAGTAAAGTGGAATATAGTTCTATCGTCTCTAAAAGGACGCACTGAAGAGCGTCCTTTCAGAGACAATAGAACTATAGTGTGGCAGTCAACACAATATTGATATTCGCAAAGTGTATCCCTTGTACTGATTATCTGCCTTACAGCGGATTGTGTATTACCTATCCTTTGTTTAGGATTATCGCCAGACTGTTGCCATGCTCACTTTTTGGATCCATATCTATAGATGTACTGTATATATGTACTAGCTGCTGGGCCTGCAGCACCACTATATATACTGTGGATGTATAGGATTAGTGGATGCAGTATAGAGGCAACAACAAGTTCTTTCGATCAAAGAATTCAGTGTTGTATTCACACTTTAGGCAAGTGACAAAACAAGCAGTCATATTCAAACAAATAGTCACCTTGTAGTGTTGTGGTAATTCACACCATGCAGCAATTCTGCCTCAAAGAGTCCTTACTGATAGCAGCGCCAACCTGTTTTCATGCCAAACAGGTAGAAAGCCTTAATTCAGACACAAAGCTTCCAGATCCCAAAACAGAGACATGGCTTCTGAGCCCAGCTGCCTATTTAAGGACAGCCAGGTGCTGCCAAAACCCGGACCGGCATTTAAAATCCTGTCCGGTTTTTTACCTCATCTGGCTGTAAATCAGCCCAGCAGCAAATGCTGGGAGGAAAATACCTGTTTTCCCAGACCAAACCTCTCACTGTGTCACATATCCCTCCCCCCCTGTTCAACCCTGAGGAGGTAAACACACGCCAGACAGTGTACCCGGACAGGGCATCCACATTTCCATGTAACCGGCCTGCCCTATGTTCCACCGAAAACTTAAAGATTTGTAGGAAGAGAATCCATCGGGTGACCCGGGCATTTATGTCCTTGGCCTGGCTCATCCACTTTAGAGGGGAGTGGTCAGTCACCAGGCAGAATTTTCTCTCCAATAAATAATAGCGGAGAGATTCTAGTGCCCACTTGATAGCCAGGCACTCTCTCTCTACTATACTATACCAGGTCTGGGGTGAGCTTATGGCTGAGGAAGACAACGGGATGCTCCTCTCTGTTGACTTCCTGAGACAGTACAGCACTGAGGCCTACTTCGGAGGCATCGGTCTGTACTATAAACTCCCTTGATGTTGGGCGTCACCAAAACCGGGGACCCGCACAGGGCCGACTTCAAAGCAGAGAAAGCCTCTTCCGCCCAATCATCCCAGCGAACCATCATTGACTTGTGTCCCTTCAAGAGTCCTGTGAAGGGTGCAGCTAGAGTAGCAAAGTTGGGAACAAACCTCATGTAATAGCCCACCATTCCCAGGAATGACTTTATTTGCCTAGTGGTGACAGGTCAGGGCCAAATTCCGTATCACCTCTATTTTGTTCACTTGGGGTTTGATGACTCTGCGCCCAATGACAAACTCCAGGTACTTAGTCTCTTCTAACCCTATCGCACATTTTTTTGGTTAGCGGTTAGGCCAGCTTTCCAGAAGGGAGTCCACTACAGCCTGCACTTTCGGTAGGTAACTTTCCAAGTCGGTACTGTGGATGACAATATCGTCCAGGTAAGCTGAAGCATACCGACGATGTGGATGAAGCACAATGTCCATTAGTCGCTAAAAAGTTGCGGGGGCGCCATGCAGACTAAAGGGTAAGATCTTATATTGATACAGTCCCTTAGGCGTGATGCAGGCAGTTTTCTATTTGGCAGCCTCCATTAAGAGCACCTGCCAGTACCCTTTCATGAGGTCCAAAACAGAAAAATACTGAGCTCATCCACCCGGGGCATAGGATACGCATCGAATTTGGAAACCTCGTTAAGTTTTCAAAAGTCGTTACAAAACCGCAACATCCTGTCCGGCTTTGGTATCAATGCTATAGGACTGGCCCACTCACTTTTTGACTCCTCAGTCTGTTTAGAGGAGAGGGTGTCAGCTATTTTTACTGTGACAGCCACGTCTCTTGCATCAGACAGAGGGGATGGTACCTCTTCTAGAAAATCCGGTCACGGGTTGTCTTCTGTACAGGTTTCCCTATCTTTCCATGGTTTGAGTAAATTCACATGGTAAACCTGCTCCGGCTTTCGCCGCCCTGGCTGGTGTACCTTGTAGTTTACAGATCCAATTTTCTCGAGTGCATCGTAGGGCCCCTGCCACCTAGCCAGGAACTTACTGTCCACGGTCGGCACCAGAACCAAAACCCGATCACCCGGGATAAAGATCCGGTCCCGAGCCTGACAATTATAGACCGGACTCTGGGCTCGCGGTGCTGCCTCCATATGCTCCCTAACAAGAGGCAACACTGTCTCTATCCGATCTTGCATCTGGGTAACGTACTCAATGACACTTTTATGTGGAGTGGGTTGTTGTTCACATGCCTCTTTGGCCACATCCAAGAGACCACGAGGGTGTCTGCCATATAGCAGTTCAAAGGGCGAGAACCCAGTAGAGGCCTGGGGTACCTCTCGCACTGTGAACATGAGATAGGACAGAAGGAGGTCCCAGTCCTTCCCATCTTTAGACACTACCTTTTTCAACATATTTTTTTATGTTTGGTTAAACCGTTCTACCAGACCGTCTATTTGCGGATGGTAAACGGACGTCCGTAGTTGTTTTATGTGCAGCAACTTACAGAGTTCCCTCATCACCTTGGACATAAAAGGAGTCTCTTGGTCGGTCAGAACCTCTGTAGATAGTCCTACTCGGGAAAACATCTCCATTAACTCCTTAGCTATGAGTTTGGCCAAGGTATGTCGCAGTGGCACCGCTTCCGGGTACCGAGCGGTGTAGTCTAGAATGACTAAGATGTGTTGATGCCCTCTGGTGGACTTCGGTACTGGGCCTATGAGGTCCAAATCTATTCGGTCAAACGGTAGTTCGATAATCAGGAGAGATACTAGGGGACTACGGAAATGTGGCTAGGGGCTAGTTATCTGGCAGGTCGGGCAAGACTTACAAATCTCTTCCACTTCTTTGAATATACTGGGCCAGTAAGGCTACTTTCACACTAGCGTTTGGGTGTCCGCTTGTGAGCTCCGTTTGAAGGGGCTCACAAGCGGCCCCGAACGCATCCGTCCAGCCCTAATGCATTCTGAGTGGACGCGGATCCGCTCAGAATGCATCAGTCTGGCAGCGTTCAGCCAGTCTGGCAGCGTTCGGGTGCCCGTCTGGCCGTGCGGAGGCAAGCGGATCCGTCCAGACTTACAATGTAAGTCAATGGGGACGGATCCGTTTGAATATGACACACTATGGCTCAATTTTCAAACGGATCCGTCCCCCATTGACTTTCAATGTAAAGTCTGGACGGATCCGTCTGAGGCTACTTTGACACTTAGAATTTTTTTTACAATATAATGCAGACGGATCCGTTCTGAACGGATCCACCGCCTGCATTATATGAGCGGATCCGTCTCAGACGGATCCGCTCTGAACGCAAGTGTGAAAGTAGCCTAAAACTGCTGTAGAATACGATCCTGAGTTTTTTGCAGCCCCAGGTGACCGCCGAGAACGTGTTTATGGGCTAGATCTAACACAAGCTTGTGTTAGGCCTTGGGGACCATCAACTGTACGCTCTCCCCATAGTTGGTTTTACAACATATCCTGATTAACAAAACGGGGAAACAGTGACTCTGCCCCAGGTTGTTGTGGTTCACCATCAACTATTAATACATTTTCCCAGGCGCAGAATAGGTTGGGTCCCGACGTTGGGCGGTACCAAAATTATCCCCTGAGACATTGAGGTCTGCCAATTCAGGATCGGGCGGCAAGTCCTCCACGTCTCCCGCCATCACACTTAGCGGGGTTATCTCCCCCTCTTCCACTGAAGTGGCGGTCACACCTACCACTGGCTCTTTGGTCTCAGGTTCCCAGGGTTCTGGTCTCACCACTGAGCCGGGCCACTCTGCTAGGGTTACCCCTGTCTCATGGGTATCAGTCACTCTCATTGTATGCCACAGTGCCGGGATGCCCAGGAAGTCTCTCCCTATTATGAGTTCATAATGTAGATTTGTGGTGACAGCCACCTTGTGGGTCCATCTACCGGCCACTGTGGTTAGAGACACCAGCGAGGTGGGGTAGTCTTTTAAGTCTCCAAGGATGCACATCACCATCACATCACTTTCCAGCCAGTATACTCAGTGGACTGCAGCAGGGTAGCCCTTACTAGGGTCACCAGACTCCCTGAGTCCAGCAGAGCCTCCGCCGAAGTGTCTCCCACTTCCACCTGGCACAAGTGATCTAGAGACTCTGGGGTACCTGTTGCACACAGCCTCCTGGCATATAGCATCTGACGGTAGCCATAGTTAGTGTCTATGGGCTCAACCCGATAAGGGCAGCCAGCCCTTACATGGCCAGGCTCCTGACACCGCCAACAGAGTATCGGAGCTAGGTCCGCCATGGGTACATCCCAAGCAGGTTTTATCAGCTCAAATCTCCGGGCCTGGGGTGGAGATTTCTGGGGTTTGCCGACCCCCTCCCAACAGAACCCTCCTTCAGATTCTTGGTAACTTCATAGCGTTCCACCAGGTCCACCATCTCAAGGGCATTGCCAGGAGACACCTGACCGATCCAGTGCTGGAGAGGGTATGGCAAAGCCCTTCAGAACATATTGGCTAATAGTCTATCCAGCATAGCAGGGGGACACAGCACATCAGGATGTAGTCACTTTTGCAAGAGGAGGAATAAGTCAAAATACTGGGTCCTCACAGACTCAGCCGGCTTAAACCCCCACTGATGTACCTGCTGAGCCTGGACCAACACATTCACCTCCAGTCTTTCCAAAATCTCACCCTTTACTTTTTGGTAGTCGGCCACTTGATCGTCCCGCAAGTTGAAATACACACGCTGGGAATCGGATGCCAGGAATGGAACGACGACCTCAGCCCACTGGTCACGGGGTAGATTTTCCCTGATGGCCACTCTCTCGTACATCGCCAGGTAGGATTCTTTCCGAGCATTGTGGATGCTTGGGGTTGCTCCTGCTGTCTGCAAAGCCATCACGTGTTGTAGAAGCAACTGGTTAGTCTTCTGGTGCTGCTTATTAACCTCGCGTTGCTGCAGGTTTGTCTCTTGCTGCTGCAGATTAGCCTCCATGAGGGCATTCACAACAGCCACTATTTTGTCGTGGGGCACCGGTTCTAATACAACCGTGCCTGAAAAATGCAGAAACCAAAAAATATCGGCGTTCACGCCAGTCTCACTGCTCTTGCCCGCATCCTCCACCAATTGTGGGGACTCGCTTTGGTAGACAGGATTAGCGGACGCATTATAGAGGCAACAACAAGTTCTTTGGATCAAAGAATTCAGTGTTTTATTCACACTTTAGCAAGTGACAAAACAAGTAGTCATATTCAAACAAAAAGTCACCTTGTGGTGTTGGTGGTAATTCACACCATGCGTCAATTCTGCCTCAAAGAGCCCTTGCTGATAGCAGCACCAACCTGTTTTCACGCCAAACAGGTAGAAAGCCTTCATCCAGACACAAGGCTCCCCAATCCCAACACAGAGACATGGCTTATGAGCCCAGCTGCCTATTTAAGGACAGCCAAGTGCTGCCAAAACCCAGACCGGCATTTAAAATCTGGTCCGGTATTTGACCTCACCTAATAAGTTTTCCCAGACCAAACCTCTCACTGTGTCACAATTGTAAGAAGGAACAAGGAGCCGTCATTGACGGAAGATACGTGTCACCGAGGTTCCTGGCCTCGGTGAGGTAAGAACCGGATTTTTTTCCTGAAGTGCCAGTTCTGTAGTGCAGTCTGACACTTCAGCTGTCAGAATGGCTGTAAAGCCAATCCGGGCCGGTTCTTATTGGGAGCAGCCAAAGAGCAAGGTGGATGGCTGTTCCCCACGGTTCCAGGCCGGGTTTTGGCTGGAATATAAAAACCCAGCCAGCACGTTCAGGTGGTGTGGATTATCCTCCATCTGCTAGTGCTGGCAGTCTGGGTGTTGGAGCTTGAGGGTTTGGGCCTTGACTTAACCTGCTACATTGTTTATTGATAAAAGCACATCGACTACTGCTTCCTTCAAGGACTTATGTGCTGCAGTCTGGTGTGAACTAACACCAGACTCAAGGTGACTGTTTTTTCTTGAAATTGTTATTTTGTCACTTTACGTCTGTGTGAATAAAACAGTGCACTATTTAAGTTAAAGACGTTGTCATTGCCTCTGTACTGCGTCCGCAAGCCTGTCTACCAGAGCAAATCCCCACACAATACATATATTTTTTATTGCAATTTCGTTTTCTATTAATTGTTTCTGGATTATTGTTGCATTGCGGATATATATATATATATATATATATATATATATATTTATATTTATATATATATACACTCACCTAAAGAATTATTATGAACACCTGTTCTATTTCTCATTAATGCGATTATCTAGTCAACCAATCACATGGCAGTTGCTTCAATGCATGTAGGGTTGTGGTCCTGGTCAAGACAATCTCCTGAACTCCAAACTGATTGTCAGAATGGGAAAGAAAGGTGATTTAAGCAATTTTGAGCGTGGCATGTTTGTTGGTGCCAGACGGGCCGGTCTGAGTATTTCACAATCTGCTCAGTTACTGGGATTTTCACGCACAACCATTTCTAGGGTTTACAAAAAATTGTGTGAAAATGGAAAAACATCCAGTATGCGGCAGTCCTGTGGGTGAAAATGCCTTGTTGATGCTAGAGGTCAGAGGAGAATGGGCCGACTGATTCAAGCTGATAGAAGAGCAACGTTGACTGAAATAAACCACTCGTTACAACCGAGGTATGCAGCAAAGCATTTGTGAAGCCACAACATGCACAACCTTGAGGCGGATGGGCTACAACAGCAGAAGACCCCACCGGGTACCACTCATCTCCACTACAAATAGGAAAAAGAGGCTACAATTTGCACGAGCTCACCAAAATTGGACTGTTGAAGACTGGAAAAATGTTGCCTGGTCTGATGAGTCTCGACTTCTGTTGAGACATTCAAATGGTAGAGTCCGAATTTGGCGTAAACAGAATTAGAACATGTATCCATCATGCCTTGTTACCACTGTGCAGGCTGGTGGTGGTGGTGTAATGGTGTGGGGGATATTTTCTGGGCACACTTTAGGCCCCTTAGTGCCAATTGGCCATCGTTTAAATGCCATGGGCTACCTGAGCATTGTTTCTGACCTTGTCCATCCCTTTATGACCACCATGTACCCATCCTCTGATGGCTACTTCCAGCAGGATAATGCACCATGTCACAAAGCTCGAATCATTTCAAATTGGTTTCTTGAACATGACAATGAGTTCACTGTACTAAAATGGCCCCACAGTCACCAGATCTCAACCCAATAGAGCATCTTTGGGATGTGGTGGAACGGGAGCTTCGTGCCCTGGATGTGCATCCCTCAAATCTCCATCAACTGCAAGATGCTATCCTATCAATATGGGCCAACATTTCTAAAGAATGCTATCAGCACCTTGCTGAATCAATGCCACGTATAATTAAGGCAGTTCTGAAGGCAAAAGGGGGTCCAACACCGTATTAGTATGGTGTTCCTAATAATTCTTTAGGTGAGTGTATATATACAGTACAGACCAAAAGTTTGGACACACCTTCTCATTCAAAGAGTTTTCTTTATTTTCATGACTATGAAAATTGTAGATTCACACTGAAGGCATCAACACTATGAATTAACACATGTGGAATTATATACATAACAAAAAAGTGTGAAACAACTGAAAATATGTCATATTCTAGGTTCTTCAAAGTAGCCACCTTTTGCTATGATTACTGCTTTGCACACTCTTGGCATTCTCTTGATGAGCTTCAAGAGGTAGTCACCTGAAATGGTCTTCGAACAGTCATGAAGGAGTTCCCAGAGATGCTTAGCACTTGTTGGCCCTTTTGCCTTCACTCTGCGGTCCAGCTCACCCCAAACCATCTCGATTGGGTTCAGGTCCGGTGACTGTGGAGGCCAGGTCATCTGGGGCAGCACCCCATCACTCTCCTTAATGGTCAAATAGCCCTAACACAGCCTGGAGGTGTGTTTGGGGTCATTGTCCTGTTGAAAAATAAATGATGGTCCAACTAAACGCAAACCAGATGGAATAGCATGCCGCTGCAAGATGCAGTGGTAGCCATGCTGGTTCAGTATGCCTTCAATTTTGAATAAATCCCCAACAGTGTCACCAGCAAAGCACCCCCACACCATCACACCTCCTCCTCCATGCTTCACGGTGGGAACCAGGCATGTAGAGTCCATCCGTTCACCTTTTCTGCATCGCACAAAGACACGGTGGTTGGAACCAAAGATCTCAAATTTAGACTCATCAGACCAAAGCACAGATTTCCACTGGTCTAATGTCCATTCCTTGTGTTTTTTAGCCCAAACAAGTCTCTTCTGCTTGTTGCCTGTCCTTAGCAGTGGTTTCCTAGCAGATATTCTACCATGAAGGCCTGATTCACACAGTCTCCTCTTAACAGTTGTTCTAGAGATGTGTCTGCTGCTAGAACTCTGTGTGGCATTGACCTGGTCTCTATTCTGAGCTGCTGTTAACCTGTGATTTCTGAGGCTGGTGACTCGGATGAACTTATCGTCCGCAGCAGAGGTGACTCTTGGTCTTCCTTTCCTGGGGCGGTCTGCATGTGAGCCAGTTTCTTTGTAGCGCTTGATGGTTTTTGTGACTGCACTTGGGGACACTTTCAAAGTTTTCCCAATTTTTCGGACTGACTGACCGTAATTTCTTAAAGTAATGATGGCCACTCGTTTTTCTTTACTTAGCTGCTTTTTTCTTGCCATAATACAAATTCTAACAGTCTATTCAGTAGGACTATCAGCTGTGTATCCACCTGACTTCTCCACAACACAACTGATGGTCCCAACCCCATTTATAAGGCAAGAAATCCCACTTATTAAACCTGACAGGGCACACCTGTGAAGTGAAAACCATTTCAGGTGACTACCTCTTGAAGCTCATCAAGAGAATGCCAAGAGTGTGCAAAGCAGTATTCAATCCAAAAGGGGGCTACTTTGAAGAACCTAGAATATGACATATTTTCAGTTGTTTCACACTTTTTTGTTATGTATATAATTCCACATGTGTTAATTCATAGTTTTGATGCCTTCAGTGTGAATCTACAATTTTCATAGTCATGGAAATAAAGAAAACTCTTTAAATGAGAAGGTGTGTCCAAACTTTTGGTCTGTACTGTATATGATTGAACTACTTCTCTGTATCCAAGGCCAAGAATAGAGAAGGCGTCCAAGATTTTTCCACCATCTGAATCAGGTTAATAAACCTTCTCGTACTATTGAGTGCTTGTATATTTTGCATATAACATTGCAGTTTACATTTCTTAAAAAAACCCTTCATGTTGGGATGCTAATAGTGCTTGTAAACGACACCTGAGATCGCCTAGAGCCATAGAGCATGATGTTGAGACAGCAGTTTTATTTAGGGATTCTAGGCGTTGGATAGATGAGAGTAGATCTGTGACATCTTTATTGCATTTCTTCTTTACTTGAGCACAATATTGAATAAAGGTGCCCCTCATAACTGCCTTATGCGCATTCCACAAAATTTGTGGGTCAATGTTTGGGGTGTTATTTAAATCAAAATATGAAGACAGGTCAGTCTTCAATTTATCTTTGTAATCTGGATGGTGTAGTATCGAGTCATTCAAACGCCATTGACATGGGAGGGAGGCTGAAAATTGCTCTGACAGGCTAAAAGTAATCGGAGCATGGTCGGACCAAGTGATGGTGTTCTGTCCTCTTTATGTGTGAAGGTACATAGCTTGACAGACAGCTAAACCTTTCCCAGCAATGAATTGACAATGGAGTAACGTCCAACTTTGTCTTTATTGCAAGGATATATATCAGGTAAAACTGAGGAACAGAAAAATAAGGCACTTACTAATGCAGTCTGACACTTGTAAATAAATATAATACAATATGCATACAGATGCAAACCATGTGAAATATACCAGTGATGCTACCGTAAGCCTAGATGTAGAGGATGGATCAGGACACTACCAGACCGTGTGGATACCTCTGTAATGATGGCATTGAATGAGGGAAATGGCTGCTATGTGCAGGGCTGAGTTCATAGGCTACCAGTTATGGAAGCTGAAGTGGGTCAAATTTCTAGTGTGAAGAGCTGCAGTGTATGTAAACGGCCACTAGATGGTGCAGAGAATTATGCATGATAAAGCATACTAACTATGCATATGTACATTAACAATAGCAAACATCTAAAGGCATGACACTCCCCGCCTATAAGTAACCTCTGAACAAAGCCAGTTCAGTAACATGTCTGAGTAAGAGTTTAGGCTCCTGTTGCCTACAGACTTTAACTTCCACCTTTCTGACCTTCCCATCTTCACTTGGGAACACCATAGATATCAGTCCCAAAGACCAGTCATTTCTTATTGACTGAGAGTCTTTGACAAGGACAACATTACCAACCTCTATGTTGGGTTTGCTGGTTTGCCATTTATTCCGGACATGTAGTGTAGAGATGTATTGTTTCCTCCACTTATCCCAGAAGGCATTTGCTAGGGTTTGCACTCGTCTCCACTGACAGTTGTACAAGTCTTTAGTACTAAATTCACCAGGAGGAACTGATGCTGTACCAACCTTTCGGGTGAGAAGAGTGGAAGGGGTGAGCAAGAAAGGATCCTCTGGATCATTGGATATTAAAGTCAAAGGTCTGGTGTTTATGATCGCCACTACTGCAGCCATGAAAGTTGAGAGGGTCTCATGGGTGAGCCTTGAAGTTCCCAGCTGTAGAAAGACATGCCAATCATACGTTCCCAAGAGCCTCCCATGTGAGCAGAATATGGGGTGTTGAATATCCATTTACAGCTTTGGTCAGCAAGATATCTCCCTACATGGTCGCTGTCAATGTTTGAGGGATATGCAATTCTTTGCAGGCTCGAACGCAGTTGGTATCCCCATCAGAACGGATACATTTAACTGGGCCTCTAATGGAAATAAAATGTCTTAGAGCATTTATAAAGCTAGATGTATCTAAAGACTCGATAACTTCTATATGCACAGCCCTGATACTCATCCACGTAAATATGACTGCCTAGCGTTTACTGTTTGCATGGCCTCCTCTAGTGTGTCGTGTGGTGACAGACCAGGGGCCAAACACATCAAGACCAACATTAGTAAAGGGGAGTTCTGTACTGAGTCGGTCAGCAGGGAGGTTGGCAATCTTTTGTGACTGAAACATACGGTACCACGTAGTTTTTGGCAAGTGACACATTTGAAAATGAGACAACTCACAAGCCTTTTCACTCCCATTATCCAGAATCCAGCTGTACGTAAAGCTCCTTCAGTGAACAAACATCCCTGGTGTTTAGTCTTCTCATGGTAGTGTTGCACAAGTAGAGATGCAATACGATTGTTTGGGAGTATTATGGGATTACATTCATTACTCTCAAGTTTCGCATTCGAAATACGTCCCCCAACTCTCAACAGTCCATTAGCATCTATAAAGGGGTCAAGTCTCTTGAGGGAACTGTCTTTAGGAACACTCTTTTGATTTCAGAGGAGTTCAAATTCTTGAGCATAAACCTCTTGTTGGATACAACGAATGATAACGTCTCTGGCCTGTGTGAGCTCGTCCACTGTATGGGCCTTCTTACAGTAATGCCAACCCTTGCAATCTTCTGGTCTTGTATGTGTGGCTCTAAAGGATCTGGCTATGTGAATCAAACCAGCTATAGCTCTGTTCAGTGATATACACGTAGAAAACTTGTTGAATCTTGTGGTGAGTACAGAATGAATCTCTGCATCAACATTTGGTTCTAGCAGCTCAAATGTGTCTTTCTCAAGAGTGTCAAGTACAGGTTTGTAGAGGAATGGTGGCCCTGTGAGCCATGTAGTATCTTTAAGGTGGGCTGCTGGAATAGTTCTTGTAGCATGGTCTGCTGGGTTGAGGTCAGTTGGTACATAGCGCCACTGGGTAGACTATGTGGACCTCTTCATTTTCTTAACTCTGTTATGAACATAGACATAAAATCTCCTAGTCTCATTGTAAATGTAGCCCAACACTACTTTGCTGTCTGTATGAAATACTATACTATCAAGTTTTATATCTATTTCTTACACTATAAGGTCTGTAGTTCTACTGCTAGAACAGCAGCACAAAGTTCCAGTCTTGGTATGGTAAGCTCAGGACCTGGTTCCAGCTTCGCCTTGCCCATTGCAAAGCCAATTTGGACCTGACCTTTAATATTTATAGTTTTAAGGTAAGCGACTGCAGAGATTGTTTTTACTGAAGCATCACAAAATATGCACAGCTGTCTGGACTAAACCTCTGCAGGAGAGAAGTGGGTATATGGCCTATATATACCTAAGTTAGATAATGCCATTAGAGAGTCTATCCATGTTATCTATAGTGCCTCTTTCTCTGAGGGAAATGGCGAATCCCAATCATATGAATCTGTGGTTAACACTCTGAGCAGGGTCTTACCTTGGATGGTCACAGGGGCTGCAAATCTAAGTGGATCATACAGACTGTTAATGGTGGATAAGACTCCACATAGTGTGAAGGGTTTTTGTTCTTGGTCGACCTGAAAGGTAAAGGTGTCAGACTTGAGCTCCCAGCTAAGCCATAGGCTGTGCTGCATGGGGATCGGGTCTGTCGCCAAGTCTAGATCATGATATTGAGTAGGAAAGGCTTCCATAACAACTTTGCTGTTTGAAGCTATCTTATGCAGT
The DNA here is from genome assembly GCF_014858855.1 of Bufo gargarizans. Lineage (NCBI taxonomy): Eukaryota > Metazoa > Chordata > Amphibia > Anura > Bufonidae > Bufo > Bufo gargarizans. The sequence goes on from NC_058084.1 coordinate 268,787,888, forward strand.
CTGAGGTTTGAACAGGAAAGCATACTTTGAGTCCTTTTGAGTAGACTTATTGCAGCCTCTAGTGGGGGAAGCGACTTTAAGCCATCATCTACATAGAAGTATCTTTCAACAAACTTCTTAAAGTACTCCCCATAGTCTTTTTCACCTTCTTAGGCGGAAAGTCTGAGTCCATAAATAGCAACTGCAGGAGATGGGCTATTGCCAAAAACATGCACCTTCATGCAATATTCTATGATGTCTTGGGTAGGGTGAATGTCCTTGAACCAAAAGAATCTTAAGAAGTTCCTGTGCTCTTCTTTAACTAGGAAACAATAGAACATTTGTTGTATGTTGGCAACTACAGCAATGGATTCTTTACGGAATCTGATGAGGACACCGAGAAGTGTGTTGTTGAGGTCTGGTCCTGTCAAAAGAACATCATTGAGAGAGACTCCTTCATATTGTGAACTCGAGTCAAATACTACTCGGATTTCTCCTGGCTTCTTAGGGTGGTAAACGCCAAAAGATTGGTAGGTACCAGCATTCTTCCTTTTCCTTTAGGGATCGCTCTACTTCTGAATGACTGTTCTCCAAAAAATGTTCTTTTCTGAAAGTTGCATTTGAGTAGACAGAAGCGTTTAAAGGCCTGATCCCTGTTGTTGGGAAGATGGCGTCTCTGTGTTTTGAAAGGCAGCGGTGCAACCCAGGTGTTCATTTTATCCTTGAGGAATCCTTGCTCCATTATGTTTAAGAAGGCCTCATTTTCAATAGAGGGAGCTATCTTGTGGTCTTCCTTTGTCCTCTGGAACACCTTGCACACCAAGTGGTCTTGGTCTCCACCACAAGAATGATTCTCAATTTCTGCAAAGACAAGCTATAGCACACTTGCCGGCTTCTCTCTTACAAGGAATCTGTTAGGACAAGGCTGAAAGAGGGATAATCGTCTGTTTTCCAAGGTAAAGAGAATTTGTGTAACGAGAATTCACCATGGTTGGATTGTGAACATTTTCTAGGCAGACATCACCTATACTGACCCACCCCAGGTCAAGCTTTTGAGCATATGGAGAACTGTGAGGATTCTTTATTTGTTTGCTCACCTTGTGGACTCCTTTGATATCTCTTCCGAGTAGAAGTACTATTTGGGCCTCTGGGTCGAGTGCAGGTATGAGATGCTCTATGGATTTCAGATGTCCATGATTTAATGCTGTCTCAGGTGTAGGAAGTTCTTCTCTATTGTTTGGCATCCGATTGCATTCGATCAAGGTAGGTAGAGGCAGGGATGCTTAACCATTTATGGATTCGATTTGGAAGCCAGTAGCTCTTCTGACTTTTTCTTCACACCTGTGCAAGTTTTAAGTGAATACAAAGAGCAGTGTCCTTTAATATTGAAGATATCAAAGAAAGCTAAGTTGGCAAAAGATCTATTACTTTGATCATCAAGGATGGCATACAACCTTACCACTTTCTCTCTATGACCAATGGGATAAACTGTAACAAGACAAATCTTGGAGCAGGATTTGTTACTAAGACCTTCTCCACAGACTTGGGTGCACTGGGGTGTCACTTCAGGAGGTACGATGTCTCTCTCCTCCCCGCCGTGCTCTACAGCCTGGTCTGAGGGTGTGAAAGTCCATGGAGCTGGCCCAGGGTGTAAAGCTGTATTGTGCTCTTCATTGTCGCATTCCAAGCATTTGATGTTCGCTGTACAGTCTTTTGCAAGATGAGAGGTTGATGCACAACACCTGTAACAAATGTGGTTTTCCTTGAGGAAAGTTTTGCAGTCCCTGAGAAGTTTTTCTCTAAATTCTTTGCATTTCAGCAATGAGTGTGGTTTCTTATTCTCTGCATGGGTCCTTTGTTGAGATCTTCTCAGTCTCTGCAGTACTGTAGGTTTTGTTTGAGGAGTCTTTAAAAGATACACTGGTTTGTGTACTGCAACAGGTATACCTTTCATGTTACGAAGTGGGACAGGTTTACCTGATTTGGGGTAAGTGGTGTCAAACATAGAGAATTCAAAGCTGGGATCATTCCTAGTCTTTGCTTGCTGGTGCACAAAGTCCAGAAATAATGAGAATGGGGGAAATAGGACATTGTGCTGTTGCTTGTACCTGGAGCCTTGCAGGTTATAATGTAGTTTTTGTACTATGGGGTTTACACCACGCACAGTATCTTAGAATGCCAGACCTTGTAGGTCTCCTTCAGCTTTGGCAACTTGGAGCTCTGCCAGCTGATCACTCAGTTCTCTCAACTTCTGGAAACCTTTGTTTTGGATCTTGAGGAAATCTTCAATTCTTTTGAAGAGTGCCTTCTCTATCACTTCTGGTGAGCCATAACATTCCTCAGGTCTCTCCCATATCATGTTTAAGCCTATGATTGGGTAGTTCATATTAATTATCCGATTCAGCATGCTACATAACGTAATCTGAAGTGCGTTGCGAGCTATTGTGATGATCAGGTTAAGGCCCAATTATGTTGCTGAGTCTGTCACTTGTGGAGTTTGCTGCTTCTTCTAAAGGCTCTGCCTTTGCTCCAGCAGCTGCAGCTTCCTTTTCAACAGTTAGCTTTTCCAGTGTTGCCTGTTGTTCAGCTAGGGCTGCTTCCATACAAGCGTTCTCCATTTCCATATGAGCTTTCTTCATTTCCATATGAGCTTTCTCTATTTTTAATTGTCTTTCTTGTTTGGCAAATATTGTGCCGATTTTGGCAGCTTCATCTTTTGCGCGGGCAATGGCGACCGTGGAGCTGCTCACTGATCTCTTTGAGCTTCTGGAGCTAGCTGAGATGCGAGACCTTGTCTCGAACTGTTTGGATTCTTTTGTCGACATAATGACACTGTGGACAGGTTTGCACACTTGCAACTGTCGTGGGTGACGATGCTGCACAGTAGCACCTTGCAGGGTTCAGTATCATGCGGTTCAGTGAGGCCGAACTAGGGCGGAGCTGGTTTGGTTGGCGAGGAGTCAGGAAGTTAAGGAGTTAATGGCCCAGTAGCTGGGAGGTGGAGGGAGTTGTCGGGGTAACTGGGGGAGGGTGTGTGGTGGGAGGTATTAAAAAGTGCTAGTGTGGAAGAGAGAGGTGCCATTTTATAGGTAGATATCAAACTGCACTCACCATGTCCGTGGAAGCGATGCTGGCCCAGATCAGGAGGGAAGCTGAGGCAAGGGGACCAGGATGGCTGAGGGATCAGTTAGGAGGCCTGCTTCAGGGAGCCCCAGTAGCGGTGGAGACCCCAGATGAAGGTTCTAGATGGTCGCGGCAGGTCCGACTGCCGGCGCGCTTGAGCCCCGATGAAAACCCACGGGTCAGGCGCCGTTTGCGGAGCCCCTCCGGGGACCCTCCACGGCGGGTAGCGGTGCAGCAGGCTCCAGTTAGGCGCTCCCGTCGTGGGAGGAATCCTATGCAGCGGCAGGCCCCTGACCAGATCGCAGAGTTTACCCCCCCCTCCCCAGCTCTCTGCAGCATGTCAACAGGATCAGGACCAGGGTCTGCGGTCCCTCCCAGGTGTCTTGGCTCTAGGAGGTCCGCTCAGCGATGGAGAGATGCGGCTGGAGAACGGGCTGTGCAGGAGGCTTCCAAGGACATGCACAGGCCCCATGCTGCCCGGGATGAAGGAGAATGCCAAGCCCCCCCAAGTGGGAACAGGAGCGACACTAATGGAGAAGAAGCCAGGAGGTCGGACTGCAGGTTCAGCATGGCAAGTACATTCGGGGAACATGCCATCAGTGACCAGGAGCGGCTGGATACAGGATCAGCGGCTACAGGTTACACAGCGCCAATGCAGCCTGGTGAGATTCCTTGGGGTCTTCTTCTTTCTATTCCTAGCTGTCCAGGGGGTGTCCAGGGGGTGTCGGGGGAGTGGGACATCCAGGTGAAGTAGGAAGGGGTCTGGGACAGCTTTTGGGCGGATTGGCGGGGTGGTTATCGGGTTTAGGGACTAGGGGAGCGTCGCGGCTGCCGGCTTGGGGAGTGGGTTCAGGGAGCGGGGCATCTGATGCAGGTACGGATAGTAGGCCAAGGGGGGCAGTGTCGTTACAGACTCAGGTGGGGGTAAATGACGATAGGCAAAAAGTGGACGACACGGCAAAGGGCGAGGTGTATGTGTGCTTTGAGGGTCCGCTGGGGGCGCACTTAAAGCAGGAGGTTAGGGACAGGATTTGGAAAGGGGAGTATGTGGAAATATTTTCCCTACTTCCTTTGGAGAGATTTAATTTGGATAAGGGAAAGAAAGATGAAGGTAGAAAAGAGGAGGAAGAGAAGTGGCGCTATCGCTTGATTCCGCGGACGTTTGCAAACTGCGTGCAGGTGTTTGCAATTTTAGTCAGCGTCATTGGGGAAACATAGAAACATAGAAACATAGAATGTGTCGGCAGATAAGAACCATTTGGCCCATCTAGTCTGCCCAATATATCTGAATCCTATGAATAGTCCCTGGCCCTATCTTATATGAAGGATAGCCTTATGCCTATCCCATGCATGCTTAAACTCCTTCACTGTATTTGCCGCTACCACTTCTGCAGGAAGGCTATTCCATGCATCCACTACTCTCTCAGTAAAGTAATACTTCCTTATATTACTTTTAAACCTTTGCCCCTCTAATTTAGAACTGTGTCCTCTTGTGGTAGTTTTTCTTCTTTTAAATATGCTCTCCTCCTTTACCGAGTTGATTCCCTTTATGTATTTAAAAGTTTCTATCATATCCCCTCGGTCTCTTCTTTCTTCCAAGCTATACATATTAAGGTCTTTTAACCTTTCCTGGTAAGTTTTATCCTGCAATCCATGGACCAGTTTAGTAGCTCTTCTCTGAACTCTCTCTAGAGTATCTATATCCTTCTGGAGATATGGCCTCCAGTACTGCGCACAATACTCCAAGTGAGGTCTTACCAGTGTTCTGTACAGCGGCATAAGCACTTCACTCTTTCTACTGCTTATACCTCTCCCTATACATCCAAGCATTCTGCTGGCATTTCGTGCTGCTTTATTACATTGTCTTCCCACCTTTAAGTCTTCTGAAATAATTACTCCTAAATCCCTTTCCTCAGATACTGAGGTCAGGACTGTGTCAAATATTCTATATTCTGCCCTTGGGTTTTTACGCCCCAGGTGCATTATCTTGCACTTATCCACATTAAATTTCAGTTGCCAGAGTTCTGACCATTCTTCTAGTTTTCCTAAATCCTTTTCCATTTGGCGTTTCCCTCCAGGAACATCAACCCTGTTACATATCTTTGTGTCATCAGCAAAAAGACAAACCTTACCATCGAGGCCTTTTGCAATATCACTTATGAAGATATTAAACAAAATTGGTCCCAGTACAGATCCCTGTGGAATCCCACTGGTAACATGACCTTGTTTTGAATGTTCTCCATTGACTACAACCCTCTGTTGTCTGTCACTCAGCCACTGCCTAATCCACTCAACAATATGGGAGTCCATGCTCAATGACTGCAGTTTATTGATAAGTCTTCTATGTGGGACAGTGTCAAAAGCCTTACTAAAATCTAGATATGCGATGTCTACTGCACCTCCACCGTCTATTATTTTAGTCACCCAGTCAAAAAAATCTATAAGATTTGTTTGACATGATCTCCCTGAAGTAAACCCATGCTGTTTTTCATCTTGCAATCCATGGGATTTTAGATGTTCCACAATCCTATCCTTTAATAGGGTTTCCATTAATTTGCCTACTATTGATGTCAGACTCACTGGTCTATAGTTGCTCGATTCCTCCTTACTACCTTTCTTGTGAATGGGCACGACATTTGCCAATTTCCAATCTTCCGGGACGACTCCTGTTACTAATGATTGGTTAAATAAATCTGTTAACGGTTTTGCCAGCTCACCACTAAGCTCTTTTAATAATTTTGGGTGTATCTCATCAGGCCCCTGTGACTTATTTGTCTTCACTTTAGACAGCAAACTTAGAACATCTTCCTCTGTAAAGACACATGCATCAAACGATTTAATAGTCATCCTTTCTAGTGGAGGTCCTTCTCCTTCTTTTGTAAAAACTGAACAGAAGTATTCATTAAGGCAGTCGGCTAGCCCTTTATTCTCTTCTACATACCTTCCGTCCTTTATTTTTAATTTAGTTATTCCTTGTTTTAATTTCCTTTTTTCATTTATATATCTGAAGAATGTCTTATCCCCTTTTTTCATAGACTGAGCTAGTTTTTCTTCTGCCTGAGCTTTAGAAGTTCTTATAACTTGCTTGGCCTCTTTCTGCCTAATCTTGTAGATTTCCTTATCTTCATTGCTCTGTTTTTTTTTATAATTACAAAATGCTAGCTTTTTATTTTTAATGATTTGGGCCACTTCTGCTGAGTACCACAGTGGTCTCTTCCTTTTTTTGCTTTTACTGACAAGTCTAATGCAATTTTCTGTTGCCTTCAATAATGCACCTTTTAAGTAGTCCCATTTCTCCTGGACTCCATGTAATCCGTTCCAGTCTGATAAGGACTCATTTATGACTAATTTCATTTTTGAAAAGTCTGTTTTTCTAAAATCTAAAACTTTTGTTTTTGTGTGGCGGGACTCTTTCACAGTTCTTATATTAAACCACACTGACTGGTGATCACTAGATCCCAAGGTTTCGCCTACAATGACATCATATACCGAATCCCCATTTGTGAATATCAAATCCAAAATGGCCTCCCTCCGGGTTGGCTCCTCAACCATTTGTTGTAGGGATAACCCCAGTAGGGAATTTAGAATATCTGTACTCCTGGTAGAACTTGCTATTTTGGTTTTCCAGTTTATATCTGGAAGATTGAAATCTCCCATAATGATAACTTCTCCTTTCATTGTCATTTTAGCTATTTCTTCAACTAGTAGATCATCTAGTTCTTTAACTTGATCAGGTGGTCTATATATCACACCTACACGAGTTACTGCATGATTAGCAAACTGCAACGTAACCCAAACTGACTCTATGTTGGCCTCACCAACTTGTATTAGGTTAGATTTAATGCTATCTTTCACATACAGGGCCACTCCTCCTCCTTTCTTGCCTTCTCTGTCTCTTCTGTATAAAGAGTACCCTGGTATGGTTATGTCCCAGTCATTTCTTTCATTAAACCATGTCTCCGTAACAGCCACTAAATCTACATTCTCAGATGCCATTATTGACCCAAGTTCATTGATTTTTTTACCTAAACTGCGAGCATTTGTAGAGAGGACTCGGAGCTTATAATTTCTTACCCTCTGTGCTTCTGACCTGTTCTGGCATTGTTTCGGGGGGAAATTGGACTCTTTTATTTTCACTCTTTTGCCCCCCCTTCCTAGTTTAAATACTCTTTTGCAAATTCTTGGAGTTGTTCACTAAGTACATTTGTTCCTTTGAGAGAAAGATGCAAACCATCTTTTTTGTACAGTTCCTTTCTATTCCAAGTAGAGCTATTTTGAGAAACAAAGCCAAATCCTTACTCTTGACACCATTTACCAAGCCATATGTTGAACTCCTTTATGCGCCTCTGCCTATCATTCTGAACATTATGCACAGGCAGAACTTCAGAAAATGAAATGGTGGATGCAAAATCCTGTACGTCATTACCAAGTGTGATAAAAGATTTTTTCACCCCTGACACTTCATTGCAAGCCAGGTCATTTGTCCCTAGATGGACAAGAACATCCACGTCCCCTTCCTGCTTTGCTTGCTTAACAATATTAATAATACGTCTTCTATCTCTTCTAGCAGTAGCCCCAGGGAGACATCTCACAAAACCATTTTCTTTAAGCTCCACACTTCTTATGATTGAGCCCTATATGGAAAAGGCGCTGGAATGTTGTTCGGCACTGTTCTGTTATATGGACGCGATAGGGGAGGCGTACTGTGTTTACGGGGGTATGGGCTGGCTCCGGTACGACAAACAATTTAGGCAGAGAAAGGCGGTGTGGCCCAGCATACGTTGGGGCCACGAGGATATAGGGCTCTGGTTAAGGGTTATGGCCCCAGTAAGATCAGGACAGTCCTTTCGAGAGGATGCTGGGGGGTCAGGACAGGGCAATTTTGCGGCGACATCAACAAAAGGGTTGTGTTTCCTGTTTAACAAAGGAAACTATAAATTTGGCGCAAAGTGTAAGTTCAAACATGAGTGCGCCACATGCAGCGGATGTCGAGGGAGGTCGATAAAAAGGGGGGGGACATTGTTGGACTACGGTTCGGGTGGAAAAGCTGGTGCAGTTTTTAAATAAGTACCCGCATCGGGAGGCGGCAATGATTGTGATGTTTGTTCTATGGCTTGCTTCTCAGCGTGGATCCGGCTCCAACATGCGCTGCAGGATAAAAATGCAAGCAAATAACCCTAATTTTAATACAAGTATTGTAAATAATGTCCTCAGCAAAACATCAAAAAGTATTTTGTCTTTGAAGGGGAAATATTAGATTTAATGTTACCGTTATAAGATGGGATTGTATTGTGATTGTATGTGTGTGGGGTCTGAGCAATTGGATATTGGCCAGCTGAGCAGAGATGTACATGTCTAGTGAAGTGATGGTACGGTATGGGGTGTACAGCTGGTTCGCCTCCCCGTGGTGCAACCTGGGTAACTGTAAATGAACCAGCAAATACTGGCGATAAGACAAAAAAAGCGTCTCCTGAGTCCTGAGCAACAAGACAAAAAACTCTAATCTATAGACTGTGTTTGTGTGTGGGGTATATAATGTGCGGCAGGAAAATGGATGTGCAATGTGCATGTGAGAGATATTTCTATGCTGTCCTTATGTACCTTCTATAGACATAGTGCTGAGATGTTACAACAATACTTAGTGCACCAATCAGTAATATCTATTGTTACCTGATAAAAAGTGAAGTTATATGTATTGCGAAAAAAAAATTCGGATCATAAGTGGCGATTTTCGCAATCACAAATAATTTTTAACACTCTATCTGCATATAAAGCGATTGGTCTGACATGCATGTGAAATGTAATCAAATACACTGGTGTAATGTGAAATTACTTACAGTGATCAGGAGTTCTTCCTCACTGTCTTGAAAATTGCTCCCGACCATTTTTTCCTATCACCTCAAACTTCGGCTAGTTCGAAAACGCCCCTTTTTCTGCATGCATATTAAGCAAATTGTACATTGCGATTTTATTAATGAAAAAAATAATGTGAACGAATATATGACAAATATTCGGCCATATATTCGTGAAATATTGCGAAATCGAATTTTGCCTCTGCCGCTCAACACTACTTGCAAGATTCTAAGGTAGCGGTTGCATCTATTTGTTGGTCATTTGCCGACTGAGTTCACTTCCATTATGTTGTGAGGTTGCAGTGCTACACATTGATCTTTGATTGTGCAATGCTTGAAGTTGTCTTATGGACCCAGCCTCATTGTATGCCCTTTCAAGACAAGGAAGGATTATCTTGTTGCTAGACCAAGTATAATATCTTAATTTATTGTGCATGGGTCTATTGGGTTTGTTACTATATTGAGGGACTTTCCAACCACACGTGGATCTTATGTATGTTCACTTTTTCACCTACCTTGGCCCCTGAGAGAGGAATTCCAATTGTGATGTTGTAATTATGCTTAACCTGTTACGGACACAGGGCGTACAGGCAGGCACCGTGAGAGTACAGGCAGGCACCTTGGCTAAATGCTAGGGAGGTCCCGTGACCCCCCGTGTCGGCGATCGCTGCAAACCGCAGGTCAATTCAGACCTGCAGTTTGCGGCTTTTCTAAAGTGTGGCGGCGGCGGGCGCAGGTGCCATCGGGTCCCCATGCAGCTGTAGGAGCATGGAAGGCAGCGTGAGGCCTTCCTGAGGCATTGCCGCTGCCTTCCTCTGACGTGCCTGTGAGATCCAGCTCCCTGGATCTCACAGGCAGGAAGCTGTATGAGTAATACACACAGTATTACTCATACAACCAATGCATTCCAATACAGAAATATTGGAATGCATTGTGAAATGGATTAGACCCCCAAAATTGAAGTCCCAAAGTGGGACAAAAAATAAAGTTAAAAAAGGTTGAAAAAATAAAGTTTTTCCCCCAAAAAATTAAAAGTTTTAAGAAAAATAAACAAAAACGTTGTTTTGCCCAAATAGGCATCGCCGCGTCCGTATCGACCGGCTCTATAAACATATCACATGACCTAACCTCTCAGATGAACACCGTAAAAAATAAAAACTGTGCTAAATAAACCATTTTTTTGTCACCTTACATCACAAAAAGTACAACAGTAAGCGATCAAAAAGGCGTATGCCCACCAAAATAGTACCAATCTAACTGTCACCTAATCCTGCAAAAAATTAGCCCCTACCTAAGACAATCGCCCAAAAAATATAAATAAACTATAGCTCAGAATATGGAGACCCTAAAACATATTTTTTTGTTTTAAAAAAAGCTGTTATTGTGTAAAACTTAAGTAAATAAAAAAAAAGTATACATATTAGGTATCGCTGCATCCATATCGACCGGCTCTATAAAAATATCACACGACCTAACCTCTCAGGTGAACACCGTAAAAAAATACAAATAAAAACGGTGTAAAAAAAGCCATTTTTTGTCATCTTACATCACAAAAAAGTGTAATAGCAAGCGATCAAAAAGTCATATGGACCCCAAAATAGTGCCAATCAAATCTCATCCTGCAAAAAATGAGACCCTACCTAAAAATGAAATCATTGTGTAAAACTTACATAAATAAAAAAATTGTATACATATTAGGTATCGCCGCATCCATGACAAGCTGCTCTATAAAAATACCACATGATCTAATCTGTCAGATGAATGTTGTAAATAACAACATAAAAAACAGTGCCAAAACAGCTATTTCTTGTTACATTGCCTCACAAAAAGTGTAATATAGAGCAACCAAAAATCATATGTACCCTAAACTAGTACCAACAAAACTTCCACCCGATCCCGTAGTTTCTAAAATGGGGTCACTTTTTGGGAGTTTCTACTCTAGGGGTGTATCAGGGGGGCTTCAAATGGGACATGGTGTTAAAAAAACTGTCCAGCAAAATCTGCCTTCCAAAAACCGTATGGCATTCCTTTCCTTCTGCGCCCTGCCGTGTGCCCGTACAGCAGTTTACAACCACATATGGGGTGTTTCTGTAAACTACAGAATCAGGGCCATAAATATCGAGTTTTGTTTGGCTGTTAACCCTTGCTTTGTAACTTGAAAAAAATATTAAAATGGAAAATCTGCCAAAAAAGTGAAATTTGGAAATTGTATCTCTATTTTCCATTAATTCTTGTGGAACACCTAAAGGGTTAACAAGGTTTGCAAAACCAGTTTTCAATACCTTGAGGGGTGTAGTTTCTAGAATGGGGTCATTTTTGGGTGGTTTCTATTATGTAAGCATCACAAAGTGACTTCAGACCTGAACTGGTCCTCAAAAAGTTGGTTTTTGAAAATTTCTGAGAAATTTCAAGATTTACTTCTAAACTTCTAAGCCTTGTAACATCCCCAAAAATAAAATGTCATTCCCAAAATGATCCTAACATGAAGTAGACATATGGGCAATGTAAAGTAATAACTATTCTTGGAGGTATTAATATGTATTATAGAAGTAGAGAAATTGAAACTTGGAAATTTGCAAATCCATTTTACCAGTGTCACGAAGTACATGTGACGAGAAAACATTCTCAGAATGGCCTGAATAAGTCAAAGCGTTTTAAAGTTATCACCACTTAAAGTGACATTGATCAGATTTGCAAAAAATTGCCTGGTCCTTAAGGTGAAATAAGGCTGTGTCCTTAAGGAGTTAAAGAGCTTCTCACATCTGGAGATTTATGGCATATTGATAGGATATGCCATAAATGTTTGATAGTGTGACTTCCACCTCTGGGACCAGCTACTATCACAAGAACGGAAAATGGAACGCAAGCTACGCAAGTGTGGTCACCACTATATTCACCACTGTAGGATTTCTGATTGTGTTTGCATGCCTATTTTCAGAGGTTCCATAGCAGTGAATGGTGAAGATGCCTCACATTTGCAACGTGCTCTCTGTTCACAGTGGTGCCTAGTTCATGAGATAGAAGCATAAACCTAATAAAGACTAATGTTTGTTCACAATAAGGACTGAGGTCCTAATTTATAAAACTGGTTCTGTCTTAATTTTGGAGTAAATTGCAACTTCTCTGTCATTTTACTTGTAAGACAAATTTATCAATAGTCTTGAAGAGGTCAATGTTATTTTGTGCCTGCTAAGTCAGTTACAGAAATCCAGCTGTTTTGTTGATTTTTAGCTTTTTTTTATTTTTTATCATTGGGATATTTGGAAAAGTCCTCAAATATTATCTCTGCACTCTACTCCTGGATCATGCCGCATGGATCATTATCCAAATAGAGAAATGTGAAGACAAACTTTAATTTTTTCCCTGTTGAATAAGTCATGGCCTGGATTTATATACTTATTATTCAATGCTATTGTGTCAATATTAAATTATTTCTACCTGATTACATGAATACCTGTATCATGTGATGAACCGTCAACTTTCATTATAATATATGTAAAAGTGTGGGTGGTCCCCTTACTGTTATGGATGATCAGCCTTGGGAGGAAAGTTGGTTGCCTTGACAATGGGAGTTTTTTTGCCACTAGTAATTTTAACCAGCCACCTGTATGTAGGTGTTTGTAGCCTTCAACAACTGTTCTGTAGTTCATCATTAAACACGTCTTAATATATTAAACACTGACAAATAAGAGAAATTTGCATCTTGATAGAGAGTAATGTTTAAAGTCGATTAGGGCTTATTCTGGGCAAAGTAAGATTTTGCTTTATTTTTGATGCCTGGACTGCATGTATAGTCATCACTGAAAATGAGATGGAGGGAAGTACATCTAAGAGTAAAGTATTAAAGTGTGACAAAAAACGATTTACTGTACAATACATACAGTTAATCAAAAATATTTTAGTCCAGAATGCATTTTTCCTACAGGCTACTTGGTTGAGCAACGGTAAAACATCTACTTGCTTGCTATCCAGTTGACTGAAAAACTCATTATAAAACAGTCTATCATACAATATATGGTAGCGGCAGGTTCACACTTTGTCTGAAAGTGTCATGGATATACAGGTAGTAGATAATATACATAGTAGGTACTGTATATACTGTAGACTTTAAAGACTAACTACACCTTTTTTGCAACTTTCTTTTAAAATGGTTTAAATAGCGCAAAAAAGATTTTTTTTTCTGCTCAAATATGGACCCAAAGTCCTGGATTTTACTTGATTTTACAGCTTCTTAAAATCATCAGACTTGTCATCGCTCTCTATAGCACATTGCTACTCCTGTACCGATGCGCTATAGAGAGCCTTGAGCTAAGCGGGCTTAGCTAAATCTTTGCATAGCACCACTGTACAGGGCACTGTACAGAACTGATGTGCTGTGCCAGAGTTTAGCTTGATGGGGGCCCTGGCATAGCACAACTGTATAGGGCACAGGGTACCGATGTGATGTGCCAGAGTATAGCCAAGCTCGAGGGGAGCACAGGCAAGAGAAATGATCTGTGCTCAGGCCTGTGCAGTTTTTGCCAAGTCAGCACTGTGTAAGAGAATGATGATTTTAAAAAGCGGTAAAATTCAGGACTTTGGGTCCTTATTTGAGTAGGAAAACAGCATAATGTATTAATAAAATATATTATAAAAATCATTAAAAATTACACAAAAATTGGGGCTACTTATAACAGTTTAAAAGAAAGTTGTAAAAAGGTTAAGTTACCCTATAAGAGGTATTTTCTTAATATTTTAGTATGATTAGCACTTTAAATAGGGGTTTCAGTGAAGTAACATGTATTGGGGTGCCTGGAATGGAGCTAAAAGGCATGTTTGGAAGAAAACTAGTTGGCTAACAATAGATGACAGGCAGGATTGTTTTATTCTCCTCTCAATTGTTCTTTACAGCTGTGCTCCAGGCACAAAATACGGCACCTAAAACTGTAGGACATAATGGACTATAAGCATCCAATAGTGCCCTTGTATGGAGATCTTATAGATCATTTTGATTAAATTACTACTTTACAAAACAGAGGGGGGTAAAGTGTATTTTATTTATTACACGCATTAGGAAAAGGAGCTAAAAGGGAGCAGTAAGTGCTATAAGTCACATTTTCAATCCCCTGCTAATCCAGTGCAGGATCTCCATCAGGAGCCACCATAGAATTTTTGCTGGATTGGTTGGGAATGAATAAATGAGTACTTTTTTTGGGGGGGGGGGTCAAGAAACAGCATTCATGGTTTCCCCGATGGCTGGGTGCTATTTGATCCTGGTGGCCTATTCAAGTCTTCATTTGTTCCTGAGTTACTTCTTTATTCTGCAATCAAATAAATATACCCAACCAGATCCCTCAATCATTTGCCCGCATGTCAATGTAGATATCACAGAGAAGGTTCTGATATAGTTCCATCAACCCACTGTTCTTGTGGATCCTACCTCAAGCCACCTTGTTCCAAGTCAAATTGGTTTGAAAGGCATTACTAGTATGTGGCTGCTACCTAACTCCTGGCTATTCCTTGCTATGCTTGTGTCTTGATCCTTGTATGCTACTTCTGGTCCCTGAACAGCTTTCTTGGTTAAAAAAATATAAAAACACCTAGGCTCCATTCTAAACAACAGTCATGTGACCACATTTGAGTCCTGCTCCAATTCCCATCTTCGAACCCTGCTTGTTTTGCCCACAGTCCTGTTCCTATCACTTCCAGCCTACTCAAGAACATACGTCCCACAGTGACATATGATTTTGGCAGAATTATGGTGTGGAGTGCTTGCCATCAGCAAGGACTGGAACACTGGTCAAGATTGAAGGAAAGATGGATGGCAGTAAATACATGGTAAGTTTTGAGGAAAATCTGTTTCAGACTGTCAAATAATTGTTACTGGGATGGAGGTTCTCCTTTCAGCAGGAACATGACCCTAAACATACTGCTAAAGCTACTTTGGATTGATTTAAGGGGAAACACTGTTCTAATGTCTTGGAATAGCAGGCTCAAAGCCTAGAACTCAATCCAATTGAGAATCTTTTGAATGTCTTGGGCTGCTTTTGCAACAACACAACCCACCTAAATGAAAGGAGGTTCTCAAGGAGTTTAATAAAATAAAATTGCTGAAAATACTTTAGTTTATTATAAATGTTTTCCAAAAAAACTTTAATTAGTTAGAATGGCTAATTTTGTCTGGGTAGCAATCATAGCAGAAATAAAATGGCCACCATCCTATTAGTACACAAAAATCGAACCCTGCTTGTTTTGCCCACAGTCCTGTTCCCCACTCCATGTTTAGTCTTGCTCCTGTCCTGTCAGCACTATTACAGCCACCTGCCTACTGGTGATTATGCTGGGGCCAATGACCTGGGGATCCATTTGGATCAGGCTCACATTACCATACTGAACTATAAGTGTGAAATGCAGGGGATCCCTTTGACTCTGCATCACAGTGTAGTCAGCGCATAACCAGTTGCATCCATAAAGATTCATACTTTGGAACATTACTGTATGTTGAAACCTGTCCACTTAATTGATTGCTGTAACTTCTGACAGAAATTATTGATAAAATACTTTTTTTTTGCTTTTTTACAGAATTTTCTACTCCTCTTTAATTTCAAGGATCCGGACTACCCCTTTAAAAGTGTAGGTGAGAGTGCTTTTGAATATTGCTGCTTATTAGTGTTGGTCGAGCACCAAAGTACTCGGGTGCTTGAGTAGAACACCTCGGGATGCTCGGGTGCTCTACAGAGCACCCGAGCACAATGGAAGTCAATGGGAGAACCAGAGCATTAAACCAGGAATCACCTGAAAAGGTTAGAAATTGATGGAAACACCACTGAAATGGTTCGGGAACAGCATGGGGTGGATGTCTGGATGCATCTTGGACTCCCAGGTCGCCTCTGGGAAAGATGTTGTCCGAGTAGTACGCCACTTCTACAGGCTGACAATAATACGCACAAAACCAAAGATAAAATCGATTTTAGAGGAAAAACTGTTAGGAAAAATTCTTTCCTGTATATTTACTTGTATATAAAGTGCAAGTGCTGCCAAAAATTACATGAGGCATTCCGATACAACCTGTATATCACATAAAGGAGGGCCTCATTCACATTGTGGTACAATTGTTCAGGTAGTGGGACACTAAGTGAAAGGGCTGCCAAAAATTGCAAAGAACCGACACTACAATACACCCTTTATTACACATAAAGGATGGCATCCTATAACACCATTGAAAAGTTGGGAGTCTTCTTATACACCGGGTATTAGGCAGCACAGGGGAGAAGGAAGCAGTCCCTCCCTCCCCCCTGTGCTGCCCGCTGCCACCAATGATGAGAGAGGGGCGGAGGAGGGGCCTGTGGTTTGTTTATTTATTGCAAAAAAAACGATTTTATAGACATACAAATTACCAGTACCGGTACCTTTGTGCCCAAGGGGCTGTCGCCGTTTTGTGCCCAGCCGCGCCCCGAATACTGGATCCCAGCACCAACCCTCTCTTAATTTATTCACTGCACTTCAGTTTTTTCTCTTCTGAAGCCGCTCGTAATCTCGCGCATGCGCAGTTAGTTGGAGCACTCGCTCATTCTTGCTGTGAGGGCAGAGGGAATAGAGGAGACAGCGCCAACTAACTGCGCATGCACTAGATTACGAGCGGCTTTAGAAGATAAAAAAAACGAAGTGCAGTGAATAAATTAAGAGAGTGGCAGCGCTGGTATCCAAGATTCAGGGCGTGGCTGGGCACAAAACGGCGGAGGGACAGCCCCTTGGGCACAAAGGTACTGGAAATTTGCATATCTATAAAATCGCTTTTTTGCAATAAATACGGTAAACCACAGGTGGGGTTAACAATAGTACAGTATGTTTTTTATTACAACAATGAGATTCTGGGTAACTCATTTAACTCAGTGTAATTGCTGGGCTCCGATCGGTTACCATGGCAGCCAGGGCGCTACTGAAGCCCTGGCTGCCATGGTCAGTTCCCTAGACTGTAGAAGATCGTTTTTGAGACAGGGAGGGCTGGGCATTTCAATTAAAATTACCATATTGAAATCAAATCGGATGTTTTAAAATGTATATTTAGTGTGCGTTGGAAGAGGGGTAGTCTTATACGGCGAGTATAGCCCAAACCCTATATTTTAAATGGAAAAGTTGGGGGTCGTCTTATGCGCCCAGTCGTCCTATACGCCGGAAAATACGGTATCTAAAACATTAGGGGCGAGGGCCTGCTGCTGATGTGACCATCTAAAACATTAGGGGTGAGGGTCTGCTGCAGAGCTGACCCTCTAAAACATTATGGGCAAGTGCCTGCTGCTGATCTGACCATCTGACACATTAGGGGAAAGGGCCGTCTGATGATCTGACCATCTGAAACATTAGGGCAAGGGCCGTCTGATGATCTGACCATCTAAAACATTAGGGGTGAGGGCCTGATGCTGATGTGACCATCTAAAACATTAGGGGTGAGGGTCTGCTGCTGAGCTGACCCTCTAAAACATTAGGGGTGAGTAACTGCTGCTGTTATGACCATCTGAAACCTTAGGGGCAAGGGCTGCCTGATGATCTGACCATCTGAAACATTAGGGGCAAGGGCCGTCTGATGATCTGACCATCTAAAACATTAGGGGTGAGGGTCTGCTGCTGAGCTGACCCTCTAAAACATTTGGGGCGAGTGCCTGCTGCTGATCTGACCATCTAGACATTAGGGGCGAGGGCCTGCTGATGACCCTCAAAAACATTATTAACAAGGGTCTGCTGGTGACCCTCTAAAACATTATGGGTGAGGGCCTGCTGGTGATCCTCTAAAACATTATGGGCAAGGGCCTGCTGGTGACCCTCTAAAACATTATGGGTGAGGGCCTGCTGCTGAGCTGACCCTCTAAAACATTAGGACCGAGGGCAGCCTAATAAGCATGTTGATATGATGGAGGAGGAGGACGATAAAAGGGAGATTGAACCATATACTCTTTTTAGTGGTCAAAGGGGTGCATGGGAATACAGTGTATTCAATGCACCACAAAAGCCACATTTAAAGTGCCTTTATGTTCATCTGCTTTCCTCTGGCGGAGTAGAGAAGTCAGGGGCAATACAGGCCTTGTTCATTTTTTATAAGAGTAAACCGGCACAGTTGACAGTTGGATGTGCTTATCAGTTATTATTACCCCAGCAGCACTAAATACACGTTCTGACAAATCGCTGGTGGCGGGGCAGGCCAGCACCTCCAAAGCGTAGAGCCCCAGTTTGTGCCACGTGTCCAGCTTGGACACCCAATAGTTGTAAGGCACAGATGGATCACTGAGGACGCTGACACTGTCTGCTACGTACTCCTTCACCATCTTCCAAAATGTTTCCCTCCTTGTGACACTAGGCCACGCATCAGGTTGAGGGTGCTGGCGGGGTGTCATAAAACTGTCCCAGGCCTTGGAGAGTGTTGCCCTGCTTCTGTTGGAACTGCTGTGTGTTGCCCTCGTATCCCCTACTCGGTTGGCCAAGGAAGTACTCTGCAGCCAGCTTGTCAGCTGAAAATTTTTGGAGGAATTTTTCCACAAGGACCTTTCTGGTATTGCATCATGTTGCTTGTTCTCTCCACTACAGGAATGAGAGATGAGTTCTCTTTGTAGCGGGGGTCGAGAAGGGTGAACAACCAGTAATCAGTGTTGGCCAAAATGAGTACAACAGAGTCCCAACAGACAAGACTTTGCTGTCCTCATCAGGAGGATGACTCTCAATTTCCTCATCCTTCCTCCTCTTCTACCCATCCACGCTGAACAGAATAAAACTTCCATGGGTACTACCCTCTGTAGCAGAGGCAACAGGTCTCCTGCTCCTCCTTCTCCTCCTCATCATCCAATTCGCACTGAGAACACAAACTGAAGGTGGTCTGGCTATTACCCTGTGTACTGTCTTCCCCCATTTCTACCTCTTCCACATGCAAAGCGTCCGCCTTAATGGTGAGCAGTGAGCGTTTGAGCAGACACAGAAGTGGAATGGTAGCGCTGATAATAGCGTTATCGCTGCTCACCATCTGTGTTGATTCCTCAAAGTTTCTTAAAACCTCAGAAAGGTCAGACATCAATGCCCACTCGTTGCTCGTGAAGAGCAGAAGCTGACTGGAAAGGCGATGGCCATGTTGCAGCTGGTATTTCACTACTGCCCTCTGCTGCTCACAAAGCCTGGACAACAACATATGGAACATCGAATTCCAGCACGTGCTCACATAGCACAACAGTCGGTGAGCTGGCAATTTCAAGTGCTGCTGCAGTGTTGCCAGACCGGCGGAAGCTGTCGATGACTTGCAAAAATGGGCACACATGCAGCGCACCTTTACCAGTAGCTCAGACAAATTGGGGTAGGTTTTGAGAAACCGCTGAACCACAAGGTTGAACACGTGGGTTAGGGATGGTATGTGTGTGAGCTTGCCGAGCTCCATAGCCGCCACAAAGTTACGGCCATTATCAGACACAACCATGCCTAGTTCTAAGTTGAGTGGCGGGAGGCACAGCTCAGTCTGGTCCCTTATCCCCTGCCACAGCTCTGTGACGGTGAGCTGTTTGTCACCTAATTATATCAGTTTAAGCACAGCCTGTTGCCGCTACCCCACTGCAGTGCTACACTGCTTCCTGCTACTGACTGATGTCTAACTGGTGCTGCAAGATGATATTTCAGAGGTAGAAGTGGAGGAGGAGGTGGAGGAGGAGAAGGGGGGGTTGCAGCCTCTAACGTAGGTGGTGGTGGAACCGTGATGGAAGTAGGGCCCGCAATCCTTGGCGTCGGTAGCACCTCTGCCATCCCAGGGTATGACTCGCTCCCGGCCTCCACAGCGTTCACCCAGTGTGCCATCAGGGAAATGTGGCATCCCTGGCCAAAATTATTTTTCCATGTGTCAGTCGTTAAGTGGATCTTGCAAATAACTGCTTTGGTCAGGGCACGGGTGATGTTACGGGACACATGCAAGTGTAAGGCTGGGACTGCACACCGTGAAAAATATTGGCGGCTGGGGACAAATTAACATGGGATGGCCACCGCAATCAGGCTGCGGAAAGCCTCAGTGTCCAAGAGCCTAAATGGCAACATTTCCAGGGCCAGCAATTTGGAAAGGTGTGCATTTAGTGCTATGGCCTGTGGGTGGTAGTTGGGTATTTGCGCTTTCGTTCAACGGTTTGGGGTATAGACATCTGCATCTGTGCTGGGACACAGAAGTGGATGTGCTAGCTGATGGTGCTTTCGAAGGTAAGGTGCATGGCGGGTGGCATTCAGGTCTGCATTTTGGACAGGGGATTGGCCAACATGTAACACAGGGGAATAGGAAGTAGTGGTGTGACCCACCGGCACTGATTGTGGATCCAGGCGTTCGACCCACCTATTAGGGTGCTTTGATGCCATGTGTAGGATCATGCTGGTAGGTTGCTAGTGTTCACATCCCTGCTCATTTTGGTATGGCACAGGTTGCAGATGACAATTCTTTTATCGTCTGCACTTTTCACAAAAAAGCGCCAGACTGCAGAACACCTACCCCTTGGCAAGGGAGATTGCCGCAAGGGGGTGCTCTGGGGAACAGTTGCAAACCTGTTTGGTTTGGCCCTTCTCCCTTTTGCCACCCCACTGCTACTTCCTGCCTGTTGCTGTACTGCGGATCCCTCCCCCTCTGTACTGCTGTCCTTGCTCGGCTTGCCGCCTTCCCAGGTTGGCTCAGTGACTTCATCATCCACCACCTCCTCTTCCACTTCCTCACTCTGGTTATCCTCTTGACTTGTTGACCTAACAACAACCTCAGTTATTGACAACTGTGTCTTATCCTCATCATGAAATTTTTTAGACATTAATTGCGGTTGACTTATTGACAACTGTGTTTCATCATCATCCACCTCGTGAAACACTAATTGCCGTTCCCCACTGTTATCTTCTTGTGACTGTGGATGCTCAATAGTTTGGGAATCAGGGCACAATATCTCTTCATGTCCCTCTTCAAGTGAGCTGGTCAAGAGGCCCAAATCAAGGATTGGAGATGAAAAGAGCTCCTCGGAATATCCGTGTGTGGGATCACTTGTTTGCCAAGACTCTCCATGGTGGGAGGAAGAAGTATCAGGGTGAGGATTCTGCTGACCAGACTCTTGGCTTCTGAGACTTGACTTTGTGGAAGACAGGGAGGTGCTTAACCGACTAGAAGCATTATCTGCTGCAATCCAACCAACCATCTGGTTGTACTAGTCTGACTTTGAGAGTGGTGTCCTGCGCCGCCCTGCAAACTGGGACATGAGGCTAGGCATTGTGGATGAGTGTGTTTCTTGTGCTCTGGCAGCAGGCACAGTTTCACCGTGCCCAGGGCAACGGCCTCCGCATGCACCATCAGCAGCACAGCCACTTCCCCGTCCCTTACTGCTCGCCTTGCACATATTAAATGATATATATGCTTGAAAGTATGTCACAGGTACAGTAGCACAGGTTTTGTAAGTGTATGCGCAAATAAAGTACACATAATGTCACAGATATTTTTAGGATGCGCACACGTTAAACTGGAGATGTAGCACAGATAATGTTGCTGTCTGCAATGTCTATGAAAAAAGTACACTGAGTGTCACAGATAATTTTAGGATGAGCAAACATTATACAGGAGGTATAGCGCAAGTAATGTCGCTGTCACCAGTAGCTAATAAAAAAAATTACACAGAATTAATGTCACTGATATTTAGGATGCGCAAACGTTATACAGGATGCACAAACATTATACAGGAGATGTAGCGCTGGTAATGTCACTGTCACCAGTGGCCAAACAATTGCGCTGAATGTCACAGATATTTAGGCTGCGCAAATGTGAAATAAAAGATGTAGCAGAGGTTGTGTCACTATCAGAAGTGGCTCTAACAGTTGCATGCATTTTAGCGCAGGTTGCGCTAATAATATATATTGCAGCCAGCTACAGTCCTTAAAAGGACTTTTGCGTCTCTAACAATTCCACGCAATTTAGCGCAGGTTGCACTAATAATTATATTGCTGCCAGATACAACACTAGTCCTTAAAAGAACTTTTGGGTCTCTAACAATTCCGCCCAATTTAGCGCAGGTTGCGCTAATAATTTTATTGCTGCCAGATGCAACAAGAGTCCCTAAAAGGACTTTTGGGTCTCTAACAAGTTTTTTCACAAAAATATTACTATTTCACTCCCCACACTATATGTCCCTTGTTCAGCACAGCTCTCCCTAAGACTGATCCGAACACGTGTCATCGAGTGCTATATAGCCAGCCAATCACTGTATTGCCAGTAGCCAGCGCATGTTTATTGGCTGCATAGCAGCCAACAAACATGCGGGGAGGAGACACCGCAATGAGCTGAGCATCGCAATGCTCAAGTAAAATTTGTGTTCAGCAGCACATGCTCACCAAACACTACTGTTTATTTAAGGTACTATTTATTGCCATAGACAAAAGTGCGATTGGGAGCATCTTTAGAAATTGGGTGTATCTGAATGGACACATGAGGCATTAATTTCTATAAAATTGTGGAGCAGTATAGCACCACAAGCTACTAAGAAGCAGTTTTGTTTTACTAAAGGGGTATGAATTAATTTTAATTTTGACTCTTCTGTTGGGCAGGATTTGTATACATTTGTTAACTAATGATTAATATGTTCTCTCATTATTTATTACAGCAAAGTGATTCAATATTTACAGTAAACATTATTTTGATCAAAAATTCTGATTGAACAATTCTGTTTGAAGTCAATTATTACTATATATGAAAGGTTTGACCATATGCTTTGCAGCTTCTACTGTAAAATATTTCATTAATTATAAACCAGTATCCATTTACTTAGTGGTAAGTAACAATTAAATGCATTCTCATTAATAGTTACTGTATGTGTACTGAGGCCATTGACCAAGCCCCTAACCATACTTCTTTGTAGAATTGGTGACCTTGCTGGGAGCTTTCAATCTCTATTCATGCACTAATTCAAGCATGAAAGAGTTCTTCTCTGAGCATTTTTTCATTATTTCATCTCATCAAATCTTTCAATGTTTTCATTTTTTAATATAGAGTTGGTCATATCATTAAACTAATACATACAATAGGAAGACATATGGATTAACGAATCGATTCTATAGATGCGGAATTTGTCCCAATTTCCTCTCTCTCTCTCTCTCTCTCTCTTCCTCTCAACTACTTGAATCAAATTTTAAGACTTTCGCTCTAACCCTAGAAGATATTTATTAATGTTTATTGACAGGTCTGTACAAGCTAAGGTTCTATATTATATTTACAGATCGCATGGCTATAATAAGAGTTGAGTGAATTGAATCCAATAAATTGGAATTTTATCTGAATTTAAGGATAAAGTCGATTTGCCACGACACCAAATTTCCTCATGTTTCGTGGTAGCGAATCTATTTAACCTGAAATAGTGTAAAAGTGATTGAAGATCTTGGCCGAAATCCCATGTGTGGTGACTAGGGATGAGCGAATCGACTATAGATGCTTTATCCGAAGTCAATTTGCATAAAACTTTGTTGTAATACTGTACGGAGAGGGAGCTCCGTACAGTATTACAATGCATTGGCTCTGATGAGCCGAAGTTATTACTTTGCGAAGTCTTGCGAGACTTCCTGTAATAACTTTGTGAATTAATTTTTACTGTAAAAAACATTGGTACCAAACTCTGGTTAGGTTCCAAGGTAACACTTGGTATACTGATTACTGAGCATACCAAAGAATCGTTAATTTCTAACGATTATTTGTTTTCCCTTAGTCCTAACAGCAGCACAGATGGGGTTAACTGTCCCTGTGGACTGGTAGGACCGGCGGAATTTTAATGAGCCCAAGAACCAATAAACGATCTTCAGCTCCCTGAAAAGGAGGAGATCACCCCCCAGCCCACCGTGTTTTTAACAAGCATAATGTATCTAGGGTGGGATATTTGTGTGCTGCTGTTAGGACTAAGGGAAAACAAATTATCGTTAGAAATTAACGATTCCCTTACGTCCTACCAGCAGCACAGTGTCACGGCTGGCGGTGGGGGAAACCCCCAGCCGTGCGGTGCCAGGAGATGGTAGGGTTACCCCTTGGCCGGGACCACAGAGTTAGGGAACAGGTCACCTCCTATTGCGTCCCTAACGCTGACCCTGTCTCCTATCTGTATGAGCCGACCTTGGTGGTAGGAGGACTCATACGCCGGAACCTTAAAGTCCCTACGAGCCCTCAAGTCGGCCCTGTACTAGGGGACAGAGTGAGACGACCTGCTCCTCCTAGGCATGGGGAAGCAGGAGTCTCAACGGCCAAGCAACACAGGGGAATACAATAACAGAACTTATGGCAGTGACAGGCAAATGGGACCAACACATCACTCACCTGCCACAGACAACAAACCCTGGATCCCATGTGCAGGTGCTGCGGTTCAGACACCAACGAACACAGCACACACCAGACATCCCACAGGAACCCAGGACCACAAGCTGCACTAACATGAAACCCCACACACACCTGGAACACCATGAAACATAAGATTTACTGACAAAGGTTTTATGACCAGAAGGCTGGTCCTCACCAGGCAGATGGAGGAGACAGGAGGCTGCTCCAGCCAGCATGGCTGAGAGCAACCTACTGAAGCCTGCAAGAGACTCAGGCTATATAGGCCAAAAGGCCCCACCCACCAGTCAACCACACCCAGTGACATCACACACACTGGGAAGGAAGTTAACCCTTCCAGCACACAGAAGGGAAAACACACATATAAGGGGAAGTGCACATAATACATAACCCACACCAACCCACTCACCTGTTACCGCCAGCAACGGCATGCGTGGCCACCATGTTCTGGGGAACAGCCCGCAGGCCGAAACCCTGCCACCACATGCATACAACAACAGACGTTGCCGTGGACAACCACAGGTGAAGGGAGGTGTCTACGTGCATACCACACATAACCTCGTGCACCACAAAACGACAAAGGGAGTGCACATAAAACACGTTTCCAAGGGCAACCGCACGCATGCCTATTGTCCGCGGCAACCGCACCTGAGGCAAACAACTAAGTGTCCCCAGCTGCGGTTGACAACACCAAACCGCGGGCAACCGCATGCGGCTCCCAAGGAGTCACGACCATGACCAAGGGTCGTGACACACAGATGGGGAGATAGCAAGAAGAATCCCCTAGGGAGGGTCCTCATGCCTGGCAGAACTAAGAACAGTCTGCCCAAAAGCCGAAAACTCTGCCATCCTAGCATCTATCCTATAATGGGAGATGAAGGTTGACTCAAAGCTCTGGGAGGCCGCCTTGCAGATCAACTCTAAGGGGAGAAGGCTTCTTTCCGCAACCGAGGTGGAGACCGCCCTAGTAGAATGGGCTCTCACAACTCGGGAGGATCTAAGGATTGGGAGACAAAGGCTTCCCTAATGGCCTCCTTGATGCCAAGCCTTAAGCTGCTTATCTTCTGCGATCTGACGAGTGCAGGTACATTCAGCTTAGAATAACCGTTGACCCACCTGTCCAGAGGACAGAAAAAAACACGGTGGGCTGGGGGGTGATCTCCTCCTTTTCAGGGAGCTGAAGATCGTTTATTGGTTCTTGGGCTCATTAAAATTCCGCCGGTCCTACCAGT
Organism: Bufo gargarizans; assembly: GCF_014858855.1. Taxonomy (NCBI): domain Eukaryota; kingdom Metazoa; phylum Chordata; class Amphibia; order Anura; family Bufonidae; genus Bufo; species Bufo gargarizans. Next base: position 268,813,396 of record NC_058084.1, read on the forward strand.
CCACAGGGGCAGTTAACCCCATCTGTGCTGCTGGTAGGACGTAAGGGAATTATATAATTAATCAACAGATTACACTGTGACATGCACTAGAGGAACTAAAAAATAATTTAAAAAAAGTTTATCTAATAAAAGGCATTAAAAATAAAATATGGTAATACCAAATTTGCAATGACCTGTATAATAAAGTTAACATGCTATTTAAACCACATGTTCAAATTTTTTTTATACCAAAACAGACAGAAAAGTTTTTTTTCTTTTCTTGCCCCATCCCACAAAAAATAGAAGCCCAAAATGTACATCTACATACTAAAATATAGCTGCATTAATGTCAAGATGAAAAAAGTTATGGCTCTTGGAATTTGACAAAACAAAAAAAAAAATTCTATGAAATGTGCTAATATTTTGCAGTGGTAGCAGTAACATAAAAAAGTATACTTATTTGGTATTGTCCTAATCATACCAACCTATGAAATAAACTACTAATAAATTGCTGCTTTTTTCCACTCTGCCCAAATCAAGCAGTTGGCACCATTAAAAAAAACAACTCATCAAAGGTTTATACAGTTATTTTCACTGAAAAATGAAAGAGTTATGGCTGGTGGAGTGTCAGGGGTTAGACCTCCACCAATCTCATATTGACAACCTATATGAGAATGAAATTTTTAGCCATCATGAGAAACGCTATGTATTACAGAATCCTAACACTTCCAGCCAACTTAAGAACAAACTTCCCACAGTAACATATGGTTTTGGCAGAATTATGGTGTGGGGTGCTTGCCATCATCAAGGACTGGAACGCTGGTCAAGATTGAAGAAAGATGAATGCCAGTAAATACATGGTAAGTTTTGAGGAAAACCTGTTTCAGACTGACAAATAATTGTTACTGGGATGGAGGTTCTCCTTTCAGCAGGTAAAGGACCCTAAGCATACTGCTAAAGATACTTTAAGTGGTTTAAGAGGAAACTCTATTCTAATGTCTTGGAATAGCAGGCTCAAACCCTAGACCTCAATCCAATTGAGATTCTTTGGCATGTCCTGGACTGCTTTTGCTATAACACAACCCACCTAAATTAAAGTAGGTTCTCCAGAAGTTTAATAAAATAAAATTACCGAAAATACTTAAATATTAGTTTATTAAAAATGTTTTCTAAAAAAAACTTTCATTAGTTAGAATGGCTCATTTTGTCTGGGGTGCAATCATCTGGGGAAATAAAATGGCCACTATCCTATTAGTAAACACAAATCTTGTCCTAATCAGGACAAGTTACTTCAGAACAATTGATCTAAAGAGCTGCCTCAGCCTCCTCTCTGCTCTAGTATAGAGAGGATGGACAGGACAGACTGTGGTAATGTGGGGCTATGATAATGGACACTGAATGTATGTGCTGCTGATCATTAGCCACTTCCCCACCCTCCTCTTTTTACTTAATGTCTCTTCATGAACTTCATTCCTACAGAGATTCAGCTGAAGATCATATTAAACTCTATTCAGGATCATAATCCCTGACAAGTAGGAGAGTAGGATGAGGCAGCTATTAAGCTCAGTGTTGTGAAGTAACTTGTCATCCTATGTGATTAGGACAGGTTTTGTGTGTACTAATTGGACAGCGGCCATTGTATTTCTCCCTAGACAAAACAAGCCTTTATAACCAATGAAAGATATTTGGGAAAATATATCATAAAGCAATATTTAGCTATTTTCAGTACATTTTATTTTATTTTATTCATTCCCAAAGAACCCCTTTAATTAAACTAGCTGGAAACTTTTTGCCTGAGAGAATGGGCAACAATCCAAGATGTACTAAGCTAAAAGAGCAATAAAAATGGGTTTGAATGTACTACTACTACTACTATTAATAGTAATATTAAAGAGTTTATGCAGGGTGTCGGACCCCCTCAGATCAGATATTGATGACCTATCATGAGGATAGGCCATCAATATGAAACCCCTGCACAACCGATCTCATTTATTGGACAAATTTAATTTTCAACATAACAGGCACAATTCTAACTACATGGGTCCTTGAGTCAGATACACATACTATATAATTCGTCTTCATGGGAGTTGCAGTGGACCAAGCAATTCCAGAGTTCCTTATGATCCTATTTAATTGTCAGAGTAACTAAAGTAAATGAAACTGCTGCTTTAAATCTGTGGTTTATCTTCTGCCTGATTACAGCATATTGCAAGTACAGTGCACGGTTGTTTCATTATCATTCTTGCTGTTCCCATAGTAACTTAATTCTTCTGTCAATGCAACGCACAGAAAGACCTCAGCTGGACAGCTAAGCTGTCTAGGAAATACTATAAGCAGAAATAAAATGGCTCTTGTATTCCTCCCAATCATTTCTAAAACCCATCCACACACTGGGAAATATTTTGATTGTTAAAAAAGAGCTGTTTTGCCACTACAGTAGCATCAATGTATTACCCTGATAAGATAAAAAGATAACCCTGGAGTATGCTTAATTCACATGTAATGGCAGTGAAACCACACTGTTCTAATGTGCTATTTTCTGTAATGTATTCTAAAATAATCCCCAACAAGCTTGTACTTCATATTATATACAAAATAATAATATTTTGACAGGAGTGATTTGAAAGAAGCTCTTCCAAAAATCATTCTCTTTTACCACAAACAGGGGTAGGAGTTTCATATAATGTGAGTGAAAGAGTAGTTTATCAGATTAAGTACATGGAGGACTTGGGATAAGATATATCTCCAATTTTTTTTAGACTTTAGCAAATGTTCCTAAATGTGTGGTCATCTGCTTAGGGCCCCCATTTATGAGCCAGAACAGAAAGCCTTGAGATCTCCAGGTATTATGGGACTGTCAGCTAATCCCCCCCCCCCCCCACCCCATTTCCATTGAATACTAAATTTCCTCCTCAGTTTTAATCTGAAAGGAGTTTTCTGGTGAGACAATCTGTTTTTGCAATGAATAGCTCCTTGCTCAAATATTCACCCAGTATCCTGTCTGAATATTTAAATTGTGAAGTGCAGAGGCACTGCATAGTGGTGTAAATGAAGGTTTGTGCAATGAACCCACTTGCCAAAGGATCAAAATCATTGGTTAAAAGGAACTGGGTGACAATGCAGAATCTTTTTTGGTCTGGGGAACTGCCTGGTGCTGGGGAATTATTTCAATGATATTCAATGTTTTCGAGAGTATTTCTGTACATATGGTGCCTAATAGAGCCTGTGCATCATATTGTCTGCATACTAAGGACCAATATGGTCTTCATACACTCCCATATTGGTGCCTTACACATGTTCATGAGCCCAAAATGTGATGCAACATGGCACCATGGGTCAACCTGCCATGGTATACAGTTTAAACCTCTTCAAACCAATGTCCTAATTCCTGCACTCCAGTAACTGCAAGCCAAAATGCTAAAATTCAAGGATTGAGACAAAAGCATCATGTAAATACAACTGGTACAACACAGGTAATGTAACTGCAAATTTATTGTAAACTGAGGATGGTTATATAAATGAGATTTTCTCTATAACAGAGAATTTCAATGCGTATTAGTTAAAATACACAACTCACATGTCATGCCATCAGTTCAGTGCAATTTCAGATACCATGTAAATCTTAGGGGCTGGACTGTATTTTGGAGGGAACATACAAAACAAAGAGACTGGCTTAACAGATTAGCAGTGTTGGGGGGAGGGGGGGGCGGGGTTACCCGTATTCAGGGACATTATGCGTTCTGATGAATTTGATCCTCATATTTTACATTGGTCTTTATATTTCGGGGAACTTTTTATCTTTTTTTTTCACTATGAAGTATCCATATCTCCAAATGGGAACAATTAAAAACACACAAACAACCTAATTTAAAGGAGGGTCTCCATGAGTTTAATCAAATAAAATTGCTGAAAATACTTAAATATTAGTTTATTATAAATGTCTTCCCAAAAAACTTTCATTAGTTATAATGGCTCATTTTGTCTGGGGAGCAATCAGGGGAAATAAAATGGCCACCATCGTATTAGTACACACAAATCCTATCGTAATCACTCAGCAGAACAAGTGACTTTAGAACAATTGAGCTAAAGTGCTGCCTCAGCCTCCTCTCTGCTCTAGTACAGAGAGGATGGACAGAACAGACTGTGGTAATGTGGGGCTGTGATAATGAACACTGCATACAGTATATGTGCTGCTGATCATTAGCCACTTCTCCACCATCCTCTCTTTACTTCATGTCTCTTCATGAACTTCATTCCTACAGAGATTCAGCTAAAGATCATATTAAACTCTATTTAGGATCATAATCCCTGACAAGTAGGAGAGGAGGATGAGGCAGCTCTTAAGCTCAGTGTTGTGAAGTAACTTGTCCTCCTGTGTGATTAGGACAGGTTTTGTGTGTACTAATAGGACGGCGTTCAAGGCAAACACCATTTGCATAAAAACAGACCATAATAATGATGAAATGTGAACTTAAAACATCTGTGTATGGATGTTTTTCTACTAAATTTCTGCTGATACCATCAATAATGTAATTTGTTCAGAAAAAAATGTCATGTGAATAACACATTTCAAACTGATTCCAAAATGAAGAAACAAATAAAAAAAACTAATACAAATGTATAACATAGAATACTTCCAAATAATTGAAATGCAATTGACAGATTTCTTAAAGCTTGTATTTAATGATAGTCATATATATGCAAATCACCCTACCCAGCAATAGACACTGATGTGCAAATTACCAAGGGTGAGCATGCATGCTACTGGATGTGGTACTACCATATACAGTGTATTTAGTTTGTGCAGGGCTGGCGTTTTGGGGGCGGGGGGCATACTGGTAAATTTCCCAGGGCCCCCATACCCAGAGGGGCCCCCTTCCATATGTGGCAGCAGTTTATGGCGGGGAACAGCCATTCAGCCTCACAGGTTTCAGGCATATTAGGCAGTAGAATGGCATAGGAGGTTGCGATTACATTACTATGACCTTCTGAGCTAGGTCTCATGTGGTGACCTGATCACGCGAAACCCAGCCCAGGAGGCTGCGGTGATAGCATCATGACTGTCTGTGTCAGAGTGTGGCAAATCAGGCCACAGACAGGGAGAGGTCTGTGGCCTGCATTGCAGACAGCGTGCTGGCACTGCAGGATGAAGGAGTATTATATGCTGACACTATGGAGGCGTAGCATTATATAATGGCATTAAGTGGTAGGGGAGCATCATATACTGGCACTAGATGGTGGGGGAGCATTATATACTGGCACTACGGGGGAAGCATTATATATACATGTACTGGCACTACAGGGCAGGAGAGCATTATGCATACTGGCTGTAACAAGGGGGGAACATTATACATAATGGAGCTACCAGGGTGGAGCCAGAAATACAGTATGTCACAAAAGTGAGTACACCCCTCACATTTTTGTAAATATTTTATTATATCTTTTCATGGGACAACACTGAAGATATGACACTTTGATACAATATAAATAGTCACTGTGCCGCTTATATAACAGTATAAATTTAGTGTGCCCTCAAAATAACTCATCACACAGTCATTAATGTCTAAACTGTTGGCAACAAAAGTGAGTACATCCCTAAGTGAAAATGGCCAAATTGTGTCCAAATAGTCATTCTCCCTCCCTGGTGTCAGTGTTATAAGTGTCCTTGTTAGTGTTATAAGGTATCAGGTTCGAAAGGGGAGCAGGTGTGTAAAATTTGGTGTTATCGCTCTCACACTCTCTCATACTGGTCACTGGAAGTTCAACATGGCACCTCATGGCAAAGGACTCTCTGAGGATCTAAAATAAAGAATTGTTGCTCTACATAAAGATGGCCTAGGCTATAAGAAGATTGCCAGCACCCTGAAACTAAGCTGCAGCATGGTGGCCAAGACCATACAGCTGTTTAATAAGACAGGTTCCACTCAAAACAGGCCTCGCCATGGTCAACCAACGAAGTTGAGTGAGCGTAATCATTGTCATATCCAGAGCTTATCTTTTAAAAATAGACGTATGAGTGCTGCCAGCATTGCTGCAGAGGTTAAAGGGGTGGGGGGATGAGCCTGTCAGTGCTTAGACCATATGCCACACACTGCATCAAATTGGTCTGCATGGCTGTTGTCCCAGAAGGAAGCCTCTTCTAAATATGATGCACATGAAAGCCTGCAAACAATTTGCTGAAGACAAGCAAACTAAGGACATAGATTACTGGAACCATGTCCTATGGCCTGATGAGACCAAGATAAACTTATTTGGTTCAGATGGTGTCAAGTGTGTGTTACAGCAACCAGGTGAGGAGTACAAAGACAGGTGTGTTTTGCCTACAGTCAAGCATGGTGGTGAGAATGTCATGGTTTGGGGCTGCCAGCAGTGTGAACATACTGAAGCAGAGCATGATCCCCTCAATTTGAAAACTGGGCCGCAGGGCAGTATTCCAACATGATAACAACCCCAAACGCACCTCCAAGACAACCGCTGCCTTGCTAAAGAAACTGAAGGTAAAGGTGCTGGACTGGCCAAGCATGTCTCCAGACCTAAACCCTATTGAGAATCTGTGGGGCATCCTCAAATGGAAGGTAGAGGAGTGAGCAGTCTCTAACATCCACCAGCTCCGTCATCATGGAAGAGTGGAAGAAGATTCCAGTGGCAACCTGTTAAGCTATAGTGAACTCCATGCCCAAGAGAGTTAAGGCAGTGCTTAAAAATAATGGTGGCCACACAAAATATTGACACTTTATCTATTTTCACTTAGGGGTGTACTCACTTTTGTAGCCAGTGGTTTAGACATTAATGGCTGTGTGTGAGTTATTTTGAGGGCACACAAATTTACACTGTTATACAAGCTGTGCACTGAATACTTTATCTTGTATCAAAGTATCCTATCTTCAGTGTTGTCCTATGAAAATATATAATAAAATATTTACAAAAATGTGAGGGGTGTACTCACTTTTGTGAGATACTATAAACTGGCACTACAGGGGGAAACAGAGGAGCATTACATATACTGGCACTATGGGGAGGATGGGGGAACATTATACATACTGGCAGTACAGGGATGAAACTTTATATATACTTGCACTATGCAGGGTGGGTGCCAGGGGAACATTATATATACTGACACTATGGGAGGGAGCATTATACATTCTTTAACTTCAGGGGACACTACAGAGGGCACATACTGGCACTACAGGGGGGATTATAATACAGGGGGCACTACAGGGGAATTATAACTGCAGGGTGCATTAGGACTGCAAGAGGGGACATGATAAATATTGGGGGCACTATGGTGTAATTATTACTACTAGGGGCAATGTAGGAGTATTATTATTATTTGGCACAATATGCAGGGCATTGCTACTAATCTGGAATCTCTTGGGGAGCATTATCACTATTGGGGGCACTATGGGAGACAATTATTGCTATTATTGGGTCTTTGGGAGAACTATTACTATGTGGGGACTATCTGTATGGCAGTATTCATTTTACATTATAGTTTGGGCATTGGGGACAGTATTGAGGGTAGCAGCAGGATGACACTGTTGGGGCACCAGGGTGGGGAGTTTGTGTTTAGAACATGTGGAGGATGATGGTAAAATGAGGAACCAAAGATGTATGTGTGACAAACTATACAGCTGAAAGAAGTTGATGTGGTGGTCTAGTCCGAATGGAGGAGAAAAGAGAACATTTATATCAGAAGAGACATTACTGGATGGAAGATACATGGTCTGTATTCTGCCCTATGTTTGGTAGTGCAGAATTTAATGTCCATAAAAATATGTCTTTAGCTGTAGGGCTGGGGGGAGAGCCCTCCCCTTCCTCCAATTTAAGCAGGCCATGTTACACAGCCTCTTCCTGTTTCTCTAGCATTTATCTAAGAGGCTTTTACACCGTTCACTCAGGAGCAGAGAAAAGAGGTTGTGAGAATAAGGGCATTTAGTGGCATCATTAGTAATATTCTCTTTTGTACTGTGTGGTTTGTTCAATTTCACTATGGTGATTGGACTAGGTGGACCCTTGTCTTTTTTTCAACCATATCAACTACCGGTATGCAACTATGTATGCAACTATGTAATTATTTAATATTTATTCATTGTATGGTGGTAATATTTGATTCTTGCATAGTGGTAATATTTGACAACTATATATGTGCATAACGGTATTTATTTATTTATTTGGGGGGGGGGGGGGTATGCCATTGAGGGTTTTGACCTTATTTTTTTAAGATCAATACCCTGCCATACTGCCATTTGATCTGACTTACAATTTTTCCATGTGGGGCCCCACTTCAAATTTTGACCAGGGCCAAATATTGTCTAAACCGGGCCCTGTGCCAGTGCAAAATTATCATCTGTAATAAATTCCAAAAATGCATGCATATGGCTTTAGATACAGTATAAGGATGAGTTATGAAACAAATATATATCCTACTGGATATGTTTTGCCTGGAAATGAGGACAAAACAGTTCCTGGATCCAAGCTCTATGTTCGGTAACTATGCTGACTAATGAATGTGTAACCACTTGGCTGGAATCCTCTGCTCTGCTGAAACTCATCTAGTTGTCACGTCTGTAATGACAGACAGCATTGCTTCATATGGGAATTGTCTGCTGCCTTCAAATAGTTTTGATGCAGCTAAACTGGCATCTACAAGTGTTTTAGATGAATTTATAAATGCATAGATTTGGCAAATTAATTTAGACTTATTTAATTCTTAGTTGTCCACAGATCAATGTTGAGGACATAATTAGACATAGTATCTATGACTTCTATAAGCATCACTGTTGCCCAGCTCAGCTTAGACATATGCCCTTTACTGAATGAACAATGCCAGGGTGTGCAATATGCCTTTTCCCATAGACCTAGAACAAGCCTTCATTAAATAACTTTAGATGACATTTCTGATGCAGCAAACATCATGAATGATACTAGTAAAGGTACTCATACACATTTAATAGCTGTAAGCGAGACATTCATTAATGCTAAAATAGCAGGTTCAGCTGACAAAACTCTAAAGAGTAACAGTATTAATTGTGTTGCTAGTGACCCTTTTGTGCTTGGACAGTAGTTGCAGATTTCAATGAGATATGTATTCAGATTCAAATATCATGGTCCTGTCTTGTGATAAAATAAAAAAAAATCTAGTTTTCCTCCATTAATTTGCACTCAATACCCTATAATGAGAAAGCTATAACCGAATTTTAGAAATTTGGGCAAATTTATTGAAAAAGGATTGAGACCCTTTGCTATGGCACTTGAAATCACCTTTGAGATGTTTCTACACCTTAATTGGAGAACACCTGTGGTAAATACAGCCTTCTGTATATAAGGCCTCACAGCTGACAATGCATATCAGAGCAAACTATATCATAAGGAGGAAAGAACTGCTAATAGAACTTAGAGAAATGATTGTGTTGAGACACCCATCTGGTGAAGGGCACAAAAAATTTCTGCTGCGCTGAAAATTCCTAAGAGCACAGCGGCCTCTATAATTCTAAAATGGAATAAGTTTGAAACAATCAGGACTCTTCCTAGAGGTGACAGACCCACAATACTACGCAATTGGGAGTGAAGTGCCTTGGTAAGAGAGGTGACCAAGAACCCAAAGGTCACTCTGGTTGAGCTCCAAAGATCCTGAGTTCAGATGTAAGATAATTCCAGGAGGTGAACCATCACTGCAGAAATCCACCAATCTGGGCTTTATGGCTGAGTGACCAGGAAGAAGTCTCCCCTCAGTAAGACACATGAAAATCCACATGGATTTAGCAAAAAGCACCCAAAGGACTCTCAGACTGTGAGAAAGAAGATTCTCTGGTCTGACAAAATCAAGATTTAACTTTTTTGCCTGAATTTTTATTCATGTCTGTAGGAAACCAAGCACTGCTCATCAGCTTCCCAATACAATCCCAACAGTGAAAAATCTTGATGGCAGTATCATGCTGTGGGGTGTTTTTGAGGGGCTGGGAAAGGAATACTGTTTGGGGTTGAGGGAAAGCTGAATGGAGCAAAGTACATACATTTTCTTAATGAAAATCTGACCCAGGCGCATGGCTAAGACAATCCAAGCGTGAATTAGGGACAATGAAGTGAACGTTTTTGAGTGGCCCAGTCAGAACCCTGACTTAAATCCAATGTAACATCACCGTAAAGACCTGAAAATGACTGTCTACCGATGGTCCCCATCCGGTCTGACAGAGCTTGAGAGGATCTGAAAAGAAGAATGGCAAAAAATCCCCAAATCCAGTTGGTTATCCACAGAATTGTAGCTCAAGTAAATCAGTTATTGGATGATTTAGGAGGCCTGGAGACCTTCAGGTTTCTGATGTGCAGCCCCCATGAGGAAGAAAATAATAGGGCAACTTGCTTCTCCAGTATAATATATGCTCATGTCATTTATATGACTGTGTTCAGCAAGGGCTGAATAATTTTTTTTAATAAATAAAATGTATAACACAGATACAGCAATGTAAAATGAAAAAATAGGTATATTTGTGTGACTACCCTTTAAAGATGAGCTGTCAGCGATATCAACCCAATCAAACCACACAAACTACCTGGTAGAGTTTATTTTGACAATCAGACCAAATCCTGGATGCCTGAAATCTGTTTTGCTGTTCCAGTAGTTGTCTGTATGTAAACTAGAACTTCAGAGCACTAGGAGGCAGGCTCTCAGTGCACCTCAGCTCCTCTGTTTTCCATGCCCCCTTCCCTTGACTGACAGGGCAATTGTGTTATTGTGCAATGTCAGGTGATCGAATGCTGATGACTAACCCTGTCAATCAAAGGATGGATTATGAAAAACCGAGTAGCTGAGGTGCTCTGAGAAGCTGGGGGCCACCCCTTGGTGCACTAAAGCCTAATTTACATAGAGAAGATTTTTTTTTTTTTAACAGAACTAGTGAAATGGATTATTGCCATGCAAATATTGTTCTAATCATCAAGATCAACCCTACCAGACAGTATGCCTGGTTTAATATGGTTGATTTCTCAAAGGAGAGAACACACAGGTAATTTTGAAGAGGAAGTAACACTTGCATGGGCACCACTACCCCTTTAAACAGCTGATTGTCACCTGGAGTGGGATATATGATATTGATGACCTATCCTGAGGATAGGTAATCAATATTAGGCCATTGCACAACCCCTTTAATAGGACAATGGCAGGAATTATTTCACTGGAGATTTTTCTGATTTTGGATTGAAAATGTTCTTTGGATTTAGCATTAATTTCATAGAAATGACCTCATACAAATAAGGTGTGATTTTTATAATGGAAAGACAAAACTAAAGCCTAGTAAAGTATATATTGCTGTAATTTCTATGTTCAGCAAGGACATAGCTATAGTTTAGTGTTTCTGAACTGGAATAGTTAATTCCAGTTCTCTTCCCCTCTCTGTGAGCAGAGTGGATTAGCCCATATCCTGCCTCATGGGGAGGGAAGGAAGTTAGTGTTAGTGTGCCAGCCACCCCGGCTAGGGGAAAGCTGTGTGTGTAGGAGCTGCCAGATATAGGGATCCAAAGCCAGGATCTTGTCTCGGCTGAGAGAATTTATCATCATCCCCAGCCTGAGCCTTGCAGCCTCAGCTTGTAGAAGCAAGCATCCACCTCCAGTATTCCAGGAAGAAGCATACCCTGTGAAGTTAACTGTGAGTACTGTCCAGAGACCCCAGGAGAAGCCAAATTCCTCCTCAGCAAGTCAGTCCCCAGACAGCAGAAGATAGTCAGTGCAGAAGATAAATTCCTGCCACATTACAGAGCTACTAAGCAGACGTCCTTTTCCTGCAAAAGCTCCAGGCAGAGATAGAGCAGAAGATAGATTCCTGCCACACTTTGGTATTCCTAACCTGGTACGTGAGTTACAACACTCTAAAGGGCACTGCGACAGTACCCTGCGCACGCTGCAATTGGCGTCACGAACTAAACTATAAACTATCACCTACATCTGACCTAGCCATTGCATAATTTGGCGTCAGAGTGCATATCCAAATCCGGCTCACCGCATATACAATGTAAAATCCACCTGCCCAGCTTATAGATTGCCTCCAGTAACAAGAAGCGACTTAAAAACGTTTCCCTGCCAGAGTGCAGAAAATGTTTATGCAAAGTAAACATCACATTAACAAAAGACACGTTAGAAGATTTGGAACAGTTTAGGCAACTTTTAGAATGTCATTTGTTATCATTCAGGGTATGGCCAGACAGCACATGCAGCTTTGTCCGACCTGCTCGATAGTTCCATGCTGGCTGGCTGTACTGTTAAAGTTATGCAGTCCCACGTTGGTCCTAGTGGTCAGACCACCAGCGATTAGTGTTGGGCGAGCATCGCTATCCTCGGCCGAGTATCGCATGTGCTCGAGCGCGATGCTCAAGTCAGTGTATTTAAATGTAATTTAGCCTCTATTTTTGAAAAGTTTCTGGCAGGATTCAAACTCACAACCTTCTACATTACAGCCAAGAATGTTAACCACTACACTATAGAGCTGCATGGCCTGTTACTTTAAAAAATAAAATAAAAAATATTCTCTTATACAGCAGAAGTAGTCTCAGATTTATTTTTATTTTTTTAAAACTAACTGGCCATGCAGCTTTATAGTGTAGTGGTTAAGGCTTTTGGCTGTGATGTAGAAGCTTGTGAGTTCAAATCCCTTCAGAAATAGAGGCTAAATAAAACTAATATATATATATTTTTTGGGGAATTGTAAAAAATGTGTAATTACTAAATATATATTATATACTGTATATATACATATATATATATATATATATATATATATATATATATATATATATATATATATATATAGATATATATAGACAGAATTCCACGGCACATCCAAGAAAAGTGTATGTTTATTTCACCAGAAACTGCTTGGGAAAGATCCCACTGAGAGGATTGAAACGTATGTAAGTAGCTGGGGTGGATCGCCCCCATAACCGTTGGCACCCTGAAGATTTCTTAATTTTTTTTGTTTTGCTGTGCTGCCATTTTTGTATATACTATATATATATATATATATATATATATATATTTATATATATATATATATATATATATAAAATCCTTCTTCTGATATATATGAATGCATAATTTGTGGGAAACTACTACTGACGTTTTAGCCATAATATATTTACATATATTATAATATATTATAAATATATCATAATATATGTAAATATATTATGGCTAAAAACACACATAAAGTACCTAAAAAAACTCATCCTAAAGCGTTTCAAAGGCACTCAGCCAAATCATCAGAGGACAGATATATCCACAAATAATAGTAGTGGTCAGGCAATTCAAAAGTACAAGTCGCTTCCTGGTTCAAGGAAGCAAACAAACAAAGAAAATTGTGATATGAGATCGCTTTAAGCAAATACTTAGCCCTCCATGCATCGGTTTCCATGGTCCGGCTACACTCCTATCCTGCGTGTGGCAGTGACGAAAGTGAAAGCCCGTGCTGATGTTCTTTAAGGCGGCGCGGGTTTTGTGTAAGTCCGCCCACCAGGTCACATGACCCGTCATGCGGGAAGTGACGCAATTAGTCACATGTTTCCTGCGTCACGGAGGAAAACCACGTGATCGGAACCTGGACAGGAGGTGTGTCTGCGCTGCCCGTGCCTGCGCCCCACAGTCAGATGGAGTGGAGACAAGCCGCACATCGCACGGGGGTGGAGCTGTGGGGAAATGGGAGATATAGAGATGGGCTTACTCAAAACTCCCTACATCCGCCACACTTGATCTCATCTATTAATTAAAGGGTGCGTCGCTTCTAAGTTGTCAGAGAAGGCGCAACCAGGGTATTGAAACGGCGGTTACACAGTAAACCAGTGAAGAAAATTATGTGCAGTGAAGCTCGTTCCGACAGACAAAGCCCGATGTTCAAACTTACAGTGAGCCATGATGGGGCAATAGTGAGCCCTGACCAAAATGAAATGAAAAGGAACCTCCCCCAGATCAGGAGGTAGAAGTAATGTTGTTGGGTTAGACCAGGCCAAAATTAAGCCCAAGGTGCACCTACATCCTTTTTATGGGGGGAGGGAGGGATTTTATCCTCATATGTCCTCAGAAATATAGAATCTATGTTATGCAGAAAATTTGCCTCATATATCCTAGAGGATGTTTTTACTGCTAATTGGGAGGACTTGAATTAACACCGGGACGACCTTGTTTCTTCAATGTAGCAACCAAATGATAGTTGCTCATTGAGGCCCCTTGGTTGTATAGTTTTTAGTTTGAATATCCACGATACCTCCTTTGTAGTATTTTTTTGTCCCAGTCCCCTCCTGTCTTGAGGGGGGTGATCAATTCAATGGCCATAAATGTAATTCCTGAAAAGGCTCAATTTGATGTGTTTGGCTAGGGGAGTATCCCTGCCATGTCTCATGTCACCAAGGTGTTCCCCAACCCGTCTCCGAAGTTCCCGGGTGGTTTTACCCATGTATTTTAGCGCCACATTGACAGGTTGCCTTATAGATGACTCCTTTTGAACGACAGTTAAGGAAACAACTAATGGTGTAAATCTTGCCCATTACATTACTCATTCATGGCCCCTGGTGACATGCAACACAGCCACTGTAGTGAAAACAACCCACCAACAGTTTTAGCCACATTCCTGTTCTGTCATTGATTTCACTAAAATGGCTGTGGACTAGGCGGTCCCGTAAACTACGACCTCTACGGTAGGTGATCTGTGGAGTTTCTGCAATAACTTTTTTGATGTCGTGATCTAACTGTAGGATTCCTCAGTGTTTAGATACCATGTTCCTCACTTCTTTTCCAGCACCATCATAAGTGCCTATCAGGCGTATGATTTTGGCTACAGTTTGTTCTTAGGGTAAAGGAGCTTAGTTAGATTTTTTGAGCGGGCTCTCTGATATGCTTCATGGGCCTGCTGCTGGAGGAAGAGAGAATCAATTTAGACATCCTAGATAATAAACTGAAGGAACAAATCAAAGTGACACAAAAACTGAAACAGTAGCCAGAGTTTGCTAACAAAGAAATACAACTTAAAAACACATTGGAGAGGTTTCAGTTTCATTTGAAGGAGCTAAAACACCGTTAGTTTAATAGAGACTTACAGGATTTAAGAGAAAACCAGGTGGTACACCTAACATCAGAAAACAAGATTCTGACATTTCCGCAAGTGAAACTGACGTCTCTGAGAGCGATAAAGAGAGAGGTCAAAATAATCGTGGAAGAAGCCGAGGGTGCAGAAGGGGGAGGGGGTCACGAGGATCATATGATAATAGTGGTCAACGTTTTTTAGAGCAGGGAGTACCTTATCACCTACGGACTCGAAATCAACCGAGATCTCCACCGCCCTCGACCCCCTCACTAAGCAGTGCGGCAAGATACTAAACTTATTGTCCAGAAAACTTGTACAGGCTGAAATGGCGATCCTCAGTAGAGGCTTATCTTTTGTACCCACTTCATCTTCCAACCTGTTTAACTGGATTTGAGACATTAGTCTCTTTGCAAGAAAATTGAAATGGCCTAAACATTTTGCCCTGACTAATAAACGGGAAAGTAAAGAATTGGGTATTCCGTCTGATGTTCTACAGGATGTTAAATTATTATTTAGCTTAAGTGACAGCACTGATGAACATCTTACTTGAGGCCAAATCTGAAGGCCTCATCTCTGAGGATGAATTTGAATTTATGTATAAGAAGCATCCGACTGTGGACACTTTCTATAGCCTCCCAAAAATTCCCAGGGGGTTACACCCCTGAAGGGGAGACCTATAGTGTCCTGATGTGAATGGTCTGGGGCAAAATCTGGGCATCTACATTGATCACATTTTGGTGCCCTTTGTTAAGACGTTGCCCTCATATATTTAGGACATGGGGGATCTAGAGGGGTCTTTGTGGAGAATGACACTTTACTTGCCTCAATCGATGTAGAGGCGCTCTACTCCTCAATTCCACATCATCTTGGAATGAGGGCAGTGGAAACGTTTTTGCCCACCAGAGGTTGCCAATTCCACGCACACAATTGCTTGGTCTTAAGACTTCTGGAATTTACACTTACCTGCAACTACTTCCTGTTCGGTGGTGCCTTTTACCACCAGCTCAGGGGCACCACGATGGGGAGCCCATGTGCCCCATTGTATGCAAATATGTTCCTGGGCTGGTTGGAAAGGACCACTGTCTTTGGAGACCCACTGGTGTATGTGACTGTGAATGTGGTCACATGGGCCAAACTTATTGATGACATTTTTTTATATGGAAGCGGCATGCTGAGGAATTGATACAGTTTGTTAATATTTTGAACATCAATTATATTGGATTGAAATTTACATCTGAGATTAAAAAGGATACACTCCCATTCCTGGATATTGCTATCATGAGAGGTGACAGGGGGAAATTACTAACAAAAACCTACAGGAAACCAACAGCCACCAACTCTTCCCCTAAAGAGGTGTATCGCTACTGGGCAATACCTGCGGATGAGGTGGAATTGCTCTACTTTGAGCGACTATAAACAGCAAGCAGATGACCTATTGGATAGATTTCGGGAAAAAGTGTATCCCAAATCCACCTTAAAACAAGAATATCAGAGAGCCCGCTCAAAAAATCAAACTGAGCTCCTTTACCCTAAAAAAGAACAAACTGTAGCCAAAATCATACGCCTCATAGGCACTTATGATGGTGCCGCAAAAGAAGTTAGGAACGTGGTATCTCAACACTGGGGAATCCTACAGTTGGATCACAACATCAAACAAGTTATTGCAGAAACCCCACAGATCACCTACTGTAGTGGTCGTAGTTTACGGGACCGCCTAGTCCACAGCCCGGAATGTGGCTAAAACCGTTGGTAGGTTGTTTTCACTGCAGTGGCTGTGTTGCATGTCCCTTTATCACCAGAGGCCGTGAATTTATGAGTAATGTAACGGGCAAGATTTGCACCATTAGGTGTTTCCTTAACTGTTGTTTAAAAGGAGTCATCTATAAGGCAACCTGTCAATGTGGTCTTGATTACGTGGGTAAAACGACCCGGGAACTTCGGAGATGGGTTGGGGAACATCTTGGTGACATGAGACATGGCAGGGATACTCCCCTAGCCAAACACATCAAATTGAGCCACAATGGTGACTTTTCAAGAATTACATTTATGGCCATTGAATTGATCCCCCCTCAAGAGAGGAGGGGACTGGTACAGAAAAATACTAAAAAGGAGGTATGGCGGATATTCAAACTATAAACTGTACAACCAAGGGGCCTCAATGAGCAACTATCATTTGGTTGCTACATTGAAGAAGCAAGGTCATCCCGGTGTTAATTCAAGTCCTCCCAATTAGCAGTAAAAACATCCTCTAGGATAATATGAGGCAAATTTTCTGCATAACATGGATTCTATATTTCTGAGGACATATGAGGATAAAATCCCTCCCTCCCCCCATAAAAATTATGTAGGTGCACCTTGGGCTTAATTTTGGCCTGGTCTAACCCAACAACATTACGCCTACCTCCTGATCTGGGGAAGGCTTCTTTTCATTTCATTTTGGTCAAGGCTCACTATTGCCCCGTCATGGCTGACTGTAAGTTTGAACATCTGGCTTTGTCTGTGAGAACTAGCTTTACTGTACATAATTTTCTTCACTGGTTTACTGCCTGTGTAACCTGCCATTTCAATACCCTGGTTGCGCCTTCTCTGACAACTTAGAAGCGACGCACCCTTTTTTTAATAGATGAGATCAAGTGTGGCAGATGTAGGGAGTTTTGAGTAAGCCCATCTCTATATCTCCCATTTCCCCACAGCTCCGCCCCCTTGCGCAAATTTCTTAAAAATTCGATTAGGCCGGTTTTTCTAAAAAAATTGGTTAGATCTGAATTTATTTGCAGTGAATCACGTAAAAATTTCCCTGGCTGCAGAGAGACTTTATAGTGGTGTAGAACGCTGTGTTTTTCAGTAACACGTATAGGGTGTCTGCTGTGGTAGTGAAACAATACTGTGAGTCAGTAGGACATGCAGATGACAGGTGTCGCTCTTTTTTACTGCACACTTCAATTATTTGGGCAGTTACGGGGCCAATACTGACCAAATACCTCAAGTGTGAGCTCAGCCTTACAGGTCAATGTTAGCGTCAAGAAGAAAAGCACTTCTTTTACACCGTCGCCAGCTGATTCAACATAGATGTCTACAGAACCTGTTCTACGCTTAGAGCCCCCCTCAACAGAATGTAGACAAGTAGAGCCCCCCCAGCAGTAAGTTTGCATTGATGTCACTGATTATTTTGCCCTTCCTCTGATCTGTCAGAGCAATAACCCCAAAAAAACTGATCCTGTCTGAGGAGCATCTGCCTTCACTCGGTCAGCATTTGGTCAGTAATCCATAGGTATTGCTAATGCAGGTCTACACTGCTCCAGGTCTACCTGCTGCTGCTGGTGAGTTGTTTCTTCACTATGCGGTTAAAGAAAGCTACTCATCAGCGACTGTAGTCTCAGGCTGCTTCTGATGGAGCCAGTACTGCTCCTGCCACCCCACCCCTCCCCAGCAGCCATGGCAGTGGAACGTGAGCGCAGAGGGTCCCCCCGTTCAGAACTGCTAGAGGATAAACGATGGCGCAGATAGGTAGCGGCCAACTGACTACATAGGATGTCTCTGTAGTAGTTCAGTTTGTCCTCCCTCTTGGTGGGTTTAAAAATGCCCCCCATTCTCGACCAGTAGCGAAGGTCCAACAAGGGGAAGTCATCCCTCTGCCGAATGGTGACAATTCGGCTGTCACTACGCAAGCAAGTGAGCATGAATCGTGCCATTTGTGCAATTGACTCGGAGGGACTCCCTGCCTTCATCTCCACTGCATACTGCCATGCTGTGTCTGGGTCCTCTGCCTCATCTCCTTCATCGCCCTGTAGCTCCTCTGGCTATTCCTGCTCCTCCTGCTCCTACTCTCCTGTCACCTGTGTAGAAAAAACACCCATTTTGCTACACATTGCTTGCGCTCCAATGTCCTCCTCCTCCTCCTCCTCTAGTTCAGCTACCACAGGGCTCATGTGGCCTTGAGATATAGGCGCCATGTCTTCAGTCCCCTGATCAGCCAGATTTACCAGCATCTGTTCCAGGACATGAAGCAGTGTAATGATGTTGTTCATCCCGTAGTCCTGGTGACTGACAAATAACGTGGCCTCCTCAAAGGGCCTTAGCAAATGGCAGGTGTCATGCATGAGCTGCCACTGGCTGACATCGAAGTTACACAGGGGAGTACTTCTGTCCGCTTGAATCATCAAGAAATCATTTATGGCCTTTCTCTGTTCGTATAGTCGGTCCAACATATGGAGGGGAGAATTCCAATGGGTGGAAATGTTGCATATCAGCCTATGTTGGGGGATGCCGTTCTGCCGCTGCAGCTCAAGGAGGGTGTGCTTTGCGGTGTACGAGTGGCTCAAGTGCATGCAAAGTTTCCTGCCCATTTTTAGGATGTCTTGCAGATTGGTGGAAGACTTCAGGAACTGCTTGACAACCAAATTGAACACGTGTGCCATGCAGGGTGCATGGCTCAGCCCTCCTTGTCGTAGAGCCGACACCATGGTTCCGATTTTAAGTTGTCACTGAGAAAGCCAGGATTTGATTTCTCCATGAAGGACACGGAGCAGTTCATCCTCTGTGTGACTCTGTTTGCCAAAGCAAACGAGGTGCGAAACAGTGTAACACCGCCGTGCCCTGCTTATGTGTTATGCACTGTGAATTGTTCCTGCAGTGGAGACTGAGGATACGGTGGAGGATGAGGTGGCAGAGGCGGACATTGTTGCAGGACCAACTGCGTGAGAACGTGGAGGTGGAAGCTGCGTCACCTGGCCAAGTTGCTGGTGTGGCTGTGCAGGAACCACATTCACCCAGTGGGCCGTAAAGGACATGTATTGTCCCTGACTGTAGTTACAGCTCTACACGTCGGCACTGTCGTGCACTTTGGCAGACACCGACAGGCTCAAGGACTGGCCCACCTTCTGTTCTACATAGTGTGCAGGGCTGATACTGCCTTTTGGCAAAGAAATAATGGCTTGGGACTCTCCACCTCGGCTTGGCATAAGCCATCAGTTCTCTGAAAGGAGTCCACCACTCGGAAAGGGAGGGACTGCAGCACCAGCAACTTGGTCAGGAGCACATTCACCTTCTGTGCCGTTGCATAAGTGAACGCATACTGTTGTCTCTTGGCAAGCTGTTTTGGTGATCGATTGCTGATGGAATGACTAACGAGGAGTAGGAGGACTGAGCAGGAGCATCAGGACCAGCAAATGATGGTAAGGACAGACGGCCCCCTTCGGCTGAGGTGATGGAGCCTTGACTGGCGGAAATCGGTTGCGTGCTACTGTGTGATGCAGCAGTTGCTGTGGCAGGCTGGACCACCACATCAGAGCCACGGTTCTCCCAGGCTACTTTATGGTGATGCTGCATATTTTTACGTAGGGCCGTGGTTTCAACATTGGCACCCTGGATTGGCTGCTATGTTAGGTCCTCAGTTCCCAACCAGGTCCACGGGGGGATACCCTTGTTGGAAAATGTGTATATAAGTAAATGCTTGTGTGTTCAATAAAGAGACCTGCTTTACCCCTTCATGAGGGTTTGGCTCATGTTTGGGGGATTGGATAACTACACTTTTGGGGGATTGATATATCACAATACTCCCCTGAGTATAAGCTCTTGTAAGAGCTTGTTCATGGTTCCTGCTCTGTGGAATTAGGAGAGGTTCACCCACTGGAAGCTGAAGCCCAGTCTTGGGTCCAGCGTGAATGGAGGATGGTGAGACCCCAACCAAGCTGCTGCGGTTCGTGGGGTCTGTGGTGGTTATGGTGTCAAGTTGAGTGCTTGGAGCCCTCGGGAAGCACTAGGAGCATCCATCACCCGAGGTACTCAGTCGGAGTGCCAGGAGATCCGTTACATGTATCCTTCCAGAAAATACTGATTGAGGGCTGCGATTTATCAGCTTCCACAAAATAGTGATAGAGGTTTTCCATATACCTGCATCCACAAATTACAGATTGTGGGTTTTGATATACCAACTTCAACTATATATCAGCTTCCACAAAATAGTGATAGAGGTTTTCCATATACCTGCGTCCACAAATTCAAATTACAGCTTGAGGGTGATATACATGCTTCAACTAACAACTGATTTAAGGCCTTTCATATATGGCTGGGGGGAGGAGGAGAAGGAGCAAGAAGATCAGGCTATATAAACTCCCTGATGTTGTCTGTGGCTGGGGGGAGGAGACCGAGGACGACATTCTCCTGGGCGATGAGCAGGAGCCAGGGTGCTTCACTGCTTCCAATTTAGTGCAAATGGGGGCCTTCATGCTCCAGTGTTTGAAGAGGGACCCCCGTATAAAAAGCATAACGGGCAAGGACCAGTACTGGGTGGCAACGCATTTAGACCCCCGGTACAAACACAAAATGGCAGACATGTTACCAGCATCAGAGGGATGTCAGAATGCAGCTGTCACCGCCAGCTCTGTGAGAAGATCTGGCAGATGTTCTTCTCTACCTGTTGTATGATGTTCTTTGTTTTGGTTTCACTTTCTTATCTCTTTTCCTTCTCCCAGCTGTCACCTATTTGCACTGATTGTCTCCCTTTATATTCCCTCCCATACTGCCTCACTTTGCGTTTTATACTTCTTCCTGGATTGTGTTCACTGCTGGAGGCTGCTTCTCCTGATTCCTCAGATAAGTCTGTTTCCCTTATTTGTGTTTCCTTCCTGGCTTGATTGTAGGTGACCCTGACTCCGTCCGTATTAAGTGCAGGAGCCGGTGGTCGTGTCCCCTCACTAGTATAGGGTTTTCAGGTGTCACATAGTAAAAGGTACGAGGGCATGCAATCGTCTACCATTAAGACCTTTGCATGGGCATAGCAGTCAGGGAGAGCTCCTTAGTTTGGGATCAAGCCAGTCGGATGTTTATTTATAAGTTCCAGCTTTCTGCAACACCATCCGTGACAGCAGCATTTCCAGGACTTTCTTCGAGAGATGCTGCATTCTGCTGTTGCAGGCACTGGCAGAGGAATTTCCACCCACAGCGAAACAGATGCGCATACCAATCCTACCGTGCCTGCAAAAAGAGGGCAGTTTGAACATGTGTTGGTCACTTCGGATATGAGATAATTCTTGCAGCCAACCCATCGACAGCCTCCCTCCAGATCCAGCCTCAGGGAACGCCTAAACCAACAGGTGTCCGACTACATCGGCCGAGGTGGATGCTCTGAGAAGTGAGGAACCCCTTGACTACTGGGTGTGCAGGCTTGACCTGTGGCCAGAGATGGCACAATTTGCCATGGAACTCTTGGCTTGCTCCTCATCGAGTGTCCTGTTCGAAAGGACGTTCAGCGCAGCAGGGGGAATCGTGACCGATAAGCACACTCGCCTAGCTCACGACAGTGTGGACTACCTCACTTTTTTTTTTAAATGAATAAGGCATGGGTCCTGGAGGAATTTAACACCTGTGATGACCATGTGTAATTGAATTTCCTAATGCTAGCATAAACACATATCCACCGCCAACCAGAACAAAGAATGGTCCTTTCCTTATGTATATACAGCGGCATAAAAGGCCTTTTATGTCAGGTGAATGACTAATTTTTGCCTGTTACATCTTTTAGCTCTGTCCACATAATCACACCCTTGTCTCACTCTTTTGCCTCTCATTATGGTGGCGCATTCACCATAAGGACCTTCTAATGTCACAGGGTCATGTGACTGTGCCCCCCACCCCGTACTGTGCCCCCTTATACCCTGCATTGTGCCCTCTTACCACACCATGTGCAGTGCTCCTAGTCATTCCCTGTACTGTGCCCTTTGAGACCCTTTTATCCAGTCACGGTAAGGCGGTGTTATCCGGTCACTGTACAGAGGTGTTATTTGGTCAATGTATGGCGGTGGTATCCAATAACTGGATGGCCATAAATTGTATCCCTTTCCTTGCCCACGCCATCCTTTTTTAGACCTGGCATAAGCGGGAAAAATATGCAGATTGCGGTGCTAAGGACCTTTGCGCCACAATCTGTGCCAGAAATACGCCTAACATAGACGTATTTCTATATAATAAATGACCACCTAATTGTATTATTATTCGGGGGTAGGGCTAATATCTTTATATTATATAGATTCTAGTGTATTATACTGTGCCCTGTATTTCCCAGTAGAAAATTATCCTTGTGAAACACAGTCCTGATCCCTGACCACCAGGACCAGGTAGCGCTCTGTCAGTACACGGCGGCCTCCCCTCTCCACCACGCTGCTCTGCTGTGTACTGGTGCTTATTCTTCTGACAATAGGGCTGGGTTCACATCCTATTTTTGCCATCCATTTAATGCATACCAAAAATGTATGTGCTAACAGATGCCTCAGACTGATGCCGTACAGTGGCGTCCATTCACCATGCAGTTCCATGGTAGAAAAAAAAATTACATTAACGTATGCACATTTGTATACATCAAACCGATAGGAAAAAACAATTTTCTTGGCTCTAGCAGGGCACATTTCCCCTTTGCATTAAAATAGCGCCTGATTAAAATACATATTTTTTGTGGGAGTTTTTGCCAATGATCCCCCTCTGATACCGTATATCACTGTCCATGTTATGGGACTATTTGTGCACCTCTGGTAAGTGTTTGCTGGCTGCAAATATGACCTGAAGGTTTTTCAGGTTCGCCTGCCATTAAAGTGAATGGGGCCCTCCGCGACCGCATGGTTCGCTAGCGCGCGTTTGCGAATCTTCCCGGCCGATGTTCGTCCATCACTATTCAAGAACCGCTGGGTTGCTGGTGAAGAAACGACCGCTAAATGACTCAGAGAGCTCAGGCCTCTTGCTGCTACTTCTGTTGCCATGCCCCCTTACTCTGCTGCGACCTGTGCCTGCGCCAGAAACATTTAGGCCTCTGCCATTTCCCTGTGCAGGGCCTGGCATTTCTCTATCTGACATACTGTTAGATCAAATAAATGAATAAAATGGAAATTAAAACACCCCCAAAAAGTCTGTAATTATCTCACTTCACCACACAACGGCTAATAAGCCCATTTATTTTCCACTAATAAATGCCAAAGAAGGCTTTAGAACATATAACTGCACCACTGAACGGCAAATAGGCCCTTATTTTTTCTCCTCACACTAGCCACAAAAGTCTTTAGAACATATAACTGCACTGCTGAACGGCAAATATATATTTTTTTAGCCACTAATACACGCCAAAATGGGCTTTAGAACATATAACTCCACCGCTGAATGTCAAATAGGCCCTTATTTTGTTGCCACTTATACACGCCAAAAAGGGCTTTAGAACATATGACTGCACCGCTGAACGACAATTTTATTTTTTGACACTAATACATGCCAAAGAGGGCTGTAATTTTCTCATTTTATGAAACAACGGCGAATACTTTTTTTTGTGCCACTAAAACACACAAAAAAGGCTTTAGAACATATAACTGCACCTCTGAATTGCAAATAATATATATTTTTTGCCACTAATACACGTCAAAAAGGGCTTTAGAACTGTCATGGTCTTACCTTCTTACTGTTCTCCCTCGTTTGACATGTGCTGGCGGCCATCTTGGTTTCTGGGTTTCTTGTAGCCTCCCACCCTGCGGCTTCTCCTTCCCACTGGGAGGAGCTGGATGCCTAGCTCATATATATAGGAGGTCTGTGGCTTCAGTTCCTTGCTTGGTCCTCCTGTGTTCACATGCTTCTAAGACTGCTGCTGCTTCTGGTTCCTGATCCTGGCCTCGTCTGACTACCCCGTTGGTTCCTGATCCTGGCTTCGTCTGACTACCCTGCTGGTTCCTGATCCAGGCTTCGTCTGACTACCCTTCTGGTTCCTGACCTCTGTCTACGCAAGACCCTGCTTCGGTTTAGCCATCCGTTTGGACTTTTGCTTACAGCTTGATTTTCAATAAAGCCTTCTTATTTCCACTTATCTCTTGTTGTACGTCTGGTTCATGGTTCCATGACATTAGGACCAAGCCCTGAATTTTGACGGTACAGGGCCATCCTCGCTACCTACGCTGGTTGCCAGACTTGATCAGCAGGATCACCTGTTGGGTCGGTTCGCTGTGGCGTTGCAAACCCTGCTTGAACGCACGGCTCATTTCGCTTCCGTTGCCGATGGGTCGGTTGTCGCTCCTGGGCCCGCTCCTACTGCCGCTCCGGTTGTTGCGCCAGAGTCTACCCCGACACCTGTTGCTGCGCCTGCGGTGTCTCGGGGTATGACCGGTTCTGCCCCCCTTCCACAGCGCTTTGGGGGAGAGCCAACTCAGTGCCGAGGTTTCCTTAACCAGGTGGGCATTTATTTCGAGTTGCTGCCACATGCCTTTCCTACTGAGAGATCAAAGGTGGGCTTCTTGATCTCGCTGCTCTCGGACAAGGCCTTGGCCTGGGCCAGCCCTTTATGGGAGAACAACAATCCGGTGGTTGCCGAGTTTTCCGGTTTTGTTGCTTCTCTTCGGAAGGTATTCGATGTGCCGGCTCGTGCTGCCTCTGCTGCGAAGCTCCTTATGTCCATCAGACAGGGTTCACGATCCGTAGCTGAATACGCCATTGAGTTTCGTACCCTGGCAGCAGAGGTGGGCTGGAATAATGAGGCTCTGGTCGCTGCTTTCTCTCATGGTCTCTCGGATGCCTTGAAGGATGAGGTTGCAGCTAAGGACCTACCAGTGGAGCTCGAGTCTCTTATTTCTTTCCTGATTTTGATTGACACCAGACTCAGGGAGAGACCTTCCTTTAAGGAGAGCCTGCGGAGGTCTTCTAACAGATTGGCGCCTACGTTTGCTGTCCCACCCGTGCCTCCCTCTCCTCCCACGCCTCCTGGGGATGACTCGTCTGGGGGTGAACCCATGCAGCTGGGGTTTGCTCGCCTGTCCGAGGGGGAGAGGGTACTCCGGAGACGCGAGGGCCGATGCATGTACTGTGGTCTCGGTGGGCATTTTCGGTTGGCATGTCCGAACCGTCCGGGAAACGCTCGCACCTGAGATCCTGTCGGGGGCAGATCTTGGGTGGAGTCTCCTCGTCCCCGGTTTCCCGTGTTGACAAACCACTGATCACTGTTGTCCTCTCCTGGGTCGGGGGCTCGGTGACGACCCAGGCGTTGGTGGACTCTGGTGCTGGTGGTTTGTTCATTGATAGTGTGTTCGCTGCCGCCAATTCCATTCCTCTGCAGCCTCGAGGTTCCCCACTGGCTCTTGAGGCGATAGACGGCAGACCCCTTCTGCCGCCACACGTGACTCATGAGACCCTTCCAGTGGGGATAGCCATTGGTGCCGTTCACAGAGAGTCGGTCTGTTTCCAGGTGATTTCGTCTCCACACTACTCGGTGGTCTTGGGGTACCCCTGGCTCCAGAAGCATAATCCGACTTTCGATTGGAGATCGGCCGAGATCCTCTCGTGGTCACCGCAGTGTGGGGCTAGTTGCATCCATGGGCCTGTCAAGTTGCTGTGTACTTCCTCGGACTCTCTGTTGCCTCCTGAATACGAAGAGTACCGGGATGTATTCGATAAGGTGCGCGCGGTTGCCCTACCTCCGCACCGCCCATACGATTGTGCCATAGAGTTACAATCTGGTGCCGTTCCTCCTCGTGGCAAAGTCTATCCACTGTCGGTAGCGGAGAATGAGGCCATGGAGGAGTACGTGAGGGAGGCGCTTTCACGCGGACACATTCGCAAATCCTCGTCCCCGGCAGGGGCTGGATTTTTCTTTGTGAAAAAGAAGGGCGGTGAGTTGAGGCCTTGCATCGATTACAGGGGTCTCAATCGCATCACGATCAAGAACGCTTACCCGATACCCTTGATTTCCGAGCTGTTCGATCGCCTCAAAGGGGCCACGGTCTTTACCAAACTCGACCTGAGGGCGGCATATAACCTGGTAAGGATCAAGGCGGGCGATGAGTGGAAGACCGCGTTTAACACCAGGACCGGTCATTATGAATCCTTGGTTATGCCCTTTGGGTTGTGCAATGCGCCCGCAGTCTTCCAGGAATTCATCAACGATGTTTTCCGTGACCTGTTGCAGCAGTGTGTGGTGGTCTATTTGGATGACATCTTGGTATATTCTGAATCCATGGAGGCCCACATTATGGATGTCAGACGAGTGTTGCAACGGTTACGAGAGAACAGGCTGTTCGGTAGGCTTGAGAAATGCGAATTTCACCGATCCCAGGTAACCTTCTTAGGTTACATCATTTCCGCTGAGGGGTTCTCCATGGATCCTGAGAAGGTTTCGGCTGTCTTACAGTGGCCCCAGCCCAGTGGTCTCCGTGCCCTGCAGCGCTTTTTGGGCTTCGCCAATTATTATCGGAAGTTCATCAGGGACTTTTCTATGCTAGCCAAGCCTCTCACGGATCTGACCAGGAAGGGCAGTAATTTCCAGGTCTGGCCGCTCGAGGCCATCCGAGCTTTTGAGGCTCTAAAGTCCGCCTTTGTGTCGGCTCCGATTCTGTCGCATCCCAACCCTGGGTTGCCCTTTGTCCTCGAGGTGGACGCGTCTGAGACGGGAGTAGGCGCCCTTCTGTCTCAGCGTAGAACACCAGAGGGTCCTCTGCTTCCTTGTGGGTTTTACTCCCGGAAACTGTCTTCCGCGGAGTGCAACTATCAGATTGGTGACAGGGAGTTATTGGCCATCGTGCAGGCCCTTAAAGAATGGAGGCACTTGCTCGAGGGTTCGGTGGTTCCGGTTCTCATCCTGACGGACCACAAGAATCTGACCTACCTTTCTGAGGCCAAGAGATTGACACCACGTCAGGCCAGATGGGCTCTGTTCTTGTCACGTTTTAATTACGTGGTCTCCTACCTACCCGGTTCCAAGAACATCAGAGCGGATGCCTTATCATGGCAGTACTCCGAGCTGTCCGGGGAGGAGTCGATTCCGACTTCGGTCATACCTCCGAATCAGATCCTGGCCGCCATTCGCACCAGCCTGACCTCTCCCCTGGGTGAGCAGATTTTGGCGGCTCAATCTGGTGCTCCCTCTGGGAGACCCAACGGCAGGTGTTTTGTGCCTGAGGAGTTGCGCACTCGGTTGTTGCGAACCTACCATAACTCCAAGGCCGCGGGGCATCCTGGAAAGAATCAGCTGTCCTGGGCTGTTTCACGTCTGTTCTGGTGGCCTTCTCTACGTTCCGACATCGCCGCATATGTAGCGGCATGCTCCGTTTGTGCCCAGAGTAAGTCCCCTCGGCACCTTCCGTTGGGCCTTTTGCAACCCATAGCCACCGGGGAGCGCCCATGGTCACACCTGGGGATGGATTTCATTGTGGACCTCCCTGCATCCCAAGGCCATACGGTCATTCTCATGATTGTGGATCAGTTTTCCAAAATGTGCCACTGTGTTCCTCTCAAGAAGTTACCCTCTGCACAAGAGTTGGCCACGATTTTCGCCAGGGAGGTCTTCCGGTTGCACGGTTTGCCCAAGGAGATTGTGTCGGATCGGGGGAGTCAGTTTGTGTCCAGGTTCTGGCGCGCCTTTTGCTCCCAGTTGGGGATTCATCTCTCTTTCTCCTCGGCCTACCACCCTCAGTCCAATGGGGCCGCAGAACGATCCAATCAGGCCTTGGAGCAATTCCTTCGTTGCTATGTCTCCGATCACCAAGACAATTGGGTTGACCTCCTGCCTTGGGCTGAGTTTGCCAGGAACACGGCGGTGAACTCTTCCTCTGGGACGTCTCCCTTCATGGCCAATTATGGGTTCCAACCTGCCGTGTTACCGGAGGTATTCCCTCCCCAGGATATTCCGGCTGTGGAGGATCACCTTTCCGTCCTACGTGTTTCTTGGGTACAGATCCAGAGGTCCCTTGAGGTCTCTGCGCAGCGCCAGAGACTCCAGGCTGATCGCAGACGAGCGCCCGCTCCTTCCTACCAGGTCGGAGACCGTGTATGGTTGTCCACCCGCAACCTCAACCTTCGAGTGCCCACTCCCAAGCTGGCGCCTCGCTTTGTTGGTCCCTTCCGAGTGCTTCGCAGGGTAAACCCGGTAGCCTATGCCCTTGCGCTTCCTCCTGGCATGCGGATCTCCAACGTGTTTCATGTCTCCCTGTTGAAGCCATTGGTGTGTAATCGTTTCACTTCCTCGGTTCCTCGGCCCCGTCCGGTCCAAGTGGGCAATCGTGAGGAATATGAGGTGAGCAATATCCTGGACTCACGCCTGGTCCGCGGTCGGTTGCAGTTTTTGGTCCATTGGCGTGGTTATGGTCCAGAGGAGCGTTCCTGGGTTCCCTCCGCAGATGTCCATGCTTATGCTTTGCTCCGAGCCTTCCACGCACGCTTCCCTCAGAAACCGTTCCTTACTCCGCGGAGGAGGGGCCCTTGAGGGGGAGGTACTGTCATGGTCTTACCTTCTTACTGTTCTCCCTCGTTTGACATGTGCTGGCGGCCATCTTGGTTTCTGGGTTTCTTGTAGCCTCCCACCCTGCGGCTTCTCCTTCCCACTGGGAGGAGCTGGATGCCTAGCTCATATATATAGGAGGTCTGTGGCTTCAGTTCCTTGCTTGGTCCTCCTGTGTTCACATGCTTCTAAGACTGCTGCTGCTTCTGGTTCCTGATCCTGGCCTCGTCTGACTACCCCGTTGGTTCCTGATCCTGGCTTCGTCTGACTACCCTGCTGGTTCCTGATCCAGGCTTCGTCTGACTACCCTTCTGGTTCCTGACCTCTGTCTACGCAAGACCCTGCTTCGGTTTAGCCATCCGTTTGGACTTTTGCTTACAGCTTGATTTTCAATAAAGCCTTCTTATTTCCACTTATCTCTTGTTGTACGTCTGGTTCATGGTTCCATGACAAGAACATATAACTACACCGCTGAACGGCAAATAATATACCATATTTTTCGCTTTATAAGTGAAGGGAAAAAGTCAGTGCGTCTTATAAACGAAATGCGACCTCAAATGTGCAGGCTGCGGCAGCTCAGGAGCTCTCACTGATGGCTCCTGACCTGCCATTAAACTGTGCGGGCGAGCGGACGGGACTTAGCGCCAGTGGGGGGACAGGACAGTGCAGGCGAGCGGGAGTTACAGTAGTGCAGGCTGGAAGCACTTAGCCTTCATTGAAGCCTCCCGATGGGTGGGCTGGCGGCTTCACTAAATGCTGAATGATGCCGGCAGCCCTCGCTTCCATCTATACTATCATTGGGCATGCTGGCGGCTTCTTTGTATGCACTGTACTGCCGCCAGCCCGCACGTCCTTCACTCACCGTAGCAGGAGGATCCACTTCTCCTCTGTGATGCCGGCATCCAACTGTTTGGTGGGGAGTGCGTCCTGCTCCCCACCCCCACCTTCACCAATCAGCTCCCTACATGTCTTTATTAAAATGACTATACACCCCCTCATCCATAGGAATCCACCCATGTACTGCAGTATATGGGTGTATTCCTATGGATGTGGAGGTTTATAGTCATATTTAAAATATACACTGTTCTCTAATTGGTATGTGTCTATATTAAATATGACTATAATCCCCCTAATCCATAAGAATGCACCCATGTACTGCAGTATATGGGTGGATTCCTATAGATAGGGGGGCTATAGTCATATTTAATATAGACACATTCCAATTACAAAACAGTTCCTGGACAGTATTTATTTTAAATATGACTATAACCCCCTCATCCATAGGAATCCACCTATATACTGCAGTATATGGGTGGATTCCTATGGATGAGGGGGGGTTATACGGTAGTCATATCATTTACCGTAAACTTCGGTAATATTGGTACAGCCCCTGGACAGTGTTCATAATTAAAGTGACTATAACGCCCCTCATCCTTAAGAATACACCAATGTACATTACCTACAGTACATCAGTGTATTCTTTAGGATAATGGGAGTTATAATCACATAACAGCGTCATCCACAGATTCCCCATAATAGCGTCATCCACACATCCCCCCATAACATTGTGTCATCCACAGGTCCCCCATAAGAGTGTCATCCACAGGTCCCCATAACAGTGCATCATCTACAGATCCCCATAACAGTGCATAATCCACAGATCCCCCATAACAGTGTCATCCACAGGTCCCCCATAACAGTGTAATCCACAGATCCCCCATAACAGTGCGTCATCCACAGATCCCTCATAACAGTGTGTCATCGATAGATCCCCCATAAGTGTGTCATACACAGATCCCCCATAACAGTGTGTCATCCACAGATCCCCCATAACAGTGTGTCATAACAGTGTGTCATCGATAGATCCCCCATAAAAGTGTCATCCACAGATCCCCCATTACAGTGCGTCATCCACAGATCCCCCATAACAGCATCATCCACAGATCCCCTTAACAGTGTGTCATCCCTAGACCCCCCATAACAGTGTGTCATCCCTAGATCCCCCATAACAGTGTGTGATCCACAGATCCCACATAACAGTGTGTCATCCACAGATCCCCCATAACAGTGCATCATCCACAGACCACCATTAATTCAAAACCCACCAAAAGCATACCTTTTGGTTCAAATTTTTTTTTCTTATTTTCCTCCTCAAAAACCTAGGTGCATCTTATCATCAGGTGCGTCTTATAAAGCGAAAAATACGGTATATATTTTTTCCCACTAATACATGCCTAAAAGGGCTGTAATTTTCTCACTTCATCACATAATGGCAAATACTTTTTTTGTGCTACTAATAGACGCAATAAAAGGCTTTACAACATATAACTGCACTGCTAAACGGCAAATACTTCTTTTGCGCCACTAATACACGCCAAAAGGAGCTTTAGAACATATAACTGCACCGTTGAATTTCAAATAGACCCTTACATTATTCCACTTATACACTCCACAAAAGGCTTTAGAACATATAACTTCACCGCTGAACGGCAAATATGTATATTTTTGCCACTAATACATGCCAAAAAGGGCTGTAAATTTCTTACTATATATATATATATATTACACTTACTATATATATATATATATATATATATATATACAAACCGGATTCCCAAAAAGTTGGGACACTATACAAATCGTGAATAAAAACTGAATGCAATGATGTGGAGGTGCCAACTTCTAATATTTTATTCAGAATAGAACATAAATCATGGAACAAAAGTTTAAACTGACAAAATGTACAATTTTAAGGGAAAAATATGTTGAATCAGAATTTCATGGTGTCATCAAATCCCCCAAAAGTTGGGACAAGGCCATTTTCACCACTGTGTGGCATCTCCCCTTCTTCTTACAACACTCAACAGACGTCTGGGGACCGAGGAGACCAGTTTCTCAAGTTTAGAAATAGGAATGCTCTCCCATTCTTGTCTAATACAGGCCTCTAACTGTTCAATTGTCTTGGGCCTTCTTTGTTGCACCTTCCTCTTTATGATGCGCCAAATGTTCTCTATAGGTGAAAGATCTGGACTGCAGACTGGCCATTTCAGTATCCGGAACCTTCTCCTACGTAGCCATGATGTTGTGATTGATGCAGAATGTGGTCTGGCATTATCTTGTTGAAAAATGCAGGGTCTTCCCTGAAAGAGATGACGTCTGGATGGGAGCATATGTTGTTCTAGAACCTGAATATATTTTTTCTGCATTGATGGTGCCTTTCCAGACATGCAAGCTGCCCATGCCACACGAAATCATGCAACCCCATACCATCAGAGATGCAGGCTTCTGAACTGAGCGTTGATAACAACTTGGGTTGTCCTTGTCCTCTTTGGTCCGGATGACATGGCGTCCCAGATTTCCAAAAAGAACTTTGAATCGTGACTCGTCTGACCACAGAACATTCTTCCATTTTGCCACACTCCATTTTAAATGATCCCTGGCCCAGTGAAAACGTCTGAGCTTGTGGATCTTGCTTAGAAATGGCTTCTTCTTTGCACTGTAGAGTTTCAGCTGGCAACGGTGGATTGTGTTCACTGACAATGGTTTCTGGAAGTATTCCTGAGCCCATTCTGTGATTTCCTTTACAGTAGCATTCCTGTTTGTGGTGCAGTGTCGTTTAAGGCCCCGGAGATCACGGGCATCCAGTATGGTTTTACGGCCTTGACCCTTACGCACAGAGATTGTTCCAGATTCTCTGAATCTTCGGATGATGTTATGCACAGTTGATGATGATAGATGCAAAGTCTTTGCACCTTTCTGATATTGCTCCACTATCTTTCTGTGCAACATTGTGGGAATTGGTGATCCTCTACCCATCTTGGCTTCTGAGAGACACTGCCACTCTGAGAAGCTCTTTTTATACCCAATCATGTTGCCAATTGACCTAATTAGTGTTAATTGGTCTTCCAGCTCTTCGTTATGCTCAAATTTACTTTTTCCAGCCTCTTATTGCTACTTGTCCCAACTTTTTTGGGATTTGGGACACCGTGAAAATTTGAATCAACATATTTTTCCTTTAAAATGATACATTTACTCGGATTAAACGTTTGATCTGTCATCTATGTTCTATTACAAAAAAAATATTGACATTTGCCATCTCCACATAATTGCTTTCAGTTTTTATTCACAATTTGTTTAGTGTCCCAACTTTTTTGAAATCCGGTTTGTATATATATATATTTATACATATATAAAATAAATTTTTTTTGCCACGAATACACGCCAAAAAGGAATTTAGAACATATAACTGCACCGCAGAATGGCAAATATATATCTTTTGTGCCACTAATGCACGCCAAAAAGGGCTGTAATTTTCTCACTTCACCACACAATGGCAAATACTTTTTTTGTGCCACTAATACACACAAAAAAGGGCTTTAGAACATATAACTGCACAGCTGAACGGCAAAAAGGCCCTTACTTTATTCGACTTATACACTCCACAAAAGGATTTAGAACATATAACTGCACTTCTGAACGGCAAATATATATTTGTTTGCTACTAATACACACCAAAAAGGGCTGTAATTTTCTCACTTCACCACACAACAGAACTTTTAGTGTCACTAATATACGCCAAAAAGGGCTTTAGAGCATATAACTGTACCTCTGAATGACAAATAATATACAGTCAGGTCCGTAAATATTTGGACATCAACACAATTCTAACGTTTTTGGCTATATACACCACCACAATGAATTTGAAATGAAACAAACAAGATGTGCTTTAACTGCAGACTGTCAGCTTTAATGTAGGGGTATTTACATCCAAATCAGGTGAACGGTATAGGAATTACAACAGTTTGCACATGTGCCTCCCACTTGTTAAGGGACCAAAAGTAATCGGACCGAATAATTATCATAAATCAAACTTTCACTTTTTAATACTTGGTTGCAAATCCTTTGCAGTCATTTACAGCCTGAAGTCTGGAATGCATAGACATCACCAGATGCAGGGTTTCATCCTTGGTGGTGCTATGCCAGGCCTCTACTGCAACTGTCTTCAGTTCCTGCTTGTTCTTGGGGAATTTTTCCCTTCAGTTTTGTCTT
The DNA here is from genome assembly GCF_014858855.1 of Bufo gargarizans. Taxonomy (NCBI): domain Eukaryota; kingdom Metazoa; phylum Chordata; class Amphibia; order Anura; family Bufonidae; genus Bufo; species Bufo gargarizans. Next base: position 268,847,716 of record NC_058084.1, read on the forward strand.
CAGCAAGTGAAATGCATGCTCAATAAGATTCAGGTCAGGTGATTGACTTGGCCATTGCATAACATTCCACTTCTTTCCCTTAAAAAACTCTTTGGTTACTTTTGCAGTATGCTTTGGGTCATTGTCCGTCTGCACTGTGAAGTGGTGTCCAATGAGTTCTGAAGTATTTGGCTGAATATGAGCAGATAATATTGCCCGAAACACTTCAGAATTCATCCTGCTGCTTTTGTCAGCAGTCACATCATCAATAAATACAAGAAAACCAGTTCCATTGGCAGCCATACATGCCCACGCCATGACACTACGACCACCATGCTTTACTGATGAGGTGGTATGCTTAGGATTATGAGCAGTTCCTTTCATTCTTCATCCTCTTCTCTTCCCATCACTCTGGTACAAGTTGATCTTGGTCTCATCTGTCCATAGGATGTTGTTCCAGAACTGTGAAGGCTTTTTTAGATGTCGTTTTGCAAACTCTAATCTGGCCTTCCTGTTTTTGAGGCTCACCAATGGTTTACATCTTGTGGTGAACCCTCTGTATTCACTCTGGTGAACTCTTTTCTTGATTGTTGACTTTGACACACATACGCCTACCTCCTGGAGAATGTTCTTGATCTGGCCAACTGTTGTGAAGGGTGTTTTCTTCACCAGGGAAAGAATTCTTCGGTCATCCACACAGTTGTTTTCCGTGGTCTTCCAGGTCTTTTGATGTTGCTGAGCTGACCGGTGCGCTCCTTCTTTTTAAGAATGTTCCAAATAGTTGTTTTGGCCATGCCTAGTGTTTTTGCTATCTCTCTAATGGGTTTGCTTTGTTTTTTCAGCCCAATGAAGGCTTGCTTCACTGATAGTGACAGCTCTTTGGATCTCATCTTGAGAGTCGACAGCAACAGATTCCAAATGCAAATAGCACACTTAAAATGAACTCTGGACCTTTTATCTGCTCATTGTAATTGGGATAATGAGGGAATAACAAACACCTGGCCATGGAACAGCTGAGAAGCCTTTTGTCCCATTACTTTTGGTCTCTTAACAAGTGGGAGGCACATATGAAAACTGTTGTAATTCCTACACCGTTCACCTGATTTGGATGTAAATACCCTCAAATTAAAGCTGACAGTCTGCAGTTAAAGCACGTCGCTTGTTTCATGTCAAATCCATTGTGGTGGTGAATAGAGCCACAAATGCTAGAATTGTGTTGATGTCCCAATATTTATGGACCTGGCTGTATATTTTTTTGCCACTAATACATGCCAAAATGGGATTTATAACATATAACTGCACTGCTGAATGTCAAATAGGACCTCACTTTTATTCCACTTATACACTCCACAAAAGGCTTTAGAACATATTACTGCACCGCTGAACAGCATATATATATTTTGTTTGCCACTAATACACGCCAAAAAGGGCTGTCATTTTCTCACTTCACCACACAACAGCAAATACTTTTTTTGTGTCAATAATACACGCCAAAAAAGGCTTTAGAGCATATAACTGCACCGCTGAACTTCAAATAGGTCCTCACTTTATTCCACTTATACACTCCACAAAAGGCTTTAAACATATAACTTCACCGCTGAATGGCAAATATATATATTTTTGCCACTAATACAAGCCAAAAAGGGTTGTAAATTTCTCACTTCATTACACAATGGTAAATACTTGTTTTGTGCCACTAATACATGCCAAAAAGGGCTTTAGAACATATAACTGCACTGCTGAACGGCAAATAGGCCCTTGCTTTATTCCACTTATACACTCCACAAAAGGATTTAGAACATATAACTGCACTGCTGAATGGCAAATATATATTTTTTTGCCACTAATACATGCCAAAAAGGGCTGTAATTTTCTCACTTCACCACACAACAGCAAATACTTTTTTTGTGTCACTGATACACACCAAAAAGGACTTTAGAGCATATAACTGCACCTCTGAATGACAAATAATATATATTTTTTTGCCACGAATACATGCCAAAAAGGGCTTTAGAACATATAACTGCACTGCTGAACGTCAAATAGGACCATACTTTATTCCACTTATACACTCCACAAAAGAGTTTAGAACATATTACTGCACTGCTGAACGGCAAATATTATATATTTTTTGCTACTAATACATTCCAAAAAGGGCATTAGAACATATAACTGCACCACTGAAAGGCAAATATATATTTTGCCACTAATACACGCCATAAAGGGCTGTAATTTTCTCACTTCATGACACAATTGCAAATACTTTTTTGTGCAACTAATAAACCCCAAAAAGAGCTTTAGAACATATAACTGCAACGCTGAATGTCAAATAACATATATTTTTATGCCACTAATACATGGCAAAAAGGGCTTTAGAACATATAACTAGTAATGGACAAACATCGGGTGGGACGATTCGCGAACACGATCGCACAAAAGCGATCAAATGTTTGCAAACTGCAAATACCCCCTCTTGAATAAACCCCAAATTATAATAGATGAAATTCAAAAACACATGGTCATCACAGGTGTTGAATTCCTCTGAGGGCCAACAATTAGGCATTCATTGGACAGAAAAGATCAAGTGACTTTGTATGTGGCTGGAGGTATATTAGACGGTCATTGGATATCAATTTTACTGCAGGCCAGTACAAATATATGTCAAATACATATGTTTAAAAGCACTAAAAATATAAAATTGGATTAAAAATATGGCTAATGATATCCCTCCTCTTGAATGAACCCCAAATGATAATATGTGAAAATCAATAACACATGGTCATCACAGGTGTTGAATTTCTCTGAGGCCCAACAATTAGGCATTCATCGGACAGAAAAGATCAAGTGATTATGTGGCTGGAGATATATTAGACGGTCAATGGATAACAATTTTACTGTAGGCCAGTGAAGTACAGGGCCCAAACATTAGGCATTCACCGTACAGAAAAGGCATAGTGATTATGTGGCTGGTGGTACATTAGGCGGTCACCGTATAACAATTTTACTGTTGGCTAGTTAGATTATAGGCCCTAAAAATTATGCATTTATAGTACAGAAAAGATCAAGTGATAATCTGGTTGGAGTTATATTAGACGGTCAATGGATATCAATTTTACTGCAGGCCAGTTAGATTACAGGACCCAAAAATTATGCATTCATCGAACAGAAAAGATCAAGTAATTATGTGGCTGGAGGTATATTAGACGGTCATTGGATAACAATTTTACTGTAGGCCAGTGGACTATAGGCCCCAAAAATTATACATTCACTATACAGTAAAGATCAAGTGATTATGTGGCTGGAGGAATATTAGACGGTCAATGGATATCAATTTTACTGCAGGCCAGTGGAGTACAGGCCCCAAACATTCGGCATTCACCTTACGGAAAATAACAAATGATTATGTGGCTGGAGGTATATTAGACGGTCAATGGATATCAATTTTATTGCAGGCCAGTGGAGTACAGTCCCCAAACATTAGGCATTCACTGAACATTATAGATAAAGTAATTATGTGGCTGGAGGTATATTAGCATGTCAATAAATAACAATTTTACTGCAGGCATGTGCAGTACAGGCCCAAAAAATTATGCATTCACCGGACAGAAAATATCAATTAATTATGTAGCTGGAGGTATATTAGACACTCATTAGGTAACAATTTTACTGCAGGTCAGTGGTGTACAAGGCCCAAACATTAGGCATTCACCGTACAGAAAAGAACAAGAAATTATATGGCTGGAGGTATATTAGGCAATCACCTTCTAACAATTTTAATGTTGGCCGGTTAGATTATAGGCCCCAAAAATTACGCATTTATCGTACAGAAAAGATCAAGTGATTATGTGGCTACAGGTATATTAGACAGTAAAATGGATAACAATTTTACTTCAGGCCAATGGAGTTCAGGCCCCAAACAATTATGCATTCACCGTACAGTAAAGATCAAGTGATTATGTGGCTGGAGGTATATTAGACGGTCAATGGATATCAATTTTACTGCAGGCCAGTGTAGTACAGGCCCCAAACATTCGGCATTCACCGTACAGAAAAGAACAAGTGTTTATGTGGCTAGAGGTATATGAGACGGTCAATGGATAACAATTTTAATGCAGGACAGTTAAATTATCATAATCACTTAATCTTTTCTGTACGTTGAATGCATAATGTTTGGGGCCTGTACTCCACTGGCCTGCAATAAAATGTATATTCATTTACCGTCTAATATAACTCCAGCTACATAATCACTTTACTTTATTAATTTTACTGCAGGCCAGTGGAGTACAGGCCCCAAAAATTATGCATTCACCATACAGAAAAGAACAAGTGATTATCTGGGTGGAGGTATATTAGACGGTCGTTGAATAACAATTTTACTGCAGGCCAGTGGCGTACAGGGCCCAAACATTAGGCATTCATCATACAGTAAAAGTAAAAATAAGTGATTATGTGACTGGAGTTATATTAGACGGTCATTTGATATCTATTTTACAGCAGGCCAGTGTATCACAGGCCCCAAATATTAATCATTTAGCATACATAAAACAACAAGTAAGTATGCGGCTGGAGTCTGATTACACGGTCATTGGATATCAATTTTCCAGCAGGCCAATGTACTACAGGCTTCAAAAATTATGCATTCAGCGTACATAAAACAAGTACGTATGTGGCTGGAGGTAGATTACACTGTCATTGGATATAAATTTTACAGCAGGCCAGTGTACTACATGCCCCAAAAATTATACATTCAGCGTTAGGGATGAGCGAACTCGAACTGTATAGTTCGGGTTCGTACCGAATTTTGGGGTGTCCGTGACACGGACCCGAACCCGGACATTTTCGTAAAAGTCCGGGTTCGGGTTCGGTGTTCGTCGCTTTCTTGGCGCTTTTGTGACGCTTTCTTGGCGCTTTTTGAAAGGCTGCAAAGCAGCCAATCAACAAGCGTCATACTACTTGCCCCAAGAGGCCATCACAGCCATGCCTACTATTGGCATGGCTGTGATTGGCCAGAGCACCATGTGACCCAGCCTCTATTTAAGCTGGAGTCACATAGCGCCGCCCGTCACTCTGCTCTGATTAGCGTAGGGAGAGGTTGCGGCTGCGACAGTAGGGCGAGATTAGGCAGATTAACTCCTCCAAAGGACTTGATTAACTGATCGATCTGCAGCTGTGGATCATTGAGCTGCTGATCCTCAATTGCTCACTGTTTTTAGGCTGCCCAGACCGTTTGTCAGTCACATTTTTCTGGGGTGATCGGCGGCCATTTTGTGTCTTGTGGTGCGCCAGCACAAGCTGCGACCAAGTGCATTTAACCCTCAATGGTGTGGTTGTTTTTGGCTAAAGCCTACATCAGGGTGAAGCTGTCACACCAAGTGCATTTAACCAGCAATAGTCTGTTCATTTTTTGGCCATATACTACATCAGGGGCAAGCTGCGCCCGTCACCAAGTGCATTTAACCAGCAATAGTGTGGTTATTTTTTGGCCATATCCCAGTCTAATTCTGTCACTAAATCCATACCGGTCACCCAGCGCCTAAATACTAGGCCTCAAATTTATATCCCGCTAAATCTCTCGTTACCGCTGTCCTGTTGTAGCTGGGAAAGTTATTTAGTGTCCGTCAAAGCACATTTTTTGTTCTGGGTTGAAGTACAATTCCCAATTTAGCAATTTCATAATTTAGTGGTTTCTGCTATATCAGAGCTATTTGAAATCTATCCCTAAAAGGGTATATAATATTCAAGGTGCACATTGGGTCATTCAGAATAACTTCACACACACCCGCTACTGTGTATTTCCAAGTCTAATTCTGTCACTAAACCCATACCTGTCACCCAGCGCCTAAATACTAGGCCTCAAATTTATATCCTGCTAAATCTCTCGTTACCGCTGTACTGTTGTTGCTTGGAAAGATATTTAGTGTCCGTCAAAGCACATTTTTTGTTCTGGGTTGAAGTACAATTCCCAATTTAGCAATTTCATAATTTAGTGGTTTCTGCTATATCAGAGCTATTTGAAATCTATCCCTAAAAGGGTATATAATATTCAAGGTGCACATTGGGTCATTCAGAATAACTTCACACACACCCGCTACTGTGTATTTTCAAGTCTAATTCTGTCACTAAACCCATACCTGTCACCCAGCGCCTAAATACTAGGCCTCAAATTTATATCCTGCTAAATCTCTCGTTACCGCTGTCCTGTTGTAGCTGGGAAAGTTATTTAGTGTCCGTCAAAGCACATTTTTTCTTCTGGGTTGAAATACAATTCCCAATTTAGCAATTTCATAATTTAGTGGTTTCTGCTATATCAGAGCTATTTGAAATCTATCCCTAAAAGGGTAGATCATATTGAAGGTGCACATAGGGTCATTCAGAATAACTTCACACACACCCGCTACTGTGTATTTCCAAGTCTAATTCTGTCACTAAACCCATACCTGTCACCCAGCGCCTAAATACTAGGCCTCAAATTTATATCCCGCTAAATCTCTCGTTACCGCTGTCCTGTTGTAGCTGGGAAAGTTATTTAGTGTCCGTCAAAGCACATTTTTTGTTCTGGGTTGAAGTACAATTCCCAATTTAGCAATTTCATAATTTAGTGGTTTCTGCTATATCAGAGCTATTTGAAATCTATCCCTAAAAGGGTATATAATATTCAAGGTGCACATTGGGTCATTCAGAATAACTTCACACACACCCGCTACTGTGTATTTCCAAGTCTAATTCTGTCACTAAACCCATACCTGTCACCCAGCGCCTAAATACTAGGCCTCAAATTTATATCCTGCTAAATCTCTCGTTACCGCTGTACTGTTGTTGCTTGGAAAGATATTTAGTGTCCGTCAAAGCACATTTTTTGTTCTGGGTTGAAGTACAATTCCCAATTTAGCAATTTCATAATTTAGTGGTTTCTGCTATATCAGAGCTATTTGAAATCTATCCCTAAAAGGGTATATAATATTCAAGGTGCACATTGGGTCATTCAGAATAACTTCACACACACCCGCTACTGTGTATTTTCAAGTCTAATTCTGTCACTAAACCCATACCTGTCACCCAGCGCCTAAATACTAGGCCTCAAATTTATATCCTGCTAAATCTCTCGTTACCGCTGTACTGTTGTTGCTGGGCAAGATATTTAGTGTCCGTCAAAGCACATTTTTTGTTCTGGGTTGAAATACAATTCCCAATTTAGCAATTTCATAATTTAGTGGTTTCTGCTATATCAGAGCTATTTGAAATCTATCCCTAAAAGGGTATATAATATTCAAGGTGCACATTGGGTCATTCAGAATAACTTCACACACACCCGCTACTGTGTATTTCCAAGTCTAATTCTGTCACTAAACCCATACCTGTCACCCAGCGCCTAAATACTAGGCCTCAAATTTATATCCCGCTAAATCTGTCCCTAGTGCTGTAGCTGGGCGAGTTATTTAGTGTCCGTTCAAGCACATTTCTTGTTCTGGGTTGAAATACAATTCCCAATTTAGCAATTTCATAATTTAGTGGTTTCTGCTATATCAGAGCTATTTGAAATCTATCCCTAAAAGGGTATATAATATTCAAGGTGCACATAGGGTCATTCAGAATAACTTCACACACCCGCTACTGTGCATTTCCAAATCTAATTCTGTCACTAAACCCATACCTGTCACCCAGCGCCTAAATACTAGGCCTCAAATTTATATCCCGCTAAATCTCTCGTTACCGCTGTCCTGTTGTGGCTGGGAAAGTTATTTAGTGTCCGTCAAAGCACATTTTTTGTTCTGGGTTGAAATACAATTCCCAATTTAGCAATTTCATAATTTAGTCGTTTCTGCTATATCAGAGCTATTTGAAATCTATCCCTAAAAGGGTAGATCATATTGAAGGTGCACATAGGGTCATTCAGAATAACTTCACACACACGCTTCTGTGCATTTCCAAGTCTAATTCTGTCACTAAATCCATACCGGTCACCCAGCGCCTAAATACTAGGCCTCAAATTTATATCCCGCTGAATTTGAATACAATACATTGGGCCAAATAATATATTTGTTGTTGTGGTGAACCATAACAATGAGAAAAACATCTAGTAAGGGACGCGGACGTGGACATGGTCGTGGTGGTGTTAGTGGACCCTCTGGTGCTGGGAGAGGACGTGGCCGTTCTGCCACATCCACACGTCCTAGTGTACCAACTACCTCAGGTCCCAGTAGCCGCCAGAATTTACAGCGATATATGGTGGGGCCCAATGCCGTTCTAAGGATGGTAAGGCCTGAGCAGGTACAGGCATTAGTCAATTGGGTGGCCGACAGTGGATCCAGCACGTTCACATTATCTCCCACCCAGTCTTCTGCAGAAAGCGCACAGATGGCGCCTGAAAACCAACCCCATCAGTCTGTCACATCACCCCCATGCATACCAGGGAAACTGTCTCAGCCTCAAGTTATGCAGCAGTCTCTTATGCTGTTTGAAGACTCCGCTGGCAGGGTTTCCCAAGGGCATCCACCTAGCCCTTCCCCAGCGGTGAAAGACATAGAATGCACTGACGCACAACCACTTATGTTTCCTGATGATGAGGACATGGGAATACCACCTCAGCATGTCTCTGATGATGACGAAACACAGGTGCCAACTGCTGCGTCTTTCTGCAGTGTGCAGACTGAACAGGAGGTCAGGGATCAAGACTGGGTGGAAGACGATGCAGGGGACGATGAGGTCCTAGACCCCACATGGAATGAAGGTCGTGCCACTGACTTTCACAGTTCGGAGGAAGAGGCAGTGGTGAGACCGAGCCAACAGCGTAGCAAAAGAGGGAGCAGTGGGCAAAAGCAGAACACCCGCCGCCAAGAGACTCCGCCTGCTACTGACCGCCGCCATCTGGGACCGAGCACCCCAAAGGCAGCTTCAAGGAGTTCCCTGGCATGGCACTTCTTCAAACAATGTGCTGACGACAAGACCCGAGTGGTTTGCACGCTGTGCCATCAGAGCCTGAAGCGAGGCATTAACGTTCTGAACCTGAGCACAACCTGCATGACCAGGCACCTGCATGCAAAGCATGAACTGCAGTGGAGTAAACACCTTAAAACCAAGGAAGTCACTCAGGCTCCCCCTGCTACCTCTTCTGCTGCTGCCGCCTCGGCCTATTCTGCTGCTGCCGCCTCGGCCTCTTCCTCCGCCTCTGGAGGAACGTTGGCACCTGCCGCCCAGCAAACAGGGGATGTACCACCAACACCACCACCACCACCTCCGTCACCAAGCGTCTCAACCATGTCACACGCCAGCGTTCAGCTCTCCATCTCACAAACATTTGATAGAAAGCGTAAATTCCCACCTAGCCACCCTCGATCCCTGGCCCTGAATGCCAGCATTTCTAAACTACTGGCCTATGAAATGCTGTCATTTAGGCTGGTGGACACAGACAGCTTCAAACAGCTCATGTCGCTTGCTGTCCCACAGTATGTTGTTCCCAGCCGGCACTACTTCTCCAAGAGAGCCGTGCCTTCCCTGCACAACCAAGTATCCGATAAAATCAAGTGTGCACTGCGCAACGCCATCTGTGGCAAGGTCCACCTAACCACAGATACGTGGACCAGTAAGCACGGCCAGGGACGCTATATCTCCCTAACTGCACACTGGGTAAATGTAGTGGCAGCTGGGCCCCAGGCGGAGAGCTGTTTGGCGCACGTCCTTCCGCCGCCAAGGATCGCAGGGCAACATTCTTTGCCTCCTGTTGCCACCTCCTCCTTCTCGGCTTCCTCCTCCTCTTCTTCCACCTGCTCATCCAGTCAGCCACACACCTTCACCACCAACTTCAGCACAGCCTGGGGTAAACGTCAGCAGGCCATTCTGAAACTCATATGTTTGGGGGACAGGCCCCACACCGCACAGGAGTTGTGGCGGGGTATAGAACAACAGACCGACGAGTGGTTGCTGCCGGTGAGCCTCAAGCCCGGCCTGGTGGTGTGTGATAATGGGCGAAATCTCGTTGCAGCTCTGGGACTAGCCAATTTGACGCACATCCCTTGCTTGGCGCATGTGCTGAATTTGGTGGTGCAGAAGTTCATTCACAACTACCCCGACATGTCAGAGCTGCTGCATAAAGTGCGGGCCGTCTGTTCGCGCTTCCGGCGTTCACATCCTGCTGCTGCTCGCCTGTCTGCGCTACAGCGTAACTTCGGCCTTCCCGCTCACCGCCTCATATGCGACGTGCCCACCAGGTGGAACTCCACCTTGCACATGCTGGACAGACTGTGCGAGCAGCAGCAGGCCATAGTGGAGTTTCAGCTGCAGCACGCACGGGTCAGTCGCACTACAGAACAGCACCACTTCACCACCAATGACTGGGCCTCCATGCGAGACCTGTGTGCCCTGTTGCGCTGTTTCGAGTACTCCACCAACATGGCCAGTGGCGATGACACCGTTATCAGCGTTACAATACCACTTCTATGTCTCCTTGAGAAAACACTTAGGGCGATGATGGAAGAGGAGGTGGCCCAGGAGGAGGAGGAGGAGAAGGAGGAAGAGGGGTCATTTTTAGCACTTTCAGGCCAGTCTCTTCGAAGTGACTCAGAGGGAGGTTTTTGGCAACAGCAGAGGCCAGGTACAAATGTGGCCAGCCAGGGCCCACTACTGGAGGACGAGGAGGACGAGGATGAGGAGGAGGTGGAGGAGGATGAGGATGAAGCATGGTCACAGCGGGGTGGCACCCAACGCAGCTCGGGTCCATCACTGGTGCGTGGCTGGGGGGAAAGGCAGGACGATGACGATACGCCTCCCACAGAGGACAGCTTGTCCTTACCCCTGGGCAGCCTGGCACACATGAGCGACTACATGCTGCAGTGCCTGCGCAACGACAGCAGAGTTGCCCACATTTTAACCTGTGCGGACTACTGGGTTGCCACCCTGCTGGATCCACGCTACAAAGACAATGTGCCCACCTTACTTCCTGCACTGGAGCGTGATAGGAAGATGCGCGAGTACAAGCGCACGTTGGTAGACGCGCTACTGAGAGCATTCCCAAATGTCACAGGGGAACAAGTGGAAGCCCAAGGCCAAGGCAGAGGAGGAGCAAGAGGTCGCCAAGGCAGCTGTGTCACGGCCAGCTCCTCTGAGGGCAGGGTTAGCATGGCAGAGATGTGGAAAACTTTTGTCAACACGCCACAGCTAACTGCACCACCACCTGATACGCAACGTGTTAGCAGGAGGCAACATTTCACTAACATGGTGGAACAGTACGTGTGCACACCCCTCCACGTACTGACTGATGGTTCGGCCCCATTCAACTTCTGGGTCTCTAAATTGTCCACGTGGCCAGAGCTAGCCTTTTATGCCTTGGAGGTGCTGGCCTGCCCGGCAGCCAGCGTTTTGTCTGAACGTGTATTCAGCACGGCAGGGGGCGTCATTACAGACAAACGCAGCCGCCTGTCTACAGCCAATGTGGACAAGCTGACGTTCATAAAAATGAACCAGGCATGGATCCCACAGGACCTGTCCGTCCCTTGTCCAGATTAGACATTAACTACCTCCCCATAACCATATATTATTGGACTCCAGGGCACTTCCTCATTCAATCCTATTTTTATTTTCATTTTACCATTATATTGCAAGGCTACCCAAAGTTGAAAGAACCTCTCCTCTGCCTGTGTGCTAGGCCTAAATATATGCCAATGGATTGTTGCAGTGGTGGCTGACGTGAAGCCTCATTCTCTGCTATGACATGCAGACTGATTCTCTGGTGACATGAAGCCAGATTGTCTGTTACGGGACCTCTCTCCTCTGCCTGGGTGCTGGGCCTGAATTTATGACAATGGACTGTTGCAGTGGTGGGTGACGTGAAGCCTGATTCTCTGCTATGACATGCAGACTGATTCTCTGGTGACATGAAGCCAGATCCTCTGTTACGGGACCTCTCTCCTCTGCCTGGGTGCTGGGCCTAAATTTATGAAAATGGACTGTTGCAGTGGTGGGTGACGTGAAGCCTCATTCTCTGCTATGACATGCAGACTGATTCTCTGCTGACATGAAGCCAGATCGTCTGTTACGGGACCTCTCTCCTCTGCCTGGGTGCTGGGCCTAAATTTATGAAAATGGACTCTTACAGTGGTGGGTGACGTGAAGCCTGATTCTCTGCTATGACATGAAGACTGATTCTCTGCTGACATGAAGCCAGATCCTCTGTTACGGGACCTCTCTCCTCTGCCTGGGTGCTGGGCCTAAATATCTGACAATGGACTGTTGCATTGGTGGCTGACGTGAAGCCTGATTCTCTGCTATGATATGAAGACTGATTCTCTGCTGACATGAAGCCAGAATGTCTGTTACGGGACCTCTCTCCTCTGCCTGTGTGCTAGGCCTAAATATATGCCAATGGATTGTTGCAGTGGTGGCTGACGTGAAGCCTGATTCTCTGCTATGACATGCAGACTGATTCTCTGGTGACATGAAGCCAGATCCTCTGTTACGGGACCTCTCTCCTCTGCCTGGGTGCTGGGCCTAAATTTATGAAAATGGACTGTTGCAGTGGTGGGTGACGTGAAGCCTGATTCTCTGCTATGACATGCAGACTGATTCTCTGGTGACATGAAGCCAGATCCTCTGTTACGGGACCTCTCTCCTCTGCCTGGGTGCTGGGCCTAAATTTATGAAAATGGACTGTTGCAGTGGTGGGTGACGTGAAGCCTCATTCTCTGCTATGACATGCAGACTGATTCTCTGCTGACATGAAGCCAGATTGTCTGTTACGGGACCTCTCTCCTCTGCCTGGGTGCTGGGCCTGAATTTATGACAATGGACTGTTGCAGTGGTGGCTGACGTGAAGCCTGATTCTCTGCTATGATATGAAGACTGATTCTCTGCTGACATGAAGCCAGATTGTCTGTTACGGGACCTCTCTCCTCTGCCTGGGTGCCGGGGCCTAAATATCTGAGAATGGACTGTTCCAGTGGTGGGTAACGGGAAGCCAGATTCTCTGCTATGATATGAAGACTGATTCTCTGCTGACATGAAGCCAGATTGTCTGTTACGGGACCTCTCTCCTCTGCCTGGGTGCTGGGCCTAAATTTATGAAAATGGACTATTACAGTGGTGGGTGACGTGAAGCCTGATTCTCTGCTATGACATGAAGACTGATTCTCTGCTGACATGAAGCCAGATTGTCTGTTACGGGACCTCTCTCCTCTGCCTGGGTGCCGGGGCCTAAATATCTGAGAATGGACTGTTCCAGTGGTGGGTGACGGGAAGCCAGATTCTCTGCTATGGAACCTCTCTCCAATTGATTTTGGTTAATTTTTATTTATTTAATTTTTATTTTAATTCATTTCCCTATCCACATTTGTTTGCAGGGGATTTACCTACATGTTGCTGCCTTTTGCAGCCCTCTAGCCCTTTCCTGGGCTGTTTTACAGCCGTTTTAGTGCCGAAAAGTTCGGGTCCCCATTGACTTCAATGGGGTTCGGGTTCGGGACGAAGTTCGGATCGGGTTCGGATCCCGAACCCGAACATTTCCGGGATGTTCGGCCGAACTTCTCGAACCCGAACATCCAGGTGTTCGCTCAACTCTATTCAGCGTACATAAAAGAACAAGTAGTATGTGGCTGGAGGTCTATTAGACGGTCAATGGATATACATTTTCCAGCAGGCCAGTGTACTACAGGCCCCAAAAAGTTTGCATTCAGCGTACATAAAAGAACAAGTAAGTATGTGGCTGGAGGTAGATCACACGGTCATTAAATATACATTTTCCAGCAGGCCAGTGTACTACAGGCTCCAAATATTATGCATTCAGCAGAAAGAAAAGAACAAGTAAGTATATAAATGAAAGTAGATTACATGGTCATTGGATATCAATTTTCCAGCAGGCCAGTGTACTACAGGCCCCAAAAAATATGCATTCAGTGTACATAAAAGAACAAGTGATTATGTAAATGGGGTACATTAGGCAGGCACCATATAACAATTTTACTGTAGACCAGTTAGATTATAGGTCCCAAAAATTATGCATTCATCGTACAGAAAAGATCAAGTGATTATGTGGCCGGAGATATATTAGACAGTCATAGGATAACAATTGTACTGCAAGCCAGTGCAGTACAGGACCCAAACATTAGTCATTTATCGTACAGAAAAGATCAAGTGATTATGTGGCTGGAAGTATTTTAGACGGTCATTAGATAACAATTTTACTGCAGGCCAGTGGAGTATAGGCCCCAAAAATTAGGCATTCACCTGACAGAAAACATTAAGTGATTATGTGTTTGAAATTTTATTAGACGGTCATTAGATAACAATTTTACTTCAGACCAGTGGAGTAAAGGCTCCAAACAATTATGCACTCACCATACAGTAAATATCAAGTGATTATGTGGCTGGAGTTATATTAGATGGATAATGGATATCAATTTTACTGCAGGCGAGTGGAGTACAGGCCCCAAACATTAGTCATTCATCGTACAGAAAAGATTAAGCAATTATGTGGCTGGATGGTCATTGGATAACAATTTTACTGCAGGCCAGTGAAGTACAGGCCCCAAGCAATTATGCATTCACCGTACAGTAAAGAGCAAGTGATTATGTGGCTGGAGTTATATTAGATGGTCTTTGGATATCAATTTTACTGTTGGCCAGTTAGATTATAGGCCCCAAAAATTATGCATTCACCCTACAGAAAATATCAAATGATTATGTTGCTGGAGGTATATTAGACGGTCAATGGATATCAATTTTACTGCAGGCCAGTGGAGTACAGGCCGCAAACATTAGACATTCACAGTACAGAAAAGAACAAGTAATTATGTGGCTGGAGGTACATTAAACAGTCAATGTATAACAATTTTACTGTTGGTCAGTTAAATTGCAGGCCCCAAAAATTATGCATTCACCGTACAGTAAAGATCAAGTGATTATGTGGCTGGAGGTATATTAGACCGTCAATGTATATCGATTTTACTGCAGACCAGTTGAGTACAGGTCCTAAAGATTAAGCATTCACCATACAGAAAATAACAAGTGATTATGTGGCTGGAGGTACACTTGGCGGTCACCGTATAACAATTTTACTGTTGGCCGGTTAGATTACAGGCCCCAAAAATTATGCATTCACCGTACATTAAAGATCATTTGATTATGTGGCTGTAGGTATATTAGACGGCCAATGGATAACAATTTTACTCCAGGCCAGTGGAGTGTAGGCCCTAAACATTAGGCATTCACCGAAGAGCATAGAACAAGTGATTATGTGGCAGGAGTTACATTAGGTGGTCACCGTGTAACAATTTTACTGATGGACAGTTAAATTACAGGCCCCAAAAATTAAGCATTCACCATACAGTAAAGATAATTTGATTATGTGGCTGTAAGTATATTAGACGGTCAATGGATACCAATTTTACTGCAGGCCAGTGGAATGTAGGCCCTAAACATTAGGCATTCACCGAAGAGCATAGAACAAGTGATTATGTGGCAGGAGTTACATTAGGCGGTCACCCTGTAACAATTTTACTGATGGCCAGTTAAATTACAGGCCTCTAAAATTATGCATTCATTGTACAGAAAAGATCAAGTGATTATATGGCTGGAGGAATATTAGACGGTCATTGGATATCAATTTTCCAACAGCCCAGTGTACTATAGGCCCCAAAAATTATACATCTAGCGTACATAAAACAACAAGTAAGTATGCGGCTGGAGTTATATTACACAGTCATTGGATATAAATTTTCCATCAGGCAAGTGTACTACAGGCACCAAAAATTATGCATTCAGCAGAAGCAAAAGAACAATTAAGTATGTAGCTGGAGGTAGATTACACGGTCATTGGATATCAATTTTCCAGCAGGCCAGCGTACTACAGGCCCCAAAAATCATGCGTTCAGCGTACATAAAAGAACAAGTTAGTATGTGGCTGGAGGTAGATTACAAGTTAATTAAATATAAATTTTCCAGCAGGCCAGTGTACTACAGGCCCCAAAAATTATGCATTCAGCGTACATAAAAGAAAAAGTAAGTATTTGGCTGGAGGTAGATTACACGGTCATTGGATATCATTTTTCCAGCAGGCCAGTGTACTACAGGCCTAAAAAATTATGCATTCATATTACATAAAAGAACAAGTAAATATGTGGCTGGAAGTAGGCTACATGGTCATTGGATATCAATTTTCCAGCAGGCCAGTGTACTACAGGCCCCAAAAATGATTCATTTAGCATAAAGAAAATAACAATTAAGTTTGTGGCTGGAGGTAGATTACACGGTTATTGGATATCAATTTTCCAGCAGGCCAGCATACTACAGGCCCCAAAAATTATGCATTCAGCTTACATAAAAGAACATGTGGCTGGAGATCTTTTAAACAGTCAATTGATATAAATTTTCCAGCAGGCCAGTGTACTACAGGCCCCAAACATTATGCATTCAGCGTGCATAAAAGAACAAGTAAGTATGTGGCTGGAGGTAGATTGCCTGGGCATTAAATATCAATTTTCCAGCAGGCCAGTGTACTACAGGCCCCAAACATTATGCATTCAGCTTACATAAAAGAACAAGTAAGTATGTGTCTGGAGGTCTATTAGACGGTCAATTGATATTAATTTTCCAGCAGGCCAGTGTACTACAGGCCTAAAAAATTATGCATAAGCGAGCATAAAAGAACAAGTACCGTAAGTATGTGGCTGGAGGTAGATTGCACGGTCATTAAATATACATTTTCCAGCAGGCCAGTGTACTACAGGCACCAAAAACTATGCATTCAGCGTACATAAAAGAACAAATAAGTATTTGGCTGGAGGTAGATTACAAGTTAATTAAATATCAATTTTCCAGCAGGCCAGTGTACTACAGGCCCCAAAAATTATGCATTCAGCGTACATAAAAGAACAAGTAAGTATGTGGCTGGAGGTAGGTTACACGGTCATTGGATATCAATTTTCCAGCAGGTCAGTGTACAACAGGCCCCAAAAATTATGCATTTAGCGTGAATAAAAGAACAACTAAGTATGTGGCTGGAGGTAGATTGCACGGTCATTAAATATCAATTTACCATTAGGCCAGTGTACTATAGGCCTCAAAAATTATGCATTCAGTGTACATAAAAGAACAAGTAAGTATTTGGCTGGAGGTAGATTACACGGTCATTGGATATCAATTTTCCAGCAGGCCAATGTACTACAGGCCTCAAAAATTATGAATTCATATTACATAAAAGAACAAGTATGTGGCTGGAGGTAGGTTACAGGGTCATTGGATATAAATTTTCCAGCAGGCCAGTGTACTAGAGGCCCCAAAAATTATTCATTCAGCATAAAGAAAAGAAAAATTAAGTTTGTGGCTGGAGGTAGATTACACAGTTATTGGATATAAATTTTCCAGCAGGCCAGTGTACTACAGGCCCCCAAAATTATGAATTCAGCTTACATAAAATAATAAGTATGTGGCTGGATGTCTATTAGACGGTCGAATTTTCCAGCAGGCAAGTGTACCACAGGCCCCAAAAATGATGCATTCTGCGTGCATAAAAGAACAAGTAAGTATTTGGCTGGAGGTAGATTACAAGTTAATTAAATATCAATTTTCCAACAGGCCAGTGTACTATAGGCCCCAAAAATTATGTATTCATCGTACATAAAAGAACAAGTAAGTATTTGGCTGTATGTAGATTACATGGTCATTGGATATCAATTTTCCAGCAGGTCCGTGTACAACAGGCCCCAAAAATTATGCATTCAGCGTACATAAAAGAACAAGTAAGTATGTGGCTGGAGGTAGATTACATGGTCATTGGATATCAATTTTCCAGCAGGCCAGTGTACTATAGGCCCCAAAAATTATGCATTTAGCATACATAAAAGAACAAGTAAGTATGTTTCTGTAGGTAGTTTACATGGTCATTGGATGTCAATTTTCCAGCAGGCCAGTGTATTACAGGTCCCAAAAATTATGCATTCAGCGTACATAAAAAAACAAGTAAGTATGTGGTTTGAGGTCTATAAGACGGTCAATGGATATCAATTTTACTGAAGGCCAGTACAAATACAGGTAAAACATTTTTAACTGAACTCCCCTCCTCTTCCTCTCTTGTGGGCACCCACGTTATATCCATAGACACGTCATCATCGTCCCCTTCACCACCACTGACATTAGAGATCTCGGAGTAGGCAGCAATATCGAGGAACACCCTCCTTGGGCCGATCTGGGTACTGTCGTCAGACTGCTGGGTGGCGACCATTGATACCTCCTCTTCCTGATCCACTGCCAAGAATGGCTGCGCATCGGTAAGGTCTTGTAATGAATGGGAAAATAATTCCTCGGACTCAAGTGGAGGGGATTTGGTGGTGGTGGTGTCTTTGGGTGTGCACACAGCAGATAGTGAAGAGGGTGCAGATAGAGAGGATGAGGAGGGTGCAGAAGCAAAAGGCTGAGTGAGCCACTTGCCCGACCCCTACCACCCCTGCAGAATGGCCTGTCTCTTCCTCTGCCTGTCTTTTTTAAAATGACCCTGTGACAAAAGTCCCTATAGAAGAGCAGTATTTGTGGAAGAAGGTATATCACACCCCTACGTCAATCAGTGTTTTTGGGAGGCAACTGGTATATCACATCAGTAGAAATTATTTGTTCCAATGGCGTTTGTCACTCTGTGTAGCTGAGGTAACGCAGAAAAACCGCAAACAAATGCTGCACTACCCAAATGCACTATATAGAAAGTATATTATTGGTATATGACATCCCTGCTTTAATCATTTTTTTGGGGGGGCAACTAATATATCACAACAGTAATAATTATTTGTTCCAATAGCGTTTGGCACTCTGTGTAGCTGCAGTATTGCAGCAGATTTGCACACAACTGCTTCTCAATACAAATGCCCTATGTATACTTTCTATGTTAGAAAGTATATTATAATTATATTACACCCCTCAGTAAGTCACACCTATCGATAGCACACCTATACCAGTCCTTAAAAGGACTTTTGTGGCCCTATTAGCTAGCGTTTGGTGTCCATAGTCTGTCCCTGCTCCACACAGCAACCTCTCCCTACACTGGTACACTGGCATAAGACTAAATGTAAAATGGCGGCCAGGTCGGGTTTATTTATAAGGTAGGGGGCATGTCCATGTGCTGAAATGTCTTAATTGTCTGTCCTTTACTACCTAATGGATGTGTCATGGGTCAAAGTTCTTCACAATGTAAAAGAATATGGAGCGCCGAAAGAGCAAAGTTCGCTGCAAAATGACTGCCGGGTGAACCACAAGGCCATCTCTATTTGCCAGTTTCCTGAGAGTTTCATTTGCAATGACATATTTTAACTTCAATAGTCTTCCAATATCTCAGTGGCGACTCTAGGTACAATATATAGGGGGGGCACATAAGATACCACAGTCAAAAATGGGGGGAGCACTGATAATATTCACTACTTAATTATACTACTGAAAAAAACTAAATAAGTATACATAAATAAGATTACAAAATACGAGAGTATTGAGGTATGCCGGGATACCTTTTTATTTTACTAACCTAATACATAAAAGACAAGCTTTCAAGTATGGCCGGACTAAAAGGCAAAGCCTTGGGGGGAGGCCAGCATGACATAGGTGGGCGTCAGTGAACGCTGTTAGGCAGGGATTGGTAGGGTCAAAGGGAGGGGTGGAGTGGCAGGGTGGGCCCCTTTAAATAGTGGGACGGGAGAAGAAAGGGGTAACCATTTTATGAAAGACAGCAGCAGGCAGGGGGTTAGTAAGTTAGGCAGTTCTTCTCACTTTGATAGGGCCGAAATTGAGGCGCTACTGCGACAGCTGCATGAGGCGGTGGCAGAGCAAAGTTCCGAATGGCTTCCTGCTCAGCTGCAGGGGCTGGTAGAAATGGAGGCTGAAAGCAATTCCCTGCAGCAAGAGTCATGGCAACCACGGCGCTCACTGCCGCCGGTGCGCCTTAGCCCTGAACAAATTGGTCCTGAGCCCCACCAGGAACCCCCCACGTCCGGCAGCTGAGCTGCATCCTTCTGCTCGGCGGTCTCACCGTGGGAGGAATCCACATGCACGGCGAGACATGCAGCGCAAGGGCACCAGCACTCCCCCTGCTGTTGAGCCCATGGTAACAGGCCCAGGTTCGGCGGATCCCCGGGAGGCCCCTGGGGAGGCTGCCCAGTGTGGAATGAGACTAGTAGTAGTTCTCCTCTGGACTTCAGTGATCTAGCGAGCTTGTGGACACAAGGCGCAGGTCACAACTGGATGTTTAGGTACAATCAGGTTTATTGTTGGACCAGCGTGAAATGAGGCATCAGGGGAGGCAAGCTTGGACCATTGAGCGGGCAGCAGGTAGCTGCCCCCCCATCTTTGCAAGTGCCACCACCTGCAGGAGAGATGCAAGGGATAACGGGCAGCAGGCCGCTGGCCCCTCCTCTTCAGTGCTCAGCACAAGAACCTCCGATCCAGGGCCCAGGAGGGGCTTCACCATCCGCTTACAGCAGAATTTCGCACCAGGAGTCCGGATCGATGGAAGGACGTGTCCCAGGAACGGCGTCAGGACGGGAGTCAGGACTGGCAGCTGCTTGGAACACAGCGCTCAGGCAGCCCGGTGAGTTCCCTTGTGGACTTTTCCTATCTACTATCAGTGCGCTTGGGGGAGGAGGGGGTAAAGGACCTTCGGGGGAGTTAGAGTGGGGGTTCATTAATGTATTGGGGGGTCAGGCGGCATTAGCAGCGGGATGGGGTCCCTGTGGGGGGTTGCCGCGCCCGGCATGGGGTTTAGCAGGGTACAGTTGTAACCGGTTTAATAGAATGGATGCGAGGGCAGCCCACAGGGGGAGAGCCAGGGTATCGGGAGCAACTTCTGTGTCAGTTTAGTGGAGTTAGTGAGGTTGGATGATGCTTTTAAAGGGGGGGGGGGGGGTTATATGTGCTATGAGTGCCTTTTAGGAGCACATTTGAAACAAGAAGTGAGGGATCGGATTGGAAAAGGGGAGTATGTAGATATTTTTTCGCTTCTCCTGCTCGAACGTTTTAATTTAGATAGGGCCATAAAGGACAACGGTAAAAAGGAGGAAGAAGAAAAGCGCCAGTATCGTTCAATCCCGTGCACTTTTGCTAGTTGGCTGCAAGCGTTTTCTATTTTAGCCAGTGTCATAGGTGAGAAGGCTCCCGAACGTTTAGCGCTTTTTTTGCTACCTTGACACGATTAATAAAAGGCTTATTGGGTCAATGGCGGGCAAGCGTGGCTTCACTATGATGAACAATTTCGCCAGCGGAAGGCCGTGCGTCCCACCATTCATTGGGACCACAAGGACATTGCGTTGTGGCTAAAAGTTACGGTGCCGGTTAGAACGGTTTAGTCCTTTTGGGGGGAAGCAGGGGGATCCGATCAGTCCTCGTTTACCTCAGTGTCAGCCAGGGGACAATTTTTTCTGTTCAACGAAGGAGGGTTTAAGTTCAAGGGGAAGTGCAAGTATAAGCACGAATGCACTTCCTGTGGGTGAGGACATTGAGCAAATAGATGTTATAGAGGGAATAGGTAGAAAGGGGGGGAAGCCGCTTCAAAAGGGGGAGATGCCGATGCGGCTGGAAGAGATGGCGCCATTTAGAGGTAGGTACCCGGATGGGGGAGCGGCGCGGTTGTTATGAGAAGGGTTTAGTTTCGGTTTTCGTATCCCGATTGTTCCAGGGGAAGTCATTTTGTTAAAAAAGAACTTGCGTTCAGCCTATGAACATAAGGAAGTAGTAACACAGAAGCTAGATAAGGACGTGCGGCTGAGTAGGATGGCGGGACCGTTTGTGGAACCTCCGATGGGCGATTTGCGCTTGTCACCATTGGGAGTTGTTCCTAAGAAGGAGCTGAATAAATTACGGCTAATTCATCACCTGTCATATCCGAAAAGTTTGTCGGTCAATGATGGGATAGATCCCGAGCTGTGTTCAGTCGTGTATACATCATTTGATGCGGCAGTAAGCTGGGTTAAGAAATTTGGAAAAGGGGCTTTGTTAGCAAAAAAGGACATCCAGGCGGCTTTTTGGTTGTTGCCGGTGCACCCGGACAGTTTACACTTATTGGGCTGTTACTGGGAGGGGAGTTTTTTTCGTGGAACTGTGCCTCCTGATGGGGTGCTCGTTGTCCTGTGCTTATTTTGAGACTTTCGGTTCCTATTTGGAATGGGCAGTGGCGGACGCGGCAGGCTGGACTTCTATCATCCACTATCTGGATGTTCATTGTTGTTACATACATTGTTCCGCTAGCACCTGACAAGACGGTGGGCCCTGGGACGGAGCTCAGTTTTTTAGGTATTGTCATAGATAACGAAAGGATGGAATGTTGGCTGCTGTCTGAGAAGCTGGACGACTTAAAAATTTAAGTGCAGCGTGAAACAAATTCACTTACGTGACTGAGTCACTTCTCAGAAAATTAAACTTTGCATTCCGAATAAAATCGATGGGCAGAGTTTTTTCGAGGAGTCTATCGATGGCAACCTCCAAGTCGTCAGCCCCTCATCATTATATACGGTTGGGATGGGAACTGTGCTGTGACCTGAGACCTTTCTGGAATCCTATAATGAGCGGTTGTTATTTTTGAGTGAAGCAGTGAATGGTTTTGACTTCGAATTGTTCTCAGATGCGGCAGGTGGAATGGGATTTGGGATTTATTGTGCTGGGCAATGGTGTGCGGAAAAATGGCCGGATGAGTGGTTTTCACGGGGCTGGGTGCACAATTTAGCGCTACCAGAAATTTTTCCAATCTTGGTGGCGGTTGTTTTGTGGGGCAAGATTTTTCTGAACTGTAAAGTGAGTTTCCATTGTGATAATTTGGGAGTGGTTCAATCGATTAATTCATTGTCGGCATCGTCGCCTCAGGTGGTCCAGTTATTGCAGCATTTGGTCCTGGAGTGTTTAATGTTGAACGCTTGGGTGGTTGCAGTTCATGTTCCAGGGGCCAAAAAATGTATAGCTGATGCCATTTCTCGTTTCCAGTGGGAGCGATTTCAGATGCTGGTGCCGGAGGCGGAGGAGGTCCCCCTCTCCTGCCCAACCTTTCTATGGGATCTGCTGGAGGAAACGTAGCAAGGTTGATACGGTCTTCGTTGGCCCCGAATATGTGGGACGCATATGGTAGGGCTTGGGGTGGTTGGTTGAATTGGTGTAACACGTTGGGGGTTGAGGGGGACAGTGCTGCTAGAGATTTGGAGTCCCCATGTTACTGTTCCTAGGGCACGACAAGGACGAATGTTGGTCAGTAGCGAAATTAAACAGGTGGTCACAGGTTTAGCTTTCAGTTTTTCGCCTACGAGGTTTGGCAGATGTCACTAAATTATTTTTGGTAGCTCAGGCATTGAAGGGCTGGAGACTACAAAGGCAACACAAGGATGATAGGCACCCGGTTTCATTCACCTTGCTGGTGGACTTGGGCGTACAGGTAGAGAAGGTGTGCAGGTCTGCCTTTGAGTTGGTGCTGTTTAAGTTGGTGTTTTCGTTGGCCTTCTTTGGGGCTTTGCATTTAGGGGAACTAGTTAGTGGGAGTGTCCAGAGACCGGTGGGTTCGTTGCAGGAAGATGTGGACCTCTATCAAGACAGGGTGGAATTTAGGATCAGCCGATCAAAGACAGATGTGAATGGGAAGGGGTATAGGGTTGTCCTATATGCAGTCCTGGGTTGCGCAATGTGCCCTGTGCAATGATTGGGGGTCATTGGGGCCACTTTTGATTCACAACGTCGGATCCTTTTTGTCCCATTTCTAGTTTCTTGCAGTTTTCCGTTCGTGCTTGAAGCATCTGGGTTTGGAGGGGTCAGGCTATTCGGGTCATTCTTTCCAAATGGGGGCGGCTACGGAGGCTGCAAGAAAGGGGGCAGACGATAAGGTGGTGAAGCGCATTGGTCGGTGGGACTCTCCTCACTCTGTCATATATTCGCCCGGCTCGCCTTTAAGGTGTGGAGGGAATTTTGGGGGCATTCTGTAACAATGGTAGTTGTGTTTGGAATCAGGTGTATAATTTAGCGGTGCTTTGTTTTTCCTTTTCCTCTATTACAGGATGGCAACAGGCCTTAGTTTGGTTCCTAGGCCACTCGTTTGTTTTTTGGGGAGCCTTGAGAGCAGCGGTATGGCAGGAAGGGTGACAGGTTTTGCAAGGGATGTTGCAGTGATTCGCTGGCTTGGAAGGAGAGTTATGGTTTGAAGGAGTGTGTTGCCGGAGATCCACAGGCTAGTGCGATTGGACAGACTGCTTGATGTGTTAGTATTACATGTAGGTGGTAATGACCTAGGAGCAAGACCGTTCAGGGAGCTGATTAGGAACATAAAATTTGACGTTCTGCGGATTTGGTCATTATTCCCTGGAACAGTAACCGTTTGGTCAGATGTGGTCTACAGGCATGTGTGGAGTGGGGCTAGGTCAGCGGATCGCTTGAACAAAGCCCGGATAAAGGTGAATCGGGCAGTAGGGTGATTTATGTTGAGGAATGGGGCCGTAGCTGTGAGGCATGCAGAGTTGGAGCAAGGTTTCGGGCGTTTTGACTAAGTGATGGGGTGCATCTCAATGCAATTGGCATGGATTTGTGGAGTCTGTGATTGCAAGGGGGCATTGAGACGGCATTAGGTATTTGGAGGGATGCACATGCTTAAGGTTTCAAGCACATGCGTTCTTGGCGGCGGGAGATCCTCAGAGTTGGTGGAATAACAGGTTCTGGAGGATGGGAGGGCTCCATGGTTGGGGCTGGACTCCCATGGCAGGTAGGTTGGGCCAGACTTTTCCTTTCTTCCTCGGTATTGCTTCAGACCTGAGAAAGAGAGAAACACTCTCGAAAACTTTTCTTTATAGTTTAAAGCAGTTTCAGCAAACACCAGGGCTGTGTAAATAAGCCCATATGTTAAACATGTCACTAAAGAAAACCAATGAACAGACACTCACAGGCTTATTCACAAAAGGGTGAAGAGTTTGGAGAAGGGAACAATCTAGGACAACATAATTGAATAAGAAAGTGAGCTGAATTGGATAATTTTTTTCAAATGCTATGTTGTCCTATATTGTTCACTTCTCCTGACTTCTCCAAACTCTTCACCCTTTTGTGAAATAACCCTGTGGGTGGTGTTAGCGTGTGCAACTAATACTACTTATTCTTTTTGTAATGCAGAATGCGGTGGTCAGGGGTGCGTGAAACTCAGGGTGCGCTGGTCAGGGGTGCTTGTAACTCAAGGTGCGCTGGTCAGGGGTGCATGTAACACAGGGGGCGCTGGTCAGGGCCGCATATAAAGCAGGGGGCGCTGGTCAGGGGTGCATGTAACGCAGGGGGTGCTGATCAGGGGTGCATCGCAGATAGAAAAGGTACTTACAGTTCTGATGTGCTCTGTACTCGTTCCTTCTTACTCTAGACGTGGTGACAGGGGGAGGGGGCGTGCAACAATGTTTTCTGATGTTAAATCCCCAAGCCGCATTCTTTTATGCCTCTGCAGGCCCTGCTAGGCTGAAATACACAGGCAGCCAATGGCAGTGCTGCCCTCTCCCTCCCAGCCAATAGCAGCTGAGGTGGGCAGAGGAAGATTCACTTGGCTGCTGACTGCCGACGAGCCAGTAGTGAAGAGGGTGGGCAGCATTGGCATACTTTCAGTTTGGCAAAACTGACAGATCGCCGCTGTACTCAGGGCCATCTTTAATATTGATTGGACCCTGGGCAATAATTTACTTGGGCCCCCTGGCTCTCGCCTTCCCACACACAAGCATGCAATCACGCCCTCCACCGCAACAAACACACACACGAAAAAAATAAATCCACACACCTCGTAGAGTAGCAAATAATAATAATAGAGGTGTTCCTTGGCAGTAATGTAAATACTTGCTTTTTTTCTGAAAATGTGTTTGCATTAAAAAGCTTGCAGAGACATGCTATAGACACCAGAACTACCACTACTGCTGTTGTGGTTCTGATGACTATAGTGTCCCTTAATATAGAGGAAAAAAGGGAAAAAAAAGAATCAGCACAAAAGTATCAAATAAAATGGCAGTATCAATATTCTAAAAATTAAAAAAGCACAACTTCTGACACAAATATATAATATTTTTTCAATGTGCAGATAGTACTGTACTACTAATCCCTCAATCCACCCCTACATACAGGGTAATACAGCGCCACTTACCTCTTACATCCCCTTGATGTTTCTTCGATGTAGATGTTCTCCTTTCAGACCTTCAGACCAGACCACCATTTTTCAGCCATTCTTGTCTTTGCAGTTTGACAAACAAAATCTTGGTTTACTACTTTTCCATCATCCTCCCATCTTATGGACAAATCATCCTACCACCCCCAATACTGTGCCGCTGTGCTCCCCAATACTATACTGCGGAAACAGATAAACCCCCTGATAATAGTAGTACCATGCAGATAGTGCCCTTCAATAATTATTGGCACACAGTGCCGTAAAATACTGTGCCCAGCAAATAATCCCCCTGACACTAATAGTGCAAACATGACGTCCCCCAAAAATAATTGTGGCAAGCTGATACGGTGCCAAGGTGTCCCCACAGTAATAGTACTCCCAAACGTCCCACTAATATGTATAATTCTCTGCTAGAGCACACATGGTAGTAATAGTGCTCCTACAGTGCCCCCAATGTCCCCACTGTGCCCCATAAGTAATAATGCTCCCATAGTGCCCATACTAGTAATCATGTTCCCCATAGACCCCCAGTAGTATTAAAGCCCATCATAATGCCCCCCAGTAGTAATAATTCTCCTCATAATGTGCCAGTGCAAAAAGTAACCCCATTAATGCCCCCAGTTGAGCTAATGTCTCCATAGTGCCCCTATAATGTGCTAGTATAAAATACCCCTATATAGTGCCCCAGTAGATGCCCTCAGTGTCCCCCATAATTTGCAAGTATAAAATACCCCTTAGTGCCCCCCATAGATGAGCCCATAGTACTCCTCTCTCCCCTTCCCCATAGTACCCACCATAACGTGCCCCAGTATAAAAAGCCCCATACAGAGGCCCCCGTATAAAATACCCCTTCTTTGTGGCCTCAGTAGATGCCCCATAGTGTTCCTCTGCCCCTTCCCCATATAAAATACCCCTTCTTTGTGGCCTCAGTAGATGCCCCCATATTGCCCCCAATAATGTGCCAGTATTAAATGCCCCCATAGATGCCCCCATAGTGCCACCCAATTATGTGCCAGTAAAAAGTGCCACCAATAATGTGCCGGTAAGAAGTGCCTTCATAGATGACCCCAAATAATGTGCCAGTAAGATGTGCCTCCATAGATGCCCCCAATCATGTGCCAGTAACAAGTGCCCCCATAGATGCCCCAAATCATGTGCCAGTAAAAAGTGCTCCCATAGATGCCCCCAATCATGTGCCAGTAACAAGTACCCCCATAGATGCCCCCCAATCATGTGCCAGTAACAAGTTCCCCCATAGATGCCCCCCAATTATGTGCCAATAACAAGTGCCCCCATAGATGACCCCCAATCATGTGCCAGTAACTAGTGCCCACATAGATGCACCCCAATCATGTGCCAGTAACAGGTGCCCCCATAGATGCCCCCCAATCATGTGCCAGTAGTAGTACCATATAAAAAAAATAAACACTTGTACTTACCTCCATCAGGCTGGCAGTGATGCGATGCAGGCCTCTTCCAGCCTGTGTCCCGCGCTGTAAGGCTCAGGCGGCACGATAACGTCACACCTAGTGACTGCAGCCTATCAGAGGAACGGGGAAGGGAGATGGCTCTTACTCCCCTGCCCTGCCGCAGCACTTCCATCTGTATGGCTGTCCTGAGGACGGCAATACAGATGACTATGGAGATTAGCGCTTCCACAATTGAAGCGCTCATCTCCCTGTGCCCTGCCGCCGCCCCCCCACGTCAGCAGTGGCCAGCGGGGCTCAAGAGGCAGCTGCCTTGTGCCCCCCAGGAGCAACAGGGCCTGGGGCAGCTGCCCCTCTTGCCCTGTGTTAAAGACGGCCCTGGCTGTACTACCGGCAGCGGCCAGCGTTTTAAAGGGGATTCAGTGGGGACACACACGGGGGCAAGGAATAACCTGGGGTGATGCCTGTAGTGATGCCTATGAAATATCTTAAACGGAAGCAATTGTTCTAGAAATCTGTCAATATTAACATTTTGCAGACACAAAGTTTAAGATGTGGGAATGCTTGCAAGGTCAAAAGAAGATGAGTCAATGTCAGAACTGATTTGTGCCTTGCGGATGTCTGGAGATATGGAAAGGTTTTTTCTAGTATTTTGTCTGGACTCTTTTTTCTCTTTTTCTTTTTTTTATGCAAAACAAAACACATTCTGGTTTTACTTACAGTTCAAACTGGCTATTTTGCCATTCATGAGAGCAAAAATGTAATAGTCAGGTGTAAAAAATATTGGAACCTGATTACCTGAAGGAAATTGTGCTGGCCCTTTGGAAGTCAATGTTTTATCTCCTATTTCAGGCTCATGCACATGACATATGTATTTTGCGGTCTGCAAAACACAGATCTGATAAAAAAATGTAACAGACATAAAAAGAAAATACGTTTGTGTGCATGAGCCCTTATCTACATACCATAATGTCTTTCTTTCTTTAGTATGCTAATATGATCACATCTGTTAGACCTAGTTCACACAGGCCAAAAGCACAGAACAGGTACAAATCTTTCCAATACACCTGATGTCTGAGTAGGCTTCACTACTGGTTTTGGCTCACAATAACTGATGGAAATAACTGACTAAATAACTGAAGTGCGAACTCAGCCTTAGGCCCCTTGCAGACGAGCGTGTGTCACCCTGCGAGTCCGCAGCGCAACTCCCGGCCTGATCTCCTAGCACTGCCAGGTTGCATAGCATTATATTGATTTATGATGCTATGTAACCCTTACAGTTCTGGAATGTATTAGATGACACTGACATAGTGCTGTCAGTGTTATACAATGCATTCCAGAACTGTAGGTGTTACATAGCATCATAAATCAATATAATTCTATGTGACCCCGGCAGTGCTGGGAGTTCAGGACGGAAGCTGCACTGCGGACTCACAGCATGACAAACGCTCGTCTGCAAAAGGCCTTAGGGTACATTCACACAAACTTAAAGGGGTTCTGCACTTCGTTTAAAGTGATGATCTATCCATAGATCATCAGCATCTGATCGGCGGGGGTCTGACACCCGGGAGCCCCGCTGATCAGCTGTTTGAGAAGGCAGCAGCGCTGCGGTCTTCTCACTGTTTACCGCAGACCCAGTGACGTTACGACTAGTATCACTGGCCTGGGTAGGGCTAAGTTCTCTTCACTTGAATGGAGCTTAGCCGCGCCCAGGCCAGTTCTACTTTACACTAGTTTGATAAATGACCCCAAATGTCCCTATAGTGTCTACAGCAGTTATTATGTCCCCTAGAGTGCCCCCAGTAATAATGTGCTCCAGGTAATATTTCCAGTATAGTGTGCCCAGAAATAATAGAATTCCTACAACAGTGCCTCCCCAATAGCAACGGCCCCCACGCTGCCCCCACATAGTAATCCCTCCCATAATAATTTGCCCCCATATAGTAATCCCTCCCATAATAATTTGCCCCCACACAGTATTCCACAATAATGTCCTCCTGTGGGTCCCCCCAAAGTTGGTACATAAATTCTGCCCCTCACATAGTAATCCCTCCCATAATAATTTCCCCCCACATAGTAATCCCTCCCATAATAATTTGCCCCACACAGTATTCCACAATAATGTCCTCCTGTGGGTCCCCTAAAGTTGGCACATAAATTCTGCCCCTCATATAGTAATCCCTCCCATAATAATTTGCCCCCACATAATAATCGCTTCAATAATAATTTGCCCCCACATAGTAATCCCTCCCATAATAATTTGCCCCCACATAGTAAACCCCCCTATAATAATTTGCCCCATACAGTATTCCACAATAATGTCCTCCTGTGGGTCCCCCAAAGTTGGCACATAAATTCTGCCCCGGCGCAGTATGTGGGCGTCAGAGCTTCAGCAATGAGCGCTTCCATCTCTATTGATGGAAGCACTCTTTGCTTCTGGCACCCCCCTGAGAGCCGGACTGCACCTCCCCCCCCCCCCCCCCCCCCCAGGCATGCCATTGCTGAAGTATGAACTAGACCTTAAAGGATAACTATCACACTTAGACCATAATTTCAATTTTCATATATGTAGTTACTAATAACATATAACATGATATTCCAGAATCAGTTACTATTAGACTGACTTACCTCATATTTAATAAGATTCAGCCCTTAGCAACCAGTCTGCAATTTCACTATTCAGTTAAGATGGCCGCCACTGCCCTCACCTTGAGGCTAATCCCGCCTGCCCTCACTAGCCAGTAATAATAGCCCCCCAAAAGTGTCAGTAACCAGAGCCCTCCCCCCTAAAGGGTCAATCTCCTGCAGCACAAAGGGTTCCTCTTACCACATGTTGCTTTCATTTATACACTGAACAGACGGCAGATCTCCCTTCCCTGGTCTGCGCTGCTTCAACTCTGCATTCTTCAGCTCTGCTGAGTGAGGGAGCGTCTGCCAAGCACAGGGACAGGGAGAAGTGCACACAGCCCAGGCACTGTTATCAGCTGCTGGGGAGGACCTGGCTTTAATCATTTACTTACAGTCCCTGGTTGTCAGAAATGTGACCTGGTCCTGTGTCCTTCAACACATAGAGGACTCTGCATAGCAACCTGATTTTAAGCAGAGGTAAAAGTAGGCAGTTCAGGGAACAAAACTGTGGAATTAAGGGGTAATTGAATACACAGTGAAAAGTTGAAATAGGAGATATTAATCACCAAGGAGATATTAATCACCACAATCCAATACTAAAAAAAAAATAAATAAATATATGACGGTTATACTTTAAGGTACATTTATATAAGTAAATGATTGGTACGATAGAGCAAAGAATGAGTTTTTTCTTGGTGTAGTGAATGTTCCAATGATAACCCTTTAGACACGCTCATTATTGTTCACAAAATTGTAATTTCAATTGCATATTCCATAGTTTGTAAAGCAGACAGTTGCATTTACACCAAAAAATAATTTGACTGTCATGCTTAAACACACCCACGGTGTAATTGTCTGTAATTTTCTGTGCAGTGAACGATTCCTGTTTACACGTATGAAAACGTTAACATCCAAAGATGATTTTTGTGCCCACACATACGATAAAACCAACGAGAAATCTACCGATCGTCGGCTGTTGCGGTAATGTTCATTGCTTTTACACTGCTCGATTGAATAGATAATTGCCTCGTGTAAAGGTACCCTTACAATGATAGCAGATGACTAACCTGAACCTCCCATCATATAAAGGAATTCTGCTGGTGCCAGGTAGACTCATATGATACATTTTATATGAGCCACTCCGCTTTTTCAGCAGCGTTTCAAAGGTACACAGGTTCCTGCTCCTGTGGATCTGCAGGATTTTGGGTGAATACACTATTATTCTTGCACAGATACTGCTCAACGTTAATACATAAATGTAAAAATACATACTTTCAATGTGTTTGAAGCTCTGCTTTAACATCTGGGAATATTCAATATTTAGCAGGCTTTCTTTCAGTCTCCAAATATGTAGCCACTTCCCAACAACAGCATCTGCTTTTTATTACAGTAGCCTGCTCAGATTCATCGTCAGAAGAGACGAGCAGAATAATATAGCTGAAGTCCACAATATGAGAGAAGGGATGACCTGTGACAGAGGAGACACTGAAAAAATGAGGCCTGTGTACTGCATGCTGCTATACATAGAGGATTTACAGTTTGTTATCATGCAGGGACATCATTATCCCTTATTAATCCGGTCTAGAGGACTCCAGAATTCAATGATAGCAACCAGTTACAGACATGGATTTTACTGGCTGCCTTTTTCTATTTCTTTAATAAATGATCCCTTGGCTTCCTAAAATAGAATGATCAGCTGCTTATTAATATAAGGATAAGGGTTAGAACTTTTATTGCCTTAAATTATATTAACGGCTACTTTTTGAAGTACATGCCATAGTTCATCTTTGACAAATATAACAGAGGACAAACATGTGGTATGAAGAGGACCAGTGAAAGGAAGGGGAGAAAATAGAAATAAATAAACTTTACTGTATTTACTGTTCCATGATGGTGTGGGAAATTGTAATCCTTTTATATCTTTTTGATCTTTTGTCTGTTTTTTTTTGTGGCCTTGATTTGGTAGACACATATTTTTCTCATTATAACTGAGAGTTGCAGCCATATTGTTTTGTTCCACTGTATTTTAGTAAATGTGCTGTCATTTGTTTAGGAATAGGCCTTGTTCTAATGCAAACAACACACACACACATACATAGGCGGAAATATAAGGGGTCATTTATCAAACTGGTGTAAAGTAGAACTGGCTTAGTTGCCCATAGCAACCAATCAGATTCCTCATTTCATTTCCCAATGAGCTGTCCAAAATGAATAGTGGATTCTGAATAGTTGCTATGGGCAACTAAGCCAGTTCTGCTTCACATTAGTTTGATAAATGACCCCCATAATTTCTAAACTGGACTGGGGTTGCTCGATGTCACAAATCTTGAATTTTTTCTCATGTATTTCATACTGTATTAAAAAAGGCTGGTCGAAAAATAAGAATGCTTGAGACAAGTATATGGAGTCCTCCCTTGTTTAAATGTCTCTCCCAGTTATTCTTGGACAAAAAATAGTGACGTACCGCCGTCTGTGCCTCTGGGTGCATCGCTGTGTCCAGATTACTACAACTTGGCCAGAGAGAAAACTGCAGCATGCTGCGGTATTTTCTTCGGCCATAAAACGTAAGAGGGACTGAACTGATGCATCCTAATACATACTGGATAGAATGCTCTCCATTCAGAATGCATTAGGATAAAACTGATCAGTTTTTTTCCGGTATTGAGCTCCTGTGACGGAACTCAACATCGAAAAAAAAAAAACAGCTAGTGTGAAAGTACCCTTAAATTACTGTACTTCACCACTAGAAGGCTTAATCAATAGTATTATACAGTGCAGTACATATCTATTGCAGTCTATTGTGCCTGTTCAGAAAGGCATCCTATTAGGGTTTGCCTCTGTCAGGGCCAAATAGAAGTACTAGGATGGTAGCTAGGGGGAGAGGGGCTGCTGGCATTGTTAGGTCCCTCGACTGCCATAGTAATCATTGCCACCTTGCAATCACATTTCTAGGGTATGGTGGCCTTGTAAATTAACATGACAAACCCCTTAGATATCATGAACATTATAATTAGAGATGAGCAAAGTTATCAAAAGTTTTATTCAGCTGCTTCTACAAGTTCACAAAGAAATTACTACAAATTACTTTATCACGAATCACATTCCATTGTAGGTAGCGGGCACAAAGGCGGGGAACAGCGTTCGGTCCATCTCCGTCATTGAACCCCTTAGATGCCATGTTCAACGCTGATCGCATTGGGGCCAGCATGATGACAACACACATCAGCACACGTGAGATTTGGCGCATTTTCTTCAATTTGGATGGCCACAACAGCACCTCCACGAGCAAATGAATGGGCGAGTATTTATTATTATTATTTTTTTTTTGCCATTTCAAATAGAATTTTTCCTGAAATTGGTATCAAAGTCAATTTGATTGAATCTGAATTTATTTGTGATGAATTGCATTAGAAATCTGCTTTTTCCTGGCTACAGAGAGCCAATATGTTGATGTAGAACACTGTGCATTGCAGAAACATGCTTAGGTAATCCTCTGTGGTAGTGCAACAGTTACTTTGCATCTGTATGACAGGCAGTTGACAGGCATCACCCTTAGAATCGCTTCATACTTTACTTATTTAGTCAGTTACAGGGCCAAAACTGATCAAATAACTTAAGTAACAACCAATAAATAGATGTCAATGGAAAAATATGTGTGTTAAACTGACAGTAAACCCATTAAATCCCACACATATAGTATAACTCGATCTTTCTTAATTAAAAGAGAATAAATAAGTACATAATACAGCAAAATACAATTTCATATAGTAGTGGCAGTGCATAAGGATACTGCGACAAGTATAAAGACCACCATTCCTCCTAATAATATCAACTGCTATGGTAAGTTGAGCACTGTCAAGGAAATTGCACACCTACAATACTGCGATATTATTGTATAATACATGTATACCGACACAGGTGATAAGCAATTCAATACCTGACCTCATGTTATCATTTCTTCCTGTCCATTGCAGTGCTGCTGCATGAAAGTCAGTATGGGGTCTATACAAGAAATCCCAATATATCAACAGTGTACTGACAGTGTTCTCCGCTGAGACAAGTAGTGCCCTCATGACAAAGTAGAGAGGGTGTCAGCAGTAAGTTTGTGTTGATGCCACTTTTTTTTTTGCCCTTTTTCTGATATGCCATAAGAACAACCCCCAACAGAGGGATCCTGTCTTTTGAGCATCCACCTTTACACGGTCAGCATTTGGTTAGTAATCCATCAGTATTGCTAAGGCCCCAAAAAAACAAGTCAAAACAGGATCCAGAACAGAGATGAAACGTGATTGGAAAGTTTGCATGTCTTCTGTGTTTTGTACCCACTTCCAAATCAGGAGCATACCCTGATGCAAAATAGGGACTGTGTGATCAGTGGCGGATTATAATAGGGTCGTTTAGGTCGGCAGCCCCGGGCCCGGCATCCCCGGGCCCCGAACACCCGCATACTGCGGCGGGGCACAGGAGCACATAGTTCCCTGCCCTGCCGCCTATCACCGCCATAGGCTTCAGGCCTAGTAGGCCTGAGGCCTATGTGGTAGTAAAAGCCTGGCGCAGGTGTCTGTGATGATGTCTTCACGTGCGATGACGTCGTCGCGCGCCTGTGCCGGGGCGCAGGGCTTTGATGTACACGCGCCTGCCTCACGGACACAGGTAAGTATTAGCCTTTATTATTTTTGGGGGGGTTTTTTGTGCGTGCGCGCCAACTTTGGGAGGCAGAGGAGGTCATATTACTGCAGGGACAGTGGGGGCAAATTACTTAACGGGGCAATGTGGGGGCAAATTTCCTAATGGGGACAGTGTGGGGGCAAATTACTTAATGGGGATAGTGTGGAGGCAAATTACCTAATGGGGGCAGTGTGAGGGAAAATTACTTAATGGGGGCAGTGTGAGGGAAAATTACTTAATGGGGGCAGTGTGTGGGGAAATTTCTTAATGGGGCAGTGTGGGGAAAATTACTATATGGAGCAGTGTGGGGGAAATGATTACTATATGGGGGCAGTGTGTGGGAAATTACTATGTGGTGTGGGGGACATTGCTATTGGGGAGGCACTGTAGGGGCCTCTCTTTTACATGACATATTAGGGGACATTATTTTTGGCGACACTATTCAGGCATTATTACCTGGAGCACAATATAGGGTGTTATAATTACTGGGGGCACTCTAGGGGACATTATAACTGCTTTAGACACTATAGGGATCTTTGGGATAGTTTATCAAAGTGGTGCAAAATAGAACTTGCTTAGTTGCCCATAGCAACCAATAAGATCTCACTTTCCATTTTTGACAGCTCCTTTGGAAAATGAAAGGTGGAATCTGATTGGCTGCTATGGGTAACTAAGCCAGTTTTACTTTACACCAGTTTGATAAATTGCCCCATTATGTCTACTGGGGTCACTATTTTTTCCCAGCAGTATAGTACCTGGAACATTGGGGAGCACAGCGGGCACAGTATTGGGGTTGGCAGCAGGATGACATTGTTGGGACACCAGGATGGGGAGGTTGATGGAAAAATTTAGAAATCTAACGTGTCTGTGTAACAAACTCTGTAGAGACAAGATGCGGATGAAAGAATTTGTCATGGCGGTCTGGGACAGACGTAGGAGAATGGGAAAGAGAAGATCTATAAGACAGGAGATGTCCCTGGATGTAAGAGGTATGCGGTGCTGTATTCTCCTCCAAGTCTTTTTT
Source organism: Bufo gargarizans (assembly GCF_014858855.1). NCBI lineage: Eukaryota > Metazoa > Chordata > Amphibia > Anura > Bufonidae > Bufo > Bufo gargarizans. The sequence goes on from NC_058084.1 coordinate 268,883,546, forward strand.
ATTATAATCATATGTATTTTAAATTTGGCAAATTTGTAACAGCCCAGATAACAGTGATAACTTTCTGTGTACAGATAACGTATTAGATGTTCCCGGCAGTCCTATGTAGTACCCCATATAACACAATAATTCACTGTGTTATGTGGGTGTTACATAGGACTGCAGGTAACATCTATGACATCTGTACTCAGAGTTATGAGATGCGGGGGTATGATTCCTGGCACCCCTGCCAATCCGCTGTTTGAGGAGACCGCGATGTTCCAGTGAGCGCCGCAGCCTCTTTGCTCCTTACCAAGCACAGCGCTGTCCATTTGATAGCACTGTGCTTGGTATTGCAGCTCAGACCCAACCACCAAGAGCATGTGAACAATGTCATATGGCCTAGGAAGAGACTGTGGCGTCCTACTGAACCTACTACCTCAGGTCCTAGAAGCCGCCAGAATCTACAGCGATATTTGGTCGGGCCTAATGCCGTTCTAAGGATGCTAAGGCCTGAGCAAGTACAGGCGCTAGTCAATTGGGTGGCCGACAGTGGATCCAGCGCTTTCACATTATCTCCCACCCAGTCTTCTGCAGAAAGCGCACAGGTGGCGCCTGAAACCCATGCCCATCAGTCTGTCACATCACCCCCGTGCAAATCGGGGAACCTGTCTGAGCCTCAAGTCATGCAGCAGTCTCTTATGCTGTTTGAAGACTCTGCTGGCAGGGTTTCCCAAGGGCATCCACCTAGCCCTTACCTAGGGGTGGAAGACATAGAATTCACTGACGCACAGCCACTTATGTTTCCTGATGAGGACATGGGAATACCACCTCAGCATGTCTCTGATGATGACAAAACACAGGTGCCAACTGCTGCGTCTTTCTGCAGTGTGCAGACCGAAAAGGATGTCAGGGAGGAAGACTGGGTGGAAGGCGATGCAGGGGACGATGAAGTCCTAGACCCCACATGGAATGAAGGTCGTGCCACTGACTTTCAGAGTTCGGAGGAAGCGGCAGTGGTGAGACCGAGCCAACAGCGTAGCAAAAGCGGGAGCAGGGTGCAAAAGCAGAGCAGCCGTCGCCAAAATAGTTCGCCTGCTACTGGCCACCGTCACTAGGGACTGAGCACACCAAAGGCAGTTTCAAGAAGTTCACTGGCATGGCACTTCTTCACACAATGTGCTGACGACAAGACCCGAGTGGTTTGCACGCTGTGCCATCAGAGCCTGAAGCGAGGCATTAACATTCTGAACCTTAGCACAACCTGCATGACCAGGCATCAACATGCGAGACATGGGCTGCAGTGGAGTAAGCACCTTCAAAACCAAGAAAGGGCTCAGGCCCCTCCTGCTCCATCTTCTGCTGCTGCCTCGGCCTCTTCCTCCGCCTCTGGAGGAACATTGGCACCTGCCGCCCGGCAAACAGAGGATGTGCCACCAACAACACCACCTCCGTCACCAAGCATCTCCACTATAAAAAAAAATAAACATTGTTGGCTACCTCCTCCTTTGCTGCCTCCCCCTACAACACCACATTCATTGCCTCCTCAACCTCCGACTCCATATCCACCTCCTTCTCTGAGTTGCAGGTTAATAATTTGTAATTTTTAGTTATTTTATTTCATTTTAAGTTATTTCCCTATGCACATTTGTTTGCAGAGGAGTTGTCATGCTCTTAAGCACATTTTACTAGTCTTTTACATCCCTCTAGCCCTTTCAAGGACTATTTTAGAGCCAATTTAATGCAGTGGAGTAAGCACCTTCAAAACCAAGAAAGGGCTCAGGCCCCTCCTGCTCCATCTTCTGCTGCTGCCTCAGCCTCTTCCTCCGCCTCTGGAGGAACATTGGCACCTGCCGCCCGGCAAACCAACAACACCACCTCCGTCACCAAGCATCTCCACTATGTCACATGGAAGCGTTCAGCTCTCCATCTCACAAACCTTTGATAGAAAGCGTAAATTCCCACCTAGCCACCCTCGATCCCTGGCCCTCAGAAGGCAGGGTAAGCATGGTCGACATGTGGAAAAGCTTTGTCACCTCGCCGCAACAACCGACCCCAACTGCTGATATGGAGCGTATTAGCAGGAGGCAGCATTTGAACAACATGGTAGAACAGTACCTGTGCACATGCCTACACGTACTGACTGATGGTTCTGCCCCATTCAACTTCTGGGTCTCCAAATTGTCCACATGGCCAGAGCTTGCCCTGTATGCCTTGGAGGTGCTGGCCTGCCTGCAGCCAGTGTACTCTCTGAACGTGTATTTAGCATGGCAGGAGGCGTCATTACAGACAGACACAGCCGCCTGTCCAAAGCCAACGTGGACAAGCTCACATTCATTAAAATGAACCAGGCTTGGATCCCACAAGACTTGTCTGTACCTTGTGCAGAATAGACATTTATACCACCATCAAACATACATTCTTGTACTCAAGTCAAGTGCAATGATTCTTTGTTTTCTTTTTATTTATTTGTCACAATATTTTGGGGGCTACCTACCCCAATAAAAAAATAAAAAAAAACATTGTTGGCTACCTCCTCCTTTGCTGCCTCCCCCTACAACACCACATTCATTGCCTCCTCACCCTCCGACTCCATATCCACCTCCTTCTCTGAGTTGCAGGTTAATAATTTGTAATTTTTAGTTATTTTATTTCATTTTAAGTTATTTCCCTATGCACATTTGTTTGCAGAGGAGTTGTCATGCTCTTAAGCACATTTTACTGTCTTTTACATCCCTCTAGCTCTTTCAAGGACTATTTTAGAGCCAATTTAATGCAAAAGAGTGCCAATTTTTAGTGCCCTAAACTGAAAAAATCTTATTTTCAATTGTCGGGTGACATTTTACCATTTTTGGCGTATACAAACCCCTGCTGTGCCTGGGTGACAGAGGCCTAAATCTCTCAAAATCCTCTGTTCTATTGCTGGGTGACATGAACCCCCTTTTTGCCACGAATGAACCCCTGCTCTGCATTGCTGACAGGGAACTAAATTTAGTGAAAATATCTGTTACTGATCGGAAGATGCACAACTACAAGCACACGCTGCTGATGGCATTCCCACCTGACAGCGGGGGCACAGTGGAAGATCAAGGCGAAGGCAGAGGAGGAGAAAGAGGTAGCCAACGCAGCTGGGGCACCGCCAGCACCTGAGAAGGCACGGTTAGCATGGCCCAAATGTGGAAAAGCTTTGTCAGCCTTGTAGTTGCTGACCTGCCCTGCAGCCAGTGTATAGTGTGAACGTGTGTTTAGCATGGCAGAGAGCATTATCACAGGCCACAGCCAATGTGGACAAGCTTACGTTTATTAAAATGAACCAGGCATGGATCCCACAGGACTTGTCCGTACCTTGTGCAGAATAGACATTTATACCAGCCTCAACCATTCATTCTTGTACTCAAGTGCACTTATTCTTTGTTTTATTTTGTTTTTATATGTCCCAATATTTTGGGGGATACCCCAATTTAAAAATAACACAAATCAGTGTTCGGCTACCTATTCCTCCTTCACCGCCGCTTCCACCTACACCGCCACGTCAACCTACACCGCCACATCCACCCATCCACCGCCTCCTCAACCTCCTACTCCTCGATCCAGATTGTTATTTTTAATTTTTCTGTATTTTATGTTATTTTAAGTCATTTACCTATCCACATTTGTTTGCAGAACAGTTGCCATGCTCTTAAGCACATTTGATGCCTTTTGCAGCCCTTTTGCCCTTTCGAGGACTATTTTAAGGCCATTTTAGTGCCCAAAATTTTGGGTCCCCATTGACTTCAATGGGGTTTGGGTTTCGGGGTCAAGTTTGGGTCAAGTTCATGTCCCGAACCAGAACTTTTTTTCAAGTTCGGCCGAACTCGTTGAAAACGAACATCCAGGTGTCTGCTCAACTCTACTCTCTAAAACATTATTAGTGAGTGCCTGCTGGTGATCTGAGCATCGAAAAAATTATGAGCGAGTGCCTGCTGCTGAGCTGACCATAGAAAAAATTATAGGCAAGTGCGTAGTGCTACCTATCCATTGAACAAATTATGGGCGGGGGCCTGCTGGTGAGCTGACCCTGCAAAACATTACGGTTGAGGGCCTGCTGGTGAGCTAACCCTCAAAAACATTATATGCGAGGGCCTGCTGGTGAGCTGACCCTCTAAAAGATTGTAGGTGAGGGCCTGTGTCACGGCGGGCGTGCACTCAGACTCACAGATAAACCACCAACCAGGCTCTAGCCTCTAGGCAGGGGAAGGGTCACCTCCTAGCTAATCCCTGACCTCTCTCCCTGCACTGCTCAGCCCACATGCAAACCTTGGTGGTAGGTATGATGTGTCCCCATGCCTGGGCTGGAACACCCTAAATTCCCTGAGATGGTGAAGAGCAGCCTGCTCACACAGAACCTGGACGGGAGAGATGACACAAAACAACCAAGACAGCAAACGACAAAACTAGAAACCACACTTATCTTTCTGAGCTGGAACAGACAACCTTCCTTCCTAGCTTCAAAGACCAAAGTGATTCCTATAATCCGCTCAGAGCACTGGGATGGAGTGCTATTTAAGCTAATGAGCCCACCCAGTGCACCTGATGAGAGGCGGATCCAGCACAGTTCCAATACAAATCACTAAACTCATGCTGCTATTCTAGCCGACCTCCGCACATAGTCAGAGCGGGGCATGACAGCCTGCTGGTGAGCTGACCCTCTAAATCATTATGGTTGAGGGCCTGATGGTGAGCTGACCCTCAAAAACATTATATGCGAGGGCCTGCAGGTGAGCTGACCCTCTAAAAAAATGTAGGTGAGGGCCTGCTGGTTAGATGACACTCAAAAACATAAAATGCGAGGGCCTGCAGGTCAGCTGACCCTCTAAAAGATTATAGGTAAGGGCCTGCTGGTGAGCTGACCCTCTAAAAGATTGTACGTGAGGGCCTGTGTCACGGCGGGTGTGCACTCAGACTCACAGATAAACCACCAACCAGGCTCTAGGCGAGAGGCAGGGGAAGGGTCACCTCCTAGCTAGTCTCTGACCTCTCTCCCTGCACTGCTCAGCCCACGTGCCTGGGCTGGAACACCCTAAATTCCCTGAGATGGTGAAGAGGGGAAATAGGAGCAGCCTGCTCGCACAGAACCTGGATGGTAGAGATGACACAAAACAACCAAGACAGCAAACGACAAAACTAGAAACCACACTTATCTTTCTGAGCTGGAACAGACAACCTTCCTTCCTAGCTTCAAAGACCAAAGTGATTCCTATAATCTGCTCAGAGCACTGGGATGGAGTGCTATTTAAACTAATGACCCCACCCAGTGCACCTGATGAGAGGCGGATCCTGCACGGCTACAAAACAAAACACTAAACTCGTGCTGCTATTCTAGCCGACCTCCACACATAGTCAGAGCGGGGCATGACAGTACCCCCCCTTCTACGAGTGACCTCCGGACACCCCGGACCAACCTTATCCGGATGGGACCTATGAAAAGCCCTCACCAGTTGGCTGGCGTTGACATCCAGCGCCGGAACCCACATCCTCTCCTCAGGGCCGTATCCCCTCCAGTGCACCAGGTACTGAAGGGAACCCCGAAGAATTCTAGAGTCGAGAATCCTGGAGATCTCAAACTCCAAGTTTCCCTCGACTAGCACAGGAGGAGGAGGCAATGGCGATGGTTCCACCGGTTTCACGTATTTTTTTTGTAAAGACCTGTGGAACACATCATGGATCCTCCAAGTCTGCGGAAGATTCAGCCGAAACGCTACAGGATTGATCACCACAGAAATTTTATACGGACCAATAAATCTTGGACCCAATTTCGAAGATGGCACTCTCAATTTGATATTTTTAGTGGACAACCAGACCAGATCACCCACACACAGGTCCGGACCAGTCATACGTCTCTTGTCAGCCATGCGTTTATACCTCTCACCCATCTTCTCCAAATTCCCTTGAATCCTCCGCCAGATGGAGGATAAGGCAAAAGAGAATCTCTCCTCCTCTGACATCCCAGAGGAACCAGTCCCAGAAAAGGTACCAAACTGAGGATGAAAACTGTATGTGCCAAAAAATGGCGACTTACCCGTGGACTCCTGCCTACGGTTATTCAACACAAATTCTGCTAAGGACAAGAATGAGGACCAGTCCTCCTGATTATCAGCCACAAAGCACCTCAAGTAGGTCTCCAGGTTTTGATTAGTACGCTCCATCTGACCATTCGACTGCGGATGAAAAGCCGAAGAGAATGAAAGTTGAATGCCAAGCCGAAAACAGAACGCCCTCCAAAACCTGGAGACAAACTGCGTGCCCCTATCAGAGACCACATCCGAAGGAATACCATGCAATTTCACAATATTATCCACAAAAATCTGCGCAAGAGTCTTAGCGTTAGGCAGACTAGTTAGTGAAATAAAGTGAGCCATTTTACTGAAACGGTTAACTACCACCAAAATCTCTGTTCTCCTGGAGGAACTCGGCAGAGCTGTAATAAAGTGCATAGACAAGTGCGTCCAAGGACGAGACGGAATAGACAATGGAAGAAGTGAACCAGCCGGTCGAGTATGAGCAACCTTTGACCGAGCGCAGGTTTCACAAGCTGTCACGTAATTCTCAATGCTGTTACGTAACCATGGCCACCAGAACCTCCGGGACACCAGATCACAGGTGGACTTACCACCAGGATGTCCAGCAAGGACAGTATCGTGATGTTCCTTGAACACCTTGTATCGCAGGCCCTCAGGAACAAACAACCTCCCTGGGGGACAAGAACCAGGAGCACCCTCCTGGGCTCCCAACACCTCCATCTCCAATTCGGGGTACAGAGCGGAGACCACCACCCCATCCGCTAAAATCGACGCAGGATCCTCTGAATTACATCCCCCAGGAAAGCTGCGAGACAAGGCATCTTCCTTGACTTCTTGACCCCTGGGTGAAAGGTAACCACAAAATTGAACCTGGTAAAAAACTGTGACCATCTGGCCTGCCTAGGGTTCAGACGCTTGGTAGATTGCAGGTAAGCCAAATTCTTATGGTCTGTATATACCGTAACAGGGTGAGACACCCCCTCCAACCAGTGACGCCATTCCTCAAAGGCCAACTTGATAGCCAACAACTCTCTATCTCCAACATCATAATTGCTCTCGGCGACCAAGAGCTTCTTGGAGAAAAAGGCACACGGGACCCACTTGCCAGGGGATGAACCCTGTGACAGCACCACTCCAACCCCCACCTCTGATGCATCAACCTCCACTACGAATGGCTGAGACACATCCGGCTGCACCAGAATGGGAGCAGACGCAAAACGCTCCTTAATAGCCGAAAAGGCCTGCAATGCCTCATCCGACCAGACAGAGACGTCAGCGCCCTTCTTGGTCATATCAGTGAGAGGTTTTACTATGGTAGAATAGTTCGAAATAAATTTTCTATAATAATTCGTAAACCCCAAGAACCGCATCAAAGCTTTTTGATTCTCTGGTCGGTCCCATTCCAGAAACTCCTGGACCTTTTCGGGGTCCATACAAAAAAACAGAATCAGAAAGCAGGTATCCCAAGAACGGAAGCTCTTGCACTGCAAACAAACATTTCTCCAATTTGGCATATAATTTATTCTCCCGAAGGATCGTCAAAACCTGTCTCACATGATCCTGATGGGTCTTCAGATCAGGAGAATAAATTAAAATGTCATCCAGGTAAACTACTACAAACCTCCCCACCAAATGATGAAAGATGTCATTGATGAATCGCTGAAATACTGCTGGCGCGTTCGTCAACCCAAAAGGCATAACCAGGTTCTCAAAATGACCCTCGTGCGTATTGAAGGCCGTTTTCCACTCATTCCCCTCCTTGATTCTGATCAGATTGTAGGCCCCTCTCAAATCCAACTTGGAGAACACCTTGGCTCCAACAATCTGATCAAAAAGATCAGAGATCAAAGGTAGGGGATATGGATCCCGGACTGTAATACGGTTCATTTCCCGGAAATTCAAACACGGTCTCAGTGATTCATCCTTTTTCTTCACAAAGAACAAACCTACTGCCACTGGAGACTTAGATGACCTTTTGCCAAACTCTCGGCCATACTTTCGCAATGGCCTCTCTTTCGAGTTGAGAGAGGTTGTAAAGCCGAGACTTTGGCAACTTAGCCCCCGGAATGAGATTAACTGGACAATCATAGTCTCGATAAGGGGGCAATTCCTGAGCCCCACCCTCCGAAAAGACATCCGCAAAATCTGAGCGATACTGAGGTAAAGTCGTAATGGACACACCAGAGATAGATGTGCCAAGACAATTATCCGAACAAAACTCACTCCACCCAATGATTTGTCTCGCTTGCCAGTCTATAATTGGGTTATGTTTAGTCAACCATGGCAACCCCAAAACTTTAGGAGCTGGCAAATCCTTCATGACAAAACAAGAAATAATTTGTATAAGAAATAACATGTGAATCACCCACCCTTAAGTGAATACCATGAACAATGTGAGTAAGGCTCCTTTGAGAAAGAGGGGAAGAATCAATTGCAAAAACACAAATCTCATTATCTAAAGTGCAAGTACTTAGTCCTAGATTTTGAAGGAAAAGAAAGTCAATTAGTTTTACCCCAGCACCACAATCAAGGAATACTTCAACAAACAATTTTCTTGACTCTAGCGCCACCATAGCTGGAAGGAGAAAACGGGAACTGCAGGGAGCTTGCATACCTGCCTGCTCCACCACACCATTCATGCTACCAAGTGTCAGGGAAGTTTTTTTTTTTCTTTTTCTCTTCCACCTGCGGTTTAACATAAGGACAAGCAAAAATAAAATGACCACTCTTTCCACAATAGTAACATAGTTTGTGCAATTTCCTAAAGTCTCTACTATCAAAATGGCAAGAAACCTGACTAGAGTTGAGCGAACACCTAGATGTTCGGGTTCGAGAAGTTCGGCCGAACTTCCCGGAAATGTTCGGGTTCGGGATCCGAACCCGACCCGAACTTCGTCCCGAACCCGAACCCCATTGAAGTCAATGGGGACCCGAACTTTTCGGCACTAAAAAGGCTGTAAAACAGCCCAGGAAGGAGCTAGAGGGCTGCAAAAGGCAGCAACATGTAGGTAAATCCCCTGCAAACAAATGTGGATAGGGAAATGAATAAAAATAAAAATAAAATAAATAAAAATTAACCAATATCAATTGGAGAGAGGTCCCATAGCAGAGAATCTGGCTTCACGTCACCCACCACTGTAACAGTCCATTGTCAGATATTTAGTCCCAGGCACCCAGGCAGAGGAGAGAGGTCCCTTAACAGAGAATCTGGCTTCATGTCAGCAGAGAATCAGTCTGCATGTCATAGCAGAGAACCAGGCTTCATGTCAGCCACCACTGTAACAGTCCATTGTCATATATTTAGGCCCAGGCACCCAGGCAGAGGAGAGAGGTCCCGTAACAGAGAATCTGGCTTCATGTCAGCAGAGACTCAGTCTGCATGTCATAGCAGAGAATCAGGCTTCACGTCAGCCACCACTGTAACAGTCCATTGTCATATATTTAGGCCCAAGCACCCAGGCAGAGGAGAGAGGTCCGTAACAGAGAATCTGGCTTCATGTCAGCAGAGAATCAGTCTGCATGTCATAGCAGAGAATCAGGCTTCACGTCACCCACCACTGTAACAGTCCATTGTCATATATTTAGGCCCAGGCACCCAGGCAGAAGAGAGAGGTCCCGTAACAGAGAATCTGGCTTCATGTCAGCAGAGAATCAGTCTGCATGTCATAGCAGAGAATAAGGCTTCACGTCAGCCACCACTGTAACAGTCCATTGTCATATATTTAGGCCCAGGCACCCAGGCAGAGGAGAGAGGTCCCATAACAGAGAATCTGGCCTCATGTCAGCAGAGAATCAGTCTGCATGTCATAGCAGAGAATCAGGCTTCACGTCAGCCACCACTGTAACAGTCCATTGTCATATATTTAGGCCCAAGCACCCAGGCAGAGGAGAGAGGTCCCATAACAGAGAATCTGGCTTCATGTCAGCAGAGAATCAGTCTGCATGTCATAGCAGAGAATCAGGCTTCACATCAGCCACCACTGTAACAGTCCATTGTCATATATTTAGGCCCAGGCACCCAGGCAGAGGAGAGAGGTCCCGTAACAGAGAATCTGGCTTCATGTCAGCAGAGAATCAGTCTGCATTTCATAGCAGAGAATCATGCTTCACGTCAACCAACATTGGAACAGTCCATTGGCATATATTTAGGCCCCGGCACCCAGACAGAGGAGAGGTTCATTCAACTTTGGGTTGCCTCGCAATATAATGGTAAAATGAAAATAAAAATAGGATTGAATGAGGAAGTGCCCTGGAGTACAATAATATATGGTTAAGGGGAGGTAGTTAATGTCTAATCTGCACAAGGGATGGACAGGTCCTGTGGGATCCATGCCTGGTTCATTTTTATGAACGTCAGCTTGTCCACATTGGCTGTAGACAGGCGGCTGCGTTTGTCTGTAATGACGCCCCCTGCCGTGCTGAATACACGTTCAGACAAAACGCTGGCCGCCGGGCAGGCCAGCACCTCCAAGGCATAAAAGGCTAGCTCTGGCCACGTGGACAATTTAGAGACCCAGAAGTTGAATGGAGCCGAACCATCAGTCAGTACGTGGAGGGGTGTGCACACGTACTGTTCCACCATGTTAGTGAAATGTTGCCTCCTGCTAACACGTTGCGTATCAGGTGGTGGTGCAGTTAGCTGTGGCGTGTTGACAAAACTTTTCCACATCTCTGCCATGCTAACCCTGCCCTCAGAGGAGCTGGCCGTGACACAGCTGCCTTGGCGACCTCTTGCTCCTCCTCTGCCTTGGCCTTGGGCTTCCACTTGTTCCCCTGTGACATTTGGGAAGGCTCTCAGTAGCACGTCTACCAACGTGCGCTTGTACTCGCACATCTTCCTATCACGCTCCAGTGCAGGAAGTAAGGTGGGCACATTGTCTTTGTACCGTGGATCCTGCAGGGTGGCAACCCAGTAGTCCGCACACTTTAAAATGTGGGCAACTCTGCTGTCGTTGCGCAGGCACTGCAGCATGTAGTCGCTCATGTGTGCCAGGCTGCCCAGGGGTATGGACAAGCTGTCCTCTGTGGGAGGCGTATCATCATCGTCCTGCGTTTCCCCCCAGCCACGCACCAGTGATGGGCCCGAGCTGTGTTGGGTTCCACCCCGCTGTGACCATGCTTCATCCTTATCCTCCTCCACCTCCTCCTCATCCTCGTCCTCCTCGTCCTCCAGTAGTGGGCCCTGGCTGGCCACATTTGTACCTGGCCTCTGCTGTTGCAAAAAACCTCCCTCTGAGTCACTTCGAAGAGACTGGCCTGAAAGTGCTAAAAATGACCCCTCTTCCTCCTCCTCCTCCTCCTGGGCCACCTCCTCTTCCATCATCGCCCTAAGTGTTTTCTCAAGGAGACATAGAAGTGGTATTGTAACGCTGATAACGGCGTCATCGCCACTGGCCATGTTGGTGGAGTACTCGAAACAGCGCAACAGGGCACACAGGTCTCGCATGGAGGCCCAGTCATTGGTGGTGAAGTGGTGCTGTTCCGCAGTGCGACTGACCTGTGCGTGCTGCAGCTGAAACTCCACTATGGCCTGCTGCTGCTCGCACAGTTTGTCCAGCATGTGCAAGGTGGAGTTCCACCTGGTGGGCACGTCGCATATGAAGCGGTGAGCGGGAAGGCCGAAGTTACGCTGTAGCGCAGACAGGTGAGCAGCGGCAGGATGTGAATGCCGGAAGCGAAAACAGACGGCCCGCACTTTATGCAGCAGCTCTGACATGTTGGGGTAGTTGTGAATGAACTTCTGCACCACCAAATTCAGCACATGCGCCAAGCAAGGGATGTGCGTCAAACCGGCTAGTCCCAGAGCTGCAACGAGATTTCGCCCATTATCGCACACCACCAGGCCGGGCTTGAGGCTCACCGGCAGCAACCACTCGTCGGTCTGTTGTTCTATACCCCGCCACAACTCCTGTGCGGTGTGGGGCCTGTCCCCCAAACATATGAGTTTCAGAATTGCCTGCTGACGTTTACCCCGGGCTGTGCTGAAGTTGGTGGGGAAGGTGTGTGGCTGACTGGATGAGCAGGTGGAAGAAGAGGAGGAGGAAGCTGAGTAGGAGGAGGTGGCAACAGGAGGCAAAGAATGTTGCCCTGCGATCCTTGGCGGCGGAAGGACGTGCGCCAAACAGCTCTCCGCCTGGGGCCCAGCTGCCACTACATTTACCCAGTGTGCAGTTAGGGAGATATAGCGTCCCTGGCCGTGCTTACTGGTCCACGTATCTGTGGTTAGGTGGACCTTGCCACAGATGGCGTTGCGCAGTGCACACTTGATTTTATCGGATACTTGGTTGTGCAGGGAAGGCACGGCTCTCTTGGAGAAGTAGTGCCGGCTGGGAACAACATACTGTGGGACAGCAAGCGACATGAGCTGTTTGAAGCTGTCTGTGTCCACCAGCCTAAATGACAGCATTTCATAGGCCAGTAGTTTAGAAATGCTGGCATTCAGGGCCAGGGATCGAGGGTGGCTAGGTGGGAATTTACGCTTTCTCTCAAATGTTTGTGAGATGGAGAGCTGAAAGCTGCCGTGTGACATGGTTGAGATGCTTGGTGACGGAGGTGGTGGTGTTGGTGGTACATCCCCTGTTTGCTGGGCGGCAGGTGCCAACGTTCCTCCAGAGGCGGAGGAAGAGGCCGAGGCAGCAGCAGCAGAAGAGGCCGAGGCGGCAGCAGTAGAAGAGGCCGAGGCGGCAGCAGCAGAAGAGGCCGAGGCGGCAGCAGCAGAAGAGGTAGCAGGGGGAGCCTGAGTGACTTCCTTGTTTTTAAGGTGTTTACTCCACTGCAGTTCATGCTTTGCATGCAGGTGCCTGGTCATGCAGGTTGTACTAAGGTTCAGAACGTTAATGCCTCGCTTCAGGCTCTGATGGCACAGCGTGCAAACCACTCGGGTCTTGTCATCAGCACATTGTTTGAAGAAGTGCCATGCCAGGGAACTCCTTGAAGCTGCCTTTGGGGTGCTCGGTCCGTCTCAGTAGCAGGCGGAGTCTCTTGGCGGCGGGTGTTCTGCTTTTGCCCACTGCTCCCTCTTTTGCTACGCTGTTGGCTCGGTCTCACCACTGCCTCTTCCTCCGAACTGTGAAAGTCAGTGGCACGACCTTCATTCCATGTGGGGTCTAGGACCTCATCGTCCCCTGCATCGTCTTCCACCCAGTCTTGATCCCTGACCTCCTGTTCAGTCTGCACACTGCAGAAAGACGCAGCAGTTGGCACCTGTGTTTCGTCATCATCAGAGACATGCTGAGGTGGTATTCCTATGTCCTCATCATCAGGAAACATAAGTGGTTGTGCGTCAGTGCATTCTATGTCTTCCACCGCTGGGGAAGGGCTAGGTGGATGCCCTTGGGAAACCCTGCCAGCGGAGTCTTCAAACAGCATAAGAGACTGCTGCATAACTTGAGGCTCAGACAGTTTCCCTGATATGCATGGGGGTGATGTGACAGACTGATGGGCTTGGTTTTCAGGCGCCATCTGTGCGCTTTCTGCAGAAGACTGGGTGGGAGATAATGTGAACGTGCTGGATCCACTGTCGGCCACCCAATTGACTAATGCCTGTACCTGCTCAGGCCTTACCATCCTTAGAACGGCATTGGGCCCCACCAAATATCGCTGTAAATTATGGCGGCTAGTGGGACCTGAGGTAGTCCCAGAACGGCCACGTCCTCTCCCAGCACCAGAGGGTCCACTAACACCACCACGACCATGTCCGCGTCCTTTACTAGATGTTTTCCTCATTGTTATCGTTCACCACAACAACAAAAATATTATTTGGCCCAATGTATTGAATTCAAACTCAGGCCTTTTTTTACAGACACCTAACACTATCTGGCTATCTATTTAGGTACCGTATTACACTAATACAGGCACAGCAATAACCACAGATTTAGCTGACTATAAATTTGAGGCCTATTATTTAGGTGCTGGGTGACAGGTATATGTTTACAGACAGAATTAGACTGGGATATGCACAGTAGCGTGTGTGTGAAGTTATTGAGACTGACCCTATGTGCACCTTGAATCTTATATACCCTTTTAGGGATAGATTTAAAGTAGGTCTGATACAGCAGAAACCACTAAATTAGGAAATTGCAAAATTGGGAATTGTATTTCAACCCAGAACAAAAACTGTGCTTTGACGGACATTAAATAACTTGACCAGCTACAGCAATAATGACAGATTTGGATGAATATAAATTTGAGGCCTATTATTTAGGCGCTGGGTGACAGGTATACGTTTACGGACAGAATTAGACTGGGATATGCGCAGTAGCGTGTGTGTGAAGTTATTGAGAATGACCCTATCTGCACCTTGAATCTAATATTCCCTTTTAGGGATAAATTTAAAGTAGGCCTCATACAGCAGAAACCACTAATTTAGAGAATTGCTAAATTGGGAATTGTATTTCAACCCGGAACAAAAACTGTGCTTTGACGGACACTAAATAACTTGCCCAGCTACAGCAATAACCACAGATTTAGCTGACTATAAATTTGAGGCCTATTATTTAGGCGCTGGGTGACAGGTATACGTTTACAGACAGAATTAGACTGGGATATGCACAGTAGCGTGTGTGTGAAGTTATTGAGAATGACCCTATCTGCACCTTGAATCTAATATACCCTTTTAGGGATAAATTTAAAGTAGGCCTGATACAGCAGAAACCACTAATTTAGAGAATTGCTAAATTGGGAATTGTATTTCAACCCAGAACAAAAACTGTGCTTTGACGGACACTAAATAACTTGCCCAGCTACAGCAATAACCACAGACTTAGCTGACTATAAATTTGAGGCCTATTATTTAAGGCGCTGGGTGACAGGTATACGTTTACAGACAGAATTAGACTGGGATATGCACAGTAGCGTGTGTGTGAAGTTATTGAGAATGACCCTATGTGCACCTTGAATCTTATATACCCTTTTAGGGATAGATTTAAAGTAGGTCTGATACAGCAGAAACCACTAATTTAGAGAATTGCTAAATTGGGAATTGTATTTCAACCCAGAACAAAAACTGTGCTTTGACGGACACTAAATAACTTGCCCAGCTACAGCAATAACCACAGATTTAGCTGACTATAAATTTGAGGCCTATTATTTAGGCGCTGGGTGACAGGTATACGTTTACAGACAGAATTAGACTGGGATATGCACAGTAGCGTGTGTGTGAAGTTATTGAGAATGACCCTATGTGCACCTTGAATCTTATATACCCTTTTAGGGATAGATTTAAAGTAGGTCTGATACAGCAGAAACCACTAAATTAGAGAATTGCTAAATTGGGACTTGTATTTCAACCCAGAACAAAAACTGTGCTTTGACGGACACTAAATAACTTGACCAGCTACAGCAATAACTGACAGATTTAGGATGACTATAAATTTGAGGCCTATTATTTAGGCGCTGGGTGACAGGTATACGTTTACGGACAGAATTAGACTGGGATATGCACAGTAGCGTGTGTGTGAAGTTATTGAGAATGACCCTATCTGCACCTTGAATCTAATATACCCTTTTAGGGATAAATTTAAAGTAGGCCTGATACAGCAGAAACCACTAATTTAGAGAATTGCTAAATTGGGAATTGTATTTCAACCCAGAACAAAAACTGTGCTTTGACGGACACTAAATAACTTGCCCAGCTACAGCAATAACCACAGATTTAGCTGACTATAAATTTGAGGCCTATTATTTAAGCGCTGGGTGACAGGTATACGTTTACAGACAGAATTAGACTGGGATATGCACAGTAGCGTGTGTGTGAAGTTATTGAGACTGACCCTATGTGCACCTTGAATCTTATATACCCTTTTAGGGATAGATTTAAAGTAGGTCTGATACAGCAGAAACCACTAATTTAGAGAATTGCTAAATTGGGAATTGTATTTCAACCCAGAACAAAAACTGTGCTTTGACGGACACTAAATAACTTGCCCAGCTACAGCAATAACCATAGATTTAGCTGACTATAAATTTGAGGCCTATTATTTAGGCGCTAGGTGACAGGTATACGTTTACAGACAGGATTAGACTGGGATATGCACAGTAGCGTGTGTGTGAAGTTATTGAGAATGACCCTATCTGCACCTTGAATCTAATATACCCTTTTAGGGATAAATTTAAAGTAGGCCTCATACAGCAGAAACCACTAATTTAGAGAATTGCTAAATTGGGAATTGTATTTCAACCCAGAACAAAAACTGTGCTTTGACGGACACTAAATAACTTGCCCAGCTACAGCAATAACCACAGATTTAGCTGACTATAAATTTGAGGACTATTATTTAGGTGCTGGGTGACAGGTATACATTTACAGACAGATTTAGACTGGGATATGCACATTAGCGTGTTTGTGAAGTTATTGAGAATAACCCTATGTGCACCTTGAATCTTATATACCCTTTTAGGGATAGATTTAAAGTAGGTCTGATACAGCAGAAAACACTAAATTAGGAAATTGCAAAATTGGGAATTGTATTTCAACCCAGAACAAAAACTGTGCTTTGACGGACACTAAATAACTTGACCAGCTACAGCAATAATGACAGATTTGGATGAATATAAATTTGAGGCCTATTATTTAGGCGCTGGGTGACAGGTATACGTTTACGGACAGAATTAGACTGGGATATACACAGTAGCGTGTGTGTGAAGTTATTGAGAATGACCCTATCTGCACCTTGAATCTAATATACCCTTTTAGGGATAAATTTAAAGTAGGCCTGATACAGCAGAAACCACTAATTTAGAGAATTGCTAAATTGGGAATTGTATTTCAACCCAGAACAAAAACTGTGCTTTGACGGACACTAAATAACTTGCCCAGCTACAGCAATAACCACAGATTTAGCTGACTATAAATTTGAGGCCTATTATTTAGGCGCTGGGTGACAGGTATACGTTTACAGACAGAATTAGACTGGGATATGGCCAAAAAATATCCACACTATTGATGGTTAAATGCACTTGGTGTGACAGCTTCACCCTGATGTAGGATATAGCCAAAAAATAACCACACTATTGATGGTTAAATGCACTTGGTGTGACAGCTTCACCCTGATGTAGGATATAGCCAAAAAACAACCACACTATTGAGGGTTAAATGCACTTGGTGACAGGCTCAGCTTGACCCTGATGTAGTATATGGCCAAAAAATAACCACACTATTGATGGTTAAATGCACTTGGTGTGACAGCTTCACCCTGATGTAGGATATAGCCAAAAAACAACCACACTATTGAGGGTTAAATGCACTTGGTGACAGGCTCAGCTTGCCCCTGATGTAGTATATGGCCAAAAAATAACCACACTATTGATGGTTAAATGCACTTGGTGTGACAGCTTCACCCAGATGTAGGATATAGCCAAAAAACAACCACACTATTGAGGGTTAAATGCACTTGGTGACAGCTTGCCCCTGATGTAGTATATGGCCAAAAAATAACCACACTATTGATGATTAAATGCACTTGGTGTGACAGCTTCACCCTGATGTAGGATATAGCCAAAAAATAACCACACTATTGAGGGTTAAATGTACTTGGTGGCAGCTTGTGCTGGCGCACCACAAGACACAAAATGGCCGCCGATCACCCCAGAAAAAAGTGAATGAAAAATGCTCTGGGCAGCCTAAAAACAGTGAGCAATTGAATAGCAGCAGTTCAATCATCCACAGCTGCAGATCGATCTCTGAATGAAGTCTTTTGGAGGAGTTAATCACTGCCTAATCTTGCCCTAACGTCGCAGCTGCAACCTCTCCCTACACTTAAATAGAGGCTGGGTCACATGCTGCACTGGCCAATCACAGCCATGCCAATAGTAGGCATAGCTGTGACGGCCTCTTGGGGCAAGTAGTATGACGCTTGTTGATTGGCTGCTTTGCAGCCTTTCAAAAAGCGCCAAGAAAGCGACGAACACCGAACCCGAACCCGGACTTTTACGAAAATGTTCGGGTTCGGGTCCGTGTCACGGACACCCCAAAATTCGGTACGAACCTGAACTATACAGTTCAGGTTCGCTCATCCCTAAACCTGACCCAACTGCATGGGTTCCTCCGCTACCCCAGAGTTACCTGTAACATCACCCGGGAAGGCAGTAGAGACGAAACCACTCACAGAAGGGATCCCTTGCGCGGAGGGAGCCCTACACCTCTCTCTGATACATCTATCTAGCCGTACTGCTAAAGACATGGCTTTCTCCAAAGAGTTTGGGTATTCATGAAAAGCAAGGGCATTCTTCAATCTTTCCGATAACCCCTGACAAAACTGACTACGTAACGCGGGATCATTCCACTCTGATTCAGTAGCCATCTCCTAAACTCAACACAGTAAACCTCTGCAGTATGTTCCCCCTGAAACAAATTACGTAATCTCGACTCCGCCATCGAGACTTGATCTGGGTCATCGTAGATTAATCCCAGAGCCTTAAAAAATTCCTCCACCGACCGGAGGGCCCGAGAACCAGGTGGCAGAGAAAAGGCCCAGGATTGCGCGTCCCCTTTGAGCAGAGAAATAATTATACCTATCCTCTGACTCTCATCACCTGACGACGATGGACGCAGCCAAAAGTACAATTTGCAGGACTCTCTAAAACGGATAAAGCCATCCGTACCCCCTGAAAATCGATCAGGAAGAGCCACTTTAGGCTCCACACATATTTGACCTGCACCAGATGCCAGAGCATTCTGACACTGTGTGACCGAACCATATAGCTCCGCAACCTCTAGGGCTAGCCCCTTCAACTAACGCTTCAATTGACGCCATCACAAAACCGCAGAGCAATGACAGTCAAAGTTAGGGTAGATTATAATGTCACGGTAGGCGTGCACTCAGACTCACAGATAAACCACCAACCATGCTCTAGGCGAGAGGCAGGGGAGGGGTCACCTCCTAGCTAATCCCTGACCTCTCTCCCTGCACTGCTCAGCCCACATTAAACCTTGGTGGTAGGTATGATGTGTCCCCATGCCTGGGCTGTAACACCTTAAATTCCCTGAGATGGTGAAGAGGGGAAAAAGGAGTAGCCTGCTCGCACAGAACCTGGATGGGAGAGATGACAGAAAACAGCCAAGACAGCAAACGACAAAACTAGAAACCACACTTATCTTTCTGAGCTGGAGCAGACAACCTTCCTTCCTAGCTTCAAAGACCAAAGTGATTCCTATAATCTGCTCAGAGCACTGGGATGGAGTGCTATTTAAACTAATGACCCCACCCAGTGCATCTGATGAGAGGCGGATCCAGCACGGCTCCAAAACAAAACACTAAACTCGTGCTGCTATTCTAGCCGACCTCCACACATAGTCAGAGCGGGGCATGACGGCTGGTGAGCTGACCCTCTAAATCATTATGGTTGAGGGCCTGATGGTGAGCTGACCCTCAAAAACATTATATGCGAGGGCCTGCAGGTGAGCTGACCCTCTAAAAAATTGTAGGTAAGGGCCTGCTGGTGAGCTGACCCTCTAAAACATTGTACGTGAGGGCCTGCAGGTGAGCTGACCCTCCAAAAGACTGTAGGCGAGGGCCTGCTGGTGAGCTGACCCTCTAAAACATTATATGCAAGGGCCTACAAGTGAGCTTACCCTCTAAAATATAGTAGGTGAGGGCCTGCTGGTGAGCTGACCCTCTAAAACATTATATGTGAGGGCTTGCAGGTGAGCTGACCCTCTAAAAGATTACAGGTGAGGGCAGACTAATAAGCATGTTGATATGATGGAAGAGGAGGAGGAGGAAAAAAGGAAGATTGAATGATATACCCTTTTTTGTGGTGGAAGGGGTGCATCGGAATATAATGTACTCAGTACATTATAAAAAACACATTTAAAGTGCCCTTTTGTTCAACCGCTTTCCTCTGGTGGAGTAGAGAAGTCAGTGGCAATCCAGCCCTTGTTAATTTTTATAAGAGTCGAACTGTCAGCCTGATGCAATTATGAGTTATTATACCCCCAGCAGCACTAAAAATAAAATGCTGGTGGCAGGGCAGGCCAGCACCATCAAGGCGTAGAGCGCCAGTTCGTGCCACATGTCCAGCTTGGACATGCAGTAGTTGTAAGGCACAGAGGGATCATTGAGGACACTGACACTGTCTGCTACGTACTCCTTAACAATCTTTTAAACTTTTTCCCTCCTTGTGACACTAGGCCACGCATTAGGGTGAGGGTGCTGGTGGGGTGTCATGAAACTGTCCCAGGCTTTGGAGAGTGTTGCCCTGCCACTATGGGAACTGCTGTGTGTTCCCATCGTCTCCCCTCCAAATTGGGGTAGGTTTTGAGAAACCGCTGAACCACTAAGTTGAAGATGTGGGCTAGGCATGGGATGTGTGTGATCTTGCTGAGCTCCAAAGCCGCCACCAAGTTATGGCCATTATGAGACACAACAATGCCTGGTTCTAGTTTGAGTGGTGAGAGCCACAGCTCAGTATGGTCTCTTATCGCGGCGGTGTGCCGCAATTCTTGGCGTTGGTAGCACCTGTGCCATCCCTGGGTACGACTCGCTCCCGGCCTCCACAATGGTCACCAGGTGTGACGTCAGGTAAATTTAACGTCCCAGGCCGAAAGCTCTTGTCCATGTGTCAGTGGTTAAGTGGACCTTTCCAGTAACTGCGTTGGTCAGGGCACGGGTGATGTTACGGGACACGTGCTGGTGTAAGGCAGGCACGGCACACCGTTAAAAATAGTGGCGGCTGGGGACTGCGTAACGAGGGGCGGCCGCAGACATCAGGGAAGGCCTAAGTGTCCACAAGCCAGTAATTTGGAAAGTTGTGCATTTAGTGCGATGGCCTGTGGATGGCTGGGTATTTGCGCTTGCGTTGAAATGCCTGGGGTAAGGACATTTGTACGCTACGCTGGGACACGGAAGTGGATGTGGTCGCTGATGGTGCTTGCAAAGGTCCAGGTGCAGGGTGGGAGGCATCCGGGCCTACGCCTTCGACAGGGTATTAGCCAGCACGTAACACAGTGGAAGAGGAGGCAGTGGTGGGGTGCTGACAATAAAATCTTTTTGTCCTCATCCTGGGTGGGCTCCTTCTAAGTTCGGGCCCAAAGAAGAAGCTTCCCCTGCCTCTCCTATAGCTACGCCCCTGCAACAACTTAATAGACTTTCACTGTTTGCACATTACTGCTATAGTGGCTCAATAACAACTACAACATTTAACCACTTCACATCTGGTCCATTTACCCCTTCCTGACAGAGCCTAATTTAGCAATTCTGACATGTGTCACTGTATGTGGCAATAACTTTGGAACGCTTTTACTTATCCAAGCCATCCTGATATTGTTTTCTCGTGTCACATTGTACTTCATGACAGTCATAAATTCGAGTCAATATATTTCACCTTTATTTATAAAATAATCCAAAATTGACCAAAATGTTGAAAAATTTGCAATTTTCAAAATTTCTATTTCTCTATTTTTAAAACAGAAAGTGATACCTCATAAAATATTTATTACTTAACATTCCCTATATGTCAACTTTATGTTGGCATCATTTTGTAAATGTAATTTAATTTTTTTAGGATGTTACAAGGCTTAGAATTTTAGAAGCAATTCTTAAAATTTTTTACAAAATTTCCAAAACCTACTTTTTAAGGACCAGTTCAGGTCTGAAGTCACTTTGTGGGGCTTGCATAGTGAAAACCCCCTATTAATGACACCATTGTAGAAACTACACCCCTCAAGTTACTCAAAACTGATTTTACAAACTTTGTTAACCCTTTAGTCGTTCCACAAGAATTAAATCCTTAAGGACCGGGCTCATTTTCACCTTAAGGACCAGACAATTTTTTGCAAATCTGACCAGTGTCACTTTATGTGGTGATAACTTTAAAACGCTTTGACTTGTCCAAGCCATTCTGAAATTGTGTTTTCGTCACATATTGTACTTCATGACACTGGTAAAATGGAGTAAAAAAAATCCATTTTTATTTATAAAAAAAATACCAAATTTACCAAAAATTTTAACATTTCCAAGTTTCAATTTCTCTACTTCAATAATACATATAATACCTACAAAAAGTTATTACTTTACATTCCCAATATGTCTACTTCATGTTTGGATCATTTTGGGAATTAGATTTTTTCTGGGGGGGGGGGGGGGGGGAACGTTACAAGGCTTAGACGTTAAAAAGCAAATCTTGAATTTTTTCAGAAATTTTCAAAAACCCACTTTTTAAGGACCAGCTCAGGTCTGAAGTCACTTTGTGAGACTTACATAATACAAACCACCCAAAAATGACCCCATTCTAGAAACGACACCCCTCAAGGTATTCAAAACTGTTTTTACAAACGTCGTTAACCCTTTAGGTGTTCCACAAGAGTTATTTGCAAATGGAGATGAAATTTCAGAATTTGAATTTTTAGGCAAATTTTCCATTTTAATACATTTTTTCCAGTAGCAATGCAAGGGTTAACAGCCAAACAAAACTCAATATTTATTGCCCGGATTCTGTAGTTTGCAGAAACACCCCATATGTGGCCATAAACTACTGTACGGGCACACGGTAGGGCGTAGAGGGAAAGGTGCGCTGTGTGGCTTTTGGAAGGCAGATTTTGCTGGACTGGTTTATTTACATCATGTCCCATTTGAAGCCCCCCTGATGCACCCCTAGAGTAGAAACTCTATAAAAGTGACCCTATTTTGGAAACTACGGGATAAGTTGGCAGTTTTGTTGGGACTTTTTTTAGGGTACATATGATTTTTGATTGCTCTATATTACATTTTTGTGAGGCAAGGTTGCCAAAAACAGAAATTCTGAAATGTAATCTCATTGCCATAAACTGTTGAGGAACACCTAAAGGGCTAATACAGTTTTAAATACCTTGAGGGGTGTAGTTTCTTAGATGGGGGTCACTTTTATAGAGTTTCTACTTTAGGGGTGCATCAGGGGTTCTTCAAATGGGACATGGTGCCAAAGAAATCTGCCTTCCAGAAACCATACAGCGTTCCTTTATTTCTGCGCCCTGCCGTTTGGTCATACAGCAGTTTACGACCACATATTGGGTGTTTCTGTTAACTGCAGAATCAGGGTAATAAATATTAAGTTTTGTGTTTGGCTGTTAACCCTTGCTTTGTTACTGGAAAAAACGGTTTAAAATTGAAAATTTGCCAAAAAATAGCTGTTTTGGCACTGTTTTTATTTTATTTTTTTGACCGTGTTCATCTGAGAGGTTAGGTCAGGGGGTATTTTTATAGAGCAGTTTCTTACGGATGCTGCGATACCTAATATGTCTACTTTTTATTAATTTATTTAGGTTTTACACTATATTATCCTTTTATAAACAAAAAAAACATTTTAGTATCTCCTAAGAGTCAGTTTTTTTTTTATCTTAGGCAGGGGCTCATTTTTTGCGGGATGAGAGGACGGTTTTATTGGCACTATTTTGGGGGGGCATATGACTTTTTGATCACTTGCTATTACACTTTTTGTGATGTAAGGTGAAAAAAAATACCTTTTAGTGATAGGTCATGAGGTATTTTTATAGAGCAGATTCTTACGGACACGGCAATACCTAATATGTTTAATTTTTTATTTTATTTTAGTTTTATAAAAATAATATTTAAAAAAATATAATATTTTGTTTTAGTGTCTCAAGTCTGAGAACAATATATATATTTTTTCGATTGTCAGTGGCTAAATGGAATTAAAATTTGGTAAGGGAAATATAAATTTAGTACCCCATGGAAGTGTGGTACTCCCTGAAGCAACCAATAATGCAGAGGCCCGGATGAACGGGGCACGTGTCACAGTGAGTGGTGGTGTCCTTCCGTATCCCACTCCTGTGACACACTCTGCACTTTTTGGGGGACCGTCCCTTCTTTTCTGGAAAGTGTTGGCCAGGGACGATCTGGGCGCCTCCAGTTCCTGAGGTACTCCAGCCTGCTCTTTCCGGGTCAGAAAAGATCAGGGCCTTGAGGACTGGTTTATAGAACTGCAGGAATTTCCCTGTGTTGCTAGCGCTCTGGGACAACACAAAAGAGTTGTACAAGGCAACCTGTACCAAGTAGACCGCAACTTTTTTGTACCATGCCCGGGTTTTGCACATGGCATTATATGGCTTGAGGACTTGATCAGAGAGATCAACTCCTCCCATATACCGATTGCAGTCGATGATACAATCGGGCTTGAGGACTGTTGCCTTGGTAACTTGCACAGGGACAGGGGTGATGCCGTTACCGTGAATTGTGGACAGTAAAAGGACATCCCTCTTGTCCTTATATCTGACCAGCAACAGGTTTCCACTAGTAAGAGCACAGGTCTCACCCCTGGGGATAGGTACCTGGAGGGGGTGGGTAAGGAGGCAACGTTGATTTTTCCGCACGGTCCCACAAGCGGACGTGGATCTGGTGGCGAGTGACTGGAACAAGGGGATACTAGTATAAAAGTTATCCACGTACAGGTGGTAACTTTTATCTAGCAGGGGGTGCTTAAGGTCCCACACAAGTTTCCTGCTAACATCCAGAGTGGGGGGACATTCTGGGGGTTGAATACAGGAATCTCGCCCCTCGTACACACAAAACTTGTAAGTATACCCTGAGGTACTCTCACAAAGTTTGTACAGCTTCACACCATACTTTGCCCGCTTAGAGGGAACATACTGGCGGAAAAGGAGTCTCCCCTTGAAAGCAATGAGAGACTCATCAACCGCGACCTCCCCTCCAGGTCTCCAGAAATTTGGCCCCACAGTGATCGATGACCTGCCTGATTTTGTACAGGCGGTCAGAGGCAGGATCAACCTGAGGGGGACATGCTGCATTATCTGCATTATGCAGGCCTTTCCGAGTGGCCTAAAACCGGGTACGTGTCATGGCCGTACTATAAAGTGGGGTCTGGTAGAGGACGTCCCCACTCCAGTAATGCCTGACACTAGGTTTTTTGAATAGGCCTGTGTGCAACACGAGGCCCCAAAACGTCCTCATCTGAGCTGCACTGACCGGAGTCCAGCCACCGGCCCTAGCCAAAAAGGAGCCCGGGTGTTGAGCAATGAACTGCTGGGCAAACACGTTTGGTTGCTCCACCATCAGATTCACAAAGTGGTCACTGAAAAAAAGACTAAAATAGTCATATTCAGTGAAGCTCACTGAGGGAATCTGGATTTCTGGATTGCCAACAAAATCAGGACTCACAGGCTCAAAATGCTCTGGGGTACACCAGACAAGTTCACCGGTAGGGGGCTCAGGTGGACTTATCTGGTGAGCCAGAAAACTAGTACCTGCCCCAGAGCTGCTCGTACTAGTGTGGGCCACAGGATCCCTAGCATGGAGGTCCCCTTGCTCCACCTGGCAGCGTCTCCGCCGCCTTGGGGGCTCATCATCATCGCTAGATGATGAGGAGATCGTGGATGACAAAAGGAAAGTGGGGTCATCCTCGTCCTCACTGGTGCTCTCGGAGTCGGAGGCAAGCAGGGCGTATGCCCATAGGGGAGTGTGCGTGGAAAACTTTATTCAGTGTGCGTGTGTGTGGGTGACAGGTGTTAATTAAAAATAATATTAAAAAAAAATCCCAACAAGTGTAAAAAAAAAAGATTCAAACGCGCTGATCAGTGGTACGAAGCTTATCACCAAAAACAAAAAACACTGATTTGTGCCTGATGGCACAAAAAAACTTACAGCACAGCTGGGCTCCTCTCTCTGCCGCTCCATGGACTGGTATGAGCGTGGCTCCGGCAATTTAAAACTGCCGCTCTGCCCGCCCACGTGCCCAGCCGACCAATCAGAAGCGATCCTTAGAGGTGGCGTGACTGCCACCTCTCAGGATTGCAGGACGGTTATTGGTGGTGTATTATCACACCACCAATCACCGTCCTATTCCGGGTTATCGGGTCACCAGAGACCGGTATAACCCGTAAACGAGGCAAAACGCAGGTCTGAATTGACCGGCAGTTTGCTGCAATCGCCGACACAGGGGGGGGGGGGCTCACAGGACCCCCCTGGGCATTGACCCAAGGTGCCTGCTCAATGATTTGAGCAAGCACCTTGTTCCAATCACTACCAGCCAAGCGGTGGTGATCGGAAATACACAGGGAGTACAGGTACGCCCTGTGTCCTTAAGTACCAGGACATCAGGGCGTACCTGTACGCCCTGTGTCCATAACAGGTTAAAGGAAAATGGAGATGACATTTCTAAATTTCACTTTTTTGACAGATTTTTCTATTTTAATCCAATTTTTTCTTTAACACATTGAGGGTTAACAGCCAAACAAAACTCAATATTTATTACCCCGATTCTGCGGTTTACAGAAACACCCCACATGTGATCGTAAACTGATGTAAGGGCACCCGGCAAGGCGCATAAGAAAAGGAGCGTTGTATACTTTTTGGAATGCAGATTTTGCTGAACTGGTTTTTAGATGCCATGTCCCATTAAAGCCCCCATGATTACAGTAGAAAATGACCCCATTTTGGAAACTAGGGGATAAGGTGCCAGTTTTATTGGTACTATTTTGGGGTACATATGATTTTAAATTGCTCTATATTAAGTTTTTTGTGAGGCAAGGTAACCAAAATATGGCTGTTTTTATTTTTTACAACATTCATCTCACAGGGTAGATCATGTGCTATTTTTCTAGAGCAGGTTGTTACGGATGCAATGATATCAAACATGTTTACTTTATTTGTTTGCTTCAGTTTTTCATAACAAAGCATTTTTGAAAAAAAAAATATGTTTTGGTGTCTCCATTTTCTGAACGTCATATTTTTATATTTTTCTGAAGATCATCTTGTGCAGGGTCTCGTTTTTTGCAGGTACCATTTTTGGCACATTTTTTGACGATTCATTATTACACTTTATGGGGCAAGGTGACCAAAAAATGGGTTGTTTTATCACAATTTTTTAAAAAAATTTTACAACGTTCACCTGAGGGTTTAGGTCATTCGACATTTTTATAGAGCAATACCTAATATGTATACTTTTTCTTTTTTATTTAAGTTTTACACAATAATAGCATTTTTTAAATAAAAAAATTATGTTTTAGTGTCTCCATAGTCTGAGAGCCATAGCTTTGTTTTTATTTTTTTACTGACTGTCTTAGTTAGGGTCTCATTTTTGCAGGATGAGGTGATGGTTTGATAAAAACTATTTTGGGGGGCATACGCCTTTTTGATCGCTTGGTGTTGCAATTTTTGAGATGTTAAGTGACAAAAAATGACTTTTTTGGCACTGTTTTTTTTTTTTTTTTTACAGTGTTTACTTGAGGGGTTAGGTCATGTGATATTTTTATACAGCTGGTTGTTATGAATGCGGTGATACCTAATATATCAGCTTTTTTAAATTTATTTCACTTTAACACAATAATAGCATTTTTGAAGTCTCCATGTTCTGAGAGCTATATATATTTTTTAGTTCTTTGAGCAATTTTTGTATGTAGGGGCTCATTTTTTGTGGGATGAGGTGACGGTTTTATTGGTACCATTTTATGGGAAATAAACCTTTTAGATCACTTGGAGTTGCACTTTTTGTGATGTGAGGTGACAAAAATGGCTTTTTTTCACATAGCTTTTATTTTATTTTTTATGGTGTTTATCGAACGGGGTGGATCATGTGATATATTTATAGAGCCGGTCGTTGCGGACATTGCAATACCAAATATGTCTATTTTATTAAAAAATTATATATATATATTTTTTTTATTACTTAATTTTTTTAACGCTTCATTTATATTTTTTATTTTACACTTTGTGTCCCCTATAAGGTCATACAAGACCATTGGGGGACATCTCAAGTTCACATTTTTTTTCAGTGGGAAATAGACCCCCTAGAGAGGCTGTACAGCAGAATACAATGCTGTACAGCCTCAGTGCAAGGCTGATCGCGGTCCATGGAAGACTCGACAGCTCCTGCACGCTCCCGTTCCCAGTGGTCACATGACCACCGGGCCGGGACAGGTAAGCACATAGAGCTTCCTGATCTGTATACACAGCAGTTGTTGAGCACTGTGTATACAGCGATCTAGAAGGCAGGGACACCTGGGAACTGTCCCTGCCTTGTCTCTGGGTTGCCCTGCTCGGCAGCTGCACGATTGGCACGCACCTGCCATCTCTGAATGGATGTTCCTGAACTTCCATTCAAAGATAAACATCCACAAATAGGACGTTTATATCCTATGGGCGGATGTAAAGTGGTTAAACTGCTAGCTGCCCTTTTACACTGCTCGATGGAGTAGACGATTGTCAGGAAGGAAGTATACTCCTTACACGCAGCAATCTCATCCATAGTATGGGGAGAAGCGATCACTAATGCCGTTGCCCATCCCCATACAGAATCATTGTTTGTGGGCAGCCAAGTGCTGTTTAGATAGCAATATCTGATGCCCACAAAAGATAATTTACAATCTATTACTCAATAAACAAGCATTTCACTTGTTCATTGGGTAAATAATCAATGGCATCTTTAAGCGGGTCAATTATTGCTAATGAACATTCGTATAAATACTCATTAGCAATAATCTATCCGAATATTGGTAAGTATAAATGGGCCTTAAGGACTGGCTGATTTCTGATTAGACGAGGGGATTTGGCATCAACTAACAATAATCTTTCAGCCAAGCAGTTTGGTCCAATCCGGTGACAGTATGTTGCATATATGGATTCTTAAAGTTTTCTCCCTTGTTCTGGGTCCCCATAGAAGCATAAAGCTAGAGAAGAAGGGTGACAGTAGTAGGGGCTGATTACAGATGTATAAATACAGAAGCAGTACATGGTAGATGACTGTATTTTAGTGGTATATTTTCTTTCTATTTTATGGAATAATAAAAAGAAAAAAATACTTATCCGTTTAATTCATAGGCTTTGCCTCTGCAGCCACTCACCGACATCGGTGGTTTTGTCTGTATGTCCAGCATGAGACTGAATATTGGTCATGTGTCTAGATGGCACATGATCAGCTGCATGTAATCAACATGATTCCTGTTGAGAGAACAATCCTAGAAGAAAAATCTGAAGAAGACATTCATAGACTGTCCAGGATCACAAAGCCATACGTGCTAGCAAGGTATTCGCTGTTTATGACTATTGACTTTGTTGCTTGTGGAATGATTAACAGTTAAAGAGGACCCTTCATCGGTCCAAACATTGTAAGATAATTATCAGGCTGTGTACAGTGGCGCCCCGGGATCTCACTGCACTTACTATTATTCTGGGGTGCTGCTCTGTTGTCCCACTATGTCCCCCAGTATTTTGCGCTGAGTCTAACCGTTAACCGTTTGATGATCTGCATTCCTCAGTCCGGGGATTGCAGAGCTGAATGTGAGACTTTTTGGATGTGGATGGTTTGTAGTCTCTGATGCCTACGACACTTGCTTGCTATGTGTGGTTAATTTGTAGTCTGGGATGCCTACCACATTTTTAAAAAGCTTTGCACTTCTGTGATCATCCTGGAAAGGTTGCAAAGTGTTCTGAAGGAGGTCAGACACTACTTCTTCTATTATTATTATTGTTGCCGTTTCCCTATAGAAAGCTATTGGGAAGCAACTGCACTGTAACTTGCCTTGGAATCATCTAATGTACTACAACTCCCATTCTGCAGTTTAGTAAAGAGAGACTTATTTTCTACATTCGGCCTGGTTACCGACACCAGCATCATACGCTGGCCACAGCACCTACATCTACTGCCCTGCACCCGCACCAGACTGATAACACTAAGGGCTATCCAGCTACCATAAGGCAGGAGCCCCAAAATCAAGGTGTGCCCCAAGGGAAAAAATGGGGTACCCACTCCTATTACTGCCTTTGCCCTAGGGAGTGACGGTGTGAGGATTGCCACTGTGAATAATCATTGCAGTCAAAGCCACTACCACCACTCTCATCCTTTGATTCACTCCTCTTGGGCTTGAGCATATGTCCTCAAACATTTCTGATTTAGTTGTCCACAAAAAACTGAAGAGGAGGTTGACAACCCTGCATCTAACTATATGTTATGATAACATATTAGTGCAATGTGGTAATAATTCAGTATTTTTGGTCTGAACATGACATACAATTGTTCAGCCTCTTCATATGACCAGTGACAGCTGATGAATTTCATGCACTCCTGCAGACACTAATGATTTGTTGATACATTCTCAATGACCCTGCAGATGAGCTTTAATGTGTATGATACTGTATTTAGAAGCAATGGAGATACCGTGGTGGAATTTATTTCCCACAGAAAGTTGAAGGGTTCTCTGTAATATATAAAACTATTATAGGATAACTAATATAAACTAACTTTGATGGGGAAAAATGTCATTATTTTTATATTTATGTAGTAAATCACTCTAGTTATTTTTAGTATTATTTAATATTAGTGAGAGGAAATGTTCTGCATTCTTTATCTATGTACATTCCACAATCTGTAAACTGTAAGAAAAATATGGGTGTCTAGCATAAGGGTAATCAGTAGATCCATGGGAAAATACCAAAGCAATCTTTTTTTGGCACATAGTACATAAGATACTTAGTTGTCACAGTCACTTGCAAATTATGTTTATCCTTTAGTTCTGCTTAAAACTTATTTACACTTGGAAGCCAAAATAGGAGTGGATCATAAAAGGAGAAAAAGTATAAAGGACAGATATGACTTCTCCCCTTTATTTGAATTCACTCCTAGTTTTGGCTTCCATACATATCCATTCTTGGCCAAGCAGGACGTTACTGAGCAATCCAGAACATAGTAAAACAATACAAAATCACCTAAAAGAATATTTTCTCCACAGTGGAAGTGCTTTTAAGTCCTCAGGCCTGATCTGGGAAGCACATAAGGCTGTGATCTGTGGTAACTTTATCTCCCTTACTTCCCACCTCAGAAAAGAAAGGGAAGTAGCAGTGATAACTCTTCAAAAACAGATACAGGAACTGAAGCTGCATCACAAGAGATGCCTCTTTTCTGGCTTATCGGAGCACCTGGATAAGCTGAAATCGGAGCTAAAAAACATACTAAATTCTTCTCACAAGGTTTTAAGACACCAATCCGCATAGGGATGGTGGCAATTAGGGATGAGCGAATCGACTTTCGGATGAAACATCCGAAGTCGATTCACATAAAACTTCGTTCTAATACTGTATGGAGCAGGAGCTCCGTACAGTATTAGAATATATTTGCTCAAATGAGCCGCAGTTATTACTTTGCAAAGTCTTGCGTGACCACTTGGAACCGAACCCGAGTTTGGGAAATGGTTTTTTTTTTACAGTAAAAATTAATCTATGAAGTTATTACATGAAGTCACATGAGACTTTGTGAAGTAATAACTTCGGCTCATCTGAGGCAATACATTCTAATACTGTCTGGAGCTCCTGCTCCGTTCAGTATTAGAATTAGGTTTTATGCGAATCGACTTCGGATGATTCATCCGAAGTCGATTCGCTCATCCCTAGTGGCAATGACTGAGGGGACAGGTGATGACATAGGAGGTGTTAACTTGCTTCCTTCCTGTGTGTTTTCTCCACGTTTTGGTATGGCCCTGTTCCCCTGTGTTGGGATACTCCTGCCCAAACCCCTTCCCATTTTGTCCTTCGGCAGCACAGCATGGGTTAAGCTTGTCTTCATACCCTTGGCTAGGACCACCCACCTAGATTAAAATAATTAATTAAATCATTAGTTAGACACTATAAAGCAGGTTTCCCATAATGCTCCACTGTGTTTTTTTATTGTCCTCATTCCTTGAGGATGAAGCCCACCTACTATATGGCCGCATATACCGTGGTTTTTCCAGGTTTAATGGTCCAAAAGAGTCGGCGTTTGCCATGTGTGGTTCCCTGGCAGCCGTTCTTAGCCGCTGTGGCACTGAATCGGAGAGTGATTCACTCTCCTAGACAGAGTTTAATCGAAGAGGAGGCTTGTGTCTAGGACCAGAAGTGAAGGTCCCGAACTTCCGGTCGCTCTGTGGAACGCACCATTGAACGCAGGAAGCGTGCCTCCCATTCATGCGCTCTAATGCAGTGTTAAGTGTATAAAGCGGCTCAGTGCAGAGCTCGGTGCCCGTTGTGCCTGGCAGCCGAGCTCTAGCAAAAATAAGGTAGATGAGCCTGTCTTTGGCAAAGCCTCTCTATGTATATTATTATTATATATGTGTTTTCTCCCTTTTTCTCACCACAGATGTCCTTCTCCTCTGAAAAAGGGGGAAAAAGATCCTGCAAAGGCAGGCATAGGCTATGTCAGTCCTGCGAACAGCCATTGCCTGATGAATGTGTAGAGGATTTGTACAAGCTGTAATGTGGACTCTCTAAGGTCCTCACCACCCAGATCTAATAAGAGACAGAAGATTAAGCAGGCTCTATGTATTTCATGTATTCAGCCCTTACCACTGAATTGGTCATCTAATATATGTGAAAGCTGTTCGCATCCAGAAGAAATATCGGATGCAAAAAAATGAATGAAAATGTTTAAAGCTTTTCTGTCGCAAGCCAAAAATGAAAAACATTTAACAAAAAAGAAACATTATGTCTCTCCATCCTCTTCTGAAGAGTCTTCTAGATCTGAGCGGGAAGTGTCTTCAGATTCAGAGTTCGATCTGCCTATCCTGGAAGAAATTTTTTGTTCAACAAGAGTAATTCTAATTACTTGAATAAAGAAGTAAAAAACATCATGGAATAAAAAAAAGAGGAGACGGCTGATAAAGAGGAAGATAATCTTTTCTACTTCCTCAAGAAAAGGGCATCTGTATTTCCAAGCCATCCAGTGCTCAACACTATTATGCGTGAAGAATGGCAGCAGCCAGTAGGGAAAATAAATTTAGGATCCAGATTTAAGTCTATATATAAAATAGATCCCGCTGAGTCTACAAGTTGGGAAAATCCTGCTCGGGTTGATCCTACTGTCACCAGACTAGCCAAAAGATCCATGTTTCCAAGTGATGATTCTTCACTACTCAAGGATCCAATGGAAAAGAAGGCGGATGGTCTCCTAAAAAGGTTACATTCGTACCTGTCCCTTATAAATAAAGCTGCAATGGCTTTGGTTCCAGTAGCCCGCGCTCTGAGGGTCTGGCTTAGTCACCTGGGCAGAGGGATAGAAGATGGTGTGTGTAGAGAAGAACTGCTCCAACAGTTACCTACATTGAAACTGGCAGAGTTCCTCTGTGATTTTTCTGTGGATTCTTTAAGATTAGTAGCCAAGAATATGAAGATCTGTCTGGCTCAAATCAGAAGATCTGTCTGGCTCAAATTATGGTCTGGAGACTCAGCGTCAAAGAATAACCTATGCTCACTTCCCTTTGAGCCTGGGAAATTATTTGGATCCCATCTAGATAAACTCCTGGAATCCAGTAATGAAGAAAAATTGTTGAACTTTCCTCAATTCAAGCGAAGAGATAAGACGCGATTTTTTCATCCCTACAGAGGACAAAATTACAGAGGATATGGATCTAGAGGACGCTTCAACAGAAGCAGAGCTGATAGAGGATCCTGGACGGCTTCAGAAAGATCAAAGAAGAAATCAGAAGATGGAAAACCATCTAAAAAGGAATTCTGACGCCAGAAGCCAAGAATTAGGAGGTCGGCTGACACATCACTACTCAGAATGGCAAAGGATTACTTCAGACACTTGGGCTCTAAATATCATAAAAGAAGGATACACATTGGAGTTAGATCAATATCCAAGGAACAGATTCCTTCTGAACAAAAGAGAAGATCCCCAAATTTTTCATCTTCTAGAAGAATTCATAGAAAAAGGAGCACTAGAACCAGTACCTATGCACCAAAGAAGTACAGGAGTATATTCCAGGATATTTCAGGTCCCCAAGCCAGGGGGAAAGTATCGACTTATCGATACCTGAACCAATTCATGAAGAAAATCCATTTCAAGATGGAAACAATAAGATCTATCACAGCTGTACTCAGAGAAAAACAGTTCATGGTCTCTCTGGATCTAAGAGACGCCTACCTGCACATCCCTATAAGAGAAGAATCCAGAAAATTCCTAAGAATAGCAGTCATAAGAAACAGGAAGATATCACACTTCCAGTTCAAAGCACTACCGTTTGGCCTATGTTCCGCTCCCAGAATTTTTACCAAAGTAGCAGTTCTGGTTGCAGTGCATCTCCGTCTGCAGAGAATACAAGTCTTCCCATATCTCTACGCTTCAAAGACTGGGATTTTTGATAAACTGGGAAAAATCTGATGTGATCCCTACTTCCTCAAAGATTTTTCTGGGCCTGCAGATAAAAACAGTATCTATGGCTCTGTTTCTTCCCCCACCAAAGATCAGAGCCCTGAAGAAAGAAAAATAAAGATTCTGATATCTTTGCGCTTTCCCACAGTCCGCAGAGTAATGAAGACCCTGGGACACCTAACAGCAGTAACGGATGCAGTTCCATGGGGAAGAATCCATACCAGAGACCTACTGCAAAACATGCTTCAAGTCTGGCAGCACAGTTTTCACAATCTAGAAGCAAGAGTAAGACTAACACCTTAAACAGTTCAAAGCCTCAGGTGGTGGTTACTGTCCAAAAATCTGTCCAAAGGGAAGACCTTAAAGTACCTACCCCCAGTAGTAATTACTACGGATGCGTCTGGTCAAGGCTGGGGAGCCCATCTTCAAGACAAGTGGATCCAGGGGCTGTGGTCCTCCGAAAGAAAGGAAGAAGTCTTCAAATTTCAAGGAGTTAAAAGTAGTACAACTTGCACTTCTCCTGTTCAAGAAACATATAATAGAAAAACCAGTGCTGATTAGTTCGGACAATCTTGCAACTGTATTCTATCTTAACAAACAGGGTGGAACGAGGAACAGTTCTCTCCTGAAATTGTGCAAGGAGATCTTCAATTGGGCAGAAGCGAATATCTTAGAGCTAAAAGCCATGCATATAAGAGGCTGCTTGAATATTCAAGCGGATCATCTGAGCCGGAGAAAAATCGATCCAGCAAATTGGTAACTGATAACACATTTCTCCATCACCCGCTTATTTTATGATTCTTCAAAGCAATAAGGAGGTTGAAACCTACACATAGAGAACCTACACCAGTTTGGGACCTCTCTTTGGTTTTGAAGAGACTAACAGTTGCTCCATTTGAACCTTTGCAGCAAGCTGATTTAAAATGTCATACAAAGTATTGTTTCTGTTTACCGTCACTTCCGCAAAAAGAGTAGGGGAACTTTAAGCCCTGTCATCTAAATACCCCTATTTAAGAATCCTTCCCGATGGGGTCCTTCTACGCACCATGCCTTCTTTTACTCCTAAGGTGCCTTCTGCCACTAACAGAAATAGGGAAGCTTTTCTCCCGGTGTTTTTTCCTGACCCGGTTGGTGAAGAACAGAGTCTATTACATACTCTGGATCTAAAGAGGGCAATCGAGAGCTATCTCCAGAGAACAGAAGAGTTTCATACAGCTGAAAATCTTTTTGTGTTGTTCGGAGGTCCAAGAAAAGGATAACAACCTTCCAGAGATACATTAGCTAGATGGCTAAAAGACACTATCAAAGAATCCTATTCCTTAGAAGAAGTGCCTTCTCCTTTCCCAATTAAAGCACATTCAACAAGATCTGCCGCAACCTCCTGGGTGGAACAGGCGTGCGTATCTATAGAAGAAATCTGCAACGCAGCCTCCTGGTCCTCATCTCAAACCTTCATGAAGCATTATCGGTTGGACATCAATGCTAGAAGCTCAGCCTTTGGTACTGGGGTATTAAGTGCAGTTCTTGATGAAAAATTCATGATCTATACAAATCCCATGCTGTGCTGCCACTGCCGTAGGGCGAAGTGGGAAAGGGAAAATCTGTACCTGGGATTTTCCTTTCCTTAAGTCCGAAGGCAGCACAAATATACCCTCCTTAAATAAATTTTGTTATTTTGCATTGAATGAAAGTCTATATATATTTTTTTTAACACAGTGGACCATTAGGGGAAACCTGCTTTATAGTATCTAACTAATGATTTAATTAATTATTTTAATCTAGGAGGGCGGTCCTAGCCAAGAGTATGAAGACAAGCTTAACCCATGCCTTTGGACTCAAGGAAAGTAAAATCCTAGGTACATATTTTCCCTTTCTCCTAAAGGTGATTAGTTTATGGATTAGGCAACCCTGCCCACTGGGGCTACCTACATATATGTGTGTGAGGGAGGGGTCAGGCCTCTTTGACCGGCGTTCCTGGGAATCTAGCTCCTGAGGTATGGCCGACCAGAGTGTGATGAGCTGTGTGCTCTTTTTGATGTGGAAGGAGAAGGATTCATTGCCCGCCTGGTGGCTGGGTTGGCCCCTTCCCTTTCCTCCATTCCCCCTGTCTTCCCTCCACCTGAATTGGGGGGGGGGGGGGGGGTCAGCAGCCTTCCTCTATGGAGCCAGCTTATACTGTCACCAACAGTGCTTTAATCCCTTTGGCCCCCCATTCTGGTGTCACCCCTGATCCCTCATATTATGTTAACCCCTTCTGCTCCTCCCACTATTAATTTAACCCCTTCTACTCCTCCCAATAGCAATTTAACCCTTCAGCGCCACTAAATGTGGCTGCTAGTCACACCCCAGGGCCTGCCCCTTTGCCTGCTATTTATCATACTACATCTCATGATACACCCCGTAGGTCACGTTCTCCTTCCAGAGGCTCTGAGATGCAGAGCCAGTGCAGGGAAGCTCATAACATGGAGCATGGTTCCCGTCACCATTCCAGGTCTTCCAGGCATAGTGGATGGTCAGGGTGGTCCCATTCTTCCCGCTAGCGATCTCCCTTTCCTTTGATGTGAGCACCTCTGGTTCATCGTCCTCCGAGAGACCCTGGTGGTCAGTCCGCTAGGCTAGCCAGGCCAGCATGGTTCCAGTAGCAGCGGCTTCCACTCCTCATGTACCTTCTTCCTCTTCAGCACCAGTCGGTGAGTTTGATTTCGCAGGGGCTTGGAAACCAATGAATCTTTAATACAGGGGTAATGGCTCAGTTGGCGCCTGCACAGACTTCTGCATGCTCTGCGGAGGCAGCAGCACCTAGGGCTAGCATGCATAAAGATGCCATTTTCTTGTGGCCTTAGTCAGTTAGGCTCTCAGTTGGATGATGACACTAGGAATAAAATGTTGAATTACTAATATGTGGACATATGGTCCTTGGTTTGATTTGATCAGCATACGTTGAACAAGGATCGTCGTCTGAATGCTGATAGGTTTGTTGATAGTTGTCCTAAAGGGGCTAAAACTATGGGTGACTGGCATTAGGCTTTTTCTGTATTAGGCTCTATGATGGCACAAACACACCCTGAGTGCTGTTCTAAACTGTTTATGTATATGGATTATATCTATAGTGTGTATAAATCACATGGTGGTTGCACCAGGTGGCGTTCCAACAAAGATTTTCGTTGTTACCTGTCACTTCAACTTAGTATTGGGTGGGCAGTTAAGGCCACAGATGTTTGGCTTCTTTTAATGATGTTGCAGAAGCCATACCCCTCTTAGCACACAGCCACTGTTGATGCCAGTACCTCCCAGGGAGCAGTGGCAGTGCGGAGGCCCAGAGTTTGCTGGCTCTTTAATAATGGGCACTGCAAGTACTTTTGTTTATGCAAGTACAAGCATGAATTCTCAGCTTGTGGGGGGCCTCATGCATCTGTTCATTGCCCGCGGCAAACCCGTCCCTCAGGAAAGTCTACACTGCCAGCTGAGGGTAAACACGCCATGAGCGTCCAAGAGATCGTGCCATGGCTTGATCTATACCCTGTGGGGATTTGCTCTGGTAGGCAGGGTAAGCGAACGCAGTACAAAGGCAAAAACAAGGATGTAAATAAAAGTTCAGTGTTTTATTCACACAACAGGAAAAACAAGGAAAAAATAACAGTGTTCAGTTTTGGTGCTTGTTCACACCACACAAAATCCACAGTGCACAAAACCTTCACCTAATCAGTTGATTTCCACCCACAGTCCACAGCAGGCTTTAGAGGCCTGTTTCCCCCAGCATACGGCTCTCGCGGCTTCACGGCTTCACAGCTTCACAGCCTCACAGCTTCTCTGTCATGGAGGATAATCCACACCAGCTAAACGTGCTGGCTGGGTTTTTATATCCCAGCCAAAACCCGGCCTGGAACCGTGGGGAACAGCCACCCACCCTGCTCTTTGGCTGCTCCCAATAAGAACTGGCCCGGATAGGCTGTACAGCCAAGATAACAGCTGAAGTGTCAGACTGCACTAGAGAAATTACATTTCAGGAAAAAATCAGGTTCTTACCTCACCAAGGCCAGGAACCTTCGTGACACGTATCTTCCGTCAATGACGGCTTCTTGTTCCTTCTTACATACCTGCCCCGCTTTGTTTAACCCTGAGGGAGTGAACACTTGCCAGACAGTGTATGCGGGACAGGGCATCCGCAGTTCCCTGTAACCTGCCTGCCCTGTGTTCCACGGAAAACTAAAAATGTTGCAAAGATAAGAACCACCTGCTGACCTGAGCATTCCTCTCTTTGGCCTGGCTCATTCATTTAAGAGGGGAGTGGTTGGTCACCAGACAAAACCTTCTCCCCAAAAGATAGTAGCGGAGAGACTCGAGTATCCACTTGATGGCCAGGCACTCTCTCTCCACTATACTGTACCTAGTCTCGGCTGGGGTGAGCTTCCGGCTGAGGAAGTCAACGGGATGCTCCTCCCCGTCAATATCTTGAGACAGTACAGCACCTAGACCTACCTCGGAGGTATCGGTCTGCACTATAAACTCCCTGTTGAAGTCGGGCATCACCAAAATCGGGGACCCACACAGGGCCGACTTCAAAGCGGAGAAAGCCTTTTCCGCCTGCTCATTCCAGTGGACCGTCACTGACTTGCGTCCCTTCAAAAGGCCTGTTAATGGTGCGACGACTGTAGCAAAATTGGGGACAAACCTCATATAGTATCCCACCATATACAAGAACGACTTTACTTGCCGAGTAGTGACTTGTCGGGGCCAATTCCTAATTGCCTCAGTTTTGTTCACCTGAGGTTTGATCATTCTGTGCCCAATGACATACCCCAGGTACTTGGTCTCTTCTAACTCTATCGAGCATTTTTTGGGGTTAGCGGTTAAGCCAGCCTTCCTAAGGGAGTCCACTACAGCCTGTACTTTAGGTAAGTGACTTTCCCAGTAGGTGCTATGGACAACTATATCGTCCAGGTACGCCGAAGCGTATCGACGATGTGGACGGAGTACAATATCCATTAGCCTTTGAAACGTGGCGGGAGCACCATGCAGACCAAAGGGTAATACCTTGCACTGATACAGCCCCTCTGGCGTGACGAAAGCCGTTTTTTCTTTGGCAGCCTCCGTCAAGGGTACCTGCATGTACCCTTTGATGAGGTCCAACACAGAAAAATACCGGGCTTGGCCCAACTTTTTAATAAGCTCATCCACTCGGGGCATAGGATACTCGTCAAACTTGGACACCTCATTAAGCTTGCGGAAGTCATTACAGAACCGCAATGTCCCCTCTGGCTTGGGTATTAATACTATCGGACTGGCACATTCACTTTTTGACTCCTTGATGACACCCAGCTGGAGCATTAGCTGCACTTCCTCCGTGATATCTTGTCGCCGAGCCTCGGTTACCCGGTACAGTTTTAACCTGACTTTCGCCTGAGGCTCAGTGACAATGTCATGCCGGAATATGGATGTGCATCCAGGGAGGTCTGAGAACACATCCGTGTTCCAACTAATGAACTTCCTGGCTTCCTGAGCCTGTTTAGAGGAGAGGCTGTCAGCAATTTTCACGGTGGCAGCTGCTTCCCCTGCTTCAGACCGAGGGGCCGAAACCGCTTCCCCTAGGAACCCTGGTCATGGGCTGTCTTCCGTATAGGTTTCCCTTTCCTTCAATGGCTTGAGCAGATTCACATGGTACACCTTCTGCGGCTTTCGCCTCCCTGGCTGGTGTACTTTGTAATCTACCTCTCCAATTTTTTCAAGTACCTCGTAGGGCCCCTGCCACCTAGCTAGGAACTTACTGTCTACAGTCGGTACCAGAACCAACACCCGATTACCCGGGTTAAAGTTTCGGACCCGAGCCTGCTGATTATAGACCCAACTCAGGGCTCGCTGCTCTGCCTCCATATGCTCCTTAACCAAAGGTAACACTGTTTCCATCCATCCATGCATCTGGGTGACGTACTCAACAACACTTTTGTTCGGTGTGGTTTGTTGTTCCTACGCCTCTTTGGCGACGTCCAATAAACCAGGAGGGTGTCTGCCGTATAGCAGTTCGAAGGGAGAGAACCCGGTAGAGGCCTGGGGCACTTCTCGCACTGTGAACATGAGATAGGGCAGAAGAAGGTTAGAGTCCCTCCCATCCTTAGACACCACTCTTTTCAGCATATTCTTTAGCGTCTGGTTAAACCTCTCTACCAGGATGTGCGTAATTGTTTTATGTGGAGCAACTTACAGAGTTCCCTCATGACCTTGGTCATAAATGGGGTCCCTTGGTCAGTCAAAACCTACTTAGGCAGACCCACTCTAGAAAACATTTCCATTAACTCCTTAGCTATGAGTTTAGCTGACGTATGATGCAGTGGCACCGCCTC
Source organism: Bufo gargarizans (assembly GCF_014858855.1). Lineage (NCBI taxonomy): Eukaryota > Metazoa > Chordata > Amphibia > Anura > Bufonidae > Bufo > Bufo gargarizans. Next base: position 268,923,987 of record NC_058084.1, read on the forward strand.
CGAGTACCGCGTGGCGTAGTTGAGGATGAACAGGATGTGCTGGTGCCCTTTAGCTGACTTCGGTACTGGGCCTATGAGATCCATAGCGATCACTCGAATGGAACCTCAATAATCGGGAGAGGGACCAGGGGACTACAGAAATGTGGCCTGGTGCTGGTTATCTGGCAATACTCTTCTACCTCTCTGAACACACTGGGCCAGTAGAACCTCTGTAGAATCCGGTCTTGCATTTTCTGCTGGCCCAGGTGTCCCCCAAGAACATGTTGGTGGGCTAAATCCAACACGTGCTTGCGATACGCCTTGGGCACCACCAGCTGTTCAATATGCTCACCCCGTAGTTGATTTACTCGGTACAGCATCTCCTGTTGAACCACAAAATGGGGGAACATAGACTCGGCCCCCAGCTGGTGCGGCTCACCCTCAACCATGACTACATTTTCCTAAGCTCGAGATAGAGTCGGGTCCTGGTGCTGTGCTGTACCAAAATTATCTCCGGAGACGTTGAGGTCTGCCAACTCCGGACCCGGCGGCAAGTCCTCCACGTCTCCTACCATCACACTTAGCGGGGTTGTCTCCCCCTCCTCCACCGAAGTGGCGGTCACCCCTACCACTGGCCCTTCAGACTCAGGTTCCCAGGGTTCTGGTCTCCCCCCTGAGTCGGGCCACTCTGCTAGGGTTACAGCTGTCTCACATGCATCGGTGACTTTTGTATCCAGCCAGAGTGTCGGGAACCCGTGGAAGTCTCTCCCAATTATTTATTCATAAGGTAGTCCTGTGGCGACTGCCACCTCATGAGTCCACCTGCCGACCACCGTTTTTAGACAGACCAACTCTTGTGGAACACCTAAAGGGTTAGCAAAGTTTGTAAACCCAGTTTTGAATACCTTGAGGGGTGCACTTTCTTAGATGGAGTCACTTTTTTGAAGAATCAGGGCAACCCATATTGAGTTTTGTTTGGCAGTTAACCCTTGCTTTGCTCCTGGAAAAAATGGATTATATTGAAAATTTTTCCCCAAAAATTGAAATTCTTAAATTTTATGTCCATTTGCCATGAAGTCTTGTGGAAGACCTTGAGGGGTGTAGTTTCTAAAATATGGTCATTTTTGGGTGGTTTCTAGCCTCACAAAGTGACTTCAGACGGAACTGGTCCATAAAAAGTGTGATTTCAAAAAACAAAAACAAAATTAGCTTCTAAACTTCTAAGCTATGTAACATCCCCAAAAAATAAAATATAATTCCCAAAATTATACAAACATGAAGTAGACATATGGGGAATGTAAAGTCATCACACTTTTTTGGGGGTATTACTATGTATTACAGAAATAGAGAAACTGAAACTTTGAAATTTGCAAATGTTTCCAAGTTTTTGATAAATTTGGCATTTTTTTATGTAAAAAAATTTACTTTTTGGACCCGATTTTAGCAGTGTCATGAAGTTCAATATGTGACGAAAAAACAATCTCAGAATGGCCTGGGTAAGTGAAGCATTTTAAAGTTATCAGCACTTAAAGTGACACTGGTCAGATTTGCAAAAAATGGTCAAGTCCTTAAGGTAAAATAGGGCTGAGTCCTTAAGGGGTTAAGTCACGGCCAGAGATGACGTACATGTACATCATGGGTACTTAAGGGGTTAAAATTTCCAGAGTAGAGATGAGTGAATTTCTTAAAATTCTATTTGGGTCCAATTCGTTATTTGATTTTGATACAATTTGATTCTACCGGGAATCTAAAGTACTATGATTGCCTTCTCTGTCTTATCTCTCCTCTCAAATTCAGAATTTTTAGAATCCATTCCCTCATCTCTAATCCTCTGTATTCTTGCTTTATATTGACAGTTAAGAGAAATGTTATTGATATATTGGGATGTGACCCAGGGCCGGCCTCAGGCCTTTAGGCGCCCTGTGCGATAAAGCTTTACAGCGCCCCATAGTGACCACGCCCCTCAGTAACCACGCCCTTTCAATGGTCACACCCACAGTGTAGAGGTATACTGTGTGGCACAGTGTAGAGGTATACTGTGTGGCACAGTGTAGAGGTATACTGTGTGGCACAGTGTAGAGGTATACTGTGTGGCACAGTGTAGAGGTATACTGTGTGGCACAGTGTAGAGGTATACTGTGTGGCACAGTGTAGAGGTATACTGTGTGGCACAGTGTAGAGGTATACTGTGTGGCACAGTGTAGAGGTATACTGTGTGGCACAGTGTAGAGGTATACTGTGTGGCACAGTGTAGAGGTATACTGTGTGGCACAGTGTAGAGGTATACTGTGTGGCACAGTGTAGAAGTATACTGTGTGGCACAGTGTAGAAGTATACTGTGTGGCACAGTGTAGAGGTATACTGTGTGGCACAGTGTAGAGGTATACTGTGTGGCACAGTGTAGAGGTATACTGTGTGGCACAGTGTAGAGGTATACTGTATATTGTGTGGCACAGTGTAGCGGTATACTGTATATTGTGGGGCACAGTGTAGGCTATATGTGCATAACAAACATATTTCACATGAAAACTTACAGTTACTTGGCCCTTGGGGATCTCGGACGCCACTTCCACACTTGGCCAGGGGCTCGGCGGAGCTGATGTTGTGCTTTACCCTAATGAGAAAGATTTCATAATAAGGATTTGGAGAAGGGGCAGAGGGATAGCAGAGCAGGGAGAGGCTGGTGCTGCTACTAGGGGGTCATACCATGGGGAGTAATAAAGCCCACCATAATGCCCCCCAGTAGAAATAATTCTCCTTATAATGTGACAGTGCAAAAAATACCCCCTTATGCCCCCAGTTGAGCTCATGTCTCCCATAATGTGCCAGTATAAAATACCCCTATATAGTGCCCCCAGTAAATGCCCCCATAGTGCTCCTCTCCCCCTTCCTCCTAGTGCCCCCCATAATGTACCAGTATAAAATGCCCCAGTAGATGCCCTCAGTGTCCCCCATAATTTGCAAGTATAAATTACCCCTTCTTAGTGCCCCGTAGATGACTCCATAGTACTCCTCTCCCCCCTTCCCCATAGTACCCACCATAATGTGTCCCAGTATAAAATTCTACTGTACAGAGACCCCCCATATAAAACACCCTTTCTTTGTGTTGCCTCAGTAGATGCCCCTATAGTGCCCACCAATAATGTGCCAGTAATAAGCCCCCCATTACGTCCCAGTAATAAGACCCCCATTACGTGCCAGTAATAAGCCCCCCATTACGTGCCAGTAATAAGACCCCCATTATGTGCCAGTAATAAGCCCCCCATTACGTGCCAGTAATAAGCCCCCCATTACGTGCCAGTAATAAGCCCCCCATTACGTGCCAGTAATAAGCCCCCCCATTACGTGCCAGTAATAAGCCCCCCATCATGTGTCAGTATTAAGCCCCCCCATCATGTGCCAGTATTAAGGCCCCCCCATCATGTGCCAGTATTAAGGCCCCCCATCATGTGCCAGTATTAAGGCCCCCCCATCATGTGCCAGTATTAAGGCCCCCCATCATGTGCCAGTATTAAGGCCCCCCATCATGTGCCAGTATTAAGGCCCCCCATCATGTGCCATTATTAAGTAAGTCCCCCCCATCATGTGCCATTATTAAGTAAGTCCCCCCCATCATGTGCCATTATTAAGTAAGTCCCCCCCATCATGTGCCATTATTAAGTAAGTCCCCCCCATCATGTGCCATTATTAAGTAAGTCCCCCCCATCATGTGCCATTATTAAGTAAGTCCCCCCCATCATGTGCCATTATTAAGTAAGTCCCCCCCATCATGTGCCATTATTAAGTAAGTCCCCCCATCATGTGCCATTATTAAGTAAGTCCCGCCCCATCATGTGCCATTATTAAGTAAGTCCCCCCTCATGTGCCATTATTAAGTAAGTCCCCCCCATCATGTGCCATTATTAAGTAAGTCCCCCCATCATGTGCCATTATTAAGTAAGTCCCCCATCATGTGCCATTATTAAGTAAGTCCCCCCATCATGTGCCATTTTTAAGTAAGTCCCCCCCATCATGTGCCATTATTAAGTAAGTCTGTCCCCCCCCCCATCATGTGCCATTATTAAGTAAGTCTGTCCCATCATGTGCCATTATTAAGTAAGTCGTCCCTCCCCATCATGTGCCATTATTAAGTAAGTCCCCCCCATCATGTGCCATTATTAAGTAAGTTGTTCCCCCCATCATGTGCCATTATTAAGTAAGTCGTCCCCCCCCCCATCATGTGCCATTATTAAGTAAGTCCCCCCCATCATGTGCCATTATTAAGTAAGTCCCCCCATCATGTGCCATTATTAAGTAAGTCCCCCCCATCATGTGCCATTATTAAGTAAGTCCCCCCCATCATGTGCCATTATTAAGTCCCCCCCCATCATGTGCCATTATTAAGTAAGTCTGTCCCCCCCATCATGTGCCATTATTAAGTAAGTCCCCCCCATCATGTGCCATTATTAAGTAAGTCGTCCCTCCCCATCATGTGCCATTATTAAGTAAGTCCCCCCCATCATGTGCCATTATTAAGTAAGTTGTTCCCCCCATCATGTGCCATTATTAAGTAAGTCGTCGTCCCCCCCATCATGTGCCATTATTAAGTAAGTCCCCCCCCCGTATCACGCATTTTAGTTGGGGCACATGAAGTAGACTGACTTCACTTAGAGTTCGGCGGGCTGTGTCGGCCGCCCAGCGCCCCTGTTGCTATGGCGCCCTGTGCGGCCGCACAGCCCGCACACCCCAAAGGCCGGCCCTGATGTGACCTATTGAAATTGTTATAATGATTTTTTTTTTCTGATAGAAATAAGATGCACATAGCAAACGCATACAATGTATGTGCTGTATATTACGTAGGCTAAAATATACACTTCCATCTCTTTTTTTTTTTCTCCAGTACTCCACAATCAGAGTAAGGCCTCATGCACATGACCGTATGTATTTTGCTGTCCGCTAAAAACGGATCAGTTTTTACGGAACAGCTGGCCCTTCATAGAACAGTAATATCCTTGTCTGTAATGCTAACAATAATGGGACATGTTCTATTTTTTGCGGAACGGAAATACGGACATATGGAAATGGGATGCACAGGGAGTAACGTCATTTTTTTTTTTTCGCGGACCTATTGAAGTGAATGGTTCCGCATACAGTCCGCAAAAAAAATGGAACAGACACAGAAAGAAAATATGTTTGTATGCATGAGTCCTGACTGCCACTTTAAACGTGTTGTCTAGAGATAGGCGAATTGAATCCACCGAAGTGGAATTCGATCCAAATTTCAGGATAAATTTGATTTGCCACAAAGCCGAATTTCCTCGTCCTTCGTGGTAGCAAATCGATTTAACCTGAAACAGTGAAAAAAATATAAATAATAATTGCCTCCTCCATTTGCTCACAACAGGCCAGCCAACGCCATCTTGGTTGAAGATCTTGGCCGAAATCCAGTGCGTGGTATGACGATTCTGCACCAGATCTTCAATATCTTCAGCAAATAGAGGCGGTAATTTTATACTGTTTTTACAATCAGATGCTGCGATCATGCATAAACGCGGCATCTAAGGGGCAAACTGATGGTGAGCAGCACTATCAAAGGTCCCTGCAATTGCACCCGCTACATACAAAAAAAATTGCTTTGCTACAAAGTAGTTCGTCACAAAGCTAATTTTTTGGTAAAATTCGGAAAAGCAGCTAAATCGAATTTTCTAAAACTTTACTCATCTCTAGTGTTTTCCCACAAAAAATATTCCACAGTTTTCAAATCAGCACCTGGATCTAAATTCTTTTCCAACTGCATATAATAAAAAATGTAGCATAGCCTCTGAGTTATTCAATAAAATGTATCTGTCTAACGCCACCTGCTGTTTTTTTCTTTTCTTATTTCTTTGTCCTACTTACTGAGATGGCAGCACGTGCTCAGTTTCATCCTTAAGCTGCCTGGACAAGCCCCCCGCTAACTGCAGCAGAAAAGACACGACCCTTTAGCTGTCAGCTTAATAGCAATCTGTGTGTATGATCTCTGATTTTTATTTTTTACATTAGTCATAGGAAAATCCCTTTAAATAGCTGCTGCTTAAAAAATCTACAGCCCTACAATAATAATATAAAATATTTGCAGAGTTGACAAGTGAACAAATTTTATGATTACATTACATAGCCTCTTGCCCATAATGGTTTTCCTGTGTATTCCAGGTTTTCTCAATCTAAGGCCTCATGCACACGACCGTTGTTTTGGCCCGCATCCGAGCCGCAGTTTTGGCAGCTCGAATGCGGACCCATTCACTTCAATGGGGCCGCAAAAGATGCGGACAGCACTCCGTGTGCTGTCCGCATCTATTGCTCCGTTCCGTGGCCCCGCAAGAAAAATATAACATGCCATATTCTTGTCCGCACTTTGCGGACAAGAATAGGCAGTTACATGAAAGGCTGTCCGTGCCGTTCCGCAAATTGCGGAATGCGCACGGACGCCATCCATGTTTTGCGGATATGCGATTTGCGGACTGCAAAACACACCACGGTCGTGTGCATGAGGCCTAACATATGTGTCACATTCAAAATGCACATCCCTTGTGTCACGAACTATGGATCCGACCGCTCCGGATCCCACAGCTCTGACGTAGTGGTCTGTGACGGAGTCTGCGCACACACAGAGACCTCACGTGACCGGGGTATTACCACTCGGCTAACACCCCCCACTACACTTCGGTAACTGCCACCACGTGGGTTCCCGGTCCACGAGCCGACTATCCGGGTCATTCACTATCACACAGATCAGTGGATGAACTGGATATCACTTACTGACCAACCGCAGTCAATCACCCCCAGCTACAATTCCTAAATGCAATTTAACTAACTACCTGGTAACGTCTCTTCAAAGGCAAGGTACGTTGTTCAGCAGCTTAGAATATGGAAGACTTGGCCACTTAGATTTTATAATCTTTAATAAGCGGTAAAAAGCAGTGCATACAAGTCTAATGAAAATGACTATAAATCTACAGAATAATAATAACAATATAAATAATCACGACAGTTCAAATGAAAGGGAAAAAGATGAAAGAATACTTAGTTTCTCTGGAGGGTTTCAGATGGTCGTTCATATGTCCTTTTTGAATCCTTGCAAACCCCTTTTCAGTATGTATCAGGGGAGACCCTCAAAGTTCTTCTGATACAGGGATATGCCGTCAATGTCCAATTAAGTGTCTGGTGATGTTCCATGGGTCTCTCTCCTCTGTCCTTGTGCATGGATTTTTATGAACTCTGCCATGGGCAGGAGACTTACTCCTGTCAGCCAATGGCAGCAGAGTGACTGTGCAATCCTAGGGATTGCCCCCAAGTGTTTTATGACCCCATCAAAGTTCAGTTCCTACAATGAGGATTATACTTAAGCCCGTATCTCCTTGATACATCGGCATATTGTTATACAGAATACATATTTGCGATCCTTATTTATTTACCTACAGAATGAGACCACACACGGTAATGCTGGGACCTGTAGTTCTTCTACCACCCATAGGTCAGCTAAGGAATCACATCCTCTAGTCATATTTGATACCCAATTAACCACAATAGTCTGTAGAGCCTGGATCTGGTGTCAGAATGGGCATAAGTTGATTCATAAATGAAATATGAAAGTGGACTGGTTTTATGCCCAGAGCTAATTAAGGGCTATTAGCTCTCCTCAAACCAGACCTGGAAATTAATGACGTCACGCTCCAGCCAGGCTTGACAGCGAGCTGATCTTGGACAGGATGAGCTGGGCCTGGTGTAGCTTTTATGACCTTTTATTGCTGGCCTCAAAGAGTAGTGGTAATAAAAGTGTCCATCTATATCATAGGCGACCCAGGCTTCATGAAGATGAGAGTTCACAGTTTTTTACATAGGCCAGAAGCATATAAGATGGCTACCCAGAGGAATTATGTATGTATGCCGGCACACCTCCCTCTTTTAAAAGGTTGCCTGGGGAAATGGCCACAAGCCTATTCCACAGCAACCCAGCCATCTCCGGTCGATTCTCCCTGCCGCGACAACCCGTCGGCATTTCCATGTAAACTACCTTTTCTGTGCTGCACGGTGAAGTTGTACTGCTGCAAAATCAGGCTCCATCTCAGCAGTTTCGCATTGTCTCCTGCGAGACGTGCCAACCAGCTGAGGGGATTGTGATCAGTGATCACTGTGAAATTGCGTCCATACAGGTAGTGTTGTAGCTTTTGCAGGGACCACACAATAGCTAAACACTCCTTCTCTATTGTGGAGTAGCTGGTCTCCCTGGCCAGTAACTTACGGCTCAGGTATAGTACAGGATGCTCCTCCCCGGCCTGGTTCACCTGACTCAGGACTGCACCCAGACCAAAGGCGGAAGCATCCGTGTGGACCACAAACTTCCGAGTGAAATCTGGGGCCTGAAGCACAGGAGCACTGGCTAGTGCATCCTTCAGGGCCTGGAAGCCTTGCTCGCATTCCGGCGTCCATGACACCGTCCTGGGCAGCTTCTTCTTGGTCAAGTCTGTCAGAGGCTTGGCCAGGGCGCTATAGTTCGGGATGAACTTCCTATAGTACCCGGCCGTTCCCAAGAAAGACATGACCTGCTTCTTGGTGAGAGGTGTTGGCCATCTCGTAATGGCTTTCACCTTCTCTATTTCAGGCCTCAGTGTGCCTCCTCCTACTCTGTGGCCTAAGTAAGTGACCTCATTCATGCCCAGCTGGCACTTGCTAGGCTTAACAGTTAGTCCAGCCGCAGCAAGTTTGTCCAGTACTTGCGACAGGTGCACCAGATGCTCCTTCCACGTGGGGCTATACACGGCAATGTCGTCTAAATAGGCGACAGCACATTCTTCTAGTCCTTCCAGCAAGTCATTCACAAGCCTTTGAAAGGTGGCTGGCGCATTCTTCATCCCAAACGGCATTACAGTAAATTCGTATAAGCCGAAAGGGGTGATGAAGGCCGACTTCTCCTGAGCCTCCGAGGTCAGGGGAATCTGCCAATACCCCCTGCTCAGGTCCATGATTGTCAGGTAGCTGGCTCCTGCCAACTTATCTAACAGTTCATCAATCCTGGGCATGGGGTAAGCATCCGAGGTTGTGATGGCATTCAGTTTCCGATAGTCCACACAGAACCTGGTTGTCTGATCTTTCTTCGGGACCAGAACCACCGGTGAGGCCCAAGCGCTGTGGGATTTCCGAATGACCCCGAGCTGCTTCATCTCCTCGATCTCTCTCCTGAGGTCTGCCTGGACCTCCAGTGAGACACGGTAGGCGGACTGCTTTGTGGGAGCATGTGTACCTGTGTCCACATGATGGACTGCAAGGTGAGTTCTCCCGGGTTTCCCTGTAAAAGTGTCACGGTGAGCCGTCAACACTTCTAAGAGCTGAGATCTCTGCTGGGACGAGAGTTGAGGGTTGAGGGTTAAGTCCACCTCCAACTCTCGAGTGTCAGCTAGCAGATCTAGTAGGGGGTCGGCCTCCTCCCTTTCGGGCAGGCTGCAAACCGGCATAACATGTGGCGTTCTCTCGTGATGCTCCTTGAGCATGTTGACATGAAACGTCTTCTGTCTCCTACCTCCCTCTCCAAGGCCCACCACATAATTTACCTTACTCAGACATTTGACAATGGGGTACGGCCCTTCCCATGCAGCTTGCAGTTTGTTTTGCCGCATTGGCAGCAGGACATAGACCTTCTGCCCCTCCTGGTAGATTCTCTCTCGGGCAGTGCGGTTATACCACTGCTTCTGTTTGCTTTGGGCCTGCACCATATTCTCCTGTACCAGACCTACCAGCGACTCCATTTTGTCTCGGAACCTGAGGACATAGTCTACTACTGAGACTTCAGTTCCGGCAACCCTGCCTTCCCAAGACTCTCTGATTAGGTCTAGGGGACCTCTTACTCGTCGACCATACAGGAGTTCGAAGGGCGAAAACCCGGTTGACTCCTGGGGAACCTCTCTGTAGGCAAATAGCAGGTGAGGTAGATATCGTTCCCAGTCCTTCCCTTGCGCCTCCACAAACGTCTTCAGCATCTGCTTCAACGTCCCGTTGAAGCGCTCACAGAGGCCGTTTGTTTGTGGGTGGTAAGGGCTGGCTACGATATGGTTCACCTGTATTTTCCTACAGAGCCCCTGCATTAGTTCAGACATGAACTGAGGTCCTTGGTCGCTGAGAAGCTCAGCTGGGAACCCCACTCTCGTGAAGATCCCCAGCAGGGCGTCTGCAACCTTGTCCGCCCTAATGGAGGATAACGCCACTGCTTCCGGGTAGCGCGTCGCGTAATCCACCAGGGTTAATATGAACCGTTTACCCGAACTGCTGGGGATGGCCAGGGGACCAATGATGTCCACGGCCACCCTCCTGAAGGGTTCATCAATTATTGGTAAGGGATTCAATGGAGCTCGGTGACGGTCTCCTGCTTTGCCAACTCGCTGACAGGTGTCGCAGGACCTGCAGTACTTGGCGACATCTGCCCCGAGGCCAGGCCAGAAAAAATTCTGCATCACCCGGGACTTTGTTTTGGTTATTCCCAGGTGACCAGCTAAGGGGATCTCATGAGCCACTTGCAGTAATTGTTCCCTGAACTGCACAGGTACAATGAGCTGCCTCTTGAGTGGCCCCACCCTACTGTCACTGTGGGAGATGTCCTCCTTATACAGTTTCCCATTGTCCCAACACACTCGGTATTTGTCTCCCTCAGTGGGAGGGCTGGCAGCTAACCCTCTTAGCTGCTCCAAGGTAGGGTCATCTCGCAGGGCCTGCTCAAAGGCGGCACTACAAGTCCCAGCCAGCTGTCCTGTGGCGAACAGGGACAGTGGCTGAGGCTCTGACGCGGTTAAGTCCACGGGGTCCGAACCGGTGGAAGGGGACACTTCCACTTGCTCTTCCCCAATGGAGCGTTCCGCTGCGGCTTTTGCAGCCCTGCGAGTGACGGGCAACACAGGCACAATAATGTCATCACATTTAACATTTGCACAACTTGAATCAGTTAAACACATGTTTGCTACCTGTGTACATACACCCGCCATCCCCTCTACATCTCCTGTCATAGGAGAACTGCTCCCACACACCCCACCTCCCACCTCCCGCGGTCCATCCCCAAGGTTATCTGATGTTACGCAAACATCCTTGCACAGTACCTCGGGATGTCCAGGGACCTCCATAGGGACGGGTGAGTCCTGTGTGCTTCCAGGGGGCACGTAGCACGAGACCAATCGTCCTAGGTCAGTGCCTAATAAAACATTTGTGGGGATCTCCGCAGAGACTCCCACCTCCCTTACTCCACTCCCAGCCCCCCAATCAAGGAAAACACGAGCTAGGGGAACATTAGGGCTCACCCCCCCAACTCCCGTGATGGTGAGGCTTTTGCCGGGAATAAGGTCTGCGTCATCCACTAGTTCAGGCCGAACTAGTGTGACTTCGGCTCCTGTATCGCGGAAGCCTGTGGTGCATCGGTTGCCCACAGTAACCGACTGTAGGTTGTCTGCGGTGTGTCTTGCAGCTCCATTCACTAACAGCACAGATGATGGGTTGCGGGCAAGCTTGCCAGGGGGTGCTGTCTTCTTCTCCGGGCACGAGTGGCTGAGGTGTCCTGGCTTGCCGCACGCATAGCACTTGCGCACGTCTGTCGGTGCTGGCTTGACTCCTTCCGGTCTTTGTGCAGGCCTGTGAAAGGGTCGCTGGACAGGAACCGACAAAGCTGGCCGGGAGGAAGAAGCAGATGAAGAGGTTCCTCCCAGACGGGACAGAGTGTCTTTGAATGCCCGAGTGCTGGGCATGGCGATGTATTCATCGGCTAGCTCAGCCGCCTCTCGCGCACTCTTCGGCTTGTGCTCACATACATATTTTTGCACATCTGTGGGGCAATTGGAGACAAACTGTTCTCGGACCATCAGATCCGCCAGGGACTGCTTGGTGTCCTCTGTGAGGGGATCAGACCACTGTTGGAAGGTGGTCTGCAACTTGCCCAGATGGTCCATAAAAGTATCTCCGGGCCCTCTCCGCAGGGACCGGAACCGTAAACGGTAAGTCTCTGGAGTCAGCTGGTACTTGACCAGAATAGCCTTTTTGATGACCGCGTAACTGGTACGCTCTGCTAATGGTAGTCCGACCAGGGCCTCCATAGCTTTGCCCTTCAGTGCGGACATTAGATGTCCCGCCCACTGTGGCTCTGGTACCTGGTACTGCTGGCATGAGGTTTCAAAAGCATGCAGGAAAAGATCAATGTCACAGTTCTCAGACTCCATCACAGGCAGTTTTGGCTTGACCATCAGGGATGGGCCTGTGGATGTGGCATGCCGGTCGGACCCCTGAAGCTGTACTCGGGCCAGGTCCAGTTCATGCCTGCGGACAGCTTCCCGTTCTCGTTCTGCAGCCTCGCGCTCAGCCTTGCGCTCTGCAGCCTCGAGCTCAGCCTTGCGCTCTGCAGCCTCGAGCTCAGCCTTGCGCTCTGCAGCCTCGAGCTCAGCCTTGCGCTCTGCACGACGTGCCTCCAGCAGCCGAAAATATAAGTCCGGGTTACGGAGCATTAGTTGGTCCAGACCATTTTGGGATGACATAGAGACAGAGTTATGTCCAGCTAGAGGACTGCAAGCCCCAGCAGGCTGTCCTCCTCCCAGTTCATCATCCTCATTCTGGAAGGGGTCACCTGGCTCAGGGGCCCCAGAGTCTCCTCCATTCTCTGAATCCTGCAGGGATGACTCTTGACTCCTCCGTGCACATAACTCCTGGATAAGGACAGTCTTATTTTTCCCATATACTTGGATGCCTTTGTGCTCACACAGAGCTGTGATATCAGCCACGCTCAGGACGTCATAATTCACGGATTCGGACATTATTGCCAAATAAAAGATAGGACAGAAAACAAGAGAGAGGGGAGGGTACTGTCGTGAATTATTATTCTATCAAAACTAATGCACTGTGCTTCGTCTTCCAGAATTTTTCAATCCTTTAGTACAGAGTTATGGACATAACTTCATGCACTAATATTCTAAGCATACAGAATCCCGTAAGCTGCCACCATAAAATGTCACGAACTATGGATCCGACCGCTCCGGATCCCACAGCTGTGACGTAGTGGTCTGTGACGGAGTCTGCGCACACACAGAGACCTCACGTGACCGGGGTATTACCACTCGGCTAACACCCCCCACTACACTTCGGTAACTGCCACCACGTGGGTTCCCGGTCCACGAGCCGACTATCCGGGTCATTCACTATCACACAGATCAGTGGATGAACCGGATATCACTTACTGACCAACCGCAGTCAATCACCCCCAGCTACAATTCCTAAATGCAATTTAACTAACTACCTGGTAACGTCTCTTCAAAGGCAAGGTACGTTGTTCAGCAGCTTAGAATATGGAAGACTTGGCCACTTAGATTTTATAATCTTTAATAAGCGGTAAAAAGCAGTGCATACAAGTCTAATGAAAATGACTATAAATCTACAGAATAATAATAACAATATAAATAATCACGACAGTTCAAATGAAAGGGAAAAAGATGAAAGAATACTTAGTTTCTCTGGAGGGTTTCAGATGGTCGTTCATATGTCCTTTTTGAATCCTTGCAAACCCCTTTTCAGTATGTATCAGGGGAGACCCTCAAAGTTCTTCTGATACAGGGATATGCCGTCAATGTCCAATTAAGTGTCTGGTGATGTTCCATGGGTCTCTCTCCTCTGTCCTTGTGCATGGATTTTTATGAACTCTGCCATGGGCAGGAGACTTACTCCTGTCAGCCAATGGCAGCAGAGTGACTGTCAATCCTAGGGATTGCCCCCAAGTGTTTTATGACCCCATCAAAGTTCAGTTCCTACAATGAGGATTATACTTAAGCCCGTATCTCCCTGATACATCGGCATATTGTTATACAGAATACATATTTGCGATCCTTATTTATTTACCTACAGAATGAGACCACACACGGTACTGCTGGGACCTGTAGTTCTTCTACCACCCATAGGTCAGCTAAGGAATCACATCCTCTAGTCATATTTGATACCCAATTAACCACAATAGTCTGTAGAGCCTGGATCTGGTGTCAGAATGGGCATAAGTTGATTCATAAATGAAATATGAAAGTGGACTGGTTTTATGCCCAGAGCTAATTAAGGGCTATTAGCTCTCCTCAAACCAGACCTGGAAATTAATGACGTCACGCTCCAGCCAGGCTTGACAGCGAGCTGATCTTGGACAGGATGAGCTGGGCCTGGTGTAGCTTTTATGACCTTTTATTGCTGGCCTCAAAGAGTAGTGGTAATAAAAGTGTCCATCTATATCATAGGCGACCCAGGCTTCATGAAGATGAGAGTTCACAGTTTTTTACGTAGGCCAGAAGCATATAAGATGGCTACCCAGAGGAATTATGTATGTATGCCGGCACACCTTGCTCTTCAACAGTTGTCCAGTACACATGCAGCGTCCTACATATGTGTGTAAATGGGACAATTCAAACATCTTAATGTATATACATGTGTTTATTTGCATTTTATGGTATTCTCTATTATCTGGCTGGCAATTTCATTTACATCCATTCGCCCCTAGGAGTATAGACCAATCCTAGCCAGCCTCACACAGCCCAGAAGTTTTGACCAATTACAGCCAGCCGAACACACAGCTTGTGTGGTAAATTCCCCTAGTAGGAGCTGCTGGAATCATTATTCACCAGAGAGAGAGAGAACTGAGCTGAACAGACACTTGTCACAACCAGACAGCTGAGAAGCTCTGACAGAAGCCTTTCAGAACCTCCTCCTTGAGTTTTCTTTGTTGTGCTGTTCAGTTCCTCATCTTGTTAGCCTCTCTCAGCTGTCATGTAGTTGGACTGATTGCTTCCCTATAAATTCCTCCCCATGATGCATTACTGGGCGGCTTATATTTCTTCCTGAAGTATGTGTGCATGCCCATCTGGTTCTCCTCTCCTCTACAAAGTTAAGTGTTATACTGTTATCTGTTATTTTCTGTTTGCTGGATCCCAGGTGACCCTGACTCCCTCCGTGTCTGGTGTAGGGAGCCGGTGGTCGTGTCCCCTCACTATTGCAGGGTGCTCAGGGGTTATATAGTCAAGGTACGTGGATATGCATACCTCCACCATTCGGATCTATGCATAGGCTGAGCAGCCAGGGAAAGTCCCAGGTCTTCTAAAGGGGTCCCCCTTTTGTTCTTTAGCTTCTGGATCCAGCGAGTCATTTATGCATGTTGTTTTGCCTTGTTTCCTGTACACCGTCCGTGACATTATAAGCCGCCATAACCGTCTCAAGCATGGATCCGGTTTCACTTTTGGCTGAACGCCTTCAGGGTCTTTCATTGGAGGTAGCTGATCTCCGCAGGACTTTTTCTCAGCTTCAAGTGACCGGTTCAGCTGGCGTTCATGGAGTTTGTTCTGAGCCTAAGATCTCGCTCCCGGATACGTTCTCCGGGGGTAGTGAGAATTTTGTGCGTTTTAGAGAGGCTTGCAAACTCCATTTTCGCCTTCTTCCCCATTCCTCTGGTGATGAGGAACGGAGGGTGGGGATCATTATATCGCTGCTCAGGGGTAACGCTCAGTCTTGGGCCTTTTCGCTGCCAGAGGGGGCACGGCCTCTCCGTTCAGTGGATTAATTCTTTTTAGCCCTGGGTCAGATATATGATGATCCGGATCGTATTGCTCTGGCTGAGTCTAGACTACGTCTATTATACCAGGGTAAACAATCCGCAGAGATATACTGCTCAGAATTTCGGAGATGGGCAGCTGATACTGGTTGGAATGATGCTGCACTCTGAAGTCAATTTTGCCATGGTCTTTCAGAGGGATTGAAAGATGCATTTGCCTTTCATGAGAGACCAATTTCCTTGCTATGTCTCAGGCCGTTCGTATTGACAGGCGTCTTAGAGAGAGAGGAGAGATCTCTCCTTCCTGTCATACTCAGTCCCAGGACAGTGCAGCGGTCTCATTCTGTGCGCAGGGGTCTCGGTCGCTGTCAGCCCCTTCTGAGCAGGAGCCCATGCAGCTGGGGTTGATTGCCTCTGACAATAGAAGATTCAGCCCGCATGGGAGGGTTTGTTTTTGTTGTGGAGGTATAAATCATTTGGCAAATGTTTGTCCCTCTAGGAGATTCAGGCAGTTTTCTGGGAGTAATAAAGAAACAAACAGGAAAAAATCTTTTAAAAATGTTCCGTCTGTTACTATTGGCAGGGTTGAGGCGGAAATTGAAGGTTTTCCGTTTGCTTGTAGTTCCCGTTTTGTCCTGCCTGCTAGGGTGGCGCTAGAGAGCAAGAGCATTTTTTGTGAGATTTTTGTGGATAGTGGAGCAGCGGTCAATCTCATTGATAGTCAATTTGCAATAACTCATGGTTTCCAGGTGTGCACTTTGGGAAAGGATATTCCTGTTTTTGCTATTGATTCCGCTCCACTTTCTCAGAAATCATTAAAGGGCATAGTTCACAATATCCGTTTAATTGTGAGTGATGCTCATGTTGAGGATGTGTCATGTTTCGTCCTTAGTGGTTTGCCTACTCCTCTAGTGTTGGGGCTACCCTGGCTCACTAAACATAACCCCACCATTGATTGGCAAGCGAGGCAAATAAATGGTTGGAGTGACTTTTGCAGAGAGAATTGCCTCACGACATCTGTTTCTGAGGTTGCTACTAAGACTGTACCATCTTTTCTCTCTGAATTTTCGGATGTCTTCTCTGAGAGTGGAGTTCAGGATTTGCCCCCGCACCGGGAGTACAATTGCCCTATTAATCTCATCTCGCCAAGCTGCCTAAATCTCGCTTAGACAATCTTTCCCAACCTGAGAGGATCGCTATGCGTGCTTATATCTCTGAGAGTCTGAGAAAAGGACACATACGACCCTCGAAGTCACCTGTTGCCGCTGGTTTTTTCTTTGTTAAGAAAAAAGATGGTTCTTTAAGACCTTGTCTGGATTTCAGGGAGCTGAACAGTATCACTATTCGTGACCCTTATCCGCTTCCTCTAATCCCGGACCTGTTTAACCAGGTTGTTGGGGCTAAAGTCTTTTCCAAATTAGATCTAAGAGGGGCATACAACCTGGTCAGGGTCAGAGAAGGGGACGAATGGAAGATGGCCTTCAATACCCCTGAGGGCCATTTTGAAAATTTGGTTATGCCTTTTGGTTTGATGAATGCCCCAGCCGTTTTTCAGCATTTCGTGAACAGCATTTTTTATCATTTGATGGGAAAATTTGTATTAGTGTATTTGGATGACATTTAGATTTTTTCTCCTGATTTCAAAACTCATAAGGAACATTTACGTCAGGTCTTGCTCATTCTGCGGGAGAATAAATTATATGCGAAACTGGAAAAATGTGTGTTTGCGGTTCCAGAAATTCAATTTCTGGGGTTTCTTCTCTCCGCTTCTGGTTTTCGCATGGACCCCGAGAAGGTCCGCGCTGTGCTTGAATGGGAGCTTCCTGAGAATCAGAAGGCGCTGATGCGTTTTTTGGGCTTTGCCAATTATTACAGGAAGTTTATTTTGAATTATTCCTCTATTGTTAAACCACTCACTGATATGACCAGAAAGGGGGTAGATTTTTCTTCTTGGTCGGTAGAGGCGCGTAAGGCTTTTTCTAATATCAAGGAGAGTTTTGCTTCCGCTCCCATCTTGGTGCAATCTGATATTTCTTTACCCTTCATAGTTGAGGTTGATGCTTCTGAGGTGGGTGTGGGTGCGGTCTTGTCTCAGGGTTCCTCTCTTGCCAAATGGCGATCGTGTGCCTTTTTCTGGAAAAAACTCTCCTCCGCAGAGAGAAATTACGATGTGGGAGATAGGGAATTGTTGGCCATCAAATTAGCTTTTGAGGAATGGCGCCATTGGCTGGAGGGAGCCAGACACCCTATTACCGTGTTTACTGACCATAAAAATCTGGCCTACTTGGAGTCAGCCAAGCGTCTAAACCCGAGACAGGCCAGATGGTCTTTGTTCTTTTCAAGATTTAATTTTGTTGTCACGTTCCACCCTGGAGTTAAGAATGTGAAGGCAGATGCCCTGTCACGTTGTTTTCCGGGAGGCAGGAATTTTGAAGACCCGGTTCCCATTTTGGCTGAAGGTGTGGTGGTCTCTGCTCTTTTTTCTGAATTGGAGGCAGAGGTGCAGGCAGCCCAGTCAGAGGCTCCTGATCTTTGTCCTCCTGGGAGGTTGTTTGTGCCTCTCGTTTTAAGACACAAGATTTTTAAGGAACACCACGATTCGGTCCTTGCTGGGCACCCGGGGGCAAGAGCCACACTGGATCTCATCGCTCGGAGATTCTGGTGCCTGCGCTTCGTAAGTCGGTTGAGGGTTTTGTGGCAGCCTGCGAGACTTGCGCTTGTGCCAAAGTCCCTCATTCACGGCCATCAGGTCCTCTCCTTCCCTTACCCATTCCTTCCCGTCCTTGGACAGATCTGTCCATGGACTTCATAACGGACCTGCCTCGTTCCTCGGGGAAGATGGTGATTCTGGTGGTGGTGGACCGTTTTAGCAAAATGGTGCCTTTCATCCCTTTTCCTGGTTTGCCCAATGCTAAGACGCTGGCGCAGGCATTTATTGATCATATTGTCAAATTGCACGGTATTCCTTCAGACATAGTCTCTGATAGGGGCACGCAGTTTGTTTCCAGATTCTGGAAGGCTTTCTGTTCTCGCTTGGGGGTTCGGTTGTCATTCTCTTCTGCTTTCCACCCGCAGTCGAATTGCCAGACAGAGCGCGTCAATCAGAATCTGGAGACATATCTGCGCTGTTTTGTGGCGGAGAATCAAGAGGATTGGTGTTCCTTTTTGTCCCTTGCCGAGTTTGCTTTAAATAACCGTCGTCAGGAGTCCTCTGATAAGTCACCATTTTTTGGTGCATATGGGTTTCATCCGCAGTTTGGGACTTTCTCGGGAGAGGGGTCTTCCGGTTTACCTGATGAGGACAGAGTCTCCTCGTCTTTGTCATCTATTTGGCAAAAGATTCAGGATAATCTAAAGAGCATGAGTGAGAGATATAAGCGTGTGGCAGATAAGAGACGTGTGCTTGGTCCGGACCTGAATGTTGGTGATCTGGTGTGGTTGTCTACCAAGAATATCAAATTGAAGGTTCCCTCCTGGAAGTTGGGTCCTAGGTTTATTGGGCCTTACAAAATCCTGTCTGTCATCAATCCTGTTGCCTACCGTCTTGATCTTTCTCAGACTTGGAAGATCCATAATGTTTTTCATAAGTCCTTATTGAAACCTTATGTTCAACCCATTGTACCCTCGCCTTTGCCTCCTCCTCCGATTATGGTTGATGGGAATCTTGAATTTCAGGTCTCTAGGATTGTGGATTCTCGTCTTGTCCGCGGTTCTCTTCAGTACCTTGTTCATTGGGAGGGTTATGGTCCTGAGGAGAGGATGTGGGTCCCAGTGACAGACATTAAGGCCTCTCGTCTCATCAGGGCTTTCCATAGGTCCCATCCTGAGAAGGTGGGCTCTGAGTGTCCGGAGTCCACTCGTAGAGGGAGGGGTACTGTCACAACCAGACAGCTGAGAAGCTCTGACAGAAGCCTTTCAGAACCTCCTCCTTGAGTTTTCTTTGTTGTGCTGTTCAGTTCCTCATCTCGTTAGCCTCTCTCAGCTGTCATGTAGTTGGACTGATTGCTTCCCTATAAATTCCTCCCCATGATGCATTACTGGGCGGCTTATATTTCTTCCTGGAGTGTGTGGGCATGCTGATCCCATTCTGCTACTAAAGTTAAGTGCTGTACTTTCATCTGTTATTTTCTGTTTGCTGGATCCCAGGTGACCCTGACTCCCTCCGTGTCTGGTGTAGGGAGCCGGTGGTCGTGTCCCCTCACTATTGTAGGGTGTTCAGGGGTTATATAGTCGAGGTACGTGGATATGCAACCATCCACCTCTGGGATCTTTGCATAGGCTGAGCAGCCAGGGAAAGTGCTAGGTCTTGTGCAGGGGTCTCCCCTTGGTTCCTTAGCTTTGGATCCAGTGAGTCATATATGCATGTTGCTTTGTCTTGTTTCCTGTACACCGTCCGTGACAACACTCCACTAAGAGCTGAGTTTTATGGACACAAGAGGCCAAAATAGATATTTAAAATAGTTATATAATGTTCCTACTGTTGATATAGTGATTAGAACTGTATACTGAACCAGTTATATGTGTTTACTCACAGTTCCACCAAATTCAATTGCAAATAGAAATTGCAAGCTATAAATTGCAAGCATTCAGATTCCATATTGCAATTCAACTTGCATACAACCATACCAGATTATACTCAACCAATCTGCAAATAGTCCCTGCTAACTGCATACTGCAAATAGAACTATTAGTTAGACCTCAGATATACCTTTCAAAGCAGGGGCGTACACAGACATCACTGGGCCCCATAGCAAGAGTCTGAATTGGGCCCCCAACCCTGCCCACTACCCACCCCTGGCCCATCCCACCCCCTGGCTCCTCCCCGCCACACCCCCATTTGCCAATAAGAAAATGTATACATGTTCTACTGAAACCGTTAGAAACCTTTAAGAAATAGGTGCTGAATTCAGGTGCTTATAGCGCTTTATAATCCATACTCTCTCTGTATGGGAGTAAGGATCTCAGCCATGTACAGCACACATCACTGCTCCTGCCTGTCTGCTTTGGTAAAGTCGGGCATAAATGGGCGATGTCAGGCTTTAGCAGAGTGGGCACAGGGCGCCATATGTATGCGAGCATATATATCACTCCTCCTGCCTGTGCCCACTGCGGTAAAGCCTGACACAGCTTTGTTACCAGCGCCATTTTTTCATCACTTCTCTCACCCCAAAAAATGTAATAAAATGTGATTTAAAAAGTCACACACACTCCAAAAGGGTATCAATAAAAACTACAGTTCATCCCACAAAAAATGAGCCCCCACACAGCTCAATAGATCATATAACTATAAAAAAGTTATGGGGGGGTCAGAATATGGTGATGTAAAAAAGTACATTTTTTTTTTTAAATCAAAGTGTTAATGTATTTTTACACTATTTAGACATAAAAAACCTATACATATGTGGTATCGTTGTAATCGTACTGACCCAGAGAATGAAGGGCACAGGTCAGTTTTGCCACAAAGGTAAAGCTGTAGGAACAAAACCCCTAAAAAGGTGGAAAAATTGTGGGGTTTTCCCACAAAAAAAAGTTATGGCTCAAGGAAGATAGGGAAGGAAAAATAAAATGCAAAAATGAAAAAACCTCTGGTATCCTAAGGGTTAAAGGGGCTATCTAATCCCTATTATGCCCCCCAAATTGCCCAGGCACCGCATACAGTTAATACTTATGCCCAATGGGGGGGTGCAGACAATAGCAGGCTGCGTCAGAAATGAGCCTCCCTAGCGTCACCCGCGATGCTAGGGAGGCTCATTCCCATTGTGGCCTGCTATTGGCTGCTCCCCCCTATGTCGCAGGATGTATTAATCTGCGTGACGGGAGGGAGGCAGTGGCGGCTGTGTGGGCATCAGGAGCAATGCGGGTGCTGGGGAATGAGGTAAGTAAGGTGCCTGGCCCCGAGCATTTTGGGGGGCATTATATGGGTTGGATAACCCCTTTAACTCATTGCTGCTGATGCTGAGTGTGCACATAGCCACCAATCATATTCTCCCCCCACCCCTGCAAGATGACTGATATGCTGGGGGACCCTGTAGGATCATAGAGGACTCAGGAGGACGGTGTGCTTCCCCCCTCTTCTCCCCGGGGAGTGAGGGGGGGGGGGGGGAGTAGGAGGAAAGCACACTGTCCTCCTGAGTCCTCTATGATCCTACAGGCCCCTTTCCCCCCAAACCCCACTGCTTGCTGCTGCCCTCCCCCTATCAAGAATACCCATATCCAACCAATACCATATATGAGCTTTATATTAAGTCTGCTGCTGTCCTCCTACTGTGGCACACTTCACTGACCAGTCCTTCAGTATGGGCCAGGGGTGTGGGGCACTCACTGGCTGATGACTGTCTTGAGGGCGGACGGCAGATGGCGGGCAGCACGTGAGCGCAGAGGATAACTCTGCCACGCCGAGTGCACTGCTCTATTAGGGTGACCAGACGTCCGGTTTTTAGACTCCTGGTCCTCCGTCCGGCACAAGGCCAGGACGGACTGCCAGAAGTCCTCCTTTTTTGTGGTCATCAGCGACTCTAGACTCGACGAGTACGGGGCACTTTAAGGATCACTCGCATCACGGCGTAGAGCGCACCGACATCAGTCGCACGTCTGGCAGCGCCTGCATCGCGCCAGTCAATTCTGGTTTGTGCAGGCGCGGCCACGCAGGAAGTGGAGGAACAGACTCTGAGGAGCGCAGCTGCGCTGAGGTACTCCCTGGTCTGTGCTGTGGGCCGTCGGGGATTGCTCACAGGGGGAAAAGGGCAGGCGCTGGTAATTTTGAAAGGGGTTAATAATACTTACTGTGTGGGTCCTGGGAACAGCTGAAAGGGGAAAATAAATAAGTGTGAAGAGGGGACTTAGGCTACTTTCACACTAGCGTTCGGCTGTCCGCTCGTGAGCTCCGTTTGAAGGGGCTCACGAGCGGACCCGAACGCTTCCGTCCAGCCCTGATGCAGTCTGAATGGATGCGGATCCGCTCAGACTGCATCAGTCTGGCGGCGTTCAGCCTCCGCTCCGCTCGCCTCCGCACGGACAGGCGGACAGCTGAACGCTGCTTGCAGCGTTCGGGTGTCCGCTTGGCCATGCGGATCCGTCCAGACTTACAATGTAAGTCAATGGGGACGGATCCGTTTGAAGATGCCACAATATGGCTCAATCTTCAAGCGGATCCGTCCCCCATTGACTTTACATTGAAAGTCTGGACGGATCCGTCCGAGGCTATTTTCACACTTAGCTTTTATATGCCAAAATAATGCAGACGGATCCGTTCTGAACGCTAGTGTGAAAGTAGCCTTAAAGGGGTTAAATACTGTGAATGAGGGACTGCTGAAAAGGGTTTATGTGAAGGCCCTTCACACTTTCACAGTATTTATTAACCCCTTTCAGCAGTTCCCCATTCACAGTATTTATTAAGCCCTCAGGGGACTGCTAAAAAGGGTTAATAAATACTGTGAATAGGGTACTGCTTAAAGGGGTTACCGATAATAACTACTACTGTCCCTCCAGGACACCCATGACCCCTCCACAAGTTCTTACCTCTCCTCCACCCGTTTCCCGGCATGTGATGGGGGCGTGGCTTCGCTGAGGTGGGCGTGGTTTGTAAGTTCTGGGGGCGTGGCCGGCGAGGTCCGTGAAGCCAGTGGCCACCCTAGTCTCTATGTGTGCCTGGCTGCGCTGCTCCTGCTGCCTGATACACTGGCCAATCAGCAGCAGCAGGATCCTTGCCTGGGAGGGAGCTTCAGCCCGAACAATGGGTGGGGTTGAGGGAGAAGTTCAAGAACGCCGCCTGAAACTATGAATACACTGTAGTGTCACTGTCTTGTGCAGAGTAGGGGGCGGAGCCTTTCATGCGCTCCGGGCCCCCCTGTGCTGCGGGCCCCATAGCAACGGCGTGGTCTGCCTATATTGGCAGTACGCCACTGTTTCAAAGAGATCATAAAATGCCTAAATAACTTAAAGTGACAGTACAGATATTGAAGAGACAAATATATCCACCATTTTATGTTGAATGACAAGATTGAACAGTTGAACCACCATCTTATGCATACCGCCATTTAGTGATATCTTTTCAACACGTGTTTTGTACATGGACTATCTGCTGCGGAGGTGGCAGTGTTATATATCAAGAAAAGTTGAAGTTAATAAAGAAGTTATTTGAAGCATTTGGTGTGCTCTTTAAACCTACTGTTTCCATAGAACGGCACTAGAGGAATTACAGAGTACTGGACAGTCTGGTTAGACAAAAAGTCAGAGATATTACAATTCTTCTAATGCCACAGCGCAAAAGGCATTTCATAGTGCTGCGCTTGCCACAGGCACCTCAACTTCCATCTGGCTGGTGTTCCCTGCAACCGAGAGTGCCCCGAAGGATTTCGTGCTGTCTTCCCATCCACTGTACACCAGCCCAGAGAGGCATCTGCTAACCCTAAGTACATGAACTATTGCACCCATGGGGCCACCGTGAGCCTCACGTGTTTCCCCCTGTGGTTTGGTATGCTAAGCACATCTGCTTTTCTCTGACTGTGTGAACTGTTTGTTGGGGAGATGAAGTATTAGGGCTCCACAGATAACACATTGATCAGTTTATTTTAACTGTTTATTCATACATCTTTATTATTAGTGTTGGGCAAGCATGCTCGGCCAAACACTAGTTCGGCTCGAGCATCGCTATACTCGGCACATCGTGGTATTTGGCATGATGCTCAAGACTCCTCCCTGTGTGTTTATTGGCTGCTACGCAGCCAATAAACATGCAGTTATGTACTGCCATTCACTGTAATGCCGTAGCCATGTTGGCTACTGGCATTACAGTGATTTACTGGCCGGAACGCGTCATCGGGTGCTATATAGCACCCGATGACATGTGTTCTGCTCAGTCTTATTCAGGGAGAGCAGTGCTGAAGAAGGGAGAGATAGTGTAGGGAGTGAAATACTAACATTTTCATTGAAAAAACTTGTTAGAGACCCAAAAGTCCTTTTAAGGACTATTGTTGAATCTGTAAGCAATATAATTATTTGCGCAACCTGCGCTAAATTGCGTGGAATTGTTAGAGGTCCAAAAGCCCCTTTAAGGACTATAGTTGTATCTGGCAGCAATATATATTTTTAGCGCAACTTGCTCTAAATAGCTTGCAATTGTTTGGCCGCTGCAGACAGCGACATTATCTACGCTACATCTCCTATCCAATGAGTGCGCAGCCTAAAAATATCTGTGACATCCAGTGCACTTTTTCTGTAGATGGTGTCTGCTGCGGACATCTCCTGTATAACGTTTGCGTATCCAAAATATCAGTGACATTCAGTATAATTATTTTGCTGCTGATGGCAGCGACATTACCTGCACTACATCTCCTGTATAACGTTTGCCCATCCAAAATATCAGTGACATTCATTGAATTTTTTATTAGGCGGTGGTGACAGCGACATTACTTGCGCTATACCTCCTGCATAACGTTTGTGCAACCTAAATATCAGTGACATTCATTCAGCGTAATTATTTATTGGGCGGTGGTGACAGCGATATTACTTGTGCTATACCTCCTGTATAACGTTTGGG
Organism: Bufo gargarizans; assembly: GCF_014858855.1. Lineage (NCBI taxonomy): Eukaryota > Metazoa > Chordata > Amphibia > Anura > Bufonidae > Bufo > Bufo gargarizans. The sequence continues at coordinate 268,949,057 of NC_058084.1, forward strand.
CAACCTAAATATCAGTGACATTAATTCAGTGTAATTTTTTATTAGCTACTGGTGACAGCGACATTACTTGCGCTATACCTTCTGTATAAAGTTGTGCGTCCTAAATATCAGTGATATTAATTCAGAGTACTTTTTTATTAGCCGGTGGTGACAACAACATTACTTGTGCTATACCTTCTGTATAATGTTTGTGCAACCAAAATATCAGTGACATTCATTCAGTGTAATTTTTAATTAGGCTGTGGTGACAGCAACATTACTTGCGCTATACCTTCTGCATAACGTTTGCGCATCCTAAAATTATCTGTGACATTATGTGTACTTTATTTGTGCATACACCTAAAAAACCTGCACTACTGTACGTGTAGTCGCATATCATTTAATATGCGAAAGGCGAGCAGTAAGGGCAAGTGGTCGTGCTGCTGATGGTGCACGCAGAGGCCGTGGCCCTGGGCATGGTGAAACTGTGCCTGCTGCCAGAGCACAACAAACGCATTCATCCACGATAGCATGCTTCATGTCCCAGGTGCAGGGCGGTGCAGGACACCACTTTCGAAGTCAGACCAGTGCGACTAGGTGGTTGGTTAGATTGCATCAGATAATGCTTCCAGTCGGTTAAGCACCACCCTGTATTTTGCAAAGTCCAGTCTCAGTAGCTAGAGTCTGGTCAACAGAATCCTCACCCTGATCCTCCTTCCTTCCATTATGGAAAGTCTTGGCAAACAAGTGATCCCACACTCGGATATTCCGAGGAGCTCTTGTCAGCGCCATTCCTTGATTTGCCCTCTCGCCAAGGCTGCTTGAATTGGGTCATTAGGAGATCTTGTGCCCTGATTCCCAAACTCTTGAGCATCCACAGTCACAAGAAGATGACAGTGGGGAACGGCAATTCGTTTCATGAGGTGGATGATGATGATAGGACACAGTTGTCAAAAAGTCAACCGCAATTAGTGTCTCAAGAGGTTGATGATGAGGCTGGGACGCAGTTGTCAATAACTGAGGTTTTTGTTAGGTCAACAAATCAGGAGGATAACCAGAGTGAGGAAGTGGAAGAGGAGGTGGTGGACGGTGAAGTCACTGACCCAACCTGGGAAGATGGCAAGCCGAGTGAGGACAGCAGTACAGAGGGGGAAAGATCCGCAGCACCGCAACAGGCTGGAAGAGGCAGTGGGGTGGAGAAAGGGAGAAGGCGGGCCACATCAAACAGGCCCGAAACTGTTCCCTGGAGCACACCCTTGTGGAAATCTCCCTTGCCAAGTGCTAGGTGTTCCTCAGTCTGGAGCTTTTTTGAAGAAAGTGCGGCCGATAAAAGAATTGTCATTTGCAACCTGTGCCGTACCAAAGTGAGCAGGGGCGTGAACACTAGCAACCTCACCACCACCAGCATAATCCGCCACATGGCATCAAAGCACTCTAATAGTTGGGCCGAAAGCCTGGGTCCACAATCCGTGTCTGCGGGTCGCACCACTGCCTGCTCCTCCCTTGTGTTATGTGCTGGCCAATTCCTTGTCCAAGATGCAGGCCCTGATGCCTTCCTCCATGCACCTGGACCTTCTCAAACATATCCACTTATGTGTCCCAGCGCAGCGCACAGATGTCTATACGCCAGGCCTTTGAACGAAAGCGAAAATACCCAGCCACCCACCCACAGGCCATAGCACTAAATGCGCACTTTTCCAAATTGCTGGCCCTGGAAATGTTCCACTTAGTCTTGTGGACACTGAGGCTTTCGCAGCCTGATGGCAGTGGCCTGTCCCTTGTTACTCTGTCCCCTAATTTGCTTAGGTGACAAACAGCACACCGCCGCAGAGCTGTGCCAAGGGTTAAGGGACCAGACTGAACTGTGGCTCTCGCCACTTAACTTAGAACCCGGCATGGTTGTGTCTGATAATGGCCGTAAATTAGTGGCGGCTTTGGAGCTCGGCAAGCTCACAAGTACTGTATACCATGCCTAGCCCACGTGTTCAGCTAAGTGGTTCAGCAGTTTCTCAAAACCTATCCCAATTTACCTGAGCTACTGGTGAATGTGCGCCGCGTGTGTGCCCATTTCCGCATGTGATCGACAGCTTCCGTCGGTCTGGCAACCATGCAGCAGCACTTGCAATTTCCAGCTCACAAACTGTTGTGCGATGTGAGCACACGCTAGAACTCCACGTTCCACATGTTGGCCAGGCTTTGTGAGCAGCAGAGGGCAGTAGAGTAATACCAGCTGCAACATGGTTGTCGTCTTTCCAGTCAGCTTCTGCTCTTCACAAGCGCCGAATTGTGGCATTGATGTCTGACCTCTGTAAGGTTTTATGCAACTTTGAGGAATCAACACAGATGGTGAGCGGTGATAATGCTATTATCAGCGTAATCATCCCACTTCTGTGTCTACTCAAACGCTCGCTGCTCACAATTAAGGCGGACGCTATGCATGTGGAAGAGGTGGAAATGGATGAAGACAGTACACAGGGTGATAGCCAGACCACCCTCAGTTCATTTTCTGAGTGCGAATTGGATGATGAGGAGGAGGAGGAGCAGGAGACGGTTGCCTCCGCTACAGAGGGTAGTACCCATGGCAGGTTTAATCAATCGGTTCAGTGTGGATGAGTAGAAAAGGATGAGGAGAGTAAGAATCATCCTTTCTGATGAAGACAGCGAAGTCTTGTCTGTTGGGACTCTGGCACACATAGCTGACTTTATGTTAGGCTGCTTTTCCCGTGACCCTAGCATTGCATGCATGTTGGCCAATACCGATTACTGGTTGTTCACCCCCGCTACAAAGAGACCTTCTAATCTCACATTCCTGTGGTGGAGAGGATGAGCAAAATGGTGCAATACCAGAAGGTCCTTGTGTAAAAATTGCTCCAAAAATTTCCAGCTGACAATGCTGGCTGCAGAGTACATATTTCCTTGGCCAACTGAGGAGGGGATACAAGGGGAACACATAGCAGTTCCAATAGAGGCAGGGCAACACTCTCCAGGGCCTGGGGAAGTTTTATGACACCCCACGAGCACCCTCAACCTGATGCACGGCTTAGTGTCACAATGAGAGAACATTTTTGGAAGATGGTGGCACGTGGCACGAACTGGCGCTCTATGCCTTGGAGGTGCTGGCCTACTCCACCACCAGCGTTTTGTCAGAGCATGTATTTAGTGCTGCTGGGGGCATAATAACTGATAAGTGCTTCTGCCGGTCAACTTAAAATGCTAACCGGTTGACTCTTATCAAAATGAACAAGGCCTGGATTGCCCCGACTTCTCTACTCCACCAGAGGAAAGCTCCTGAACATAAAGGCACTCTAAATGTGGCTTTTATGGTGTATTGAACGCACTGTATTCCCATGCACCCCTTCCACCACTACAAAGGGTATATTGTTCAATCTCCCTTTTCTCATCCTCCTCCTCCATCATATCAACATGCTTATTAGGCTACCCTCGGTTCTAATGTTTAAAAGGGTCAGCTCAGCAGCAGGCCCTCACCCATTATGTTTTAGAGAGTCACCAGCAGGCCCTCGCCCATAATGTTTTTTGAGGGTCACCAGCAGGCCCTCACCCATAATGTTTTAGAGGGTCACCAGCAGGCCCTCGAACATAATGTTTTTAACCCCTTAAGGACTCAGCCCTATTTCACCTTAAGGACTTGGCCATTTTTTGCAAATCTGACCAGTTTCACTTTAAGTGCTGATAACTTTAAAACACTTTGACTTATCCAGGCCATTCTGAGATTGTTTTTTCATTACATATTGTACTTCATGACACTGGTAAAATGAAGTAAAAACAAAAATCTGGAAAAATTAGCAAATTTCAAAGTTTCAGTTTCTCTACTTCTGTACTACATAGTAATACCCCCCAGAATTGTGATGAATTAACATTCCCCATATGTCTACTTCATGTTTGAATTATTTTGGGAATTATATTTTATTTTTTGGGGATGTTACAAGGCTTAGAAGTTTAGAAGCAAATCTTGACATTTTTCAGAAATTTACAAAAACCCAATTTTTAGGGATCACTACAGGTCTGAAGTCACTTTGCAAGGCTTACATAATAGAAACCACCCAAAAATGACCCCATTCTATAAACTACAACCCTTAAGGTATTCAAAACTTTGTTAACCGTTTAGGTGTTGCACAAGAGTTATTGGCAAATGGAGATGAAATTTGAGAATTTCATTTTTTTGCCTAATTTTCCATTTTAACCCATTTTTTCCACTAACAAAGCAAGGGTTAACAGCCAAACAAGACTGTATCTTTATTGCCCTGACTCTGCCGTTTACAGAAACACCCCATATGTGGTTGTAAAAACTACTGTACAGGCACACAGTAGGGCGTAGAAGGAAAGGTGCGCCGTATGGTTTTTGGAAGCCAGATTTTGCTGGACTGTTTTTTTGACACCATGTCCAATTTGAAGCCCCCCTGATGCACCCCTAGAGTAGAAACTCCATAAAAGTGACCCTTCAAGGTATTTAAAACTACACCCTTCAAGGTATTTAAAACTGATTTTACAAACGTTGTTAACTGTTTAGGTGTTGCACAAGATTTAATGGAAAATAGAGATACAATTTCAAAATTTCACTTTTTTGGCAGATTTTCCATTTTAATATTTATTTTCCAGTTACAAAGTAAGGGTTAACAGCCAAACAAAACTCATTATGTATGGCCCTGATTCTGTAGTTTACAGAAACACCCCATATGTGGTCATAAACTGCTGTACGGGCACACGGCAGGGCACAGAAGGAAAGGCAGATTTTGCTGGACTGGTTTTTTTGACACCATGTCCAATTTGAAGCCCCCCTGATGCACCCCTAGAGTAGAAACTCCAAAAAAGTGACCCCATTTTAGAAACTACAGGATAGGGTGGCAGTATTGTTGGTACTAGTTTAGGGTACATATGATTTTTTGTTTCTCTATATTACACTTTTTGTGCGGCAAGGTAACAAGAAATAGATTTTTTGGCACTTTTTGTTTTTGTTATTTACAAAATTCATCAGACAGGTTAGATCATGTGGTAATTTTATAGAGCAGGTTTTCACGGACGCGGCGATACCTAATATGTATAATTTTTTTTTATTTATGTAAGTTTTATACAATGACTTCATTTTTAAAACCAAAAAAATGTTTTAGTGTCTCCATAGTGTAAGAGCCATAGTTTTTTAAGTTTTATCTTAAGTAGGGTCTAATTTTTTGCGAGATGATATGACGGTTTGATTTGCACTATTTTGGGGTGCATATGACTTTTTGATCGCTTGCTATTACACTTTTTGTGACATAAGATGACAAAAAATTGCTTTTTTTACACCGTTTTAATTTTTATTTTTTTACGGTGGTCACCTGAGGGGTTAGGTCATGTGATATTTTTATAGAGCCGGTCGATACGGACGCGGCGATACCTAATATGTATACTTTATTTTTATGTAAGTTTTACACAATGATTTCATTTCTGAAACAAAAAAAATCATGTTTTAGTGTTTCCATAGTCTAAAAGCCAGTTTTTTTCAGTTTTTAGGCAATTATCTTGGGTAGGGTATGATTTTTGCGGGATGAGATGACGGTTTGATTAGTACTATTTTGGCGTACATGCGACTTTTTTATCACTTTTATTACCTTTTTTGGGAAGTAAGGTGGGCAAAATTATTATTATTATTATTTTTTTTTATGGCGTTCACCGTGTGGGGAAAGTAACATGACCGTTTTATAGATCAGGTTGTTACGGATGCGGCAATAACTAATATGTGTAGTGTATTTATTTTTATTTTTTTTATTCAGTGATAAATGTGTTTATTTTTTATCTTAACTTTTTTCACTTTTTTTTTTTACATTTTTTGACCCAGACCCACTTGGTTCCTGAAGATCCAGTGGGTCTGATGTCTGTATAATACAGTACAGTACACTATATAGGGTACTTGTACTGTATTTTACTTACACTTTGTCTGAACAGATCTATGCCTTTAGTATAGCTCTGTTCAGCACCATGGACAGCAGGATGCCTGAGAAGGCGTCCTGTTGCCATGGGAACCTTCCCCGTCTGCTCAGTTGTGGCCACAACTTCGCAGACGGGGAAGGGTAAGGAGGGGGGCTCCCTACCTCTGTGACCCCATCCTGTCTGGGGGCTGCAAAGGCACAGCAGCCCCCCGATGGGAGAGGGAAGAAGCTCCCTGACCCTCACAGTTAACCTTTTCCACACCGCGGTCCTTACAAACCACGGTATGGAAAGGGTTAAACGGCTGACATCTGCACAGATGTCAGCCATTTATACCAGAGTGTCAGCAATGTGCTGACACTCTGGTATAACCACTGGCCACCAACGAATTTTCAAGAGGAGGCGGGCGGTGCGGGAAGCGGAATCGCGATCCCCCGCCCGCCTCCTCTTGAAAATTTGCGATCCCCCGCACCGCCCCCCCTGCACCACCCGCCGGCATAAAATCATGCAGGGGTGCAGGGGGGGTGCAAAATCTATATTTTAGGCACACTAAAGTTTCCGATCAGAAACTGCAGAAAGCGCAGCAAACCGCTGGTCTGAATTGACCTGCGATTTGCGGCGGTCGCCGATACGGGGGGGGTCACAGGACAGGCGTTGTGACAGGATGCCGGCTGAATGATTTCAGCCGGCATCCTGTTCGGATTAACCCCCGGGGCGCCGCAATCGCCATTTAAACTTAGGACGTACCGGTATGCCCTGAGTCCCTAAGGACTCAGGAAATAGGGCATACCGGTACGCCCTAAGTCCTTAAGGGGTTAAGGGTCACCAGCAGGCCCTCACCCCTATGTTTTAGATGGTCTGATAAGGAGACCATTGCTCCAATTGTTTTTGAGGGTCACCAGCAGGCCATCAATCCTAATTTTTCAAGGGTGTGTATAATGCCTTCCTTTATGTGTAATAAAGGGTGCATTGTATTGCCGGTTCCTTAGTGCATAGGTTTTATGAGTGCAGGAGTCCCACTACCTGAACAATTGTACCACAATGTGAATGAGGCCCTCCTTTATGTGACATACAGGTTGTATCGGAGTGCCTCTTCCTTGTAATTTTTGGCAGCACTTGCACTTTATATACAAGTAAATATACAGGAACTAATGTTTCCTAATAATTTTTTCGTCTAAAATCGATTTAATCTTTGGTATTGTGCGTATTATTGTCAGTCTGTAAAAGTGGCGTACTACTCGGACAACATTGCTCTCAGGAGCGACCTGGGAGTCCAAGATGCATCCAGACATCCTCCCCATGCTGTTCCCGAACCATTTCAGTGGTGTTTTCATCAATTTCTGACCTTTTCATATGAACCAGACATCCCCCCCTTCAGAGCAAGGGGTGCCTGGTTTAATGCTCGGGTTCTCCCATTCACTTCCATTGTGCTCGGTTGCTCGGTAGCGCATCTGCTGTAAGCTGGATTGGGGTTATGCACACTGACACTATAATATGCAATGACTGGGTCAGGTGTAAATGATAGTTAATAGTTTTTGTTCATGACGCCAATTGCAGCGTGCGCAGGGTACTAATATAGGGCCCTTTAAGATGTTGTAGCTCACGTACCAGGCTAGGAATGCCAGAGTGCTGTAATGTCTCTGTGTGATAGTGGCAATAGGATCAATGGTGTCTCCTACCTTGGTACGGCTGGACTCCTGGATCCTGGCTCACTTGCAATAAAATGAGTGTTGCTAGTAGGAGTAATTGAGGAACTTGGTAGCAATGAATGAGATCCAGACTTGGAATATAATTCAAACTGGTCTTTACTTGATGCAGCATTAATCCACATAAGATACAGCAATAGTATTGGCTATGGATGGCAGGAATCTGTCTTCTGCTTCTATCATATGCCTGGAGAATATGGCAGGAATTACTAGCTTCTGCTCAGTCTTCTGCTGTGTATGGGACTGACTAGCTGAGGAGGAATTTGGCTTCTCCTGGTCTCTGGATGGTACTCACAGTTGTGCTCACAGGGGACGTTTCTATCTGTTGATCTGGAAGTGGCTGCTTGCTTCCTACTAGCTGAGGCTGAAGGCTCAGGCTGGGAATGAAGATATTTGGTCTCAACCGAGACAAGATCCTGGCTTGGGATCCCTATTTCTGGGAGCTCCTACTTGCACAGCCTTCCCCTAGCAGGGAGAGCTGGAACACTAACTGAACTTCCTTTACGCCCCATGAGGCAGGATGTGGGAACATTCCACACCTCCTCAAAGAGGGGGGAGCTAAACTGGAATGTACTATTTCAGTCTGGATATGCTAAACTGAACTAAGGCCCTGCTGACACATTGCTGACACCTGCTGGTGTACATGGAAATTACAGCAAATACATTTACAAGGCTTTCAATGCACATTTGTGAGGAATATTGAATAAAATCACATTAGATGACAAGGCACATGTTACCAACAAATAGTAGTGGGGAGAAAGAGTTTAGTAACATAACTCTGGGATGTTACACATCCGAGCATGCTGAGGTGTTCTACTCGAGCACCCGAGCACTTAGGTGCTTGACCAACACTACTTATTATTCCACTGATCGTGGGTTTGTGGAAAAACAATGGATACACGGCAGCAGAAAAAAAAAACATTGATTAAAACCCATGGGTCCGTAAAAACCAATGACTGAACATGGAGTCCAGAGGTCCACTGCTGGGTGCTTCCCCCTCCTCCACCTGCTAGATCCAGATGGCAGAGACACCTTACATGATAGAGATGGCCCCTATACACACATCGCATAGATTACACTTACCCTCTCCATACACAGTTCAGTCCTCCTCCGGTGCCCTGCTTGGCTGAAGTACATTGATCAGGTACCTTGAAACGTGGCAGAGATTGTCTATTTTGGCCAGTGGTGCTATGACTAGTGATGAGCGTCAGGGGTCATATTCAAATTTGCAATATTTCGCGAATATTTTGTAGAATATTCGTAATGTTCTACGATTTTTTTACTCGAAAAATCGGCAAGGTAATGATCGGCAAGGTAATGATAGTGTAATATGCAAATTTTTGTAATGCGAATTTTTTTGCAAATTTTTTCAACTTACAACTATTAGACAAAGAAGATTGTAGCACTATATTGGCTAAATTACTCTATAGTCGTTTTTTTCGAATATTCGCTATATTGCTATATATTCTTGTTTTAGAGTATTACGAATAGTCGAAAAAACGAAGTTATAGCAATATAGCGAATATTCGAAAACAATCTTCTTTGTCTAATAGTTGTAAGTTTAAAAATTTGCTATAAAAATTTTGCATTACGAAAATTCGCATTACGGAAATTTGCAAACAACACTACTCCTAAAGTCAAATATACTGCAGCCTTCTCATTGGCCCACAAGCTAGAAGCAGGGAGGGGATCATGTGTACTGATTTAAAAAAATATATATATTCGAAATTGCGAATATATCACTATATTCAAAATATTCGCAAATTTTCAAGTACCTATATTCGTGATAAAAATTCGAAATTCGAATATTCGTGATCAACAATAGCTATGACAAAGAGTTCAGAAAGTGGTTAGCTTTGTCGCCAGATTTTGGTTGGGTGCAAAGGGTAACGATATGTGGTCCATTGTTGGAGATGCCAGTGACTTGGATACACCCCCGGGGAAAGTGTCAAAAAGGAGCTTGATTGGCTCTGTAATGAGTGACACAGATTTTTAAGCAATATGTAATGCCGACATGAGTATTCAGCGTGCAGGGGCACTCACTCTGTGGTCTGTTGTTTCAGAAAGGCCAAACAGCTTGGAAAGGTGTCAGCTATTGAGGCGGTGGAGAACTTCAGTGAGCATCCAAGAGATGGGATGATGGCTAGTCCAGTACCTCAAGAGATGGAAGGCCGACCTGTTGCATGAGGGTTTTACTTTTGGATTTTTCATACTGCATAGTTCTTCATCTGTTTTGTAATTATCGGGTAATTTAAAAATCACATAGAGATAACATACAGTCAGGTCCATAAATATTGGGACATCAACACAATTCAAAAATTTTGGGCTCTTTACACCACCACAATGGAATTGAAATTAAACGAACAAGATGTGCTTTAACTGCAGACTGTCAGCTTTAATTTGAGGGTATTTACATCCAAATCAGGTGAACAGTGTAGAAATTACAACAGTTTGCATATGTGCCTCTTACCTGTTAAGGTACCAAAAGTAATGGGACAGAATAATAATCATAAATCAAACTTTCACTTTTTAATACTTTTTGCAAATGCTTTGCAGTCAATTACAGCCTAAAGTCTGGAACGCATAGACATCACTAGATGCTGGGTTTCATTCCTGGTGGTGCTCTGCCAGGTCTCTACTGCAACTGTCTTCAGTTCCTGCTTGTTCTTGGGGCATTTTCCCTTCAATTTTGTCTTCAGCAAGTGAAATGCATGCTAAATCGGAATCAGGTCAGGTGATTGGCCATTGCATAACATTCCACTTCTTTCCCTTAAAAAACTCTTTGGTTGCTTTTGCAGTATGCTTTGGGTCATTGTCCATCTGCACTGTGAAGCGCCGTCCAATGAGTTCTAAAGCATTTGGCTGAATATGAGCAAATAATATTGCCCTAAACACTTCAGAATTCATCCTGCTGCTTTTGTCAGCAGTCACATCATCAATAAATACAAGAGAACCAGTTCCATTGGCAGCCATACATGCTCACACCATGACACTACCACTACCATGCTTCACTGATGAGGTGGTATGCTTAGGATCATGAGCAGTTCCTTTCCTTCTCCATACTCTTCTCTTCCCATCACTCTGGTACAAGTTGATCTTGGTCTCATCTGTCAATAGGATGTTGTTCCAGAACTGTAAAGGCTTTTTTAGACGTTGTTTTGCAAACTCTAATCTGGCCTTCCTGTTTTTGAAGCTCACCAATTGTTTGCATTTTGTGGTGAACCCTCTGTATTCACTCTGGTGAAGTCTTCTCTTGATTAGTGACTTTGACACACATACACCCACCTCCTTGAGAGTGTTCTTGGTCTGGCCAACAGTTGTGGAGGGTGTTTTCTTCACCAGGAAAAGAAGTCTTTGGTCATCCACCACAGTTGTTTTCCGTGGTCTTCCGGGTCTTTTGGTGTTGCTGAGCTCACCGGTGCATTCCTTCTTTTTAAGAATGTTTTGGCCATGCCTAATGTTTTTGCTATCTCTCTGATGGGTTTGTTTTGTTTTTTTCAGCCTAATGAGGGCTTGCTTCACTGATAGTGACAGCTCTTTGGATCTCATCTTGAGAGTTGACAGCAACAGATTCCAAATAGCACACTTGAAATGAACTCTGGACCTTTTATCTGCTCATTGTAATTGGGATAATGAGAGAATAACACACACCGGGCCATGGAACAGCTGAGAAGCCAATTGTCCCATTACTTTTGGTTCCTCAACAAGTGTGAGGCACATATGCAAACTGTTGTAATTCCTACACCGTTCACCTGATTTTGATGTAAATACTCTCAAATTAAAGCTGACAGTCTGCATTTAAAGCACATCTTGTTTGTTTCATTTCAAATCCATTGTGGTGGTGTATAGAGCCAGAAAATTTAGAATTGTGTTGATATCCCAATATTTATGGACCTGACTGTAGAGTTTGCACTGGAAAAGCTGCAGATGGAGTTGTCTTTAGGCTGCATGGTAGGTCCATTTCATGTCCCATCCTTTGCAAATTTGCAGTTACCCCATCCGCGCCCATCTTGTCGGCCTAGCTCCAATTTTTTTTTTATCACTTGTCTTACCCATTTGGGTACTCAGTGAATGATGGGATAAGGTAGTTAGAGTAGACACAACCATGAGCTACCGTATTTTTTTGCACCTGCCCATAAGACTCACTTATTTTCTTCCTCTAAAACCTAAGACAAAAAATGTTTTATTAGACCTCAAATCAGATCCCCAATGTTAATCAGATCTAAGCTTAGAGCCCTAATCAAACCCAAAATGTTAATCAGACACTGTTTTAGACCAGCAGTGTTAATAAGACCCCCAATCATACCGCATCTCAGACCCCCTAATGTGAAAAAGACTCCCATCCAGATCTCAGATCAGACCCCCAGTGTAAATAACTCCCAATTAAACTTCAGATCAGAGCCCCAATGTGATTAAGACCCCCATTCAGACCTCAGATTAGACCCCCATCAAAGCTCAGAAAAGACAAAAATAAATAAATAAATAAATAAAAAATCAACTTACCTCTCCTGCTCCAGACATTGCTGCCACTCCCGAGATCCAGCTCTCTTCTTGCTCTTCCTTCCAGCATAGCATGCAGAGCCCTGCAGGAGAAGATCAGGAAGCAATGAATACAGGTCCTGCATGGGGAGCCTGCATTCACCATTCCCTAGTATTTATCCCATAAGACGCACTGACAAGCTCAGAAAAGACAAAAATAAATAAATAAATAAAAATCAACTTACCTCTCCTGCTCCGGACATTGCTGCCACTCCCGAGATCCAGCTCTCTTCTTGCTCTTCCTTCCAGCATAGCATGCAGAGCCCTGCAGGAGAAGATCAGGAAGCAATGAATACAGGTCCTGCATGGGGAGCCTGCATTCACCATTCCCTAGTATTTATCCCATAAGACGCACTGACATCCCCCCCCCCCTTTGGTGGGAAAAAAGTGCATTTTATAGGACGAAAAATACAGTATATGCTTTTTGATGTAGTGGTGCATTTAATTAGGAAGTCAGGGCCTGGGGAACTGCTGACAAAATGGGACCTTGAGGTGGATTTTCACCAGGTCCACGCCGGTTGTTTCCACTTGTTAGAATGTCACTTGGAATTTATTTTGCCATGCTGACCTCTGTCTTCCTATGGGTTGTGCTATTTGTTGTTGATATTTGAAAACATTTGCTTCTTTTTTTAAGTGAATAGTTGGATTTAAGAAAATTACCGTATTTTTCGCCTGTTAAGATGCACCTGTCTGTAAGACACACCTAGAGGAGAATTAAAAAAATATTTTTCATTAGACCTCAGATCAAACCACCAACCAGACCCCCAATGTTAATCAGACCTCAACTCACAGCCCCAATCAGACCCCCAATGTTAATAAGACCCTCAATCAGACCTCAGATAAAACTCCTAATGTTAATAAGACCGCAATAAGACCTCAGATAAAACTCACAATCAGACCTCAGCTCAGACCCCAATGTAAATGACCCCCAATCAGACCTCAGGATCAGACCCCCATTCCACAAATCAGACCCCCACGCATCAGATCATATGCCCATTCCTCAGATCAGACCCCTATGCCTCAGGTCAAATAAAATATAAAAAAATCTATTTACCTATCCTGCTCCCAATGCTGCTGCTCCTAGGATCCAGCTCTCTTCTTCTTGCCAAGCGCTATACTGTGACCCAGGGGGGTGGTCACAAGGGGCCGAGGGCCTCACGCTGTGTGCAGTCACAGCGATGCAAGTGGCTGAGCACCAGAAAGCTGTGAGTACAGAGCCCAGGGAGCGCTGCATTCACCACTTCCCAGTCCATAATAGAAGCAATCATTAGTATTCGCCCCATAAGAGTGAGTGCATCCTATAGGGTGAAAAATACGGTAATTCTCGGTTAACTATTACTTAGACGTTTTTCTTTTGTTGGGCCAAGTAGATAGGAACGTTTTCCTTTATGTTCTGTACTTTTCCGAGGTTGAGGGGTAGGATTATTGTGCCTTTGGCAGAGGACAAGACAGAAGATTACTTTTTTCGGGTTAGAACTTCATACAGTTAGCTTTTCTTTTTTTCGATTGCATTGCCAAATGACAACCTGGTTTCTTTAATTGATCAATATGTTGGTGCCAAAAAAGCTAAATTATGTCAAGTGCAGTTTTTGTTAGTGTTTGCTTGCAGGATTATTCATGTTGCCTATCTTTGGCGACTTGTAGGGCACAGTGTCCAGATCATTTTAGTAAATTTTTTCAGTTGTTTAATAGTAGAGCATTTTGTTAGCAATTGGAGGTTTCCAGTGTAGATCTTAACTTAATTATGGATGTAGCTGGTAGTGATGGTTTTGGTGGAGTTTCGAACGATTCCTAGTGCAGGGCACACTGGCCACTGATTTGAATTGGGACTGAAATAAAATTATTGGAACTGGAAGGACTTTTAATTTGCCAAACCCAATTGCACTAAGATTTGATTTGTTGTAGTCCGCAGATGTGGCACAATTTAAAGCTTTATCACAAATTAACGTCTGCATCTAGGTTTATAGTCGGAAAAATACTAAAATAATTTGAACATTCTTTACTTACAATATTGTATTTACATTTATTAACATACAGATTTAAGGGATCAGTTCAAGGGCCCTGCTCTGTTTAGCATTTCCAGTCTGCCTTATCAACAGTGATTCTCCAGAAGAACTGATAGAAGTTCATCATAGGATTACAGACGTTTGAATGGGAGCCCACAACAGTCAGCAGAAGCAGGATCCAAGTTGCCACTCAGCAAATACACAGAGCACCGAGCTAGCTGGATTCAGACTAATCAGTCAGTTAATCAGTTAATGTTTAAAGCTTCTATTTGAAGCAAACAAACAAGCTTTCAACTTGTTTGAGTAGATTATTTTTAAACCAATGTTTAAAAGGGATGTCTTTGTTCTTGGTGCATTCCCTTGATAGCTCTAGAAATAATTATAGATGTAGACAAAAATGAAGAGACTTTAAACTTCTAAAACTTGATAAACAAATCTATGGCTGGAAATTTGAAGATAGAATAGGTTTAATCAATATCTACTTGATATTCTGAGTAAATTCTATAAGAAGTGCTAAAAGGCCTATAACACTGCATGATTTGCGGGCAAATTGTGTTAATATGAACAATTATTCCTTATAACTGGCTTGTGTAATTATGCTGTAGATCATCTTGATTGTATATTTTTAGAATAAAAGGTGCCCGAGTATAGGCAGCACATCCCTATATAATCAAGAATATACTGCCAATAGTGTAACAGCAGTTGGTAGGGAAGACACGGACAGTAAGTCCTGACTGGGGCTCCACCCACTTTCACGGCATACTTACAGTGCAAGCCCTAGGTGGCAAGTACAGGCCCAAAAATTAGGCATTCAACTGACAGAATTGAACTTGTGATTATGTGGCTGGATGTACATTAGACGGTCACTTAATAACAATTTTGCTGTAGGCCAGTGGAGTACAGGCCCCAAAAATTTGTCATTCACCTGACATAAAAGAACAAGTGATTATGTGCCTGGAGCTATTTTAGACGGTCGCTGGATAACTATTTTACTGTAGGCAAGTACAGGCTCCAAAAATTAGGCATTCACCTGAAAGAAAAGAACAAGTTATTAGGTGGCTGGAGGTACAGTATATTAGACGGTCATTGGATAACAATTTTACTGTAGGCCAGTACAGGCCCAAAAATTTGGTATTCAACTGACAGAATTGAACTTGTGATTATGTGTCTGGAGGTACATTACGCAGTCGCTGAAAAATAATTTTACTGGAGGCCAATGGAGTATAGGCCCAAAAAATTAGGCATTCACCTGACAGAAAAGAACAAGTGATTATGTAGCTGGAGGTATATTAGAAGGTCAGTGGATAACAATTTTACTGTAGGCCAGTACAGGCAGCAAAAATGAGGCATTCATCTAACAAAAAAGAACTTGCGATTATGTGGCTGGAAGTACATTAGGCGGTCACTGGATAAAAATTTTACTGCAGGCATCTGGGAAAGAAGCCCAAAAATTAGGCATTCACCTGACAGAAAAGAACAAATGATTATGTAGCTGTAGGTAAATTAGGCGGTCACTGAATAACTTTTTTACTGTAGGCCAGTGAAGTACAGGCCCCCAAAAATAGGCATTCACCTGACAGAAAAGAACAAGTGATTATGTGGCTGGACGTACATTAGACGGTCACTAATTAACAATTTTACTGTAGGCCAGTGGAGTACACGCCCCCAAAATTAGGCATTCATCTGACAGAAAAGAACTTGTGATTATGGGGCTATTTTAGATTGTCACTGGATAACTATTTTACTGTAGGCCAGTACAGGCTCCAAAAATTAGGTATTCACCTGACATAAAAAAAATGAGTGATTATGTGTCTGGAGGTACATTACACGGTCACTGAAAAATAATTTTACTGGGAGCCAGTGGAGTATAGGCCCAAAAACTTAGGCATTCACCTGGCAAAAAAGAACAAGTGATTATGTGGCTGGACATACATTAGACGGTAACTAAGTAACAATTTTACTGTAGGCCAGTGGAGTACAGGCCCAAAAAATTAGGCATTCACTTAACAGAAAAACAATATTCCAATAGTCTGCTGACTATAATTCCTGTTTCTGGTCTTATATTAAAATATAACTTTTATTTTCCCTTTATTAAATACTATATTTAACATACAAAAAACAAAAAAACACACTCTTTTAAAATGTATATGGAGGGCTTGGACCTGTGGGCTCAGTATTCCTATTGTCCGATTAATCAGAGGGACATTCTCTCATAGATATCATGGACTTCTCTGTATTTAATTGTGTAATGACACTTCAGTGCCAGTAGGTGTCACCCCGACACCAGGCAAACGCCGTACTTGGTAATAGTGTTCGGTCCGCAACTATGTATCTATTGTGTCCCTCACTACTGATTACACAGTTACTATATTCATTCCGTCTTACTGATCTGGCCCTCACACAGGTTCAGCGTCTGCAGATCACCTCTCCCTAGTCCATCTTCAGCCCTGCCATCCTTATTAAAATCTTACAGACACAGCTCCCCCAACATGTTTCACCGCAAACACGGCGTCTTCAGGGGGATGGAGCTACTATCAACACGAGTGCTTTCTATCTGCGGTCTTTTATGTCAGAAGGGTGGGTCTTGTTTAGACCTCCTATCGCATTGCACTCTCATGTTGATTGATGTCTACTCATGGCCAATCGCATTCTTTCAGGGTGGACTCTGTGCTTGTGTGAGGTGTTTGAGAATCCACTGTAGGGGGTAAGTTCATATGGATATCCTAATATTACGTACATCTTTGCATCTACTTCTATTTGTATTTTAAAATACCTATATTAGATCCACTTGTTGGTTTACTGAATCTTCTATTGTACAACAAATTTTTATTTATTTTTCTTTCCAATGACATAATCGTGTTCGCCTTTATTCTCACTAGGGGTAATTACCCAGAATTGCGCTTCTGCACTGGGACTTTGACCCCATTCTTTTTGTGTACATATCTGTATATATACACATTGAGGTCTCCACTCCGGCAGGTTACAGTTTTTCCTGTGGGAATAATATACATTTTGATTTTCCTATTATCAAGGCACCCAGGGTATTCCTACATAGGTATATTTCGACATCTGTCAGATCCATTATCCTATATCCATAGTATATTCTTATTTTTCAAAATTAGTTCTTGTTTCTTTTTTATTATTATATATTTATTTATTTTTCTTTTTTTCTTTATATTTTTCTTTTTATATACATGTGTAGGTTCACCCCCGCCTTTCTAAAATATCCGCTTTTCTTCCTTTATATACCATTCACCTATATTCTCACCAGAGGTAATTATCCAAATTCCCATTCTGCTTCTGCATTGGGACTTTAACCCCATTCTTTTTATGTATATATATATATATATACATATGCACACATTAAGGTCTCCACTCCGGCAGTTTAACGTTTTTTCTGTGGGGGTAATACACATTTTGATTTTTCTATTGTCAAAGCCCCAGGGTCTTCCTACATGAGTGTATTTCAACATCTGTCAAGTCAATTGTCCTATCTCCATAGTATATTCTTATTTTTCAGAATTAGTTCTTATTTCTTTTTTCTGTATATATTTATTTACTTTTTATTTTTTCTATATTTTTATTTTTATTTTTTGTTCTTTATACACATGTAGGTTTCTTTTTTTGTTCTTTATACCCATGTAGGTTCACCCCCACCTTTCTGAAATATCCGCTTTTGTTCATTTTATACAGGACCCATCTTTTACATTCCCTGAATATGCTATGGCCTGTGTTTTTCTGAACTATTTGTTCGATTTAATTAATTTCCTATTTTTTGTAGTAGTTATCTACAGGTATATCATTGAGAAAGGAAAAGTATTTTCTATATGGGGTCCATCTGGACTCTCTTCCATTACTTATAGTTCCCATTCTTATATTCAGGACATTATATGAATGCCGTATATGTGAAGCCCTCATTCAAACCGATTGGACTCATTGTATTGAGTCGCTGAATCCATCTTGCCTCATTTTGCAAAAGTTTTTTATCAAGGTTACCCCCTCTAGGACCCATAGTCAATTTTTCTATGCCCCAAAACCGTAGAACTGATGGTTTGTTTCCATGCACATATTTTATGTGTCTTGCGATCGGTGTATCCTTATCGGTTTCTATCGAGCTGAGATGGCCCGATATCCGACGTCTCAGTTCCTGAGTGGTTTTACCCACATACAGCATGGGGCAGGGACATGATGCTATATATATGACTCCTTGAGTTTTGCATGTTATTAATTGTCTGATGTCATATTCCCTTTTATCAGCAGGATTTGTGAATTTTTTAATCCGTGGAATATACTTACAAAAAGAACAGTCTCCACAGGGTGATGACCCTCGATATTTCCCTCTGTTTAAACTATTTTCTTTATCTTTCTCCTTTAGGTAGCTGTGCACCAATTGATCCTTAAGGTTGGGACCTCTCCTGTATGTCACACTTGGGTTGATAGTAAGTACCATTTTTAAATCCCTATCTGTCTGTATTATATGCCAATGCTTCTTTAGTATATTGTGTATCTCTCTATTATACCCATCAAAGGTTCCTATACACCGGATGATGTCATTCTTTTTTTGAGGGGAAGATTTTAAAAGGTCCTCTCTACTCACAGTCCTTGCTCTATTATAGGCTTTTTTTAGGGGAGCCGACGGATATCCCCTCTTCTTGAATCTCTCAAGAAGATTCCTACTCTCATTTTCAAAGGATCCTTCATCAGAGCAATTCCTACGGGCCCTCAAATATTGACCCGTAGGTATTCCTCTCCTGAGTGGCTCTGGATGCCAGCTCGTCCAGTGTAGGTAGCTGTTGGTAGAAGTTGGCTTCCTGTGTACTTCCGTATTAAGACGTCCATTTTCCATAATTTTAATTTTCAAATCCAGGAAGACTATCTCTCGCTCCTGTATTTCGTACGTATATCTCATCCCTATACTGTTATCGTTTAATACTTGAGTGAATTCTTTAAATAATAGTTGTCCCCCATCCCAGAGGATGAGGATGTCGTCGATATACCTGCCCCAAAATAGAATGTGACAGGTATACGACGACATCCCCTCCGTAAATACTATCTCATTCTCCCACCACCCTAGAAATAAATTTGCGTAAGTGGGGGCACATGACGTCCCCATAGCGGTCCCATTGACCTGTTTATAAAAGTGCCCTTGAAAGATAAAAAAATTGTGCTCCAAAACAAATTCCAGCATAGATAATACTAAGTGATTATGTGGGTGAAAAATACTACTTCTTGTGCTCAAGAATTGGTGAACGGCCTTGAGGCCTAGTGAATGTTTTATATTACTGTATAGGGACTCGACGTCCAAACTCGCTAAGATAGTATTTGGTGTTATTATCATATCGTTAATTTTCAGGAGGAGATCTTTTGTGTCCCTAATATAGGAAGGTAATGTGGTGACGAATGGTCTTAATATCTGATCCACATATTGACTTATACCCTGAGTCAGGTTGTCATTCCCGGACACTATTGGTCTTCCTGGAATCGGAGTTTTATCCTTATGCACCTTTGGTAATGCATAGAAAGTGGAGATGGTAGGGTCTTTTTTTAGAAGGTACACAAATTCATCCTTTGATATCAGATCTCTGGATCTGGCATCAGACAGTAGAGTTTTTAATTCATTTGTATAGGTCCTAGTAGGGTCATTTGGGATTATTTGATACGTTTTTTTATCTCGTAACAGTCTCAGTACCATCTCGACATAGTCATCTCTATTTTGGATGACTATGTTTCCGCCCTTATCACTAGGTTTTATAATGATATTTTCATTTTTCTTAAGTTCTTCCAGGGCCTCTAGTTCCTGAGTACTTAGATTAGATGTAATATGATCCTTCCTCATTTTTAGAGACTTGATATCCTGTGTTACGAGATTTACAAACGTATCAATCTCTTTAAATTGTGTAAAAGAGGGCGTAATTTTTGATTTAGGTTTCAGAGATGAAAAAGGGGGGTCTGGGGCAATGCACTGTCCCTCGTTTTCTTTCAGTAGATCTTCCAGTGTCTGAACACATCTCTTTTCATTTTCATATACCTTTCTTAGGTCCCACTCTTCCTGTTTATGGACCTTGTGTAAGGCCAGTTTCCGCGCAAAAAGATTAATATCCTTTATCCACAGGAATTTATCGCTCTGTGGGACCGGTGAAAAGGTTAAACCTCTATTTAGAAGTGTTCTCTGTGCTGTTGTCAATACGTGTGCAGACAAATTTATAATTTGTCTATCTTCTATCACTGCCGTATCTACTACTTGCTGTACCCCCATTTTTCTCGATCCCTTGATTGGATCCCTGTCTGACCTAAAAAAAGAGGAGCTATTGGTGCATTCAACTGTGTATTCATCTGTGTTGTTAGTGAAGGGCTTGCGGTTACATTCTGAACTACATTCTGAGTGCCCTGTGCTGACTGACCAAAGGAGAAAGGTTGTACAGATGTAGAGGTAGATGTTATACCTATAGATGGATTGACACCCATGTTGGTCATGGTGTTGTTTAATCCCATACAGGGCTGTCTTATAGTCCCTGTGGGGCATGATTGTGGAATTGATCTATTATCTTGGGCAGGTCTTTTTGGTTGTTGATACCTCCCTTTCTTAGTTTTACGTTTAATTCCTATTCTCAAGTTTTGAAAGCCACCACTCTGTACTGAGCCCTCTGTACCTGATGTATCCGTATCAGAGGTCTCAGTATTTCTCCGATAGATGTTTCGCGTATTATTCCTGTTTTTCCAGATATATACCCTATTTGTTTCAAAATCTTGACGATCTCTGATGTATTTCACGTGTTTACGTTCCTTGATCTCGTTTTGTAAGAGATCAATATTTTTCTTAATATTTTGCTCCAAGTTAGTGAACTCTGGATGTTGATTGAATTCCTGTATTTCCTTGATCTCTTTTTCCAGTTGTTGATCTAATCTAGCAAAGGAATTTTTTTCGTATTCGGATAAATATTTTATTAATCGCAATGAGCACTCGGTTAGAAGTTGCTCCCAGCCTTTCGTAAATTGTGGATCTTCAAGATGTGTATTGGGTCGTAAAGGGATACGTAACCCTCTATATACTATTCCTTGTTGTATATACGTATCAAGGCTGGCTATTTCCCACCAAGCCCTAATGTGCTGGCTATATGTTTTATTCAAATTCCTAAATGCTATATTAATATCTGTTTGGTTTAATGGAATATTAGTATTGGAGAATACTTGGCTGGCTTCAATACTTAGACTGTCCAGATTTAATTTTTGCTTTAAGAATCCTGCCATTTGATACTATGGATCCAGGGCTATCAGGGTTCTTTATTTCACAGATGGGTACTAGTTGTACTGTCCCTTTAAAAGAGGGCTCTCACATATACTACACCCAATTCCTGAAAAAATTCCTTTCTCTTTTAGACGGGGTCATATAATTTGAGAGTTCATCTCAATTAAACATACACTACTTCAGATGACCCACTAAACCCAGGAGGTCAAATCAATATTCCAATAGTCTGCTGACTATAATTCCTGTTTCTGGTCTTATATTAAAATATAACTTTTATTTTCCCTTTATTAAATACTATATTTAACATACAAAAAACAAAAAAACACACTCTTTTAAAATGTATATGGAGGGCTTGGACCTGTGGGCTCAGTATTCCTATTGTCCGATTAATCAGAGGGACATTCTCTCATAGATATCATGGACTTCTCTGTATTTAATTGTGTAATGACACTTCAGTGCCAGTAGGTGTCACCCCGACACCAGGCAAACGCCGTACTTGGTAATAGTGTTCGGTCCGCAACTATGTATCTATTGTGTCCCTCACTACTGATTACACAGTTACTATATTCATTCCGTCTTACTGATCTGGCCCTCACACAGGTTCAGCGTCTGCAGATCACCTCTCCCTAGTCCATCTTCAGCCCTGCCATCCTTATTAAGATCTTACAGGAGCTGTGTCTGTAAGATTTTAATAAGGATGGCAGGGCTGAAGATGGACTAGGGAGAGGTGATCTGCAGACGCTGAACCTGTGTGAGGGCCAGATCAGTAAGACGGAATGAATATAGTAACTGTGTAATCAGTAGTGAGGGACACAATAGATACATAGTTGCGGACCGAACACTATTACCAAGTACGGCGTTTGCCTGGTGTCGGGGTGACACCTACTGGCACTGAAGTGTCATTACACAATTAAATACAGAGAAGTCCATGATATCTATGAGAGAATGTCCCTCTGATTAATCGGACAATAGGAATACTGAGCCCACAGGTCCAAGCCCTCCATATACATTTTAAAAGAGTGTGTTTTTTTGTTTTTTGTATGTTAAATATAGTATTTAATAAAGGGAAAATAAAAGTTATATTTTAATATAAGACCAGAAACAGGAATTATAGTCAGCAGACTATTGGAATATTGATTTGACCTCCTGGGTTTAGTGGGTCATCTGAAGTAGTGTACACTTAACAGAAAGGAACAAGTGATTATGTGACTGAAGGTACATTAGGCGGTCACTAATTAACAATTTTACTGTAGGCCAGTGGAGTACAGGCCCCCAAAATTAGGCATTCACCTGACAGAAAAGAACTTGTGATTATGGGGCTGAAGGTATATTAGACAGTCAGTGGATAACAATTTTACTGTAGGCCAGTACAGGCCCAAAAAATTAGGCAATTCACCTGACTGAAAAGAACAAGTGATTATGTGGCTGGAGGTAGATTAGGCGGTCAGTTATTAACAATTTTACTGTAGGCCAGTGGAGTACAGGCCACAAAAATTAGGCATTCACCTGACAGAAAAGAACAAGTGATTATGTGCCTGGAGCTATTTTAGATGGTCGCTGGATAACTATTTTACTGTAGGCCAGTACAGGCTCCAAAAATTAGGCATTCACCTGACAGAACAAAACAAGTGATTATGTGTCTGGAGGTACGTTACACAGTCACTGAATAACCATTTTACTGTAGGCCAGTGAGTATAGGCTCAAAAAATTTGGCATTCACCTGACAGAAAAGAACGAGTGATTATGTGGCTGGAACTATATTAGACGGTCAGTGGATAACAATTTTACTGTAGGCCATTACAGGCCCCAAAAATTAGGCATTCACCTGACAGAAAATAACAAGTGATTATGTGGCTGGAGGTATATTAGAAGGTCAGTGGATAATAATTTTACTGCAGGCCAGTACAGGCAACAAAAAATAGGCATTCCTCTAACATAAAAGAACTTGTGATTATGTGGCTGGAAGTACATTAGGCGATCACTGGATACAAATTTTACTGTAGGCCTCTGGGGACGAAGCAACAAAAATTAGGCATTCACCTGAGAGAAAAGTGTAAGAGGCAGCCCTAAATCAACCAGCAGCATTTCCAGCACTTATATCTATGCAGACTGTCATGTTTCCCTCTGGCCACTGTGACTAAACAGGAACCTGAGCTGTGCTGACCAGAGACTAAGAAAGAGTTAAGAAGTTTTCCCAGGCTGTTTTCAGAAGTTGCTGGGACCTGGCTGAGATAACAGGGAGAGGTGGACTGCTTAGAGATAACAGAAAAAGACTGTAGCAGCAGGAGGCTATATTAGATTTTCTTGACAGCTGGGGAGCTGCACACAGAGGACTTCACTGTGTGTTCCAGAGAAGTGGGACTGTGTGTAGAGACCAGCCAGATCCTTCCTGCCAGAGGTGGAGAGCTGTATCTGTTGTGACCAGAGAGAGAAAGACAGACAAGCAAGTGACCAGACCTGGAGCCAGACTGCATCGTATTGGATCCAAGAGAATCTGCAGAACTGTGAGTGGCACCGGTGCTTATCTGGTATAGGTTATAGAGTCAGGGACTTAGTCAGTGCGCTGTAGAAGCGTCCCCTGGGTAGCAGGGCTAGATAGGAAATTAGTAGTGAGAGTAGCCTGCAAACTGACTGTTTGCTGTTTAGCTTATTCTGTGTCTATGCAAAATCTCATTACCACTGTTGTTGTGTTATGTTCACCTGTTCATACCATTCCTGTCTTTGACCCATTGTGCCGCTGGTGCGGTGGTACTGTATTGTTACTCAGGTTTTCCGGCAGTTTCATTTTGCTCCTTAATAAAACCGTCTTTTTCTTCAGTCTCCTTGTCCGCTGTACTGTACTTGAATCCTGCTTTGTGGTCTCTCCCTCCTTTGACCGCTACAAGTGGCGCTGCGAGCAGGGTACAGTCACAGAGATGGAGGCGGCTGAAGGCAATGTACATAATGCTAATGTAAGCACCTCAGGCAATGGTGAAACCCCTGCAAGGGCCCTCCCTATTGGCACGTTGTTTAACTTGCTACCTAAATTTGATGGCCAGAACATGTCACTGTCTGACTGGGTATCAAGATTACAGAGCGCTGCTAGGATTTACAATGTCAT
Organism: Bufo gargarizans; assembly: GCF_014858855.1. Taxonomy (NCBI): domain Eukaryota; kingdom Metazoa; phylum Chordata; class Amphibia; order Anura; family Bufonidae; genus Bufo; species Bufo gargarizans. The sequence goes on from NC_058084.1 coordinate 268,973,555, forward strand.
CCCAGAACTACAAATAGAAATTGCTTTGGCCGCTCTAAAGTGTGAGGCTCGACAAAATGTCCTACTACAACCGGAAGCCACGTGCAATACATTAAAAGAGATTCCGAGTGCGAGTCCTGGAAGAAATATACGGGGAAACAGCCAGCGCAGTGCACCTCAGGGCAAAATTATTTTGCCGAATTCAGCGGAAGACGAAGGTGTCTCGCAGTATGCAATGGTGCTACAGAAAGAGGCGGTGCAGACAAAAGAGGCGGACAGAGTAACCACCATGGGAATTACAGATCGGATCCTGTGGGAACAATTCATTCTGGGACTCCCCTGAAACGGTCCCTGCAGGAACGACTCTACACTAACCTTTAGACAAATATTATCAGAGGCAGTGGCACGAAGCAAAGAAGAAAGTTGTGTGTCCGGAGTGATACAGACCCAGACCGTCACCTCCCCCGGGGTTTCAATGAGCGAAGAGGTCCTAGTCAGAGTAGTACAAGACTTACAGAGCACTCTGAGTGTACAGCAGGGAAAGTGGAGAGCCAAGATACCCATTATGGCTCCGAACACCTGGTCGCAGGGTATCCCACCATTCGAGCTGAATTTGAAGGCATTCCGGTCGACTGCTTAGTGGATACCGGGTCACAAGTAACGACTATGCTTGAGTCACTCTTCTACCATTACTTCCAAGCGCTGGCCAAGGCAGAGCGAGAGACGCTGGTCTGGGTTACGGCAGCCAATCAACAACAGATCCCTGTCACAGGAGTAGTGTGGATGAATGTACGACTATGTGGGCAAGAAGTGGGACGGAAAGGTATCCTGTTGGTCCCTGAGACGTTCAAAGAAGATGCGCCTGTTATAATGGGCATGAACATTCTGCAAGAATTAGATCAGATAATGTTCACCAAACGGGGCCCAGGCTATTGGAAGTAAGCCACTCCGCACAACCCACAGAAAAGTGTCCTAGCACACCAGTCTGTGGGAACGATCCGAGGGCCAGGAAAGGCTACCCTCACAATCTTCCCTGAACGGGAGACCGTGTTGACGTTACCCATGGGAACCTTCCACAATCTTGAAGGTATGGAGGTGTTCATTGTACCGACGACCCTAGGATAGTTGGGTCAGGATGTCCTGGTGGCCCGAACACTGGGAGTGGTCCAGAATGGACGGGTACCCATAAGAGCTGTGAATATGGGACATCTAACAGTTTCCTTGATGCCAGGAGTGGAACTGGCTCGTGTGTACCTACATCGGGGAGAAGTATTGAGTCGGAGAGAAGTGACTCTAGCTCCGGTAGGTGATGCTGTTTGGACCCTGGCAGTTACTGCCAGTGTAGAAGAGATGCCGACCCCAGAATGGAATGGGAGAACCATCTTGGATCAAATGGAAATAGATGTGAAGGCTCTCAGTTCAGACCAACGGCAAGCAGTTGAAAACATGCTGTGGGAGAATCAGGCTGCATTCGCCCGTCACGCCGATGACTTTGGCTGCACGGATGCTATCACACATGAGATACCGCCGGGGGACACTCCTCCAATTCGGGAAAGATATCGGCAGATTCCGCCCAAGGTGTACCAGGAAGTGAAAACGCTGTTGAAACAGATGATAGAATACGGAGTTGTGCAGGGTAGCCAGAGCCCTTGGGCGGCCCCAGTGGTGCTTGTTAAGAAGAAGGATAGCACCATTTGGTTTTGTGTGGATTACCGGCGGTTGAATGCATGCACCGCGCGAGACTCATATCCTCTGCTACGTATTGAGGAGTCTTTGACTGCTCTAGGACAAGCCAAATACTTCTCTGCCTTGGACCTGGCGAGCGGGTACTGGCAAGTACCAGTGGCCGAGCAAGACAAGGCAAAGACGGCGTTCATACTCCCCATGGGACTATTCAAATTCAACAGGATGCCATTTGGGCTGACTAATGCCCCGGGGACCTTCCAGCGGCTGATGGAGAGATGCCTGGGAGACCTGTATTTTAAAGCCACTCTGATATACCTGGACGATATCATCGTATACTCTGATACTTTTCAAGAACACCTGAATCGGCTAGGGCAGGTACTCGAGCGACTGCGATCCCATGGCCTGAAGGTAAAGCCAAAGAAGTGTCATCTCTTCAAGAGGGAGATTGAGTACTTGGGCCAAAGGGTGTCCAAAGACGGAGTGTTGCCGTCCCAAGACAAAGTGGCTGCAATACGACAATGGCTAGTGCCCAGAACACTGCGGGAGTTGAAGGCCTTCCTTGGACTGACCGGGTACTACCGGCGGTTTATCAAAGACTATGCCAAGATAGCAGGCCCTCTAAATGAGTTGTTGAGAGTAACGGCTGGGCAACCCAAGGGCCAAAATATTCCCTGGGAACAGAAGCAGGAAGAGGCCTTCCAGGCCCTGAAAGAAGCTCTGACACCGGCCCCCATATTGGCTTATGCCGATGTTGATAAACCATTTCTCTTATCTACTGATGGCAGTCTCTATGGACTCGGGGCAGTCCTGTCGCAGGTACAAGATGGACATGAGGGGGTGATCGCCTACACCAGTAGATCCATGCGAGAGACAGAGCAAAACCCCCACACCTACAGTTCCTTCCGGCTAGAACTCCTTGCCCTGGTGTGGGCCATGACGGAGAAGTTTGCAGTATATTTGACAGGAGCTAAGATCTTTGTACGGACTGATAACAATCCCCTGGCCCATCTGGACACTGCCAAGTTGGGAGCCCTGGAGCAATGCTGGGCAGCTCGCCTTGCAAAATATGACTTCTCAATTCGCTACCGTTCTGCTACGGAGAACACTATTGCTGATGGCCTGTAGAGGGTTACTTTTTAGACCCCAGTAGGGGATGTCGATGAACAAAAAGAAGAAGATGAAACTCCGGATTTCTGCAAGTTCGTTCTGCCCACAGTTGCGGGGAGGCCCGTAAGCTACCCAAGGCATTGAGGAGGACTAATGAGGACTGGGGCCGATTACAGAACAGAATGACTGGAAATGCACGGAGCTGTTCTGTACCGCAAGTGGCAACAGCCTAATGACCTAGAGGCGAAGTAGTCATACCCGGAAGCGTGGCATGTGATATAGCCAGAGAAGCCTATGAATTTGGAGCTCACTTCAGGCCCGCCAAGACTTACCAGTGGCTGAGTCCGCAGCACGCGCTGCGTGCTTTCAAGGGAAAGTAATGGAGGAGCTACACCGACTGTACGGTATTGAAAAATCCAGAACGACCCCCTATCATCCCCAAGGGAACGAAGCCTGTGAGCGCTTCAACCGGACGCTGCTACAAATGCTGAGAACGCTAGAGGAAGACAAGAGGGCACACTGGCCTGATTACCTGCCGGAACTAGTCTGGGCCTACAATAATCGGGTCCCTACCACCACCGGTTACACCCCGTATATGTTATTGTTTGGGAGAGCTGGTAGAGAAATCGTCGGAACAGCCAGAAGACCTAATGGAGCGATCAACCACCTCATGGGTGAAAGAGCACTGTCAGCGACTCCAGACCATCCGCCGTTTGGCAGGCCAGCGGTTACAGGAGAGAACTCATACGGATCGTCCTCCAGTCCAGGAGGTGCCACTGAAGCCTGGAGACCGGGTCCTGGTATGAGAGAAACGCCCCAGAGGCAAATTGAGTGAGCGTTGGGAAGTACAGCCATACAAAGTGATCAAGAGAGTGTACCCTAATGGTCCGGTTTTCGAAGTGCAAGTTGAAAATGAGGAGTTTGCTTCACAGACTTTACATAGGAATATGCTACGGCCATGCCGGTCCACAGATCCTGCACATATTCAGAGGACACCTTCTCCTCCTGCCCCATACCCAGAATGTGTTATCTCAGATGGAAACGAATGTGAAGACTGGTGGACCGTTCCTGACACTGCGGAAGGTCCCCAGGCTGTAGTTGGTGAGGCTCCTGCTATAGAACCACTACCGTCTCGCAGTGAGGAGACACCCGTGACCACACCCAGACCTCCTGCTGTAATGGAAGAGCCCAGGTTAACAACTCCCAGTGGAGAAAGTCAGGTCCTAGCAGAAAGTCAAGACCTCCGAAGATCCAGTAGGTCTACTGCAGGGGTTCCACCAAATAGGTACGCTGCTGACAAGTTCATTTGGTCTGCCTGTAGGTATTGTGGACAATGTTGTACTGCCATTTAAATGTTTCATTAACCCCTTTGTTTTCCATGGACTATATAGCGAGGCCGAGGACGGCCACCTTTAAGTGAGGAGGCATGTAAGAGGCAGCCCTGAATCAACCAGCAGCATTTCCAGCACTTATATCTATGCAGACTGTCATGTTTCCCTCCGGCCACCAGAGGCCACTGTGACTAAACAGGAACCTGAGCTGTGCTGGCCAGAGGCTAAGAAAGAGTTAAGAAGTTTTCCCGGGCTGTTCCAGAAGTTGCTGGGACCTGGCTGAGATAACAGGGAGAGATGGACTGCTGAGAGATAACAGAAAAAGACTGTAGCAGCAGGAGGCTATATTAGCTGAGATTTTCCTGACAGCTGGGAAGCTGCACACAGAGGACTTCACTGTGTGTTCCAGAGAAGTGGGACCGTGTGTAGAGACCAGCCGGATCCTTCCTGCCAGAGGTGGAGAGCTGCATCTGTTGTGACCAGAGAGAGAAAGACAGACAAGCAAGCGACCGGACCTGGAGCCAGGCTGCATCGTATTGGATCCAAGAGAATCTGCAGAACTGTGAGTGGCACCGGTGCTTATCTGTGATAGGTTATAGTCAGGGACTTAGTGCGCTGTAGAAGCGTCCCCTGGGTAGCAGGGCTAGATAGGAAATTGGTAGTGAGAGTAGCCTGCAAGCAGACTGTTTGCTGTTTAGCTTATTCTGTGTCTATGCAAAATCTCATTACCACTGTTGTTGTGTTATGTTCACCTGTTCATACCATTCCTGTCTTTGACACATTGTGCCGCTGGTGCAGTGGTACTGTATTGTTACTCAGGTTTTCCGGCAGTTTCATTTTGCTCCTTAAAAAAAACGGCTTTTGCTTCAGTCTCCTTGTCCGCTGTACTGTACTTTAATCCTGCTTTGTGGTCTCTCCACCTCTGACCGCTACAAAAGAACAAGTGATTATGTAGCTGTAGTTAAATTAAGGCTCTTTCACACCTGCGTTCTTTTCTTCCAGCATAGAGTTCCGTCGTCAGGGCTCTATGCCGGAAGAATCCTGATCAGTTTGATCCTAATGCATTCTGAATGGAGTGAAATCCGTTCAGGATGCATCAGGATGTCTTCAGTTCCGGACAGGAATGTTTTTTGGCCGGAGAAAATACTGCAGCATTCTGCGCTTTTTGCTCTGGCCAAAAATTCTGAAGACTTGCTGCAAGGCCGGATCCGGAATTAATGCCCATTGAAAGGCATTAATCCGGATCCGACCTTAAGCTAAACGTCGTTTTGGCGCATTGCCGGATCCGACGTTTAGCTTTTTTAGAGTGGTTACCATGGCTGCCGGGACGCTAAAGTCCTGGCAGCCATGGTAAAGTGTAGTGGGGAGCAGTATACTTACCGTCCGTGCGGCTCCCGGGGCGCTCCAGAGTGATGTCAGGGCGAACCTAGGCGCATGGATGACGTGATCGCATGGAACGTCATCCATGCGCATGGGGCGCTCTGATGTCATTCTGGAGCGCCCCGGGAGCCGCACGGACTGTAAGTATGCCGCTCCCCCGCTCCCCGCTCCTACTATGGCAACCAGGACTTTAATAGCGTCCTGGCTGCCATAGTAACACTGAAAGCATTTTGAAGACGGATCCATCTTCAAATGCTTTCAGTACACTTGCGTTTTTCCGGATCCGGCGTGTAATTCCGGCAAGTGGAGTACACGCCGGATCCAGACAACGCAAGTGTGAAAGAGGCCTAGGCGGTCACTGAATAACTTTTTTACTGTAGGCCAGTGGATTACAGGCCCCAAAAATTAGGCATTCACCTGACAGAAAAGAACAAGTGATTATGTGGCTGGACGTACATTAGACGGTCACTAAATAACAATTTTACTGTAGCCAGTGGAGTACAGGCCCCAAAAATTAGGCATTCACTTAAAGGATAACTGTCACACTTAGACTCTAATTTCAATTTTTATATATGTAGTTACTAATAACATGATATTCCAGAATCGGTTACTATTAGACTGACTTACTCCATATTTAATAAGATTCAACCCTTAGCAACCAGTCTGCATAAAACTGCAATTTCACTATTCAGTTAAGATGGCCGCCACTGCCCTCACCCTGAGGCTAATCCCGTCTGCCCTCACTAGCCAATAACAATAGCTCCCCAAAAGTGTCAGTAACCAGAGCCCCTCCTAAAGGGTTAATCTCCTGCAGCATAAAGGGTCCTCTTACCGCACGTTGCTTTAAGTTATACACTGAGCAGATGGCAGATCTCCCTTCCCTGTTGTGCGCTGATTCCACTCTGCATCCTTCAGTCTGCTGAGTGAGAGAGTGTCTGCCAAGTGCAGGGACAGGGAGAAGTGCACACAGCCCAGGCACTGTTATCAGTTGATGGGGAGGACCTGGCTTTAATCATTTACTTACAGTCCCTGGCTGTCAGTAATCTGACCTTGCACACAGCGTCCTGCGTCCTTCAGAAGAGAGACGGACCAGGCCTAGCAACCTTATTTTAAGCACAGGTAAAAGTAGGCAGTACAGGGAACAAAAATGTGGAATTTAGGGGTAATTGAATACACAGTGAAAAGTTTAAATAAGGCCACCAAGGAGATATTAATCATCACAATCCAATACTCCCCAAAAAATATATATGACAGTACTTTAAGATGGCCGCCGCTGCCCTCACCCTGAGGCTAACCCCGCTGCCCTTACTAGCCAGCAACAATAGCCCCCCCAAAAGTGTCAGTAACCAGAGCCCTCCCCCCTAAAGGATTATTTTCATGCAGAACAAATGGGTCCTCTTACCACATGTTGCTTTCATTTATGCACTGAGCAGATGGCAGGTCTCCCTTCCCTGTTGTGTGCTGGTTCAACTCTGCATCCTCCAGCTCTGCTGAGTGAGGGAGCGTCTGCCAAGCGCAGGGACAGGGAGAAGTGCACACAGCTCAGGCACTGTTATCAGCTGCTGGGGAGGACCTGGCTTTAATCATTTACTTACAGTCCCTGGCTGTCAGTAATGTGACCCTGCACGCAGTGTGCTCCGTCTATCTTGGACCATGCCTAGCAACCCTATTTTAAGCACAGGTAAAAGTAGGCAGTACAGGGAACAAAAATGTGGAATTAAGGGGTATTTGAATACACAGTGAAAAGTTGAAATAGGGCCACCAAAGTGATATTAATCACCACAATCCAATACTCCCCAAAAAAATATGACGGTTATACTTTAACAGAAAAAAACAAGTGATTATGTGTCTGGAGGTACATTAAGCGGTCACTGAATAACAATTTTACTGTAGGCCAGTGAAGTATAGGCTCAAAAAATTAGACTTTCACCTAACAGAAAAGAACAAGTGATTATGTGGCTGGATGTACAGTATATTAGATGGTCATTGGATAACAATTTTACTGCAGGCCAGTACAGGCCAAAAAATTGGGCATTCACCTGACAAAATTGAACTTGTAATTATGTGTCTGGAGGTACATTACGCGGTCACTGAATAATAATTTTACTGGAGGCCAGTGGCGTATAGGCCCATAAAATTAGGCATTCACCTGACAAAAAAGAACAAGTGATTATGTGACTGGAGGTACACTATATTAGATGGTCATTGGATAACAATTCTACAGTAGGCTAGTACAGGCCCAAAAATTTGGCATTAATCTAACAAAAAAGAACTTGTGATTATGTGGCTGGAAGTACATTAGGCGGTCACTGGATACAAATTTTACTGTAGGCCTCTGGGAAAGAAGCACTAAAAATTAGGCATTCACCTGAGAGAAAAGAACAAGTGATTATGTAGCTGTAGGTAAATTAGGCGGTCACTGAATAACTTTTTTTTACTGTAGGCCAGTGGATTACAGGCCCAAAAAATTAGGCATCCACCTGACAGAAAAAAACAAGTGATTATGTGACTGGAGGTACATTAGGTGGTCACTGATTAACAATTTTACTGTAGGCCAGTGGAGTAAAGGCCCCAAAAATTAGGCTTTCACCTGACAGAAAAGAACTTGTGATTATGGGGCTGAAGGTATTTTAGACGGTCTCTGGATAACTATTTTACTGTAGGCCAGTACAGGCTCCATAAATTAGGCATTCACCTGACAGAAAAAAACAAGTGATTATGTGTCTGGAGGTACATTACACTGTCACTAAATAACAGTTTTACTGTAGGCCAGTGGAGTATAGGCTCAAAAAATTAGGCATTCACTTAACAGAGAGGAACAAGTGATTATGTGACTGGAGGTACATTAGACGGTCACCGATTAACAATTTTACTGTAGGCCAGTGGAGTACAAGCCCCAAAAATTAGGCATTTACCTGACAGAAACGAACTTGTGATTATGGGGCTGAAGGTATTTTATACAGTCAGTGGATAACAATTTTACTGTAGGCCAGTACAGGCCCCAAAAATTAGGCATTCACCTGACAGAAAAGAACAAGTGATTATGTGCCTGGAGCTATTTTAGACGGTCGCTGGATAATTATTTTACTGTAGGCCAGTACAGTTTCCAAAAATTAGGCATTCACCTGACAGAAAAAAACAAGTGATTATGTGTCTGGAGGTACATTACGCAGTCACTGAATAACAATTTTACTGTAGGCCAGTGAAGTATAGGCTCAAAACATTAGGCATTGGGGGCGGAGCTTGCGCCGGACTGTGATGGCCGCATAGTCAGGAGCTCTCCGTACTAGATCCACTAAAGCACCAGCATACACAAGCTGACAGACGACAGAATGGTCAAAATCGGACACCCTAGAGCCAGAGACACTTCTGGAGCCAGATAGCAACTAAACAACAGCGGAGACATGGACAAATTCATTAAAAAAGTGGAAGCCACCCTGGTAGCTCGAGAGAGCAATATGGCGCCGAACCCGCCACATAAGGTGAGCGAGCGCGCAACTGACATCTCTGAAGGAGAAAGTTATGCGGAGGACCCTCACAGAAAAAAAACGGCACTTCATATCACTTGCCGCTTCTTGAAACAGTCACTTAATAAAGCCATGGAGCCGATTTTAAGCGAGCTCACGGCCCTACGTCATGATATGCACCACATAGGTGATCGTGTAGTGACTCTTGAAGTGCTCCAGGCTGCAGTGCTAGACCACCAAACAGCAACTGCGTCCTCCCTGCAGAAATGCCGCACTTACCTCAATGACCTCCATAATGCTCTGAAGGATCAAGAAAACAGAGGACGCAGGAATAACCTGCGATTCAGGGGGATACCTGAAACAGTCACCGCGGCTGATATTCCTGGGACTGTACTTGCAATATGCTGCTCCCTGCTAGGCCCTGATGACCAGGCCGACATCATCATCCAACGTGCCTACAGGGCACTAAGACCTAAGCCTAAGCCTAAGATCTCAGAACCGCCTAGAGATGTGATCTGCAGGTTCATCAATTTTCAGGTCAAAACAGCAGTCCTGGAGGCCGCAAGGAATCATGATAACTTGACATACGAACATGCTTGCATCACGATTTATCAGGACCTGGCCCCGTCGACATTAAAGAAACATAGATCCCTGAAGCCCCTGACGGATTGGATCAGGTCAAAAAAGATTCCATAAAGATGGACCTTTCCTTTTGGGATATCGTTCTTCCATGCAGGACATCGCCTCAACATAACCACCTTTGCCGACCTAATGGGAGTCTAAGGTCATTTGCACTAGAAATCGTGAACTGGGAGCTATATCAAGATCTAACAGAGCTGCCAGAACTGCCAAAGCCAACACCTTTTGAGCTTCCACACACCCCGAAGGCCCAGAAGTTCAAGCGGAGGAACAACCAGCTCACCCCGTAGAGACTGTCTCTAGTATCGTAATTACCTACTTGAGCCACTCCGGTTTAACTGCTAACCCTCCTCCCCGCCTTTCCCTCTGACTTACCTTCTTCCTATCCATTCCATCTCCCTTTTCTGATACCAGTTATTTGCTACTGTTACTACACCTAATCCTTTCCCATCTTTCCTGTACTATACCTAATTTTCCCCTATCCCCCTATAGTTTCTTAAAAGTCTGTAATTAGGCCTCACCTCAGAGGCTTCCACCTAGTGCCTAGAGGAACGCAACAGGGTTGATTAACCATTTCCCCCCTTGTGACTCTCACTTCCAACACTAGCTTTACCCATTTCAATGGGTACTGTTATCCAAAAGTTTTCAACCATGTTACATATTGTTTTGTTTATTTTTTCATTAAGGTATTTGCTTCCTTTATTCTAAGGATCCTAAAGACACAGGGGACCCCTCTGAGACACATTCTACTCGTCCGGACTCCTCACATTGCCCACAACTATATTGCGTTCTCCTGGAGATGGGACATCCTTCAGCAAGGTAATCTCCACCACATCAAACATAATGGCTGATCTATCATTTGCGTCCTACAATGTTAAAGGATTTAATTATCCCTCTAAACTGAGACAGGTTTTCACATTGTTACGCAAATCTGGAGCCAATGTCCTCCTCCAGGAGACTCATTTTAAATGTAATCACTACCCCAATCTCTCCTTTGCCCACTATTCTCAGTGGTTTCACTGTGGAGGAAATTCATCTGCTTCTGGGGAAGGGGGGGGGGGGTGAGTGTTGGGTTTTAGAGGAAGGTCCCCTTTAAATACATCTCCCATTTGCAGGACCCTGATGGTCGATACTTATTAGTCAAAGGTCACAATGGCCCCCAAAATGTACATTATCATTAACCTCTATGCTCCTAACACGGGTCCATAATATAACTGGTTTTCCAGAGTTTTCCCTATTATTGAGTCCTTTGCAGAAGGTCTAATTGTCATAGGAGGTGACCTTAATGCTGGAATCTGAGAGGGTTTCTGGAATCTGCACCTTATAGACATATGGCGTACTTTAAACCCAAACACAGCTGACTATACTTTCTACTCCAATACTCATGGTACGTACCAACGTTTGGACTACCTATTTGTATCTAAGGAACACCTCCAGCTCTGCCACGGACCTAAAATAGGGTCCATTCACTTATCCGACCATGCACCTATCTCCCTATTAATTTCTGCTCCTGTGCCCAACCAGAGCAAATTCAAATGGCGCCTAAATGAATCCATATTAGGTAACCAAAATATCAGAGATAAGATAGCTGAACTCCTCGAAGAATATTTCACCATAAATAAGGACCCAGAGATCTCAGATCAATCCTTGTGGGATGCCCATAAACCTTTAGAGGACATTTCATAAGTCTGGGAGCATTTCTAAAAAATGAAAGAAATAAAAAGCTTGATTCCCTATGCCAAAAAATGCAATCCCTGGAATCCCTACATAAACACTCCTTCTCAGACCCACAACTGCAAGAACTATCTAACTGTAGAGCTGAATTGAGATCCCTATTACAGAATTCTACAGCTAATTTTTTCTTGAACTCTCAACACAAATTCTTCGCTCACGGAGATAAAGCGTCTAAATTTATGATACGCAGAGTAAAAAATAGAAGATCAATGAACCATATTCATCAAATAGAGTCCCCCCAAGGAACCCACCTTTACTCCTCCAAAGCAAAAGGTACCCAATTTTGTGAGTTTTACGAAGCTCTATATAACCTGCCCCCTACGCCTACTCCAGAGGCCCAATCATCTCTTCTCTCTTCCATCCTAGACTCTCTTACAATACCAACCATCACCAAAAACAGAAACTTGCCTCCCCATTCACATTGGGAGAACTCTCTGATGCCCTAAAACAATCTCCCCCAGGCAAAAGTCCAGGCCCAGATGGCCTCCCAGTTCTATATTATAAAACCTATCAACAATGCTTACTTCCTCATCTGCTCTCAGAGAGTTGTTTACAAGGTAAACAACTCTCCGGAGATATGACAACAGCCCACATTACCTTGATCCCCAAAGAAGGGAAAGACCCTAAACAGTGTGCCAATTATAGACCTATCTCCCTCCTCAACATAGACCTTAAACTAATAGCAAAAATGCTGACCAATCGACTTTCAACCCTTCTTCCCATGATGGTGCGCAGGGATCAGGTAGGCTTTATCAGAGGTAGAGAAGGCAGAGACAATACGTCCAGAGTCCTAAATATAGTGCAATTCTCTAATATCCAATCCAGACCTCTTCTTCTTTTGAGCACGGATGCGGAAAAAGCTTTCGATAGAATCAATTAGTGGTTTCTGCAACAAATCCTATATAGATTTGGCCTGCCTGATCCCTTTGTACAAGCCACCTTTGCAATGTACGCTCAGGCCTCTGCTTCAGTCTTAATCAATGGCGACCTCTCTGATGCCTTTAGCATTCAGAATGGTACTCGGCAGGGATGCCCCCCCCCCCCCCCCCTGCTCTTTGTCCTAGCTCTGGAACCCCTTCTTATCAAACTGAGAGCTGATTAAGAAATCAGAGGAGTAGCGCTGGGAGGTCTGGATCACAAAATAGCTGCTTTTGCGGATGATATCATGATCATGACCTCTAACCCTAGAAATTCACTCCCTGCGATTCAGAAACACCTAGATACATATAGTTCTCTTTCCAACTTCAAAGTCAATAAGCAAAAATCACTTGTGATTTGTATTGGGATTCCCCCAGTAACACAGAGAAATTTAAAAAAGGACTCCCCATTTAACTGGTCTTCCCTCTACTTAACCTACTTAGGGATTAAAATCAGCCCCAACACCTCAGAACTCTTTTCACTCAACTATGCCCCATTGCTAAAGTATATTTCCTCCAGCATAGATAAACTGGACATTCCTACTATTTCCTGGTTTGGCCGCAAAAACCTTCTCATGTCTTTAATACTCCCCCGCCTTACATATCTATAACAAGTCCTGCCCATTCAGATTCCCAAATCCTATTACAATTCCCTAAAGAAAATATTCTGCTCGTTCATTTGGAATGGGAAGAATCCCAGATCATCTTACGATCTCCTCTCACGTCCCAAACATGCAGGAGGAATTGCCTTGCCAGATCCCGAAATGTATGGCAGAGCAGTTCTCTTGTCCAGGATAATAGATCGGCTTAGACCCTCCAACCCCAAATCATGGGTCGCAATAGAACAGGAACTTCTTAACAAACTTCTCTGATCCCTCTTGTTGGGCAACAACAGTCTAAGTAACATCCCATACTCGCCATATCCAATTATTCAAGCTACTCCCAACGTGTGGAAATGGTTTCATTCTTCCCACTGCTCAATACACTTCCCGTCTCCCCTTCTCTCGATTAGAGACATCTAGGAAACAGCCCTGCCTGCTGTGATTGAATGTACCCCACAAGATTTGAGAGACTCGTCTACCTCTGTCCTCTCATTCTTTGGTCCAGATGGCTCTCTACTCCAGATTAAGGAATTTCAAAAAGTATTCGCTACTAGCCACCTGCACCTATCCTCCACATCATATCTTCACGCCTTTATCTCTTGGCACATATCAAGGGGCGATCTTTATCGCCCTTTGCTATGGTCTGAGTCACTTATTGCTAGCCCCCCCGAGAAAACTCATCTCACAACTTTTTAAATAACTAAACACTCCTCCCCTACTTACTAAGCCAGCATTCATTCGACACTAGGAGAGGGACTTAGGACAGGAATTTCCTATTATAACATTGCTAAACATACTATCTTCCTCACACAAGTCATCTAGATGTGTCCGCATACAGGAAAACGTATATAAAATCCTAACCAGATGGTACAAAACTCCAGATATAACTTCATTATACTCAGCAACAGCCTCAGGCAGATGCTGGAGGTGCCTCGATAGTAGAGGAACCTTCATCCACATTTGTTGGGACTGCCCTATCATAAATGCTTGGTGGAAAGAAATCTTCCAGATTAGCAATCATATATGTCATACTAAGGTGAAGATGTCCGCTTGTAAAGGCCTACTTACCTTTCTCTTTCGGCAATTGCTGATAGCTGCTTGCTTATTAATACCCAAATACTGGTTATCTACTACCCCTCCCCCCATAGAACAATGGAAACTGAAAGTTGACCGGGTTTAATCGATTCGAGGAACTTTCCTCATGGGAAGCTCGTAATCATCAAAAGTTCCAGCGTCAATGGCAATTATGGCAAGAGTTTAGGCACCCAAGTACAAACCGGATTCCAAAAAAGTTGGGAAACTATACAAATCATGAATAAAAACTGAATGCAATGATGTGGAGGTGCCAACTTCTAATATTTTATTCAGAATAGAACATAAATCACGGAACAAAAGTTTAAACTGAGAAAATGTACCATTTTAAGGGAAAAATATGTTGAATCAGAATTTCATTGTGTCAACAAATCCCCAAAAAGTTGGGACAAGGCCATTTTCACCACTGTGTGGCATCTCCCCTTCTTCTTACAACACTCAACAGACGTCTGGGGACCGAGGAGACCAGTTTCTCAAGTTTAGAAATAGGAATGCTCTCCCATTCTTGTCTAATACAGGCCTCTAACTGTTCAATCGTCTTGGGCCTTCTTTGTTGCACCTTCCTCTTTATGATGCACCAAATGTTCTCTATAGGTGAAAGATCTGGACTGCAGACTGTCCATTTCAGTACCCGGATCCTTCCTCTACGCAGCCATGATGTTTTGATTGATGCAGAATGTGGTCTGGCATTATCTTGTTGAAAAATGCAGGGTCTTCCCTGAAAGAGATGATGTCTGGATGGGAGCAGATGTTGTTCTAGAACCTGAATATATTTTTCTGCATTGATGGTGCCTTTCCAGACATGCAAGCTGCCCATGCCACACGCACTCATGCAACCCCATACCATCAGAGATGCAGGCTTCTGAACTGAGCATTGATAACAACTTGGGTTGTCCTTGTCCTCTTTGGTCCGGATGACATGGCGTCCCAGATTTCCAAAAAGAACTTCGAATTGTGACTCGTCTGACCACAGAACAGTCTTCCATTTTGCCACACTCCATTTTAAATGATCCATGGCCCAGTGAAAACGCCTGAGCTTTGGATCTTGCTTAGAAATGGCTTCTTCTTTGCACTGTAGAGTTTCAGCTGGCAACGGCGGATGGCACGGTGGAT
Organism: Bufo gargarizans; assembly: GCF_014858855.1. Lineage (NCBI taxonomy): Eukaryota > Metazoa > Chordata > Amphibia > Anura > Bufonidae > Bufo > Bufo gargarizans. The sequence goes on from NC_058084.1 coordinate 268,988,602, forward strand.
TGTGTTCACTGAGAATGGTTTCTGGAAGTATTCCTGAGCCCATTCTGTGATTTCCTTTACAGTGGCATTTCTGTTTGTGGTGCGGTGTCGTTTAAGGGCCCGGAGATCACGGGAATCCAGTATGGTTTTACGGCCTTGACCCTTACGCACAGAGATTGTTCCAGATTCTCTGAATCTTCGGATGATGTTATGCACAGTTGATGATGATAGATGCAAAGTCTTTGCAATTTTTCGCTGGGTAACACCTTTCTGATATTGCTCCACTATCTTTCTGCGCAACATTGTGGGAATTGGTGATTCTCTACCCATCTTGACTTCTGAGAGACACTGCCACTCTGAGAAGCTCTTTTTATACCCAATCATGTTGCCCATTGACCTAATTAGTGTTAATTGGTCTTCTAGCTCTTCGTTATACTCAAATTTACTTTTTCCAGCCCCTTATTGCTACTTGTCCCAACTTTTTTGGGATTTGTTGACACCGTGAAAATTTGAATCAACGTATTTTTCCTTTAAAATGATACATTTGCTCGGATTAAACGTTTGATCTGTCATCTACGTTCTATTACAAATAAAATATTGACATTTGCCATCTCCACATCATTGCATTCAGTTTTTATTCACAATTTGTTTAGTGTCCCAACTTTTTTGGAATCCGGTTTGTAACACCTAGGGCTCTTATACCCTCCCTTCTGATGTAGATGATGCCTATACACGCATGACATGCCTAGCCAACCATTAGATACCGTGCCAAATCCGTTGCAAAGCTTTTATCCAGCAATTTACCGACATATTATAGACCAAGTACTGCTGTATTCCGCTAATTTGATTCTTTAACCAAATGTAATCTGACTGAAAAGTATTGTGAGTGGAAAAAATGTCACCTGCCTTTTCCTGCTTTATATGTGCTGTAATATTCCTATATATTTGTTGCGCCTCGCTAGGCATATCAGAGTCTTTACATGTACCTGGTTACGTTAAATAAAACTTTTAATTAAAAAAATAAAATAAAATTAGGCATTCACCTGAGAGGAAAGAACAAGTGATTATGTGGCTGGATGTACAGTATATTAGACGGTCATTGGATAACAATTTTACTGTAGGCCAGTACAGGCCCAAAAATTAGGCATTCACCTGACAGAATTGAACTTGATTATGTGTCTGGAGGTACATTACGCGGTCACTGAATAATAATTTTACTGGAGGCCAGTGGAGTATAGGCCCAAAAAATTAGGCATTCACCTTATCAGAAAAGAACAAGTTATTATGTGACTGGAGGTTCAGTATATTAGATGGTCATTGGATAACAATCTTACAGTAGGCTAGTACAGGCATTTATCTAACAAAAAAGAACTTGTGATTATGTGGCTGGAAGTACATTAGGCGGTCACTGTATAAAAATTTTGCTGTAGGCCTCTGGGGAAGAAGCCCCCAAAATTAGGCATTCACCTGAGAGAAAAGAACAATTGATTATGTAGCTGTGGGTAAATTAGGCGATCACTGAATAACTTTTTTACTGTAGGCCAGTGGATTACAGGCCCCAAAAATAAGGCATTCACCTGACAGAAAAGAACAAGTGATTATGTGGCTGGACGTATATTAGACGGTCACTAAATAACAATTTTACTGTAGGCCGGTGGAGTACAGGCCCCAAAAATTAGGTATTCACTTAACAGAAAGGAACAAGTGATTATGTGACTGGAGGTACATTAGGTGGTCACTGATTAACAATTTTACTGTAGGACAGTGGAGTACAGGCCCCAAAAATTAGGCATTCACCTTACAGAAAAGAACTTGTGATTATGCGGCTGAAGGTATATTAGACAGTCAGTGGATAACAATTTTACTGAAGGCCAGTACAGGCCCCAAAAAATAGGCATTCACCTGACAGAAAATAATTTGCGATGATGTGGCTCGAGGTACATAAGGTGGTCACTGGATAAAAATTTTACTGTAGGCCAATGGAGTAGAGGCCCCAGAAATTAGGCATTCACCTGAGAGATAAGAACAAGTAATTATGTGGCTGGAGATATATTAGATGGTCACTGGATAACTATTTTACTGTAGGCCAGAACAGGACCCAAAAATTAGGCATTCACCTGACAGAAAAGAACTTGCGATAATGTGGCTCGAGGTACATAAGGTGGTCACTGGATGAAAATTTTACTGTAGGCCAATGGAGTAGAGGCCCCAGAAATTAGGCATTCACCTGACAGAAAAGAACAAGTGATTATGTGGCTAAAGGTACATTAGGTGGTCACTGAATAACAATTTTACTGTAGGCCAGTGGAGTATAGGCCCAAAAAATTTGGTATTCACCTAACAGAAAATATCAAGTGATGATGTGGCTGGAGGTATATTAGACGGTCAGTTGATAACTATTTTACTGTAGAACAGTACAGGCCCCAAAAATTAGGCATTCATCCGACAGAAAAGAACTTGTGATTATGTGTCTAGAGATACATTCGGCAGTCACTGGCTAAAAATTTTACTGTAGGCCAGTACAGGCCCCAAAAATTAGGTATTTACCTGACAGAAAAGAGCTAGTGATAATGTGTCTGTAGGCCACTGGAATAGAGGCCCCAAAAATTAGACATTCACCTGACTTAAAAGGCCTTTTATGCCGCTGTATAAAAATAAGACAAGGACCATTCTTTGTTCTGTCTGGTGGCGGAAATGTGTGGGCTGGCATGAGGAAATTCAATTACATGTGGTTGTCACAGGTGTTGAATTTCTCCGAGATCTATGCCTCATTCATTTTTAGAAATGTGAGCTAGTCCCACACTGTCGTGAGCTAGGCGACTGTACTCATCGGTCACGATCCCCCCTGCTGATCTGAATGTCCTTTTGGACTGGACACTCGATGAGGGTCAAGCCAAGAGTTCCATGGCAAATTGTGCCAGCTCTGGCCACAGGTTCGGCCTGCACACCCAGTAGTCCAGGAATTCTTCGCTTCTCAGAGTGTCCACATCGACGGTTAACCCGTTGTAGTCGGACACCTGTCGGTCTAGGCTTTCCCTAAGGCTGGATCTGGAGGGCAGCTCTCTATGGGTTGGCTGCAAGAACGATCTCATATCCCAAGTGACCAACACATCTCAAACCGCCCTCTTCTGGGGGGGCGGAGCCTGCAACGAAGCCGGATGGCTGTGTGAAGTGCGGCTCTCCAGAAGCTTATCCCTCATAGCGCACTATTTTAAGCTCCAAAGATACCAAAATGGTCAAAATAGGTGGCCAAAAGCCCGCTGACCAGGCGGGTCATGCTCGTTCCCTCAGCCAGTCCGGCGAAATTGAGAAATTTATCAAAAAAGCGGCTGTGATAGCTGTTAACAAGGAATCCAAGATGGCGCCCGGAACACCTCGCTCCGGCTACAAACAGGCTGCAGCTTCCAGCTCTGATAAGGTAGGAGACGAACCCTGCGACTCCGAACACCTACCCATCTCTAGGGCTTTCCTCAAAGAGGCACTATCGGATGCCCTGGGCCCGCTTAGCCAAGATCTTTCCTTAATAAAGGAGGACGTTCGGCATATAGGCCGGAGAGTGGAGGCTCTTGAAGGCACCCAGGCCGCCATACTGCAGCACCAGGGCGGGGTATCCTCCAGCCTGGCACTGGCCCAAAATCACATCAACTCCTTGTACATAGCATTGGAGGACCAAGAAAATAGAAGTAGTCAACTTGCTGCTGTCACAGGGGACTCATTGCATAAGTTCTGTATTCTACGTTACTATATCCTCTTGAATTATCAAATGAAAATTATATTCTCTTTCTGAGTGGGACTGGAGACTTATACTTTCATACCACATTTGATTATGCCTTGTCTCCGCTTAGTATTGATAGAGGAGACAGTAGGGATTTTCTTCCCATCTGAATGTAAGCTTAAATAGTCATTTCGCTATATAGTAACTCATAGGTTGCTGCAACTGCAGTTTTCATCCTTTTCCTTCCCCCTCCTGCCCCCCCTCTCCCTCTCCCCCCCCCTCTTTTCTTTATACGGTAATAACCCTTGGTAAGGATGTCTTCCTATACATACACATTTTCCAGGGTCTTCTAAAACTAACATCTCCCTTTGGTATCATCCACTCCATAGAGGGTGTCGCTTTAACTAGGTAATTTTACCTTCTTCCCCCTCCTTTATGCTACCTATGCGTGGAACTACATTTACTAAGTCTCACTTTAGTTTACGACTAAGTAATTTCACTTGGTTGCTGTTACAGGTTTTGTTCTTTGTTTTTTACTTTTACTGTCTTGACAGGTACTTAAGAACTTCAGAGGTGACCTCTCCAGCGCATGATCCGGGAATATTACGAATTTCGGGAATTCTCTGTGCTATGTGGGGGGACTGGACGTGGGATGACTCTCCTCGAGGTAGCACCTTCCTTTCTCTCCCTTTACAGGGTACCCAGCCCTTTTCTAGATTTTCTGTTCAGAAATTGTGTCACCTCCCCCCACAGATCTACTGATGGCTGAGCTCAAACTGGTTTCTTATAATGTTAAAGGGCTGAGATCCCCCTCCAAGAGATGCCAGATCCTATCTATGCTAAATAAGGAAAAATGCTCGGTGGTTTTCCTTCAGGAAACCCACTTTAAACATAACAGATATCCAAATCTTACCCACTCCAAATTCCCTAATTGGTACCACTGCGGAGCGGGAGGTTCTGCCTCGAGGGGCGTCAGTATTGGCTTCCACAGGAATCTTCCTTTTATATATAAATCCCACCTGCAGGATCCTGAGGGTATATTATTGATAGTAAAAGGATTGCTGGGTCAAACTTTCTTCACATTAGTGAATATCTACGCCCCCAACTCAGACCAGGTTAATTGGCTTAATAATACTCTTTCTTTGGTGGAGTCTCACAGAGAAGGCTTTTTGATTATAGCAGGTGACTTCAACCTGGCCCCTAACCCTCTTGTGGACACCTCATCAGGGAAATCCTCCGTTTCATTGAAGGCACTTAAACTGTTCCACAATAAGCTTTATAACCTGGGGATGGTGGACATTTGGCGCTGCCTAAACCCAGAGACAGTAGACTATTCTTTCTATTCCTTAGCTAATAGCTCGCATAGTAGAATAGATTTCATTCTCCTTCCTAAGGAAAAGCTCCAACTTTGCTCATCCTCCCTTATAGGTGATATTACCTTATCCGACCACTCCCCTATTTATTGCACTATACGCCCGAACCCTAAGTCTGATAGACACTTCACTTGGAGACTTAATGAGTCTCTACTGAGCAACACTAAGCATAAATCCCAGATAGCTTCCTTTATCGAGGAATACTTTTCACTCAATAATACCCCTGAAATTTCTCCCCAGACTCTATGGGATGCCCACAAACCGTACATTAGAGGCAGATTAATAAGCTTATGTTCTTTCCTTAGGAAGGAGTCAGAAAAAAAGCTCAACACCTTACTATCTAAAATTCATGATGTAGAAAAAATCCATAAACAATCCCTACTTGCGTGCCACCTATCGGAACTCTCTTCTCTCAGATCACAATTAAAAAACCTACTGAACGAACGTTCAGCTAAGTTCTTTCTATCAGCACAACAAAAAACCTTTGCACATGGCAATAAAGCTTCGAAATACATGATACGCAGAATAAAACAGAGAAGAGATTCCCGCTATGTGCAGAGTATCAAATCTTCTCAGTGCATTCATCTGTTCAAAGCGGAGGAAATTGCTGAGCAGTTTAGGTCTTTCTATGAGTCCCTATACAATCTCCCACCCTCTAATCTTCCAAATCCTTCCCTGGATAGAGAGGCCAACATCGACTCCCTTTTAGATACCCTTAATCTCCCTTCACTAACACCATCACAACAAGAGCTGCTGTCCAAACCTTTTACCTCTTTAGAACTGTTGACTGCAATTAAATCAACCCCCAAAGGAAAAAGTCCTGGCCCTGATGGCCTGCCCATTTCTTATTATACAACTTTCAAAGAGCTTCTTATTCCATTCCTGCTCCCTATCTGTAATAACTCACTAGCTGGTCACTCACTTTCCGCTGACATGACGAACGCCTCAATTACAATTATTCCTAAAGATGGTAAAGACCCTTCTTCTTGTGGTAACTATAGACCCATTTCCCTACTTAATGTAGATCTCAAGCTACTAGCAAAAATGCTCGCCACAAGACTGCAGAACCTTCTCCCAGACTTAATTCACCCCGACCAGGTGGGCTTTGTTAAAGGTCGTGAAGGGAAAAACAACACCACTAAGATTTTAGACGCTTTATACTATGCTTCCCATACATGCACTCCTCTGGTCATGATTGGCACGGACGCCGAGAAGGCTTTCGACAGGGTGGACTGGACCTATATTAGGAGGGCCCTTTCAAAATTCCAGATCCCTGACCAATTCATAAATGCTATTTTCTCCATGTACACGCATTCCTCGGCGTCCGTGTCGGTCAATGGCCTGATGACCTCACACTTCCCAATTAGAAACGGTACAAGACAGGGATACCCACTGTCACCTCTGGTGTTTGTTCTTGTTATGGAATCAATGTTGCAAGCCCTTAGGCAAGACAGGGAGATTGGTGGTCTGATGATGAGTAATCATGAATTTAAGCTGGCTGCTTTTGCAGATGATCTGCTGATTCTGACCACCAACCCCCTTAAATCCATGTCCAAAATAGTCTCAAAACTTAACCTATTCGGCTCTTTATCTAATTTTAAAGTAAACCTCTCAAAGTCCCAAATCCTACATGTTGGCCTCTCCTCTTCAAGCCTCCTGTCTCTCCAGGCAAACTCCCCATTTAACTGGCACACTCAACAATTGACATACCTAGGAATTAAGATTTCCCCCGACCTTACCAGCTTATTCCAGCTAAACTATAAACCCCTACTAGCTTCTATTCAGACTCAACTAGAGTCATTAGACTTCCCATATCTCTCTTGGTTTGGGAGGAAGAATATACTCATGTCCCTTATCATACCCAGACTTACTTACCTAATGCAGGTGCTCCCCATTGAAATCCCTAAATCTTACCTTACCTCCTTAAATAAATTAATATGCAAATTTATTTGGCATGGCAAACATCCCCGTATCGCACTCAACACCTTAACTAGACCTAAAGCTAAAGGGGGGATTGAACTCCCTGACCCAGAGACTTACATGAAAGCCATCCAACTATCTAGAGTCATAGACTGGATTAGAAGCCCATCCCACAAGACTTGGCTTATTTTGGAGAATGCCCTTTTATCCTCCCCTACTAGGGCTCTTTTGTTGTCCGATAGACTGCCTTCTATATTAGGCTCCATCCCTAACCCTCTTATTAGGACCACCATAAAGGTTTGGAGAAGTTTCTTGTCCAACACTGGGGCTTTGACCCTGCCTTCCCCCTTACTGCAGATAAAAGATATAATCAATTTAGCTCCTAAGGATCTGAGGGATAGCTGTCCCCTAGCCTTGAGATCCTCTGGGATCGCAATTAAACTAATCTTAGACCAAGATGGCTGTGCGCTTCCCGACCCTGATATCCTTAAAGTCCTAGACATACAGGCTCTCAACCCATTCCTACTGCTGTCACTACCAGAGCTTTGAGACGTTCTCACAGCTCTGTCTCTCCACCCCTGTTATGATGTCACTTAGAGTTTGGAGGTGTTCTCACTGTTCTGTCTCTCCGCCCCTGTGATGAGGTCTTTACTCTCAGCTGTTCCTCCTGCGTTTGATTACCCTGCCTTTAAATCACCCCTCCTCCTATTGCAGGGCGTGGATTATACTTCTCTTTTCAGTTGTAGCTCTGCCTTGAGTATCGTCACTTCTTAAGCTACTAGTTCTCTGGACCTGTGTTCTGCTGCTGCAAGCACTCCGGATATTGCCAGCGGCCCTTGGATCCGTCTTCTCTGCGGCTACAGCTCCATCAGCTAAGTGTGCAGACTTTGTTGTGTACCTGGTGATTTCCTGACTGGATCTGAGGTGGCCACGGTTCCCTCCATATTCTGAGCAGGGCATCGGTGGCCGTGCCCCTTCCACTATTGTAGGGGTTACAGGGCTCATCAGTCTAAGGTACGCGGGCATGGCTCGTTCCACCATTTGGATCCGGGCATGTGCTTTAGCAGCATAGGGAGAGTGTTGAGGGTCTGACAGGGGTCACCCTTCCTCTTCCCTAGTTTGGGTCCGGTCAGTAGCTCTTCTTACTGTGTATGCTCTGGTTACCCTTAAACAGCCGTGACAACTGCACTTTATTAAATCCGAATCTCTCCTTCTCATTAAGAAAACACCCTCATCTAAGGTCTGTAGCTGGTTCGAAGAAATGATTAATAGCAAGTCATATCCTCGCAAAACTATTTCCACAATATACAAGCACTTGATATCCCCCCCTTCCTAACAGTCAAGCCCGCTGTAATTGGTCTCTGGGAAAAAGATCTCCAAAGGACCTTCTCAACTTCTGAGATTAACAAATTAATGATTTCCCCACATAAAATATCGAGATGCGTGCGCATTCAAGAGAACAGTTACAAGATACTTATGAGGTGGTACAGAACCCCAGATAAGACGTGTCTTTATGGCTCTACTGCCTCAGACACCTGTTGGAGGTGTAACAAAGCCAAAGGCTCCTTCTTGCACATCTGGTGGTCATGCGAATTAATTAATCAATCCGTGGTGGCATAAAATAATCTCTAGGTGTAACCAGATCTGCCAGACCTCCCTCCCTTGTACTCCAGACCTTACTCTATTATCACTGGGTCTGGATGGATTGGGAAAATCAAAATCCTCGCTCTTTTCCCTCTTAGTGGCTGCAGCCAGATTACTTCTCCCAACGCTTTGGCTGTCCTCTGAAGTCCCAAGTATGGACCATTGGATCAACAGGGTAGATCAGATTTATAGATTAGAAGAGATCTCGCATTGGGAGCTACGCTCTAGATCTACCTTCCTTCAGATTTGGTCCCCTTGGAGATCTTATAGGAGCTTCTCTTGATCACTTACCCCCCACCTGCTCTCGGATATGCATGGTCCAACATATTTATCCTTTTGAAATTGGCTCCTTCTCCCCTCGTGTCATACCATTTAAGCCTAAATATACCTGTCACCCGTTTTAATCCGTACTTATCTGTCTGGATTTATTTGTTCACTTGTTTTTGTTTTTCATTTGAATGCGTCGACTCACTTGCCTTTGAGACTTGTGGCCTGACATTCCTTCCTCTCTACATTACAATGCTACTCGAATGCTATAGATAGTTGAGATATCTTATTGCATGTCATCTACTCTGTATGTAATCTCTCATGCTATGTACTTGTCATTGTTTCATCCATGAAAATGAAAAACAATAAAAAATTGTTAATAAAAAAAAAAAAAAAAACGCCCTCTTCTTGCAGGCGTGGTAAGATTGGTACATGCAACTGTTTCGCTGTGGGTGGAAATTCCTCTGCCACTGCAGCATCTCTAGCAGCAAGGCCTGAAAATTCTGCATTCTGACAGCCCTCTGTGATGCTAGTAACATGTCCGCTATTTTGTGTTTGTACCAGGGTTACGTTGCCACCCAGTACTGGTCCTTGCAGTTTATGCTTTTTATACGGGGGTTCCTCTTCAAACACTGGAGCATGAAGACCCCTATTTGCTATAAACTGGAAGCAGGTATCCTTCACCCATCCACGGACAACACCAGGGATCCCAGAAAAGTTTAAAGTCCCCCTCAAAGCCTGCTCTTCTTGCTCCTCCTCCTCCCACCATCCTCCTTTGACTCTTCTTCAGACGCCTGAAGACTTGTCTCAGATGGAGTAGCCCCCCTAGAAATTCATTCAGCATTGCGAATTCCTCACCTTGCAGCTCCTGCTCATCGACGGCTTGATCAATGACACGACGCAATGCGCGCTCCAGAAAGAATGCGTAAGGTACCATGTCACTGATGGTGCCCTGGCTGCGACTGACCAATTTGTTGATCTCATCAAATTGCCGCAGAAGTCTGCATGCGTCGCACATGAGCAGCCACTGGTGCAGTGAAAAGAAACCAAGCTCCCCAGAACCTTTCCTGCTGTAGAGTTCGTACAGGTAGTCATTAACAGCACGTTGCTGCTGATGCAGCCTATCAAGCATATACAAGATGGAGTTCCAGGGCATCGGGCTGTCACAAATCAGACTTCTGATGAGCAGGTGGTGTCGCTGCTGAAAATTATCAAGGCAAGCCATGGCCATGTAAGATCTTCTAAAATGGCCAGAGATTTTCCTGTCCTGCACAAGATGTCCTGGACCCCGGGGTATTTGGCAATGAATCGCTGCACGACTAAGTTCAGGACGTGTTCCATGCATGGCACATGTGTCATCTTGCCCTCTTTCAGCACGCTCAGCAGATTGGCACCGTTGTCGCACACCACTTTACCAAATGTCAAATTGAGTGTGATTATCCACTGATCAGCCTGTGACCGCAGAACTGAAAGCAGTTCAGAACCGGTATGACTCTTGGATTCCAGGCACAACAGCTGCAGCACAGCGTCTCACCTGGCACGTCGAAAAGTTTCTGGGGAGCTTGGGGGGTGCAGCGGAAGAGGCGGTAACAGTGAAATTGAGGAGTCAGCCGAGGAGGAAACAGAGGATCGAGTGGGAGTAGAAGAAGAAGAGGCAGGCCTGCATGCAATCCGTGGCGGTAGCACCAAATCCACACGGGTGCCATGGGTTACATGCTTGATGGTCGTCAGAAGGTTCACCCAGTGGGCAGTAAAGGTTATGTACCTTCCCTGCCCGTGTTTGCTAGGCCACGTGTCTGTGGTCAGATGTATCTTGGCACCGACACTGTGTGCCAGAGATATATTCAATTGCTGCTGAACGTGGCCATATAGCTATGGGATGCCCTTCTGAGAGAAATATTTTCTTCCGGGACCTTCCATTGTGGTGTGCCAATGGCCACAAATTTTCTAAAGGCCTCAGAGTCCACCAGTTTATATGGCAGGAGTTGGTGGGCTAGCAGTTCCGATAAGCCAGCAGTCAGCCGTTGAGCAAGAGGGTTATCCGGCATCATCAACTTTTTACGCTCGAACATTTGGGCCACGGAAGCCTGTCTTCTGCCAGATGAACGTGACGACGGCACGGTGGAAGGTGGAGTGGGGGACAAATGGGAGTAGAGAGGAGAAGGAGAAGAGGCAGGACGTGGAGCGCCGGAAGTGTGACTTTGTGGATTTTGACGGCATCGGCTGGGAGGCCAGGTGCCTTCTTAAGGTGTTCGTCCCTAGGTGAGTGTTAGGCTTACCGTGGCTTATGCGTTGACAGCACAGGCTGCAGATTACAACACTATTGTCAGCAGCTGACACGTTAAAAAAAGCCCACACTGCGGAGCCATGTGATGGCATCCTGGGAGCGCAAGATGTGACTGTGCATGGTGGATGGCTTGCTCCAGATACATTTGCAGTCTGTTTTTTGGCTCCTGTGCACTGCGAGTTCTGCCTGCTTCTCCTCCTTCTCCTCCCTATCTGCTGCCCCGTCTCTCCTTCTGAACTTCCCTCCTCTTCCTCTCTTGTTGGCACCCATGTGACGTCCATCGACACGTCATCAACGTGACCTTCACCACCACTGACATTGGAGATCTCGGATTAGGCAGCAACAGCAGGGACCACCCTCCTTGGGCTGATCTGGGTACTGTCGTCAGACCACTGGGTGGCGGCCGTTGCTACTTCCTCTTCCTCATACGATCTGAAGTTCTGAAGAATGGCTGCGCATGGGTAAGGTCAGGGAATGGATAGGAAAATAATTCCTCTGACTCGAGTGGAGAGGCTATGGTTGTGGTTTCTTTGGTGGTGCACACACCAGAGAGTGAGGAGGGTGAAGATACAGAGAATTGAGAGGGTGCAGAAGCAGAAGGCTATGGTGCATCCTTTGACGTAATCGCAAGCACCTTCTCCAACTTCCCACTTAGGCTCCGGCCTGGTGCACCTGCCTGACCCGTACCACCCCTGCAGAACAGCCTGCCTCTTCCTCTGCCTGTCATTTCAAAATGACCCTGTGCCAGTTTTCTGTGATGTAAAAAAATGAGACAAAGATAAATCATTTCAGAACTTTTTCCACCTTTAATGTGACCTATAAACTGTACAACTCAATTGAAAAACAAACTGAAATCTTTTAGGTAGAGGAAAGAAAAAATATAAAAATAATATGGTTGCATAACTGTGCACAACTTTAAACTAATACTTTGTTAAAGCACCTTTTGATTTTATTTCAGCACTCTTATTGGGTATGCATTTTGACTTGGCAAGATTTGCCCACTCTTCTTCGCAAAGACACTCAAAATCTGTCAGATTGCGAGGGCATCCTCTGTGCACAGCCCTCTTCAGATCACCCCACAGATTTTTAATCAGATTCAGGTCTGGGCTCTGTCTGGGCCATTCCAAAACTTTAATCTTCTTCTGGTGAAGCCATTCCTTTGTTGATTTGGATGTTTGCTTTGGGTCATTGTAATGATGAAAGATGAAGTTCCTCTTCATGTTCAGCTTTCCAGCAGAAGCCTGAAGGTTTTGTGCCAATATTAACTGGTATTTGGAGCTGTTCATAATTCCTTCTAGCTTAACTAAGGCCCCAGTTCCAGCTGAAGAAAAACAGCCCTAAAGCATGATGCTGCCACCACCATGCTTCACTGTGGGTATAGTGTTCTTTTGGTTATGTGCAGTGTTGTTTTTGCGGCAAACGTATATTTTGGAATTATGGACATAAATTTCAACCTTGGTTTCATCAGACCATAACACCTTTTCCTACATGCTTTTGGGAGACTTCAGATGTGTTTTTGCAAAATGTAGCCTGGCTTGGATGTTTTTCTTTGTAAGAAAAGGCTTTCGTCTTGCCACTCTACCCCATAGCCCAGACATATGAAGATTATGGGAGATTGTTGTTACATATACCACACATTCACAATCTGTATTTTGTGGAAGCAGTTATATCAAACCCTTAATCAGTATTTTGTGGAAGCAGGTATATCGCACCCCTCAATCTGTATTTTGTGGAAGTAGGTATATCAAACCCCTTAATCAGTATTTTGTAGAAGCAGGTGTATCGCACCCCTCAATCAGTATTTTGTGGAAGCCAGTGTATCGCAGGTTTCAATCAATATTTGGTGGAAGCAGATTTATCGCACCCCTCAATCAGTATTTTGTGGAAGCAGGTATATCAAACCCCTTTAATCAGTATTTTGTAGAAGCAGGTGTATCGCACCCCTAAATCAGTATTTTGTGGAAACAGGTATATAGAACACCTGAATCAATATTTGGTGGAAGCAGGTATATCGCACCCCCCAATCAGTATTTTGTGGAAGCAGGTACATCGCACCCCGTAATCAGTATTTTGTGGAAGCCCGTGTATCGCAGGCCTTAATCAATATTTTGTGGAAGCAGGTATATCGCACCCCTCAATCAGTATTTTGTGGAAGTAGGTATATAGAACTTCTTAATCAGTATTTTGTAGAAGTAGGTATATCCCACCCATCAATCAGTATTTTGTGGAAACAGGTATATAGAACCCCTGAATCAATATTTGGTGGAAGCAGGTATATCGCACCCCTGAATCAGTATTTTGTGGAAGCAGTTATATCAAACCCCTTAACCAATATTTTGTGTAAGCAGGTATATTGCACCACTCAATCATTTTTTTGGGGGGGAAACAGGTATATCACACCCGTTGAAAATAGTTGTTCCATTAACGCTTGTCCCTCTATATACCTGTGGTATCGCAGCAGAACGGCACACAACCGCTGCACAATACAAATGCAATACAATATACTTTCTATGTTAGAAAATATATTATAGGTATATCACACCCCTCAATCAGTTTTTTTGGGGGGCAAGAGGTAACTCACACCAGTTGCAATTAGTTATTCCAATAGCGTTCGTCCCTCTATATAGCTGCAGTATTGCAGCAAAACCACACACAACTGCTGCAAAATACAAATGCAATATAATATAATTTCTATGTTAGAAAATATATTATAGGTATATCACACCCCTCAATCAGTTTTTGGGGGGGGGGCAAGAGGTAAATCACACCAGTTGCAATTAGTTATTCCAATAGCGTTTGTCCCTCTATATAGATGCAGTATGGCAGCAAAACCACACACAAATGCTGCACAATACAAATGCAATATAATATACTTTCTATGTTAGAAAGTGTATTCTAAGTATATTTCACCCTCAGTATATCACACCTATTGATAGTACACCTATACCAGTCCTTAAAAGGACATTTGTAGCCCTATTAGCTAGCATTTGGTGTCCCTAACAGTCTGTCCCTGCTCCACAAAGCAACCTCTCCCTACACTGGCAAAACACAGAATGTAAAATGGCTGCACTATCGGGTTCTGTTATAGGGAGGGGGTGTGTCCATGTGCTGAAACGTCTCAATTGGCTGTCCTGTCCCACCTGATGGATGTGTCATGGGTCAAAGTTCGGTGCCATGCAAAAGAATATGGCACATGCGAACATCGGCATATGTTTGCATGTTCGGTGAAACGCTAACGAGCAAAGTTCGCCGCAAAACGACCGCTGGGCGAACTGCAAGGCCATCTCTATCACTGACAAAGGTGAATTGCCAGGTGGGGAATTCAATAGAAAGCCGAGACCCTGGATCAGAACCTGATAGGTCCATGGACTTGGTGCGCTATAGGACAGTTTACAATCCACAGAATAACTGAGCGGCTTGGCTGTCACTCAGCCTGCAGCCAACTTCCCACAGTGTACAGACATTGCACGAACACCAGTAGGCTTGGGTGACCAGATGTTTAATCCCTCAATACCCAGATGACATGCCAGAACAGAGCAATGAGATTCCTCCAAAATTTTAAGGTGAAAATTTGGAGGAACAAATAATTTGCCAGAGTCCTGACAACATTGCATTTCAGTAAACAAAATCAGGATAATTGGTAGCAACAACAATACCAGGGGACAGAATGTTACCAAGTTCAGTATCCAGACCCAGGAACATAAGTGAAAACAAAGTTAAACCAAATAAAAAAACAAGGACCACCATGTCCTCTATATCTACAGTATCTCACAAACGTTAGTACACCCTCACATTTTTGTAAATATATTATTACGGTATATATTTTCATGGAACAACACTGAAGATATGACACTTTTACACAATGTTAAGTATTCAGTGTACAGCTTGTATAACAGTGTAAATTTGGTGTGCCCTAAAAATAGTTCAACACAGCCATTAATGTCTAAACCGCTGGCAACAAAAGTGAGTAGACAAGTGAAAATGGCCAGATTGTGGCCAATTTGTCAATATTTTGTGTGGCCACGATTATTTTAAAGCACTGCCTTAACTCTCTTGGGCATGGAGTTTACTAGAGCTTCACAGGTTGCCACTGGAATCCTGTTCCACTCCTCCATGACGACATCACAGAGCTGGTGTATATTAGAGAGCTTGCGCTCCTCCACCTTCCGTTTGAGGATGCCTCACAGATGCTCAATAGGGTTTAGGTCCACCTTTACCCTCAGTTTCTTTAGCAAGGCAGTGGTCATCTTGGAGGTGTGTTTGGGGTCATTATCATGTTGGAATACTGAACTGCGGCACAGTTTCTGAAGGAAGGGGATCATGCTCTTCTTCAATATGTCACAGTACATGTTGGCATTCATGGTTATTTTAAAGAATCTGTAGCTCCCCACAGCTGGCAGCAGTCATGCAGCCCCAGCTTGATGGTAGGCAAGACACACTTGTCGTTGTACTACTCACCTGGTTGCCGCCACACACGCTTGACACCATCTGAACCAAATAAGTTTATCTTGGTCTCATCAGACCACAGGACATGGTTCCAATTATCCATGTCCTTAGTCTGCTTGTCATCAGCAACCGGTTTGAAGGCTTTCTTGTGCATCATCTTTAGAAGATGCTTCCTTCTGGGATGATATCCATGCAGACTCGTATCTTCTAAGCACAGGCTGACCCCCCCACCCCTTTATGTAGAGCAACAATTTTTATTTTTCAGATCCTAAGAGAGTTCTGTGCCATGAGGTGCCATGTTGAACTTCCAGTGACCAGTATGAGAGAGAGTGAGAGCAATAACACCAAAATTAACACACCTGCTCCCCATTCACACCTGAGACCTTGTAACACTAACGAGTCACATGACACCTGGGAGGGAAAATGGCTAATTGGGCACAATTTGGCCATTTTCACTTAGGGGTGTACTCACTTTTGTTGCCAGTGATTTAGGCATTCATGGCTGTGTGTTGAGTTATTTTGAGGGTACGGCCAATTTACACTGTTATGCAAGTTGTACACTGACTACTTTACATTGCATCAACGTGTCATATCTTCAGTGTTTTCCCATGAAAAAATATAATAATATATTTACAAAAATTTGAGGGGTGTACTCACTTTTATGAGATATTGTAAATAAATCTGTTTTTTTTGTGATTGATAAGCACGGTGATTTGTTGCTTAGCTCCCTCTAGGAAGTGGCGCCACTTCTCTAAGGTCCACTTGATGGTCAACATTTCACGGTTGCCAATATAATAATAATCAATCGGAGGATGCAGACCACCGTCTTTTTTCCCAACAAAAAAGAAGCCAGCTCCTACAGGAGACACAGACGTTCAAATGTGTCCTTTTCTTAGACTATCCTGAATATAGTCTTTTTTTTTATAAACAGTTTTTATTAGGTTTTTGCTAATCTTACAAAATCCAAAATAAATGATTATATCAAGGTACTGTAAATGACAATCAACGAGCAAAACAATAAATGCACAGGTAGATGCCATTGTAGTATAAGTATAGATGCAGAATGAACACTGTGGCAGAAGGATAGGATAGGGTACTAATTTTATTAATGGGAACGCATGGGTAAACCTCGGAAATATCTTATGTTATGCAAAATGTCTGTAAGCCCTCGAGAGTGACCAAGTGGAAAGAAAGGCGTTTCTAGTACCGAGTTCCCAATTAGAGAGTTCCTTCTGACGATAGAGTTGGTCTACTTTATTAGTCCATTGGTTGAGTGAATGAGTTAGGCTACATTCACACTAGCGTGTGGTGCAGATCCCTCATGGATCTGCACAGATGTATCCATTCAGATAATACAAACGTCTGCATCTGTTCAGAACTGATCTGTTTGTATTACCTTTAAACATAGCCAGAACGGATCAGTTTGTATTATCTGTAACATAGCCAAGACGAATCTGTCTTAAATACTATTGAAAGTCAATAGAGGACGGATCCGTTTTCTATTGTGTCATAGAAAATGGATCCGTCCCCATTGACTTATATTGTGTGTCAGAATGGATCCGTTTGGCTCAGCTTAGTCAGACGGACACCAAAACGCTGCAAGCAGCATTTTAGTGTCCGTCTCCAAAGCGTAATGGAGACTGAACTGATGCAAATTGATGTATTCTGAGCGGATCCTTTTCTATTCAGAATATATTAGGGCCAAACTGATCCATTTTGGACCGCTTGTGAGAGCCTTACTGGGGAACACCAGAATGTGGGGATCAGGAGGCAAACTGCTGAGAACAAAAAAGATAGTAGGGACATTTTGTGTTTATCTCCCGTTATACCTAAGGATAAAAGGGCAATTTCAGGAGTGCTTGGGAGATTATACTTGCAGATATTGTTACTCGGATATTAAGGGGCATTTCCACCAGATATGGAAGAAAGTGCCTTTTTCAGATCTGCATCTCCAGCACTGATCCGAAATATTAGGATAGAAGAGTGACATTTTGTCCGGGGTCTTATAATACCTGGACAGGAATTTATATCAGTTTTCCTGCACACAGACGCATCTGGAGAGCTTATGACAAGTGCAGAAAAGTTTAATGATGTCTCTCTCTGAAAATTGTCTTCCCAAATCTCTCTCCCATAAACTTGGCGGGTTTGACATTTCTGGGGGGGAGGTTAAGTTTTTTTTATACAGAGTGGATATCAGTTTTGAAGGATATCTGGCAGTTGATAATAAGTTCCCAAACCACTCTGGGGGGTTTTGAGTGTGCAAAGATTTGGACCAAGAAGTGACTTCTTTTCTGAGATATTTAAGAATTAGGAAACTTGAAGGGGAAATGTTTAGGCTAGTTACAAGCGTTGATTCAGAGAGGGTACAACCATCTTTGTCTAACAGATCCGTTATGGGCATGGAAGAGGTTTTGATCACCAGGTCGCACGAGTCTCTAATTTATTTCAGGAGATTATATCTATAACCTGAGGAAGAGAGAGGAGAGATAGGGCTCGATGGTTAGACGAGAACCACCCCCACACTCTTAAGGTAGAGCGTACCAATGGGTTGGGGATAATAGATAGTGCTGGTGGCGGTCGGTCTGCCAACAACAGGGCCCTGAGCGAGGAGGTAAAGTAAAAATTTTCCAGAGAGAGCCATTGTTTATGAAGGCAGAGGAGTGGATCCAATCAACCACTGTACAGAGATGAATAGCTTTCATATATAATACAGGGTCAGGAAGACCTATTCCACCAAGTGTTCCACTTCAAGCTAAGCTAAACCCAGACAAACCTATTAACAGTGGGTTAATAGTTGTGAGTTGTATCCTACCATTGTCTACTTCATTCTTATTGGTTGTACCACCATTAACGGTACTGGCGTCACGACAAATACCATCAAGGGACTCAGCCGCAACAAGCACCTTAAGCACCCCTGGCATCAAGGGCACCTCAACCTCCATCTTGGCTGATGCTTCCCTATCACAGAGCGTGCCCCGGAGGATTTCGTGCTGTCCACCTCAACACTGTGCTGCCAGCCCAGGGAGGCTTTCTGCTAACCGTGAGTATACTGATGAACTGTGTTATTTGGCCCCTCATCGGCCCACCGTGCACCTCACGTGTTGCCCCTGCAGTTCTGGCTGGCTGCATCACCAAATGTAATGTTGTGCGCACACCTAGCTGCAGCAAGGATTTTTTCTTTATCCAGGAAGTTCAGAAAGCGACAAATGATGTCTCTGGGAGGCTCAGAGTATTTAGGCTTTTGTCTAAGGGCTCTGTGGGCCCCTTCTATGATTATAGGTGAAGTTTCATTGTTTCCCAGTAGGGATTTTGAGATTAGTTTTAATGGTGGGTATAATCTCCTCATTTGACACCAACTCAGGTATTCCTCTGAACCGGAAATTGTTTCTTCGACTGCGATTCTCTTGATCCTCCATTGCTGAATATAGTGAGTTAATGTGCTGTTGACAGACTGAGAGGGACTGTTATATGGCAGAGCCATATTCTAAGGCGGCAGCCTGAGCAACCTCCAGGGTTTCCACCCTGTGGCCTATGTGTTGAATTTCCTGTGTCAGCACCGAGAGCTCCTGTTTCAGGGGAAGCAGGGCTTCTGTCAGGGCTTGCTTGATGAAGCATCTGGACACAGGTAGGGAGCGAGGGCACTCCGGTTCACCCCCATCGCTATCTCCATCTGACTGACCTTCCTCCATTTCTCCAGGAGCGCGTTCCTCCATCTGCGCCATCTTGGATTCTTTGGCTTCAGCTCACATAAGCAGGTCCCGCAGCAAGTCAGTACATGGAGCTCAGCTAAGTGCGGCCATACAGCTCAGGCGCAAGCTCCGCTCGCCATCCTGAAAATAGTCTTTCATAGCCTGTCTATCAGGCCCAGAAAGGTTGAAATTCCATCCCTTGGGAAGTTTAGCACCAGGGACCAGCTTAATGGTGCAATCATTTTCCCGATGAGGCGGTAAGGCTTCAGAAGCCTACTTGGAGTATACATCCTGAAAGTCCTTGGTGAACCCAGGAATAGGACCCTCTTCCAGGTTCAGACTAGAGAGCTGAACAGAAAAGAAATGATTAGAGCACTGAGGACCCCATTTTGTTAATTCCCCAGAACTCCAATCAAAGACTAGACCAGGGGTCAGAAACCTCCGGCACTCCAGCTGTTCAGAAACTATCTCCCAGCATGCTTCATTTACTTATATGGGAGTTAGGAGAGCAGTCGAGCATGTTTACTTGCTGGGAGTTGTAGTTTTACTGCAGCTGGAGTGCCGAAGGTTGCTGATCCCCGGACTAGACAATGTTTTTTCAACCAGGGTATACCCAAAATAACATCAGTAGACAGATTATTGATGACATATAATGAACATTTTTCAGAACGAATAGACCCAACTGTCATAACTACAGATGAGCAAATCGAAGTTGATGAAGTGGAATTTGATCGGAATTTCTGTAAAAATTTGTTTTGCACCGAATCCAAAATTTCCTCACGCTTTATGGTAACAAATCACATTTTTTCCTAAAATGGCTGCTGCACCTGTTAGGACATGGAACAAAGAACTGCATGTAGCCAATCAGCAGCCAGCCAGCCAGCCCTGTGATGTCACAGCCCTATAAATAGCCTCAGCCATCTTTGATTCAGCCATTTTCCAGTGCAGGGAGCGACGTTAGCAGGCGCTAGGGAAAGTGGTATTAAAGACTTTAAAACTTTTTTTTGGGCTGAAGAGAAGTTCAGGGAAAGATCATTAAAAGTGTAGGGAAAGGATATGGAGGAATTATTCCACACTATAAAAGGAGAACAGGGTTTAATAGGGGGGTGTACAGCCTGGGTAATAGGAGCAATCCTATTACACCTTGCTGCACTGACTGGGGATCCAAATTGCTATTATACTGCTGCTTTCAGGTTTGCAATAAATTATACCTCTGTAATTGCAGCAAACCTTGCTTGTTATTAGGGGTGCAAGTGCTGTGTGATACAGCCATTAACAGTGTGTATTACTAGGAACTATTTGTACGTCTTATTAGCTGTTCAGCAGTGCAGTTATATGTTTTAAAGCCTTTTTGTGGTGTATTAGTGGGAAAAAGGGCTTTTTTTGCTATTGTGTGGTGAAGTGACAAAATTATAGCCTTTTTGGGAAATAAAGTGTTATTAGCAGTTCAGTTTTATGTTCTGAAGCCTTTTTTGGGGTGTATTCGTGGAAAAAGGCTTATTAGCCGTTGTGCATTTTTTCTGGTGTATTAGTGGGGTGTATAAGTGTATTAGTGGAACACAAATAAAGGCTTGTTAGCCATTGTTTGGTGAAGTGACAAAAGTACAGTCTTTTTGGGGGTGTATTAGTGGAAAAAAAAAGTCTTATTAGTCGTTCAGCGGTGCAATTATATGTTCTGAAGCCTTTTTGATCTGTCAAAAGGAAGGAAAAATGAGACTCACAATGGATCCAGTCTATGTAGCAGCTGTAAGGCCTGTATGGTCCCATCAGATTTGGCTTATGATTTGGTAGCCAAAAGCAGGAGTCGGTAAAAAACACAGAAGACATGCAAATATGACACATCTCTGTTTTGGATCCACTCCTGTTTTTTTTGGCTTTAGCAATAACGATGGATTACTGACCAAATGCTGATCGAGTGAAGGCGGATGCTCAACAGACAGGATTCGTTTTTTGGGGGTTATTGTTCTGATGGATCAGAGGAAGGGCAAAACAATCAGTCACATCAACACAAACTTACTGCTGACACCCTCTCCACTATGCCGGGGGGCTCTACTTGTATAAGCGATTTTTAAAACAGGTTCTGTAGACATCTATGTGGAATCAACTGATGACGGTGTAAAAGGAGAGCGCTTGTTCTGTCCTCCTTATGTGGGAAGGGACATAGCTTGACAGACAGCTAAACCTTATCCTGGCAATTAATTGACAATGGAGTAACGTCCCACTTTATCTTTATTGCAAGGATGTAATCAGTATGCAGTAAAACTGGGGAACAGAAAAAACTATGTGCTTACTAATGGGGTCTGACATATAATAATGCATATAATACATTTCTGTGCATAGCAATGCACATACAAACACAGATGCATATCTAAACCAGAGCATGTTTCCTATCTGCATAACTATAAGCTGCTATAAAGGTGAGGAAAAGGATATGCAAAATACATATGAAAACAGACTGTAATGTGGCTATGTGACATACCAGCGATGCTACCGTGAGCTTAGATGTAGAAGATGACTCAAGAGACTTCCAAGCCATGTGCTATCCTCAGGCAGTGATGACTGTGAATGAAGAAAATGGCTGCTATGTGCAGGAATGGTAATGTCACTAAGTTATGGAAGCTCAAGTAGACCAAACTTGAAGTGTGAATAGCTGCAATTGAATGTAAAACAGCCACTAGATAGAGCTGTTACACAGTCAACAGAGAATGATACAGGAAACATATTAACTATGTAGGAAAGCTATGCATAAATTAACAGTGAACTTACTGAAGGCATGACAGCGCTCTTTCACACTATAGTAGGATCTTGGGCCTCTGCACATTTCTTTATACCTAGCGCTAACATAGACTGTAAGTCTGAGTTCACACGTGAGTTATTTGTACACTTAACTGTCCAAATAAGTGAAGTGTGCAGTGATTCTAAGAGCGACGTCTGTCATCTGCGTATCATACTGACTCACAGTATTGTTTCACTACCAAAGCAGACTCCCTATGCATGTTACTGCAAGCACAGTGTTCTACACCACTACTATACAGGCTCCCTGCGGCCAGGAAATAGCAGTTTTTTTTTACAGATCACGAGACCCAAAGCAGAAACGAGCCCCATTTGCAGCAGCCCCTAAATCCACAAAAGCCAGGCCAGAAATAGAACTTAAATCTAATAACAAGGACATGTGCACTCTGCGATCTTACTAAACCCTCAAACTGGTGTTAAAATTGAGAGATTAGCCAACATGTCCTACATGAGGACATGTCTGAGCCCGAGCACCCCAAAACCAGAGGCCAGTGGGCGAATTACAGGAGTGTAAAGGTCTGACTCACAGACAACTCACCGGTTACCTCCAGCATCTACCATGCCAGCAATGGGAGGAGGGAGGAGTCTGCAAGTCCCACTCAAGACTGGCTGGTATGGCCCAGGCTTCACAGGTGCACTTAAATGTAGCCTGTAGATGGAAAACAGGCACATTTAAATTGGAGTTTATACACCTCCATATACAAGCAAACTAACAAAAATAGAGTGGTGTTCAACAGGCAGGAAATGCTCAAACCCATATGCAGTTATCCACATAAATATATATAGGGGAGCAAATCCTGCTCTTGTGGCCCGTTGCTAATGGCGATACCCAGCAAAAATGCATACAGTGGAGGATGTTTGCAGGGGACCACAAGTACCACATCCTACACAAGATGGGCAACGGGCCACAAGTGAAGGATTTGCTCCCCTGTATATATGTGCATAACTGCATATGGGTTTGAGCATTTCCTGCCTGTTGAACACCTCGTTATTTCTGTTAATTTGCTTGTATATGGAGGTATATAGCAGGCGATCAAAAATTCATATGCACCGCAAAATAGTGCTAATAAAACTGTCATCTCATCCTGCAAAAAATGAGACCCTACCCAAGATAATCGCCCAGAAACTGAAAAAACTATGGCTCTCAGAATATGGAGACACTAAAACATGATTTTCTTTTGTTTCAAAAATGAAATCATTGTGTAAAACTTACATAAATAAAAAAAAGTATACATATTAGGTATCACTGTGTCCGCAATAACCTGCTTTATAAAAATATCACATGACCTAACCCCTCAGATGAATACATAAAAAAAATGCAAAAAAGCCAGTTTTTTGTCACCTTACATAACAAAAAGTGTAATAGCAAGCGATCAAAAAGTCATAAGCACCCCAAAATAGTGCCAATCAAACCATCATCTCACCCCGCTAAAATAATACCCTAACCAAGATAATTGCCCAAAAACTGAAAAACGATAGCTTTCAGACTTTGGAAATACTAAAACATGATTTTTTTTTGTTTTAAAAATGAAATCATTGTGTAAAACTTACATAAATAAAAAAAAGTATACATATTAGGTATCGCCGCGTCTGTAAATAACTTGGTCTATAAAAATACCACATGATCTAACCTGTCAGATGAATGTTGTAAATGACAAAAAATAAAAAAGGTGCCAAAACAGCTATTTCTTGTTACCTTGCCTCACAAAAAGTGTAATATAGAGCAACCAAAAATCATATGTACCCTAAACTAGAACCAACAAAACTTCCACCCTATCCCATAGTTTCTAAAATGGGGTCACTTTTTTGGAGTTTCTACTCTAGGGGTGCATCAGGGGGTCTTCAAATGGGACATGGTGTAAAAAACCAGGTCAGCAAAATCTTCCTTTCAAAAACCATATGGCATTCCTATCCTTCTGCACCCTGCCGTGTGTCCGTACAGCGGTTTGTGACCACATATGGGGTGTTTCTGTAAACTAAAGAATCAGAGCCATAAATATTGAGTATTGTTTGGATTTTAATCCTTGCTTTGTAACTGGAAAATAAATGATTAAAATGGAAAATCTGCTAAAAATGTGATTTTTTTTTATTGTATCTCTATTTTCCATTAATTCTTGTGGAACACTTAAAGGGTTAACAAAGTTTTTAAAATCTGTTTTGAATACCTTGAGGGGTTTAGTTTCTAGAATGTGGTCATTTTTGGGTAATTTCTATTATGTGAGCCTCACAAAGTGACTTCAGACCTGAACTGGTCCTTAAAAAGTTGTTTTTTTTTTTTAAATTTCTGAGAACGCCTTGTAATGTCCCCCAAAAATAAAATGTAATTCCCAAAATGATCCTAACATGATATAAACATACTGAGAATGTACAGTAATAACTATTTTTGTAGGTATTACTATGTATTATAGAAGTAGAGAAATTGAAACTTGGAATTTTGCTAATTTTTCCCCATTTTTGGAAAATTTGGTATTTTTTTTATGAATAAAAATGCTCAGATTTGCAAAAAATTGCCTGGTCCTTAAGGTGAAAATGAGCCCAGTCGCTCTTGGTCTCCTGAGCTTGCCCTTTATGCCTTGGAGGTGCTGGCCTGCCCTGCAGTCAGTGCATTATCTGAACATGTGTTTATCACGACAGGGGGCGTAATCACAAACAAGCGCAGCCGCCTGTCCACAGCCAACATGGACAAGCTCACGTTAATTAAAATAAACCGGGCTTGGATCCCACAAGACTTGTCTGTACCTTGTGCAGAATAGACATTTATACCACCATCAAACATACATTATTGTACTCAAGTCAAGTGCAATGATTCTTTGGGGGCTACCTACCCCAATAAAAAATAAAAAGAACAACATTTTTGGCTTCCTCCTCCATTGCTGCCTCCACCTACAACACCACATTCACGGGCCTTCTCATCCTCCGACTCCATATCCACCTCCTTCTCTGAGTTGCAGGTTAATAATTTGTAATTTTATAGTTATTTTATTTTAAGTTATTTCTCTAACCACATTTGTTTGCAGAGCAGTTACCATGCTCTTAAGCACATTTTACTGCCTTTTACATTCCTCTAGCCTTTTTAAGGACTATTTTATAGCCATTTTAATGAAAAAAAGTACGAATTTTAGTGCCCTAAATTGAAAAAAATCTTATTTTCAATTGTCGGGTGACATTTTACCATTTTTGGCGTATACAAACCCCTGCTGAGCCTGGGTGACAGGGGTCTAAATCTCTTAAAATCCTCTGTTCTATTGCTGGGTGACATGAACCACCTTTTGCCGTGAATAAACCCCTGCTGAGCCTGGGTCCTAAATCTCTCAAAATCCTTTGTTCTATCGCTGGGTGACAAGATCCCCCTTTTGCCGTGAATAAACCCCTGCTGTGCCTGGGTGACAGGGACCTAAATCTCTCAAAATCCTCTGTTGTATTGCTGGGTGACATGAACCCCCTTTTGCCATGAATAAACCCCTGCTGTGCCTGGGTGACAGGGGCCTAAATATCTCAAAATCCTCTGTTCTATTGCCGGGTGACAAGATCCCTCTTTTGCCGTAAATGAACCCCTGCTGTGCCTGGGTGACAGGGCCTAAATCTCTCAAAATCCTCTGTTCTATTGCTGGGTGACACAAGCCCCCTTTTGCCATGTATGAACCCCTGCTGTGCCTGGGTGACAGGGGCCTAAATCTCTCAAAATCGTCTGTTGTATTGCTGGGTGACATGAACCCCCTTTTTGTCACAAATGAACCCCTGCTCTGCATTGCCGACAGGGAACTAAATTTAGTGAAAACATCTGTTACTGCTCGGAAGATGCGCGACTACAAGCGCACGCTGATGATAGCATTCCCACCTGACAGAGGGGGCACAGCGGAAGCACAAGGCGAAGGCATAGAAGGAGGAAGAGGTAGCCAACGCAGCTGGGGCACCACCAGCACCTGAGAAGGCAGGGTTAGCATGGCCAAAATGTGGAAAAGCTTTGTCAGCCTTGGAGGTACTGACCTGCCCTGCAGCCAGTGTATAGTGTGAACGTGTGTTTAGCACGGCAGAGAGCATTATCACTCGCCGTAGCCAATGTGGATAAGCTTGCGTTTATTAAAATTAACCAGGCATGCTCCCACAGGACTTGTCCGTGCCTTGTGCAAAATAGACATTTATACCAGCCTCAACCATCCATTCTTGTACTCAAGTGCACTTATTCTTTGTTTTATTTTGTCCCAATATTTTGGGGGATATCCCAATTTAAAAAATTAAAAATAACACAAATCAGTGTTGGCTACCTATTCCTCCTTCGCGGCCGCTTCCACCTACACCGCCACGTCAACCTACACCGCAACATCCACCCATTTACCGCCTCCTGTTATTTTCTGTTATTTTAAGTCATTTCCCTATCCACATTTTTTTGCAGAACAGTTGCCATGCTCTTAAGCACATTTTGATGCCTTTTGCAGCCCTCTAGCCCTTTCCAGGACTATTTTAGAGCCATTTTAGTGCCCAAAAGTTCGGGTCCCCATTGACTTCAATGGGGTTCGGGTTCGGGATCAAGTTCGGGTCACGTTCGGGTCCTGAACCCGAACCTTTTTTTCAAGTTCGGCCGAACTCGTCAAACCCGAACATCCAGGCGTCCGCTCAACTCTATGAACAACCAATCATTGGTATTGGCCAAAATGTGCACAACGCGAGGGTCACGGAAAAGGCTGCCCATGTGTGCCCATAGTCCCAACAGACAAGACTTCGCTGTCCTCATCAGGATGATGACTCTCAATCTCCTCCTCCTCTTCCTCCTCTTATACCAATCCACGCTGAACAGATGGAATAAAACTTCAGTGGGTACTGCCCTCTGTAGTGGAGGCAACCGTCTCCTGCTCCTTCTACTCCTCATCATCCAATTCAAGCTGGTATTCCACTACTGCCCTGTGCTGCTCACAAAGCCTGACCAACATGTGGAATGTGGAGTTCCAGCACGTGCTCACATCGCACAACAGTCGATGAGCTGGCAATTGCAAGCGCTGTTGCCAGCAAAAGCTGTCGATGACTTGCAGAAATGGGCACACGTGGCGCACCTTCAGCTCAGGCAAATTGGTGTAGGTTTTGAGAAACCGGGAACCACTAGCTTGAACATGTGGGCTAGACATGGTATGTGTGTGAGCTTGCCAAGCTCCAAAGCCACCACCAAGTTACAGCCATTATCAGACACAACCATGCCTGGTTCTAGGTTGAGTGGCAAGAGCGACAGCTCAGTCTGGTCTCTTAACCCCTGACACAGCCCTGCGGTGGTGTGCTGTTTGTCACCTAAGCAGATCAGTTTAAGCTGGGCCTGTTGCCGCTTCCCCACTGCAGTGCTACACTGCTTCCAGCTACTGACTGATATCTGACTGATTCTGCAAGATGATAATTCCGAGGTGGAAGTGGAGGATGAGGCAGAGGAGGAGAAGGGGGGCTGGAGCCACTAATGTAGGTGGTGGAAGAAACCCTGATGGAAGTAGTGGCGGCAATCCTTGGCGTCGGTAGCACCTGTGCCATCCCAGGGTACGACTCGCTCCTGGCCTCCACAACGTTCACCCAGTGTGCCGTCAGGGAAATGTAGCATCCCTGGTCAAAAGCACTTGTCCATGTGTCAATCGTTAAGTGGACCTTCCCAATAACTTCGTTGGTCAGGGCACGGGGGATGTTACGGGACACATGCCGATATAAGGCTGGGACTGTACACCGTGAAAAATATTGGCAGCTGTGGACAGAGTACTGCTGGACAGCCGCCGCCATCAGGCTGTGGAAAGCCTCAGTGTCAACAATCCTAAGTGGCAACATTTCCAGGGCCAGCAATTTGGAAAAGTGCGCATTTAGTGCTATGGTCTGTGGGTGGGTGGCTGGGTATTTGTGCTTTTGTTTAAAGGCCTGGGATATAGACATTTGTACGCTGCACTGGGACACAAAAGTAATTGTGCTAGCTGATGGTGCTTGCGAAGGTCCAGGTGCATGGCGGGAGGCATCCGGGCAGGGGATTGGCCAGCATTTAACATGGTGTGATCCGCGTTCGGCCCACCTATTAGGGTGCTTTGAAGCCATGTGGCGGATCATGTTGGTGGTTGTGAGGTTGCTAGTGTTCACGCCACTGCTCATTTTGGTACGGCACAGGATGCAAATGACAATTCTTTTATTGTCCGCACTTTCCTAAAAGAAGCACCAGACTGTGGAACACCTACCCCTTGGCAAGGGAGATTGCCGCAAGGGGGAGTTCCGGGGAACAGTTGCAAACCTGTTTGGTGTGGCCCACCTTCTCCCTTTTGCCACTCCACTGCCTCTTCCAGCATGTTGCGGTGCTGCGGATCACTCCCAAACAACTGTGTCTCATCCTTATTATCAACCTCTTGAGATACTAATCGTGGTTGACTTATTATCAACTGTGTCTCATCATCATCATCCACCTCGTGAAACACTAATTGCTGTTCCCCACCATCATCTTCTTCTGACTGTGGATGCTTCAGAGTTTGGGAATCAGGGCACAAGATCTCTCATGTCCCGCTTCGAGTGGGCTTGGTGAGAGGCCCAAATTAAGGAATGGTGATGAAAACAGCTCCTCGGAATATCCGAGTGTGGGATCACTTGTTTGCCAAGACTCTCCATGGTGGGTGGAAGGAGTATTAGGGTGAAGCTTCTGTTGACCAGACTCTTGGGTACTGAAACTGGACTTTGTGGAAGACAGGGTGGTGCTTAACCGACTGGAAGCATTATCTCCTACAATACAACCGACCACCTGGTCACATTGGTCTGACTTCAAGAGTAGTGTTCTTCAAACTGGGACATGAAGCTAGGTATCGTGGATGAGTGTGTTTCTTGTGCTTTGGCAGTAGGCACAGTTTCACCGCACCCAGAGCCACGGCCTCTGCGTGCACCATCAGCAGTATGGCCACTTCCCCGTCCCTTAATGCTCGCCTTGCACATATTAAATGGTATATAGTGTATGCTTGCAAGTATGTCACACGTACAGTAGCGCAGGTTTTGTAAGTGTATGCGCAAATAAAGTACAAAGAATATCACAGATATTTATAGGATGCGTACACGTTAAACAGGAGGTATCGCGCAAGTAATGCCGATGTCACTAGCGGCTAATAAAAAAAAATTACACTGAATTAATGTCACTAATATTTCGGATGAGCTAACGTTATACTGGAGATGTAGCGCAGGTAATGTCACTGCCACCAGTAGCAAAAAAATGTTACTTAATGTCACTGATATTTCGGATACGCAAACGTTATACAGGAGATGTAGCGCAGGTAATGTATCTGTCCGCAGAGGAAACCATCTACAGAAAAAGTGCACCGGATGTCACAGATAATTTTAGGCTACACACACGTTACACAGGAGACGTAGTGCAGATAATGTCACTGTCACCAGCAGCAAAAATGATTACACTGAATGTCACTGATATTTCGGATGCGCTAATGTTATACTGAAGATGTAGCACAGGTAATGTCGCCGCCACCACAGCAGCAAAAAAATTTGACTTAATGTCACTGATATTTAGGATGCGCACACATTAAACAGGAAGTATAGCGCAAGTAATGTCGCTGTCACCAGCGACTAATAGAAAATTACACTGAATTAATGTCACTGATATTTTGGATGGGCAAACATTATACTGGAGATGTAGCGCAGGTAATGTAACTGTCCACAGCGGACACCGTCTACAGAAAAAGTACACTGGATGTCACAGATATTTTTAGGCTGCGCACGCGTTACACAGGAGATGTAGCGCAGATAATGTCACTGTCACCAGTGGCAAAAAAAATTACACAGAATGTCACTGATATTTCAAATGCGCTAATGTTATACTGGTAGCCAGCAAACGTGCAGGGAGGAGACTATTCCGAACACAGCAATGTGCCCAGCATCGCGATGCTCGGGCCAAACTAGTGTTCGGCCGAGCATGCTCGCTCAACACTAGCAAGGAGGACTGGCAAAGGAAGCAGTAGCTGGCTGCCACCTTTGCTTGCCCATTGGGTGGGTGATGCCACTTAATGTGGTTAAATTAAGCTATGGTGCCTACATTTGTGTTTGCCTGCCCACATCTTATTTTGTTCTTGCTCAGCTTTTACAGGGCAATTTTTCTGTTACCCAGCAGTGTGGAGATCCACAATCTCATCCTCTTTCTCCTCAATGATAATATTGTGGCTTTTTGAAACCAGCAGGGTCAACTGCGGCCAACTACTACTACTATTATTGGCTGGATAGCTAGTACTGCTATTACTCACATTCTGGAGTTGGATCTTTTGTTTGAAACCCTGCTGTAGCCCTGATGTTTTTTGGGCCTCACGGATAATGTTACCCAATGTATTGGAGTAGTAATCACATTATGCTGGTTTGAATATATTCAACAAACCACCCAAAAAGATGTAGAACCTTGTGGAGATCATATAAGAAATAAATGTAAATGGGTGATTGCGGCCTGACATTAAAAATCACATTATCACTCACAGATAATTTGGTGCACTACCCAGTGTTTTAGTGTACATAAATTCCAACTGTGTGAAGAAAGAAACAGAAATGGATGATTTAATCCTCATTCTTAATTTTATGTTATCATTCACAGATCATTTGGTGTGCTATTCTGTTTATTGGTGTAGTAATCACCTGTATGCTGGTTTTAAATTGAACAACCTCCAAAAAAATCATAAAATTCAAACCGTGTGGAGAAAGAAATAAACAAAAATGGATGAGACCTCACCCTTAATGTCACATTATTACTCACAGATAATTTGGTGCGCTACCCTGTTTATTTGAGTAGTGATCACCAATATGCTGGTTTTATTAGATTGAACAAAAAAAAATGTAGTTCCAACCATGTAAATAAATAAATAAATAAATGGGAATGGATGATTGAGACCTGATGCTTAATATCATGTTCTCACTTAAAGATTTGGTGCACTACCCAGTGTTTTGGTGTTGTTATCACCTATATGCTTGTTTAATTAAATTGAACCCCCAAATTTTGTTTTGTTTTAAAAAAGCTGCTATTGTGTAAAACTTACATAAATAACAAAAAAGTATACATATTAGGCATCGCCGCATCCGTATCGATCGCCTCTATTAAAATATCACATGACCTAACCCCGTAAAAAATAAAAACTGTGCTAAATGCTAAATAAACTATTTTTTGTCACCTTACATCACACAAAGTGTAATAGCAAGCGACCAAAAAGTCATATGCACCCCAAAATAGTGCTAATCAAACCGTCATCTCATCCCACAAAAATCATACCCTACCCAAGATAATAGCCAAAAAACTGAAAAAACTATGGATCTCAGACTATGGAAACACTAAAACAATAATTTTTTTTGTTTCAAAAATGAAATCATTGTGTAAAACTTACATAAATAAAAAAAATGTATACATATCAGGTAGCGTCTGTATTAAGTTACTCTATAAAAATATCACATGACCTAACTACTCAGGTGAACACCGTAAAAAACATAAAAACGGTTTAAAAGAGCATTTAAATCTCACGGTTTAAATCTCACATCACAAAAAGTGTAATGCCAAGCGATCAAAAAGTCATATGCACCCCAAAATAATGTCAATCAAACCATCATCTCATCCCGCAAAAAATCAGACTCTACCTAAGATAATCGCCCAAAATTTTTGTTTCAAAAATGAAATCATTGTGTAAAACTTACATAAATTTTTTTAAAAATTGTATACATATTAGGTATCGCCGCGTCCGTGACAACCTTCTCTATAAAAATACCACATGATCTAACCTGTCAGATGAATGTTGTAAATAACAAAAAAAAAACGATGCCAAAACAGCTATTTCTTGTTACCTTGCCTCACAAAAAGTGTAATATAGAGCAACCAAAAATCATATGTACCCTAAACTAGTACCAGCAAAACTTCCATCCTATCCCGTAGATTCTAAAATGGGGTCACTTATTTGGAGTCTCTACTCTAGGGGTGCATCAGGGGGCTTCAAATGGGACATGGTGTCAAAGAAACAGTCCAGCAAAATCTGCCTTCCAAAAACCGTATGGCATTTCTTTCCTTCTGCGCCCTACCGTGTGCCCGTACAGCAGTTTATGACCACATATGGGATGTTTCTGTAAACTACAGAATCAGGGCCATAAATATAGAGTTTTGTTTGGCTGTTAACCTTTGCTTTGTAACTGGAAAAAAATATTAAAATGGAAAATCTGCCAAAAAAGTGAAATTTTTTAATTGTATCTCTATTTTCCATTAATTCTTGTGGAACACCTAAAGGGTTAATTATGTTTGTAAAATCAGTTTTGCATACCTTGAGGGGTGTAGTTTCTAGAATGGGGTTATTTTGGGGTGGTTTCTGTGGCGAAACCAACCTGACAACTGGGTTTTGGAGGGCCTGGTTGCCAGCCTCTTGCCCCAGCATTATGGCCCATACTAACTTTGAAGGAGAAGACAGACCGGCCTGCACAGCTTAAATCTGTGGAACTGTTTTGGACAGAAAAGCCATGAGTACAGCCAGGCCCAAGAGATTTTTACAACTAATTCGTGCTATGTTGGGATGTTAAATGTCTATGTGTATTGGAAAGGGTGGGACATTGTATACATTAAGTAGTAAGGTCTGTTCCATTGTCTCTCTGTGTGTATTTGCGATTGCCCTCTGTCCTGAGGACATTGTGTATTCTCCTGCCTGTGATTATTATGTTAACTATGGTGTATCATGATTATATCACAGGCAGAGGGGAGGATTCTAGGTGGGTTGTAGCCTTTGTGTTATTGGTAATTGTATTTTGTTGATTGCGTCACAAACAATGCCAGTGTGTTAGTTAATTGCATCTCAGACAATGCCAATGTGTTAAAGACAATGCTCATTGTATTTTGTTGATTGCATTACAGACAGAGGGAAGGGGGTTTTGTGTACAATTGCTGGGAAGGTTTCAATACTGTAAATGCATGTGATTGGCTAAAATATAAACTGTCACAGTCTTCTACAAGGGCCCCAGGGGGAGTGTCCCTTGCTAGGAGACCTGCATAAAAGGCTGAAAAATAACCCATTAATGAGTTGCTGTTTTACATTCAACATAGAGCCTCGTCTCATGTGTGTGGTGATTGCTATACGTGTATACTCCCCTGGCTATTTACTTCTTGCTCTTGTTCCTGTTCCTGGCTCCTGTGGTGGTTTTAGTGTAGAGCAGAGTGCTTTGAGTCCTCTGGAAGCTTTGGGAGCATACATCAACGGACGTACCCGGTCGAGGTGATAGGAGATCCGTTACATTGGTGGCAGCAGTGGGATGGCGTCTTAGTAAGATGTGAAGCAGCTCGGAGACACCGTTTGTGGATTTACAAAATTGAAGGAAACGCTAGCATCCATACAGCACCCCTGGATACAGCAGGATGGAATCAACTAGTCTTTGGACAGCGAATCTATGACGAGGAGGAGGAGGCAGCCGCGGACTACAGGGATGCAGATAGAAAGGAAATCTAGTATGATGCCCTGGAAAATGCCCAGTGGCGGCGAGATGAGAGCCTCTTCAGTTATGAGCAGCGGCTACAGAAGAATGTGGCAATGCGGATGGGTCTCTTGGGAGAGCAGCCCCTGGATGAGTGGGTGACAGAACTGGAGAGCCTGGTATGGAAGGAGCTTTGGCTAGACAATGCCTACCAGGCATTCTGGTGGAATGTGAATTAGGCACTCCCCCTGGATGGCTGAGCACGACAGACCCGAGGGTGAGGATTATGATTGCCCTGGCCTGTTGTTTGAGGCCTTCGCAGAACCAGAATTCTGAGATGCTGGAGAGTCCCGGTTCTGGGATATCTATGACTACAGGAAGGCTATGCATGATTAGGCTACAGCGAGAGAGGTGAGACAAGACCTGGCATCTCTAGTGACAAAGGAGTGGGAGCTGGTATCAGGACTACCAATACTTCTTCAGCAAAATTCGGTCCCAAGATACACTGCCAGAGAGCTGGGTGGCCGTCCCAGACCTACAACCCTACAGCTGGGAAGACCCGACTGAAGTATCTCCTGCTTCAGTACCAGCTACAGAAGTAGGGAACCTCATAGACTGGTCCTGGGGGGAAACCCATATGGCAGGTGGAGATGGGACCGAGATCTCTCCACCATCCCTACAGGGATGCTAGGCAGTCGGCCCAGATCCCCAACGGCAGCCGGAGTTTCAGGGAGTAGGGACAGTTGGTCCTGCTCCCCAGCGGTAGTATGTTTTGCAGGGAGAGGAGAGCATCGACTCCATTCCCCAGCGGCAGTGTACCTTGAAGGGAGAGGAGACAATCGGTCTCTCTCCCCAACCACAGAGAGACAGCAACCCTTAACTCCGATGGGGCAGATGGGACCGCAGTCTCTGCACCAGACCTACCGGGATGCTGGACGGACGGTACGGATCCCACACCAACCCCGCAGGAATGCCAGGAGGAGGCGGTAAGACATCCCTCCTCTCCAAAGCTGATCCGCAACAAGGTCTTGGGGGCAGGATTCCCTGACCCCATCCCAGCGGAAGAGCTGGCATCTGGGCAGAGCGCAGTTGGCCTCTGCCCTCCCCTATCCTCTTGTCCAGAGGCTGACTCCTCACAGGCTACCCCAGCGGAAGAGCTGGAATATGGGTAGAGCACAGTTGGCCTCTGCCCTCCCCTATCATCTTGTCCAGAGGCTGACTCCCCACTGGCTACCCCAGCGGAAGAGCTGGCATCTGGCCAGCTGCCCACAAAGTACCTACAGCTCCAAGCTAGAGAACACCAATGAAGCAAGGAGTAGCAGATGCCCACTCAACAGCTGGGGATAAACAGAACAGAGCCCGGCCCCAAAATTCAACAGGTCCAGTATTTGGTTGTGGGTGGACTGCCAGCCAAACTCAGGTACCGACCGGCATGAGGTCAGGTATCTGGTTAGTCTTCCCAAGGAGGGGGAGATGTGTGGTGAAACCAACCTCGCCACTGGGTTTTGGAGGGCATGGTTGCCAGCCTCTTGCCCCAGGATTATGGCCCATACTAACTTTGAAGGAGAAGACAGACCGGCCGCACAGCTTAAATCTGTGGAACTGTTTTGGACAGAAAAGCCATGAGTATAGCCAGGCCCAAGAGACTTTTATAACGAATTCGTGCTATGTTGGGATGTTAAGTGTCTAAGTGTATTGTAAAGGGTGGGACATTGTATACGTTGAGTAGCAAGGTCTGTTCCATTGTCTCTCTGTGTATATTGGTGATTGCCCTCTGTCCTGAGAGATAATTAAATTACAACTCTGTTGTCTCCAGGACAGAGGACATTGTGTATTCTCCTGCCTGTGATGATTATGTGATTATGTTAGCCATGGTGTACCATGATTATATCACAGGGAGAGGGGAGGATTCTAGGTGGGTTGTAGCCTTTGTGTTATTGGTAATTGTATTTTGTTGATTGCGTCACAAACAATGCCAGTGTGTTAGTTAATTGCATCTCAGACAATGCCAGTGTGTTAGTTAATTGCGTCAAAGACAATGCTCATTGTATTTTGTTGATTGTGTTACAGACAGAGGGAAGGGGGTTTTGTGTACAATTGCTGGGAAGGTTTCAATACTGTAAATGCATGTGATTGGCTAAAATATAAACTGTCACAGTCTTCTACAAGGGCCCCAGGGGGAGTGTCCCTTGCTAGGAGACCTGCATAAAAGGCTGAAAAATAACCCATTAAAGAGTTGCTGTTTTACATTCAACATAGGCTATTACTTCTAGCTCTTGTAAGAGCTGTTCCTGGCTCCTGTGGTGGTTTTGGTGTAGAGCAGAGTGCTTGGAGTCCTCGGGAAGCACTGGGAGCATCCATCAACGGAGGTACCCGGTCGGGGTGATAGGAGATCCGTTACAGTTTCAATTATGTAAGTCTCACAAAGTGACTTCAGACCTGAACTGGTCCTTAAAAAGTTTTTGAAAATTTCTGATAAATTTCAAGATTTACTTCTAAGCCTTGTAACATCCCCCCCGCCCCTCCAAAAAAATGTCATTCCCAAAATGATCCTAACATGAAATATACATATGGGGAATGTAAAGTAATAACTATTTTTGTAGGTATTACTATGTATTATTGAAGTAGAGAAATTGAAAGTTGGAAATTTTGGCAAATTTGGTATTTTTTTATAAATATTTTTTTTTTTTTACTCCATTTTACCAGTGTCATGAAAGTACAATATGTGACGAAAAAACAATCTCAGAATGGCCTGTATAAGTCAAAGCGTTTTAAAGTTATCACCACTTAAAGTGACACTGGTCAGATTTGCAAAAAATGGCCTGGTCCTGAAGGTGAAATAAGGCTTTATCCTTAAGGAGTTAATATCACGTTCTCACTCACAGACAATTTGGTGCACTACACAATATTTTAGTGTAGTGATAATCCATATGCTGGTTTAATAAATGAAACAATTGGCCTATGTTTTGGCACATATACTGTTTGTGAGTATATGTTTGTGAGGGCCATTTGCTGCTTTATGTGCGTCTGCATCACCAACTGATTTTAAGCTGTATTTTATGAAGTATGTACTAATAAAGGTATTTATTATTTTCTATCCAGATTGGCCTTTTTTGTGTAGATAGATATCTGATATAGCATAACAAAATATATATATAGATTTTTTAAAGCTGGCTATGTTGCACCACACATCTCAGGGTTAAACTAATAGAAAATGTAAGGAAAGACACATCTGTTTATACATTTTCATTATATAAAACATGAGATCAAGCACTACTGTAAACAGAAACTTGGCATATTGTAGTTTGGGAGGCAGCCAAAGTTCTGCACTTTCTTGCAAAGAAACTGTCAAAGAAATAAAAGCGCATACAAACATACCATACAAGTTTGCCACTGATAGGCATCACATTGTTTGTTTTTAAGGAGCCATAAGTACACCAAATAAGGTTAAAGCAACTTCAGCTATTTGTTCTGACAGTATAACTTACTTCTAAAACCCCAATTAATATAAATGTTACAAGAGGCTAAATAACTTCAAAGTCTTTAGACTTCGTTATATATTCTACATTCTTTTTTTTTAACTAAAAAATCGGCAAGGTAATGATGACGTAATATGCAAATATTACGCAATCAATACAGGCGTGGGTCAAAAACAGATATATAGCACTATAGAATATAGTGCTATATATTAGTTTTTTAGAATATTCATAATTTTCTTTCCATCTGAAGTCATGATTCATCCCTGCTTAAGTTGCTTGTGGGCCAATGACTCATTGGCCCACAAGCAAGAAGCAGGGAGGAATCATGTGTTCAGATGGAAAAAATGAAGAAAATTCGAAAAACGAATATATAGCACTAATATTCGAAAAATTCAAGAATTCTCGAAGTGGAGATATTATAGCACAATATTCGCGATTAAAATTTGTAATTTTTCTAGTCAATTTCTCATGAGCTGTGCAATTTGAATATAGGACTGATACCATTCATACACTGTTGACTAAATGATGTTGGATTGCAACACTTTGACACAGTCCAGATTGAAAACAATGTGGATGAATGATCACTTTATAATGCCACCATAGCTCAGAAGTAGAAATCTTTTATTTTTGTTATGTTGACCAGCCTGGTGCAGCCACCAGCTACAACCATCTCTCCCATTTTGCAGACGTTGCTTTTACTTATAGCTGCCTGCATGTAAAAATGTCAGGAATTATTTCTGTTTCAATAGTTTTTATTGGTTTAGTATGAATAAAAGATAATATAATTATTTCATATGTACAGTATGGATCCGGCTTCGAACCTTTGCACCCTACCCCACTCACAGTGACTCACAAGGTCTCAGCATGGTAAACTTGAAAAATTGTTTACTCAAATAAAGGCAACAAGCATATGGTTACTGTTGCTCAGAGGGGGCTTAAACTTATTACTAAGTATTGTGGCACAGAGCTTGACAGTTAAACATATATAATTGTGAAGCAGATGGCTTGGCAGTTATCAATTATCAAAACTAGTCTCTATGTGTGATTTGCTAAGTATATTCACAGGTGGCTTCCAAAAGTAACAGTGCAGTCTGTATACTCACAGGTGGTTGCCACTGGTATTTAAAACAGTCTCTATACTCCAGAGGCACTTGCCGCTGGACACAGGACCAAGTCTATACCCAACAGGACCAAGTCTATACCCAACAGGCAGTCATTACTGGTAACGGGACAAGATACTATTTTAACAGGACAAACTCACTTTGTCCAGCTGTGACATGATATTGAAATTAAAGCTGTACTGTGATTGTGGTCACCTGTTATTTCACTGGTGGTCAACGTTCATGGATATGATTTGTTGGAGTGGATGGTTAAAGGGATGGTGTAATCAGAAAATTGATCTTGTTTAAGTCATGTTTCTATGTTAAACTTATGTTTAAAGAATTTTGTGGCAGTGTAATTTACCTTTATTCACCCCAAGGTGGTATTGGCACCAATTATACAATTATATATATATATATATATATATATATATATAGCTGGGGGGGGGGGGTGTTTGTCAAATCATTGTGTGTGTTGAGGATGAGAATGACCAGAGGAAGAAGTTAATGGAGGAGGTGAATCAGAGCAGTCCACAATGTAGCTGCTACTTTAGCCCCTTGGCTCTAGCCAGGCTAAGGGAGTATAAAGAACACTATTACAGCAGCACAGACCAGTGAGTCTATACCTGGATATAGAAAAAGTCTAGTGGAGAATATAGCTAAATTAGTCAATGGAGTTCACAAGCACCAGTGACCAGGAGGAACCTAAAAGTACCTAGAGATTAATGCACAAAATTATCCTTTACCACATGTCTCTATGGACATAGTGGATCAGAGTAAATAAAGGCATCCTTATAAAAAATGGAGCAGAGAATTTTGCCTGCCGTTAGGGAGACCACCCTGTGGATTGCTAATTACAAGTAAGAATGTATTATATCCAGTACCTGAATGCTAGAGCGTGGACAAAGTTTAGAAAGATATAGAAAGAAGGAAAACTCCTCAAGTTACAATTGCGATACATAAGTGAGCAATATTACAGTGCATGGAGAGGAAGTGGAAGCTCCCCCCTTGAAGCTCCTCCTTCATCACCAGTGTGTTCTAGCCACAGAGGAAACAAGATGGCGCATCCTCATCAGCCAAACTGGGGAAGCATGTGCTGGGGTGATTAAGTGCCCGAGATGCAGGCAGCACCCAAAGAGATACGTGTCTCTCAAGTGCAGCAGCCCCTGAAAGGTAAAGAGGTGGCATAGTAGGCGCTGGCGCAGCGGAGGCAGCCGGAGTCACCACTCCGATGCCCAGGAAGCATGGCTCTTTTGAAGGACTAAATCCCATGGTCCCCAGAGAGATTATGGCCCATGGGGAAATATGTGGCAATATTAGAAAGCTATTGAGAACTGGGCAGGCAGGTTATGGGATCGACCCCAGCCCAGGGACTGGATTTTTGAGTAGAGGACCGGGAGCCTGCGCTGTCTGCAAGAGTCGGCAGATGGTGTACTCCGCTTCCGAGAACGACCTCAACCAGAGCCAAAGCCGCTCATCCCAGGGTTGCCAACTCCGTCTGATAGATGGGAGGAACACAAGACCACCGACCTTCCTGTCTGTGGCCTATGTGAGACCCCAGAAGGTCTTTGCTATGGCCCTGACTCCCAGCTGGAAGTTCGGGCTGAACCTTCCCAGCTTCCTTCAGAGTGAGAAAGATGTACCACCATAAGTAACATATGGCTTCAGCTTCCTCTGATGTGTATGCCTACGGAGTCCTTTTGTTATGACTTTGCACAGGGAGCAAGAATGTTAGGCACAATTCTGATGGAACTCCTTGCTTAAGAAACTGGACTTGGTCTCCAAAGCAGAGGCTCTCCTGTCATGTCTTGTGTGATGTGGAGATCGAATGCAGATAGAGCAGATAAAAACACATCAATGTTTTCAACTTACTGAAGCTGCTTGATCTAATTGTGCATAGATGGTAAAGGCAAAGTCTGCTGATGTGTTGTCATCAGCATCTTTATTATGTTTACTGCAGGAACCACGATGACGTAATTCGGTCCATACCGCAAAAGGAGGTATACAACCACCAATCAATTTTCCCGAAGAAAATATGGTTGAAATAAAAAAAAAATCACCAATGAAAGGATAATGGAATTCGGTTCATACAGAAGAAAGTCTACATTCACCCATACATTTTCTAAAAAAAAAGCCAGTGTCAAATCTACGTCAGTCCATACCTAGTGTTGATCGAGTAAAGTACAGTAAATGCCATAATTTTAGAAAACATTCTGGTGTAAATGCTACGCTTATTTTGCAAAGTAGAGACTCTTGGCAAATACATTTTGTACAAAATTATTTAAGCCCGTCTGCCAAACGTGAAGGCGATCTCTTATCAGACGGAAACCTAACACTAAATCCTACCTGTTGTGTGCGATAATGGCCACCATAAAATTCAGAGAGTGCAGGTTCCACATGCATGCTGGGTCCACTCTGCTTTTTACAATTTTTAGTGCCATAACGGCCTTCATTAAGTCCATTGATGCAGGTACCAACATGCATGCCGAGCTCATTTTATACCTATCCTGGTGCCAAATGGCTTCAAATACATACAATAAGAGCAGGCTACCAATGACATTAGTAGCTTATGGCACATTTCTCACTTGTGCCAGAATTTTTGTATGTGTTTGCATTAGAATATTTAAAGTTGAAATGTCTCTTCAGTATTTCTTTTTTACAAGAAAATACTTATTTTTATATATTTTCCAATTTTGTACACCAGAGTTTTATTTGGGGCAGTCTTATAAAGTGTCTGCAACTATGTTCATATTATTTTGTACTCTGATACTCTGTTG
Source organism: Bufo gargarizans (assembly GCF_014858855.1). Lineage (NCBI taxonomy): Eukaryota > Metazoa > Chordata > Amphibia > Anura > Bufonidae > Bufo > Bufo gargarizans. The sequence continues at coordinate 269,029,480 of NC_058084.1, forward strand.
AGCAGCACTGTTAAGTTATTGGTTTAGGAAAATTAGATTATCTAGAAAACCCAATTTTTTTATGTTTTAAAGCCTACATATCATTTTATAAATAGAACCGATTGTAATTAGCTCCATAGGTGATTATCCCTGAGATCAGATCCTGGGGGCTATGACCAATTAGCTAATTAGCCATTACTATTTGTAGGCCTACCCCATCCAGGACGAGATGTATATGAACATAGAATTGAATTTCCTGAGCATTCCTAAGGAGCATTTCTCTTCAGGGTTCAACTGAGCCACCCGTGTGTAACATACAGAGGCTTTCATGCTGCCTCTTGTCACTTCCCTAGCTCCTTCCTCCCTATATGTGCTTTATCTCTGCTGCGCCCTTGCCTGACTTGCTGCCAGTGCTAACCACTGGCAGTTCTGCTTTGGCTCTGTTCTCTGAGCTTCTTTCTTGGCGTTAAGAGACACACTGGGAAGATAGCGAGAGAAGCGGGACTGCAGAGTTCTGCGCTGATAGTAAGTGTGCTAGGATAATGTGCAACTACTGTCAATGCTAAACGCTGACAGTCCTGATTCCCGCTAGACCAGCAGAGCTGCCAGTGCTAGGAAAATGCAGAGATATTATCAAAAACAGTTGTTTATCAGCATAGGAAAAACAATATAAGGATATTACATTCCAGAGCAGCAGCAAAAGACAGATATATTTTGGATGCGCTATTATACAGCAGATATAGCACAGGCAATAGCTCAGTCAGCACCGGCTACGAAAAAACTAACTTGAATTGCACATATATATTTTGGAAGTGCTAACGTTATACAGCAGATTTTGCCCAGGGAATGTCACTGTCCACTGCGGACACCGTTTACGGAAAAAATACACTGGATATCACAGATATTTTTGAGATGCGCACACTTTACACAGAGAATGAGGCGCAGCTAATTTAAATGTCCGCCATCTACGGAAAAAGTGCACTGGATGTCACTGATATTTTTTTTTTAAGAAGAAGAAAAAAAAAAGCAGCACACATTAATGGTGGGTGCAAATCCTCTTGGGGGTCTGCGACCAAGGTCCCAAATAGATATATAGAAAGAAGAAAGGCAGCACTCCAAGGTAGTGATGAAAAAAGTGGATGGTTTATAAACCCATCTAGCAGCAATGTTTCAGCTCTCTCTATGGAGCCTTTGTACAGCTGAATAACATGTGCATAGTATCATATATAAATAGTGCAAACAATTTACATAATCAGAATCCATAATTAATAAAGTGCAAAATAAATCAAACATTCTAACAAATAAAACATTGAGAACATAATTCATCTATCTGGTCATGATTGTATCAAAATTCATTACTAGTGATCTCATATAAAGTGCATAGCATGATAAAATAACAGTGACAGTGTTAATATCCATACATGATTGTCAATAAAAATATATGAGGTTCTCGGTGAGTGACAATAACAACTTCATTAAAACCTTAAAAACATGTGGAATCGTCACATTCGGTTGTGATGGCGTGATGGAACCTGCTTGGCGTCCGGAAAAGCAGCCTGCGCATGCGCTGCTACTCATGCTCTCGTGAGACACGAGATTGTACGTCAATGGTATGGAAACCACATCAAAAATGGCCGCTTGCTCACTTGTAATTAGGGCGCATGCTCATGCCCTTACAGGCCGGCACACCCCTTTTCTTCCGTGGAGAAGATACAGAGACACACAAATTATTGAATCGAAGCTCCACAATTCATGCAGAAGTCACTGGTCAGAACACAGAAGACCCACGAGTGATCATCAGTCTCCGTGTCAGGGTGTCTGTCGGGGGGGGGGGGGGAAGCAGCGGGGTGTCAAACCGCACTCCCTCACCTCCAGACTTATCAGCATCCTCTGCATCCATGCCAATCTCCCAGGAGTGTATGGAGAACACCCAAGGGGCTGCTTGAAAGTATCTCCCAACGCTGATGAGGGCAGGGCATCAGGGTGTCACCTGTGAGTGATCCCGGACACCCTCCCAATACAAGGGAGTAGCATGGAAAAAACTCAGAGCAAAGTACATAACATTCCTGTTTAGAATATAGCGGACAACCTTGTCACTAATCCGTGTCTTCGATGTCCCCAGGAAGGGGGCAAGGGAGGCACGGAGTCAGAGACAATTGCCGTCCGCGAGCATGGTCCCCATTTTAGTGGTTTCCCAACCAAAATTATGCATAGTACTGTAATCATGGATCGCCTGCATGGTCCATCCATTCCTTACTATGCGTGACTGTTCCTGATGTTTGAATCAAGGATTGCTGTCCTAAGAAAAAGAAGACAATTAGAAAACATAGCACATGTTGTTTTCCACAAGTGAAGGTACAGGTGACAACCACATACATAAATGGTAGAGATGACTAAATTACCCTAAATTACACATTTAGACCTTGAGGCTTCAAAGTTTCTAATGTATAAATCCAATAGATTTCCCTCCTTTTAAGTAATTTGGTCCTATCCGCGCCCCGTCTCAAGGTGGGTATCTGTTCTAGAATTCTAAACCGTAGATCCCTTTCTGAGTGTTTAGCCTCAGTAAAATGTTTTGATACTGGAAGATCCAGTTTTTGCTTTCTAATGGTGTATCTATGTTGGTTTAGCCAAGTTTTTAAATCCCAAGTGGTTTCACCCACATATAAAAGGTGACAGGGACAAATCAATAAATAAATAACATGATATGAGTCGCTTGTTAGATATTGTTTGATTTTGATCGTCTTGCCCGAAACGGGGTGAACAAAAGAGTCACTTCGTAACATGAGAGTGCAATTAACACAATTATAACAAGGATAACAACCCTTCCGGGTAGAACCAAAATATGTCTCACAAGTTGCTTTAGACGAACCTTAGTCGGATTTGACAAGTCTGTCACCCAAATTACGGTTTCTACGATATGAGCATAAAGGCAGAGCTTTGAACTCTTCAACATTCTCAAAATGACTGGTAAGTATTCTCAACAGAAATGTTGCCACTGTTAGTGCTAAATTCTGATACAAAAGGAATTCTTGCCTTCTATTGTGTAGTACCACCTAGTTCCTTTCTGATCACATCTTTAGTCAAGGGCTTAATTTTATCTAAATTCGCTTAAATAAGCTTTTTGGGGGTATTCTCGTGTCTGAAATTTGGACCCCATTTCATGCAGCCTTACACCTGCCAGAGCTGTATCTTGTACAATCTTTTTGACCCTTAGCATTTGGCAGCGATCTAATCATAGGTCTGGGGTGATTGCTTTCAAAATGTAATAAAGTGTTTTTATCTGTGGGCTTCACATATAAGTCAGTAAGTAACCTATCCTCACAAATGCTGACCTGAGTGTCCAGAAACTGTATAGTTTCACTAGAGTGCGTCAAAGTGAATTTGACACTAGGGTCAATGGTGTTAAAAAAATTGTGGAATGCCATGAGGTCCTCTGTGGCGCTGACCCAAATCAAGAAAATGTCGTCTATGTAACGCCACCACCCCAGCACAGAGCGGAAGTGGTGGCTCACATAGATGACAGACTCAAGATGTGACATGTAAAGATTTGCGTAGGTCGGTGCCACATTGGACCCCACTGCAGTCCCACTTAATTGTAGAAAAAAATCATCCTGAAATAAAAAATAATTGCGTGTGAGTATGAATCGGAACAGAGCAATTAAAAATTGTTGGCAATCTGTGCTGTATTGTGTCCTCTGTAGATTCTCTTGTATTGCCCACATAGGATCTTGTGTCCATGACCACAACCCCACCACCCTTCTCAGCTGACTTAATGGTAAGGTTGTGGTCCAAAGCCAGATCTCTCAGTGCTGTCATTTCTGCTGATGTCATGTTTGCAAATCCAAGTGGTTGTTGGAACATCTCCTGTTTGAGTTTCTCGATATCGCGTTTGACCGCAATACCAAAAGCCTCAATGGCAGGATGATTGATGACTGGGGAGAAATCACTTTTTAAAAATAAACCTATACTTTTCAAACTTAGCTCACTAGTTTGTGTTATCTCAGATAATGGTCTGTCCTTTTGATCCGCAAACCAAACTTTCAATTTAATTGCACGTATAAATCTCAGAAGATCCATTTCTAGATCAAACCATTTTGTTGTGGTTACAGGGCAATAGGACAGACCTTTGTTCAATACAGATATCTGAGCAGCATTAAGATCAAGAGAGGATATATTTGCCACTATATCTTGCCCTTCTGGCGCACACTTTACACAGGATATGACACACAATTTAACTGTCCGCAGCGGACACCATCTATGGAAAAAGTACACTGGATGTCACTGATATTTTAGGGATGGAAAGTTGCACACTTTACGTAGGAGATGTGGCGTGGATTATTTAACTGTCCGCAGTGGCCTATTAGACACAGGATGTGCTAAAAATATATATTGCTGCTGTCACACACAATAGACCTAAGGGTACTTTCACACTATCGTTTTTCCTTTCCTGCATAGAGTTCCGTTCTAGGGGCTCTATACCGGAAAAGAACTGATCAGTTTTATACCCATACATTCTGAATGGAGAGCAATCCATTCAGGATGCATCAAGATGTCTTCAGTTCAGTCTTTTAGACTGATCAGGCTAAAGATAAAACCGCAGCATGCTATGGTTTTTTCTCCGGCCCAAAAAATTTGCCTGAATGCGGGATCCGGCATTTTTTCCCATAGGAATGTATTAGTGCCGGATATGGCATTCAAAACACCGGAATGCTGGATCTGTCCTTCCGGATGACACCAGAAAGACGGATCCGGCATTTCAATGCATTTGTAAGAAGGATCAGTATTCTGATCTTACAAATGTCATCAGTTGGCATACGTTTTGCCGGATCCGGCAGGCAGTTCCTGCGACGGAACTGCTTGCTGGATGACTCTGCCGCAAGTGTGAAAGTAGCCAAAAGGACTTTTGGGTCTCTGTAAAGTTTTTCTTATGAAAATTGTCCAAAATCACTCCCTACACTGCCTGTCCCTTCCTATGCACAGCTCTCCTTAAGGGTGCATTCACATGACCGTAAGTGTTTTGCGGTCTGCAAACTGCTGCTGTTACACACAATAGTACTTAAAAGGACTTTTGGGTCTCTGAAAAGTTTTTCTAACAAAAATAGCTATATTGCTGCTGTTACACACAATAGTCTTTAAAAGGACTTTTGGGTCTCTGAAAAGTTTTTCTAACAAAAATAGTCCAAAATCACTCCCTACACTGTCTGTCCCTTCCTATGCGCAGCTCTTCCTGACTAAGACTAAGCTGAACACGTGTCATCGGGTGCTTTATAACACCTGATGACGCGTTCCGGACAGCTAGTCACTGTAATGCCAGTAGTCAACATGGCTACGGAATTACAGTGCAGGCCAGTACCTCCCTGCACATTTATTGGCTGCTTAGCCACCGCGAAACATGCGGGAAGGAGACTCGAGCATTTGCTGAGCATAGCGATGCTCGAGCCGAACTGGTATTCGGCCGAGCATGCTCGCTCAACACTATTCATGCCTCAATAGGAGGTGTACATTCACTTATAAATTTTGAGAAAAAAGCCAGTGTCACAAATAATCAGTCCATACCGCAAAAGGAGATGTACATTCTCCCATACATTTTCCGAAAAAAAGCCAGTGTCACATAAAGAATTTCACCACTAATTATTTCAGTCCATACCGCAAAAGGAAGTACTGTATACTGTACAATCACCCATCAATTTTCTCGAGGAAAACATGGTTGAAATATAAATGCTCACCAATGAAAGGATAATGGGATTCGGTTCATACAGAAGAAAGTCTACTGTCACCCATCAATTCCCCCCGCCCCCAAAAAAAAACTCAGTTTCACATAAAAAATGTCAGCACTACTAATTTGGTCCATCCCGCAAAAAGTGCTTCACCACATATAACTTCACCTCTGAACGGCAATTAGGCCCAATTTTTTTTCTATTTTTACACAAAGGGCTTTTCAACAGATAAGTGCAACGATGGACGGCAAATCTATTTATATTTTGGCAGTAATACACGGCAAACTGGGCTATAAAATCTCACTGCACCGCTGAGCAGCAAAGATATTTTAACTTTTTCCATTAATACATGCAAAAAAGGGCTTTAAAACAGATGACTGCACCGCTGAGCTGCAAATATTTTTTCCTTTTTCCACTAGTACATGACAAAAAGGGCTGCAATTTTTCGCACTTCACCACACAATAAGTCATTTTTTCCAACTAATACAAGCCAAAAAATGCTTTAGAACATAACTAGTGTATATTCGAAAAGCTAATTTTTATCTCGAGTATTGGCACTTCGAGAATTTGCTAATATTTTTAATATAGTGCTATATATTCATACTGACGAATATTTCTTTTTTTGGCTAAGTTTTTTTAACACAGTACACATCAGGTGATCATCCCTCCCTTCTTCTAGCTTGTGGGCCAATGAGAAGGCTTTGTCACAGCATAGCAACATCCCTAGCAACCAATAGAAAAGTTGCCTACCCCTTAGTATATAAGAAACTCCCCAGCAGCTATTTTCTAAAGTTTATTGCAGTTATGAAAGAGACAACAGTGTCATTGCTGTGCACTGTACTTTGTTGTATTACATTGGTCAGTTAACATAAACTCACCTAAAGAATTATTAGGAACACCTGTTCTATTTCTCATTAATGCGATTATCTAGTCAACCAATCACATTTCAGTTGCTTCAATGCATGTAGGGTTGTGGTCCTGGTCAAGACAATCTCCTGAACTCCAAACTGAATTCCGGAATAGAAAAGAACGGTGATTTAAGCAATTTTGAATGTGGCATGGTTGTTGGTGCCAGACGGGCCGCTCTGAGTATTTCACAATCTGCTCAGTTACTGGGATTTTCACACACAACTATTTCTAGGGTTTACAAAGAATGGTGTGAAAAGGGAAAAACATCCAGTATGCGGCAGTCCTGTGGGCAAAAATGCCTTGTTGATGCTAGAGGTCAGAGGAGAATGGGCCGACTGATTCAAGCTGATAGAAGAGCAACGTTGACTGAAATAACCACTCGTTACAACCGAGGTATGCAGCAAAGCATTTGTGAAGGCACAACATGCACAACCTTGAGGCGGATGGGCTACAACAGCAGAAGATCCCACCGGGTACCACTCATCTCCACTACAAATAGGAAAAAGAGGCTACAATTTGCACAAGCTCACCAAAATTGGACTGTTGAAGACTGGAAAAATGTTGCCTGGTCTGACGAGTCTCGATTTCTGTTGAGACATTCAAATGGTAGAGTCCGAATTTGGCGTAAACAGAATGAGAACATGTATCCATCATGCCTTGTTACCACTGTGCAGGCTGGTGGTGGTGGTGGTGGTGTAATGGTGTGGGGGATGTTTTTTGGGCACACTTTATGCCCTTTAGTGCCAATTGGACATCGTTTAAATGCCACGGGCTACCTGAGCATTGTTTCTGACCGTGTCCATCCCTTCATGACCACCATGTACCCATCCTCTGATGGCTACGTCCAGCAGGATAATGCACCATGTCACAAAGCTCGTATCATTTCAAATTGGTTTCTTGAACATGACAATGAGTTCACTGTACTAAAATGGCCCCACGGTCACCAGATCTTAACCCAATAGAGCATCTTTGGGATGTGGTGGAACGGGAGCTTTGTGCCCTGGATGTGCATCCCTCAAATCTCCATCAACTGCAAGATGCTATCCTATCAATATGGGCCAACATTTCTAAAGAATGCTATCAGCACCTTGTTGAATCAATGCCACGTAGAATTAAGGCAGTACTGAAGGCAAAAGGGAGTCCAACACCATATTAGTATGGTGTTCCTAATAATTCTTTAGGTGAGTGTATATATAATTCAGATAGTTAGGTGAAGATAGCCAGTGTAGTTTAGATTGATCTATAGTGTAGCTGATAGGTTCTGCTGTCTATACATACATGCTACAGACATAGTGCTGTGATGTCACAATTTGCACCTATTGCGAAAAAATATGCGCATCATTAATTGCCGAAAATTCACAAGATCAAATACAGTATATTGGAGCACTCTATCTGCATATAAAGCTATTCTGATGCTCTGCCGTGCCAACCATTTTCTCCAGTCTCAGGAAACTTATACCAGCTTGAAAAATGCAGCATAAGTGACCCACGCCAGTATTTCGCGTGCATTACACGAATAATACATTGATGATTTTCGCAATCAAGAATACAATCTCGAATTTGCGAATATATGACGAATATTCTACAAAATATTAGCAAAATATTGTGAATCTGAATATTGCCCCTGCCGCTCATCACTACTTAAAACTGCACCGCACTAAATAAAATAAATACGTAGAAATATTTCCTTGTTAATGCCTCTATCAAACAGCACTTGCACCCTTTAAGAATGGTTTGCTGGAATTACAGTGCTGTATAATGGCAATTTGGATCCTGAGTCAGTGCAGCAAGGTGTAATAGGAATGTTTAGTTTAGTACTAGAGTTGAGCGAACACCTGGATGTTCGGGTTCAAGAAGTTCTGCCGAACTTTCCAAAAATGTTGAACTCAATGGGGACCCAAACCTTTCGCCACTAAAAAGGCTGTAAAATAGACCAGGAAAGGGCTAGAGGGTCCCTGCAAACAAATTTGGATAGGGAAATGAATAAAAAAATAAAAAAAATTAACCAATATCAATTTGAGAGAGGTCCCATAGCAGAGAATCAGGCTTCATGTCACCCACCACTGTAACAGGCCACTGTGAGATATTTAGACCCCGGCACCCAGACAGATGAGAGAGGTCCCATAGCAGAGAATCAGGCTTCATGTCACCCAGCACTGGAACAGGCCATTGTCAGATATTTTTAGTCACCGACACCCAGACAGAAGAGAGAGGTCCCATAGCAGAGAATCAGGCTTCATGTCACCCACCACTGGAACAGGCCACTGTCAGATATTTTTAGGCCCCGGCACCCAGACAGAGGAGAGAGGTCCCATAGCAGAGAATCAGGCTTCATGTCATAGCAGAGAATCAGGCTTCATGTCACCCACCACTGGAGCAGGCCACTGTCAGATATTTTTAGGCCCCGGCACCCCGACAGATGAGAGAGGTCCCATAGCAGAGAATCAGGCTTCATGTCACCCAGCACTGGAACAGGCCACTGTCAGATATTTTTAGGCCCCGGCACCCAACCAAGAAGAGAGGTCCCATAGCAGAGAATCAGGCTTCATGTCATAGCAGAGAATCAGGCTTCATGTCACCCAGCACTGGAACAGGCCACTGTCAGATATTTTTAGGCCCCGGCACCCAGACAGAGGAGAGAGGTTCCATAGCAGAGAATCAGGCTTCATGTCACCCAGCACTGGAACAGGCCACTGTCAGATACTTTTAGGTTCTGGCAGCCAGACAGAGGAGAGAGGTCCCATAGCAGAGAATCAGGCTTCATGTCACCCACCACTGGAACAGGCCACTGTCAGATATTTTTAGGCCCCGGCACCCAGACAGAGGAGAGGCTCATTCAACTTTGGGTTGCCCCGCAATATAATGGTAAAATTAAAAAAAGAGGATTGAATGAAGAAGTGCCCTGGAGTACAAGAATATATGGTTAAGGGGAGGTAGTTAGAAATGTCCAATCTGCACAAGGGATGGATAGGTCCTGTGGGATCCATGCCTGGTACATTTTTATGAACGTCAGCTTGTCCACATTGGCTGTAGACAGACGGCTGCATTTGTCTGTAATGACGCCCCCTGCCATGCTGAATACACGTTCAGACAAAACGCTGGCCACCGGGCAGGCCAGCACCTCCAAGGCATAGAAGGCTAGCTCTGGCCACGTGGACAATTTGGAGACCCAGAAGTTGAATGGGGACGAACCATCAGTCAGTACGTGGAGGGGTGTGCTCACGTACTGTTCCACCATGTTAGTGAAATGTTGCCTCCTGCTAACACGTTCCGTATCAGGTGGTGGTGCAGTTAGCTGTGGCGTGGTGACAAAACTTTTCCACATCTCTGCCATGCTAACCCTGCCCTCAGAGGAGCTGGCCGTGACACAGCTGCGTTGGCGACCTCTTGCTCCTCCTCTGCCTTCGCCTTGGGCTTCCACTTGTTCCCCTGTGACATTTGGGAATGCTCTCAGTAGCGCGTCTACCAACGTGCGCTTGTACTCGCGCATCTTCCTATCACGCTGCGAATCTAGCATTCAGCCATCAGCTTTACACCTTTCTGACATGCTGCATTATTATAATGCAGCACGTCAGAATACACTAAATAACTTGACCAGCCACAGCAGTAACCACAGATTTAGCTGAATATAAATTATAGGCCTAGTATTAGGCCCTGGATGACAGGTTTCCTTTTATGGACAGAATTAGACTTGGAGATGCACGGTAGCGTGTGAAGTTATTGAGGATAACCTCTTCAGCACTTGAATTTGCACCTTCAATGTAATATACCCTTTTACGGACAGAAATACACTGTGTAAGATGCACAATAGTGCGTGCAAATTTAAAGGCTTATGCTTTCAGCAATTGTAATTTAACAGTTTGTGTAATATACCCTTTTACGTAACAAAAATACACTTGGAGATGCACGCTGAGTGTAATATATCCTTTTACGGACAGATTTAAACTTGGCCTGCAACAGCAGAAACCACTGATTTAGGGTATTGCTATTTTGGGAATTGAATTTCAACCCAGAACAAAAACTATGCTTTGACGGACACTAAAAAACTTGTCCAGCCACAGCTGGAACACCAGATTTAGGGTATTGCTATTTTGGCAGTTAAATTTCACCCCAGAAAAAAATATATCTTTTGCCAGACAGCAGACGGTATTACAATTGGCTATCCACAGCTGAAACACCAAATTTAGGGTATTGCTATTTTGGCAATTGTATTTCACCACTCAATAATATAGCAATCACAGCCAAGTCCCTGATGTAGGATATAGCAAAAAAAAAAAAAACACTATTGATGGTTAAATGGACTTGGTGGCAGTTTGTGCTGGCGCACCACAAGACACAAAATGGCCGCTGATCACCCCAGAAAAAAGTGACAGAAAAATGCTCTGGGACTAAAAACAGTGAGCAATTAACTAGCAGAAGTTGAATGATTCACAGCTGTAGATAGATCACTTCATTAAGTGTTTTTGCTGAGTAAATCCCTGCCTAATCTCGCCCTAACAGCAGCTACATCCCCTCCCTACACTGATCAGAGCAGAGTGACGTGCGGCGCTACGTGACTTTAGCTTAAATGGAGGCTGGGTCACATGCTGCACTGGCCAATCACAGCCATGCCAATAGTAGGCATGGCTGTGATGGCTCTTGGGGCAAGTAGTATGACGCCTGTTGATTGGCTGCTTTGCTCCTTTCAAAAGCGCCAAGAAAGCGCCGAACATTGAAACCGAACCCAAACTTTTACGTAAATGTTCGGGTTCGGGTCCGTGTCACCAACACCCCACTATACAGTTCGGGTTCGCTCATCCCCCTTAGACCTGAGGCTACTACAAATTGTTTGTATTGTTGCATTATGTATTTTGCTGTTTGTCTCCTGGCAATTACTACCATCAAGGAAGGAATGACAAAGGCTTGCAGGAAAAGAGTTAACCACCCTGTTCCTCCCCTCTTGGTAGGGGTGGGAGGTCCTGCTCCTTGCTAAGAGAGGTAGTTCCTGTCCAGAGACAGAAAGGTGAGGAAGCAAGTTGCTGAACTCCTGTTACTGTTACAGATTCTTCAGGGAGAAATACCTAAAACGTGAAGCCTTGAGATTCCAGACAGAAGAGTGAACTGCTACATCTGCATCAACATACACTGCTGTAAGGTGCGAGACTACAGCCAAGCCACCCGTCACAGAACAACCATTAGACCAGATCACCAAAGGCCGGAACTGCAGCCATCCAACTTGCCTCCAGATTCCTTGCTGGTGCCAGAAAAGAATTGCAGTATAAGTCTGCTGCTACTGTATGTATTTCAAGTTCTATCTTGTCACTTAGGAAAATAGACTTGGTTATGTTTAACTCTGGCCTCCTTCTTCAGCACTAGTGTTGATCGCGAATATTCCAATTGCAAATTTTTATTGCGAATATTGGCACTTCGAAAGTTCGCAAATATCTAGAATATAGTGCTATAGCTTCATAATTGTGAATATTCTACATTTTTTTCATCAGTACCCATGATCCCTCATTGCTTCTTGCTTGTGGGCCAATGAGAAGGCTGCAATATCTTTGACTTTAGGAGTAGAGTTGATTGCAAATTTTCCCGATTGCCGATTTTCGCAATCAAGAAAATAATGATGAGATCACAAATTCTCGAATTTGCGGATATATGACGAATATTCGCCCAAATATTCTCAAAATATTGCGAATTCGAATATTGCCCCTGCCGCTCATCACTGTTCAGCACTATAATTTCACTGCACCAATCTCAGGGAGCAATGGCCTGACTAAGTACACCGTAACAAGACTTGATCAGGGCTGCAATCACTCCTATCCTGTACACCGCCTCCTTAGGGATTGGCTGCAAAGGAAACACCAGGAGCATAGTCCTGGCTATGTGATACTGGCTTAGGCTAAGTCCACTTCTGCATTCCAAATTTGGGTTTTCTGCCAGACAAAATACCCCTGGATGAGGTGGTATTTTGTCCAGCAGAATGCTGGTACAGTTGTTAGAAACAACGCAGAAGTCTTCATAGTGAATGGGCGCCGTCAGTGTTCGGCAAATGCCAAATACAGCAATTCTAGTATTGTGGAATTCCTATGTGGGAACAGAATACTGGAACTAGGGCTGTAGATGTGGATGTATCCTTAGAGAGGCATTTCAGCTACAGAATACATTAGTGATAAATCTATATAATAGATCTATATATAAATATAAATATTTATATATATATATATATATATATATATATATATATATATATAGAGAGAGAGAGAGAGAGAGAGAGAGAGATATTGTAGGGGATTAGCTCTTTTCCAGGGGTTGCAAACACACACTTCTTCACAGACACCAGGATTTAGGGGCCAAACTGTGCTTTATTGTGGCACACGGCATAAAGAAAAACACACAAAGCCAAAATAAAATACCTTGCCCGTCTGGGCCCTATCTAAACACATAGGTTTCCCTGACTCACCTAAAGCGTAACACAGTTCACACCCGTGATGAGATGCAGCTTTCCCAGCCCAACCTCCAGCAGCCTCCAGGCTGCTCCCACACCAGTGTCTCTTGTGGGATAGTAGTCTCTCTGCCCTCCTGGCTTAGACCACACAGAGCCACTCCAGCCTTCTGTGTGCAAGTCCCCCAAAGTCCAGGCTATTGCATAGCCTCATGGCCCCTCAGCCTGGCTTAGCTGAGACCACACTGACAGAGCCTCAACAGGCCTCTGTCTGCACACTCTCCAGAGTGAGACACACCCAAGATCCAGTAGCAGGATTAAATAGGATCCCTGGACATGAGCATGCCCTAAGTCCCGGACTGGAACCTGGGGAACACTTCAATGTTCACATTGCTACAATATATATATATATATATATATATATATGTATAGTGGGGATTAGCGGGTGCAGCACAGAGGCCTTCAGAGGCGTCTATCTGTACTATGAATTCTCAATTGAAGTCGGGAGTTACCAAAACCAGGGACCCACACAGGGCCGACTTAAAAGTGGAGAAAGTCTCTTCCGCCCAGTCATTCCAGTAAACCATCACTGACTTGCGTCCTTTCAATAACCCTGTCAATGGGGCGGCTACAGTAGCAAAGTGGGGAATAAATCTCATGTAATAGCCTATCATTCCTAGGAATTACTTTACTTGTTTAGTGGTGACAGGTAGGGGCCAAATTGTTTACTTGGGGTTTGATGACTCAGCGCCCAATGACATACCCCAGGTATTTTGTTTCCTCTAACCCTATCGCACATTTTTTGGGTTAGCGGTTAGTCCAGCTTTTTGAAGGGAGTCTACTACAGCCTGCACTTTGGGCAGGTGACTTTCCCAGTTGGTTCTCTGTTGTCTGTGGATGACAATATCGTCCAGGTAAGCCGAAGCGCACCGACGATGTGGTCGTAGCACAATGTCCGTTAGCCTTTGGATAGTGGCGGGGGCGCCATGCAGACCAAAGAGTAACACCTTATACTGGCATTTGCCCCTCTGCTGTAATAAAGGCCGTTTTCTCTTTGGAAGCCTCCGTTAAGGGTACCTGCCAGTATCTTTGGTGATGTCCAAAACAGAAAAATACCAGGCTTGTCCTAACCTCTCAATCAGCTCGTCTACCCGGGGCATGGGATACGCATCGAACTTGGAGATTTTGTTTAGTTTCCAGAAATCTTTACAGAATCATAATGACCCTTTCGGATTTGGTATTAAGACTATTGGACTGTTCCACTCACTTTTGGACTCCTCAATGACATCTAGTTGCAGCATTAGCTGCACTTCTTCCGAGATGGCTTGTCGCCGAGCCTCAGGTACCCGGTATGGTTTCAACTGGATTTTGGCTTAGTGACAATGTCATGCTGGATTATGGAAGTGCATCCAGGGAGGTCTGAGAACACATCCGTGTTCCTGCTGACAAACTCCCTGGCCTCCTGTGTCTGTTTAGAGGAGAAGCTGTCAGCAATTTTCACTGTGGCAGCCTCTTCCCTTACATCAGACTGAGGGGCCGGAACCTCTCCTCCTAGAAAACTCGGCCGCGGGCTATCGTCAGTAGTGATCTCCCTATCTTTCCAAGGTTTGAGCAAATTCACATGGTACATCTGCTCTGGCTTCAGTCGCCCTGGCTGGTGTACCTTGTAGTTTACTTCTCCAATCTTTTTGAGTACCTCGTACGGTCCCTGCCACCTGGCCAGTAACCTACTCTCCACTGTCGAACCAGAACCAAAACCTGATCTCCCAGGTTAACGAAACGGACCAGAGCCTGATGATAATACACCTGACTTATAGCTCACTTAGCTACCTCCATTTGTTCCTTTACCAGTGGCAACCCGGTTTTCATACGTTCCTGCATCTGGGTAACATATTCAATAACGCTTTTATATGGTGTGGGAATATACAACAGACCACGTGGATGTCTGCCATATAGAAGTTCGAGGGGCGAGAACCCAGTAGAGGCCTGGGGCACTTCTCGCACTGCAAACATAAGATAGGGCAGAAGGAGGTCCCAGTCCTTCCCATCCTTAGACACTACTCATTTTAACATGGTTTTTAATGTTTTATTAAACCTTTCTACTAGGCCGTCAGTTTGCGGGTGATAGACGAACGTCTGTATCTGCTTGATTTTTAACAACTTACAGAGTTCCTGGTCAGTCAGAACCTCTTTAGTTAACCCCACTCTGGAGAACATCTCCATCCACTCCTTTGCTATTAGTTTGGCCAATGTATGTCACAGTGGCACCGCCTCTGGGTACCGAGTAGCGTAGTCTAGGACTACCAAGATACGTTGGTGCCCTCTAGGGTACTTCAGTACTGGGCCTCGGAGATCCATAGCAATTCTTTCAAATGGAGTCTCGATAACCGGGAGAAGCACTAAGCGACTGCGGAACAGGTGCTGGGAGCTAGTTGTTTGACAAGTCGGGCAAGACTTACAAAAGTCATCCACCTCTCTAAAAGCACTGGACCAGTAAAACCATCGTAGTATCCAGTCCTGTGTCTTCTGTGGTCCCAGATGACCCCCAAGAACATGTTGATGGGCTAACTCTAACAAGAGTTTTTCGATAAGCCTGGGGCACCACCAACTGTTCAATGGGTTCACCCCACAGCTGGTTTACCCGATATAGCATATTCTGGTTGACCACAAAACGTGGAAACATCGACTTGGCCCCAGGTTGTTGGGGTACCCCATAAATTATTACCACATTCTTCCAAGCCCGGGATAGGGTTGGGTCTCGGCTTTGGGCTGTATCGCCCATGTCGATCACCATTACCATACGCAGGGTTGTCTCACCCTCTTACACCAAGGTGGTGGTCACCTCTACTGCTGGCCCTTCGCTCTCAGGTTGCCAGGGTTATGGCCATCCTCCTGAACAAGGCCAATCTTCTGGGCTCACCCCTGAATTAGGGGTACCAGTCACTCGCGCAACCAGCCATAGGTTTTCATAGTTCAAGTTTGCGGCGTCTTTCAAGCATAGCCGTGGGACTCAGCACATCAGGCTGTAACCACTTTTGCAAAAGGTGGAGTAAGTCATAATAATGGGGTCTCGTGGGCTCAGCTGGCTTAAACCCACACTAATGTACCCGCTGGGCCTGGACCAACACATTCACCCCCAGTCTTGCCAAAATCTCACCCTTTACCTTCGGGTAGTTGGCCGCTTGATCATCCAGCAAGTCGAAATATACCCACTGGGACTCTGATGCCAGGAAAGGAGCGATGACCTCAGCCCACTGGTCTTGGGGCAGCTTTTCCCTGATGGCCACTTTCTCGTACATCGCCAGGAAGGTTTCGATGTCGTCTGCGGGTGTCATCTTAGGGATCGCTACATGGGCTGCTTTCCGGGCATCGTGGATGCTTGGGGTTGCTCTTGCTGTCTGCAAAGGCATCACATGTTGTAGCAGCAACTGGTTGGTCTCTTTCTACTGTAGATTAGCTTCCATGAGGGCCTTCACAACAGCCTCCATTTTGTGTTGGGATACGGGTTATAATTAGGGATGAGCGAACTCGAACTGTATAGTTCGGGTTCGTACCGAATTTTGGGGTGTCCGTGACACGGACCCGAACCCGGACATTTTCGTAAAAGTCCGGGTTCGGGTTCGGTGTTCGTCGCTTTCTTCGCGCTTTTGTGACGCTTTCTTGGCGCTTTTTGAAAGGCTGCTAAGCAGCCAATCAACAAGCGTCATACTACTTGCCCCAAGAGGCCATCACAGCCATGCCTACTATTGGCATGGCTGTGATTGGCCAGAGCACCATGTGACCCAGCCTCTATTTAAGCTGGAGTCACATAGCGCCGCCCGTCACTCTGCTCTGATTAGCGTAGGGAGAGGTTGCGGCTGCGACAGTAGGGCGAGATTAGGCAGATTAACTCCTCCAAAGGACTTGATTAACTGATCGATCTGCAGCTGTGGATCATTGAGCTGCTGATCCTCAATTGCTCACTGTTTTTAGGCTGCCCAGACCGTTTGTCAGTCACATTTTTCTGGGGTGATCGGCGGCCATTTTGTGTCTTGTGGTGCGCCAGCACAAGCTGCGACCAAGTGCATTTAACCCTCAATGGTGTGGTTGTTTTTTGGCTAAAGCCTACATCAGGGTGAAGCTGTCACACCAAGTGCATTTAACCCTCAGTAGTGTGGTTGGTCAAGCTATCACACCAAGTGCATTTAACCAGCAATAGTCTGTTCATTTTTTGGCCATATACTAAATCAGGGGCAAGCTGCGCCCGTCACCAAGTGCATTTAACCCTCAGTAGTGTGGTTGGTCAAGCTGTGACACCAAGTGCATTTAACCAGCAATAGTCTGTTCATTTTTTGGCCATATACTACATCAGGGGCAAGCTGCGCCCATCACCAAGTGCATTTAACCAGCAATAGTGTGGTTATTTTTTGGCCATATCCCAGTCTAATTCTGTCACTAAATCCATACCGGTCACCCAGCGCCTAAATACTAGGCCTCAAATTTATATCCCGCTAAATCTCTCGTTACCGCTGTCCTGTTGTGGCTGGGAAAGTTATTTAGTGTCCGTCAAAGCACATTTTTTGTTCTGGGTTGAAATACAATTCCCAATTTAGCAATTTAAAAATTTAGTGGTTTCTGCTGTATCAGAGCTATTTGAAATCTATCCCTAAAAGGGTATATAATATTCAAGGTGCACATAGGGTCATTCAGAATAACTTCACACACCCGCTACTGTGCATTTCCAAGTCTAATTCTGTCACTAAACCCATACCTGTCACCCAGCGCCTAAATACTAGGCCTCAAATTTATATCCAGCTAAATCTGTCCTTAGTGCTGTAGCTGGGCGAGTTATTTAGTGTCCGTTCAAGCACATTTCTTGTTCTGGGTTGAAATACAATTCCCAATTTAGCAATTTCATAATTTAGTGGTTTCTGCTATATCAGAGCTATTTGAAATCTATCCCTAAAAGGGTATATCATATTGAAGGTGCACATAGGGACATTCAGAATAACTTCACACACCCGCTACTGTGCATTTCCAAGTCTAATTCTGTCACTAAACCCATACCTGTCACCCAGCGCCTAAATACTAGGCCTCAAATTTATATCCTGCTAAATCTCTCGTTAGTGCTGTAGCTGGGCGAGTTATTTAGTGTCCGTTCAAGCACATTTCTTGTTCTGGGTTGAAATACAATTCCCAATTTAGCAATTTCATAATTTAGTGGTTTCTGCTATATCAGAGCTATTTGAAATCTATCCCTAAAAGGGTATATAATATTCAAGGTGCACATTGGGTCATTCAGAATAACTTCACACACACCCGCTACTGTGTATTTCCAAGTCTAATTCTGTCACTAAACCCATACCTGTCACCCAGCGCCTAAATACTAGGCCTCAAATTTATATCCTGCTAAATCTCTCGTTAGTGCTGTAGCTGGGCGAGTTATTTAGTGTCCGTTCAAGCACATTTCTTGTTCTGGGTTGAAATACAATTCCCAATTTAGCAATTTCATAATTTAGTGGTTTCTGCTATATCAGAGCTATTTGAAATCTATCCCTAAAAGGGTATATAATATTCAAGGTGCACATTGGGTCATTCAGAATAACTTCACACACACCCGCTACTGTGTATTTCCAAGTCTAATTCTGTCACTAAACCCATACCTGTCACCCAGCGCCTAAATACTAGGCCTCAAATTTATATCCTGCTAAATCTCTCGTTAGTGCTGTAGCTGGGCGAGTTATTTAGTGTCCGTTCAAGCACATTTCTTGTTCTGGGTTGAAATACAATTCCCAATTTAGCAATTTCATAATTTAGTGGTTTCTGCTATATCAGAGCTATTTGAAATCTATCCCTAAAAGGGTATATAATATTCAAGGTGCACATTGGGTCATTCAGAATAACTTCACACACACCCGCTACTGTGTATTTCCAAGTCTAATTCTGTCACTAAACCCATACCTGTCACCCAGCGCCTAAATACTAGGCCTCAAATTTATATCCTGCTAAATCTGTCCGTTAGTGCTGTAGCTGGGCGAGTTATTTAGTGTCCGTTCAAGCACATTTCTTGTTCTGGGTTGAAATACAATTCCCAATTTAGCAATTTCATAATTTAGTGGTTTCTGCTATATCAGAGCTATTTGAAATCTATCCCTAAAAGGGTATATAATATTCAAGGTGCACATTGGGTCATTCAGAATAACTTCACACACACCCGCTACTGTGTATTTCCAAGTCTAATTCTGTCACTAAACCCATACCTGTCACCCAGCGCCTAAATACTAGGCCTCAAATTTATATCCTGCTAAATCTCTCGTTAGTGCTGTAGCTGGGCGAGTTATTTAGTGTCCGTTCAAGCACATTTCTTGTTCTGGGTTGAAATACAATTCCCAATTTAGCAATTTCATAATTTAGTGGTTTCTGCTATATCAGAGCTATTTGAAATCTATCCCTAAAAGGGTATATAATATTCAAGGTGCACATTGGGTCATTCAGAATAACTTCACACACACCCGCTACTGTGTATTTCCAAGTCTAATTCTGTCACTAAACCCATACCTGTCACCCAGCGCCTAAATACTAGGCCTCA
This sequence comes from Bufo gargarizans, assembly GCF_014858855.1. NCBI lineage: Eukaryota > Metazoa > Chordata > Amphibia > Anura > Bufonidae > Bufo > Bufo gargarizans. Next base: position 269,049,080 of record NC_058084.1, read on the forward strand.
AATTTATATCCTGCTAAATCTCTCGTTAGTGCTGTAGCTGGGCGAGTTATTTAGTGTCCGTTCAAGCACATTTCTTGTTCTGGGTTGAAATACAATTCCAAATTTAGCAATTTCATAATTTAGTGGTTTCTGCTATATCAGAGCTATTTGAAATCTATCCCTAAAAGGGTATATAATATTCAAGGTGCACATTGGGTCATTCAGAATAACTTCACACACACCCGCTACTGTGTATTTCCAAGTCTAATTCTGTCACTAAACCCATACCTGTCACCCAGCGCCTAAATACTAGGCCTCAAATTTATATCCTGCTAAATCTCTCGTTAGTGCTGTAGCTGGGCGAGTTATTTAGTGTCCGTTCAAGCACATTTCTTGTTCTGGGTTGAAATACAATTCCCAATTTAGCAATTTCATAATTTAGTGGTTTCTGCTATATCAGAGCTATTTGAAATCTATCCCTAAAAGGGTATATAATATTCAAGGTGCACATTGGGTCATTCAGAATAACTTCACACACACCCGCTACTGTGTATTTCCAAGTCTAATTCTGTCACTAAACCCATACCTGTCACCCAGCGCCTAAATACTAGGCCTCAAATTTATATCCAGCTAAATCTGTCCTTAGTGCTGTAGCTGGGCGAGTTATTTAGTGTCCGTTCAAGCACATTTCTTGTTCTGGGTTGAAATACAATTCCCAATTTAGCAATTTCATAATTTAGTGGTTTCTGCTATATCAGAGCTATTTGAAATCTATCCCTAAAAGGGTATATAATATTCAAGGTGCACATTGGGTCATTCAGAATAACTTCACACACACCCGCTACTGTGTATTTCCAAGTCTAATTCTGTCACTAAACCCATACCTGTCACCCAGCGCCTAAATACTAGGCCTCAAATTTATATCCTGCTAAATCTCTCGTTAGTGCTGTAGCTGGGCGAGTTATTTAGTGTCCGTTCAAGCACATTTCTTGTTCTGGGTTGAAATACAATTCCCAATTTAGCAATTTCATAATTTAGTGGTTTCTGCTATATCAGAGCTATTTGAAATCTATCCCTAAAAGGGTATATAATATTCAAGGTGCACATTGGGTCATTCAGAATAACTTCACACACACACGCTTCTGTGCATTTCCAAGTCTAATTCTGTCACTAAATCCATACCGGTCACCCAGCGCCTAAATACTAGGCCTCAAATTTATATCCCGCTGAATTTGAATACAATACATTGGGCCAAATAATATATTTGTTGTTGTGGTGAACCATAACAATGAGAAAAACATCTAGTAAGGGACGCGGACGTGGACATGGTCGTGGTGGTGTTAGTGGACCCTCTGGTGCTGGGAGAGGACGTGGCCGTTCTGCCACATCCACACGTCCTAGTGTACCAACTACCTCAGGTCCCAGTAGCCGCCAGAATTTACAGCGATATATGGTGGGGCCCAATGCCGTTCTAAGGATGGTAAGGCCTGAGCAGGTACAGGCATTAGTCAATTGGGTGGCCGACAGTGGATCCAGCACGTTCACATTATCTCCCACCCAGTCTTCTGCAGAAAGCGCACAGATGGCGCCTGAAAACCAACCCCATCAGTCTGTCACATCACCCCCATGCATACCAGGGAAACTGTCTCAGCCTCAAGTTATGCAGCAGTCTCTTATGCTGTTTGAAGACTCCGCTGGCAGGGTTTCCCAAGGGCATCCACCTAGCCCTTCCCCAGCGGTGAAAGACATAGAATGCACTGACGCACAACCACTTATGTTTCCTGATGATGAGGACATGGGAATACCACCTCAGCATGTCTCTGATGATGACGAAACACAGGTGCCAACTGCTGCGTCTTTCTGCAGTGTGCAGACTGAACAGGAGGTCAGGGATCAAGACTGGGTGGAAGACGATGCAGGGGACGATGAGGTCCTAGACCCCACATGGAATGAAGGTCGTGCCACTGACTTTCACAGTTCGGAGGAAGAGGCAGTGGTGAGACCGAGCCAACAGCGTAGCAAAAGAGGGAGCAGTGGGCAAAAGCAGAACACCCGCCGCCAAGAGACTCCGCCTGCTACTGACCGCCGCCATCTGGGACCGAGCACCCCAAAGGCAGCTTCAAGGAGTTCCCTGGCATGGCACTTCTTCAAACAATGTGCTGACGACAAGACCCGAGTGGTTTGCACGCTGTGCCATCAGAGCCTGAAGCGAGGCATTAACGTTCTGAACCTGAGCACAACCTGCATGACCAGGCACCTGCATGCAAAGCATGAACTGCAGTGGAGTAAACACCTTAAAACCAAGGAAGTCACTCAGGCTCCCCCTGCTACCTCTTCTGCTGCTGCCGCCTCGGCCTATTCTGCTGCTGCCGCCTCGGCCTCTTCCTCCGCCTCTGGAGGAACGTTGGCACCTGCCGCCCAGCAAACAGGGGATGTACCACCAACACCACCACCACCACCTCCGTCACCAAGCGTCTCAACCATGTCACACGCCAGCGTTCAGCTCTCCATCTCACAAACATTTGATAGAAAGCGTAAATTCCCACCTAGCCACCCTCGATCCCTGGCCCTGAATGCCAGCATTTCTAAACTACTGGCCTATGAAATGCTGTCATTTAGGCTGGTGGACACAGACAGCTTCAAACAGCTCATGTCGCTTGCTGTCCCACAGTATGTTGTTCCCAGCCGGCACTACTTCTCCAAGAGAGCCGTGCCTTCCCTGCACAACCAAGTATCCCATAAAATCAAGTGTGCACTGCGCAACGCCATCTGTAGCAAGGTCCACCTAACCACAGATACGTGGACCAGTAAGCACGGCCAGGGACGCTATATCTCCCTAACTGCACACTGGGTAAATGTAGTGGCAGCTGGGCCCCAGGCGGAGAGCTGTTTGGCGCACGTCCTTCCGCCGCCAAGGATCGCAGGGCAACATTCTTTGCCTCCTGTTGCCACCTCCTCCTTCTCGGCTTCCTCCTCCTCTTCTTCCACCTGCTCATCCAGTCAGCCACACACCTTCACCACCAACTTCAGCACAGCCCGGGGTAAACGTCAGCAGGCCATTCTGAAACTCATATGTTTGGGGGACAGGCCCCACACCGCACAGGAGTTGTGGCGGGGTATTGAACAACAGACCGACGAGTGGTTGCTGCCGGTGAGCCTCAAGCCCGGCCTGGTGGTGTGTGATAATGGGCGAAATCTCGTTGCAGCTCTGGGACTAGCCAATTTGACGCACATCCCTTGCTTGGCGCATGTGCTGAATTTGGTGGTGCAGAAGTTCATTCACAACTACCCCGACATGTCAGAGCTGCTGCATAAAGTGCGGGCCGTCTGTTCGCGCTTCCGGCGTTCACATCCTGCTGCTGCTCGCCTGTCTGCGCTACAGCGTAACTTCGGCCTTCCCGCTCACCGCCTCATATGCGACGTGCCCACCAGGTGGAACTCCACCTTGCACATGCTGGACAGACTGTGCGAGCAGCAGCAGGCCATAGTGGAGTTTCAGCTGCAGCACGCACGGGTCAGTCGCACTACAGAACAGCACCACTTCACCACCAATGACTGGGCCTCCATGCGAGACCTGTGTGCCCTGTTGCGCTGTTTCGAGTACTCCACCAACATGGCCAGTGGCGATGACACCGTTATCAGCGTTACAATACCACTTCTATGTCTCCTTGAGAAAACACTTAGGGCGATGATGGAAGAGGAGGTGGCCCAGGAGGAGGAGGAGGAGGAGGAGGAAGAGGGGTCATTTTTAGCACTTTCAGGCCAGTCTCTTCGAAGTGACTCAGAGGGAGGTTTTTGGCAACAGCAGAGGCCAGGTACAAATGTGGCCAGCCAGGGCCCACTACTGGAGGACGAGGAGGACGAGGATGAGGAGGAGGTGGAGGAGGATGAGGATGAAGCATGGTCACAGCGGGGTGGCACCCAACGCAGCTCGGGTCCATCACTGGTGCGTGGCTGGGGGGAAAGGCAGGACGATGACGATACGCCTCCCACAGAGGACAGCTTGTCCTTACCCCTGGGCAGCCTGGCACACATGAGCGACTACATGCTGCAGTGCCTGCGCAACGACAGCAGAGTTGCCCACATTTTAACCTGTGCGGACTACTGGGTTGCCACCCTGCTGGATCCACGCTACAAAGACAATGTGCCCACCTTACTTCCTGCACTGGAGCGTGATAGGAAGATGCGCGAGTACAAGCGCACGTTGGTAGACGCGCTACTGAGAGCATTCCCAAATGTCACAGGGGAACAAGTGGAAGCCCAAGGCCAAGGCAGAGGAGGAGCAAGAGGTCGCCAAGGCAGCTGTGTCACGGCCAGCTCCTCTGAGGGCAGGGTTAGCATGGCAGAGATGTGGAAAACTTTTGTCAACACGCCACAGCTAACTGCACCACCACCTGATACGCAACGTGTTAGCAGGAGGCAACATTTCACTAACATGGTGGAACAGTACGTGTGCACACCCCTCCACGTACTGACTGATGGTTCGGCCCCATTCAACTTCTGGGTCTCTAAATTGTCCACGTGGCCAGAGCTAGCCTTTTATGCCTTGGAGGTGCTGGCCTGCCCGGCAGCCAGCGTTTTGTCTGAACGTGTATTCAGCACGGCAGGGGGCGTCATTACAGACAAACGCAGCCGCCTGTCTACAGCCAATGTGGACAAGCTGACGTTCATAAAAATGAACCAGGCATGGATCCCACAGGACCTGTCCGTCCCTTGTCCAGATTAGACATTAACTACCTCCCCATAACCATATATTATTGGACTCCAGGGCACTTCCTCATTCAATCCTATTTTTATTTTCATTTTACCATTATATTGCGAGGCTACCCAAAGTTGAATGAACCTCTCCTCTGCCTGTGTGCTAGGCCTAAATATATGCCAATGGACTGTTGCAGTGGTGGCTGACATGAAGCCTGATTCTCTGCTATGACATGCAGACTAATTCTCTGCTGACATGAAGCCAGATTGTCTGTTACGGGACCTCTCTCCTCTGCCTGGGTGCTGGGCCTAAATTTATGACAATGGACTGTTGCAGTGGTGGCTGACGTGAAGCCTGATTCTCTGCTATGACATGCAGACTGATTCTCTGCTGTCATGAAGCCAGATTGTCTGTTACGGGACCTCTCTGCTCTGCCTGTGTGCTAGGCCTAAATATATGCCAATGGACTGTTGCAGTGGTGGCTGACGTGAAGCCTCATTCTCTGCTATGACATGCAGACTGATTCTCTGCTGACATGAAGCCAGATTCTCTGTTACGGGACCTCTCTCCTCTGCCTGTGTGTGTGCTGGGCCTAAATATATGCCAATGGACTGTTGCAGTGGTGGCTGACGTGAAGCCTCATTCTCTGCTATGACATGCAGACTGATTCTCTGCTGACATGAAGCCAGATTGTCTGTTACGGGACCTCTCTCCTCTGCCTGTGTGCTAGGCCTAAATATATGCCAATGGACTGTTGCAGTGGTGGCTGACGTGAAGCCTCATTCTCTGCTATGACATGCAGACTGATTCTCTGCTGACATGAAGCCAGATTCTCTGTTACGGGACCTCTCTCCTCTGCCTGTGTGTGTGCTGGGCCTAAATATATGCCAATGGACTGTTGCAGTGGTGGCTGACGTGAAGCCTCATTCTCTGCTATGACATGCAGACTAATTCTCTGCTGACATGAAGCCAGATTGTCTGTTACGGGACCTCTCTCCTCTGCCTGGGTGCTGGGCCTAAATTTATGACAATGGACTGTTGCAGTGGTGGCTGACGTGAAGCCTGATTCTCTGCTATGACATGCAGACTGATTCTCTGCTGACATGAAGCCAGATCCTCTGTTACGGGACCTCTCTCCTCTGCCTGTGTGTGTGCTGGGCCTAAATATATGCCAATGGACTGTTGCAGTGGTGGCTGACGTGAAGCCTCATTCTCTGCTATGACATGCAGACTGATTCTCTGCTGACATGAAGCCAGATTCTCTGTTACGGGACCTCTCTCCTCTGCCTGTGTGTGTGCTGGGCCTAAATATATGCCAATGGACTGTTGCAGTGGTGGCTGACGTGAAGCCTCATTCTCTGCTATGACATGCAGACTAATTCTCTGCTGACATGAAGACAGATTCTCTGTTACGGGACCTCCCTCCTCTGCCTGGGTGCTGGGCCTAAATATATGCCAATGGACTGTTGCAGTGGTGGCTGACGTGAAGCCTCATTCTCTGCTATGACATGCAGACTAATTCTCTGCTGACATGAAGACAGATTCTCTGTTACGGGACCTCTCTCCTCTGCCTGGGTGCCGGGGCCTAAATATCTGAGAATGGACTGTTCCAGTGGTGGTTTCAAAGGAAAGGACCGGCACTTCGCTGATGTAGATCACAATGTAGATTTATTCAGTCACATATTCAAAATGGCATAGTGACGCGTTTCAGCACAGATGTGCTTTCATCAGACTGCATAAAACATCTTACACTCCAGCTATTTATACATAAATGAAACACAAAGGAACTGACATCATCAAAGAAGCTCCGCCTCCCTCATTAAATAAAATTCGCATATCAAATAATCGCAATGAAAAATTCGCATTGAAAAATTCGCAATTGAAAATTCGCAACTGAAAATTCGCAATTGAAAATTGAAAATTCGCAATTGAAAATTCGCAACTGAAAATTCGCAACTGAAAATTCGCAATTGAAAATTCGCAAAAAACATATCCACTCTATACTGGCGAAGATTTTCAGTCACATAGTCCATTCTTGCAGTGATTAATCACGCTGAAGAAAAAAAGAAATATATTTATCAGATTGCATAAGGCCGAATGCCTTATAGGAAGCAGGACACATTGTACTCACGATTGAGGCCCCTGGGCTCCATTGTCTGAAGACGATGGATCCAGTAAGCCTCCCTTTTCAATAACAATTTATTTCTGTCACCCCCTCGACGGGGTAATGATACACCTTCAATAATCTGATACCTCAACTGCGAGATGTTGTGTTTTTTATCATAAAAATGAAGGGGTATTGGGAGTAATAAATTCTGTTTACGGATAGTAGATTTGTGTTTACTTAGTCTGTCCTTCATTCTCATTGAGGTTTCCCCCACATATAGTAATCCACATGGACATTTAAGAATGTAAACCACAAATCTACTATCACAAGTGAACGTGCCCCTTATTGGAATATTTTCACCTGAGTGAGGGTGGGAGAAACATGAACCCTTTATAACGCTGGAACAATTGACACAGTTTAAACAAGGAAAAGTGCCCCGTCTAGGTGTAGATAAAGTACTCTGTCCTCTTTCTATTTTATTACTTCCCACATCCGCCCGGACTATTTTATCCCTAATATTTTCTGCCCGTTTATAGCATATCATGGGTGGCCTCTGGAACTCTCCTATCCGTGGATAGGACTTAGATAATATGTGCCAATGTTGATTAACAATAGTCCTAAGGCGCTGGGACCAGGGATGGTATTTAATCACTAAGGGGATCCTTGTTTCTTTCTTAGTTCTATCTGGTGGTGTAATCTCAGCTTTATTACGCTGTATTTTCAATAGATCAGGGGGGTAGCCTCGCTCTCTAAATTTATTGGTCATATCGTCTAATCTTGTTTGACACATATCCCTATCACTAACGATCCGTCTAACCCTCTGGTATTGCCGCCCTGCTTCTTACTAGAATTGTTCCAGTGGTGGGTGACGGGAAGCCAGATTCTCTGCTATGGAACCTCTCTCCAATTGATTTTGGTTAATTTTTATTTATTTATTTTTTATTTTAATTCATTTCCCTATCCACATTTGTTTGCAGGGGATTTACCTACATGTTGCTGCCTTTTGCAGCCCTCTAGCTCTTTCCTGGGCTGTTTTACAGCCTTTTTAGTGCCGAAAAGTTCGGGTCCCCATTGACTTCAATGGGGTTCGGGTTCGGGACGAAGTTCGGATCGGGTTCGGATCCCGAACCCGAACATTTCCGGGATGTTCGGCCGAACTTCTCGAACCCGAACATCCAGGTGTTCGCTCAACTCTAGTTATAATACAGCTGGTTTGATGTGCAACATACAACCATGCCCAAAAATGCTAACAAAAAAATATATCAGTGTTCACGTCAGCCTCACTGCGCTTGCCCACATCCTCCACCAAATGTGGGGATTCACTGTGGTAGTTAGGATTAGCGGGTGCAGCTCTTAGTTCAAAACATCAGTGTTTATTCACACGTGAGAGCAAAACAAAAATGCAAGTTGCTTGGTGATTGTTCACAAACATAAAAAGTTCATATACAAAACAGTCACCTTTTCTCCTGGGTGTTACTTCACACCCTGTTGGAAGTTCTGCTTTGTCAAATCCACAGGCAGGTGTTAGGCAGCCTGTTTGCCCTCTTAGGGGTCTGAGCCCTCCAGCCTGGCTCAAGCCGCGGATCCCAACACAGCCCTCAGTTCACAGCACACAGACCTCCAGAGCTCCACTGTCAGATGGTGGTAATCCTCCCCACCTGGCAGTGCTGGCTGGTTTTTATGCCTGAAAAAACCCGGCCTGGAACATGAGGAGTAGTCACCCACCCAGCACTTTGACTACTCCTAGTAAGAGCCACCCTGGATCAGCTATTATAGCCATACTAAGTATCAAGGTGTCAAGCAGCAACTGCTGCTGACACATAAAAACCGGCTCTTACTCTACAGAGGCCAGGAACTTCGGTGACACGTACCTATCATCCACGATGATTCCTTGTACCTTCTTACTAATCATATATATATATAGCTCTACACACAATTTTTTAAGAATAAAAAAACACTCCAATTTGAAAGTTTAACAATGTAAATGGATTATAAATATAAGTTATTTTTTGTTTTATAGTTTTAATGCAAATAATTAATTAAGATAGAGTTAAGATTAGCCATATCACAATGTATTAGGTCAAAATATCTGAGACTTGCACCATGTAATTTTCATCTTCAGCTTCTTGCACTAGTGGGAATTTCAGTGATGAGCTATAGTAGTAATGATTTACCTTTATGTAGAAATTCCAGATGGAAAAAAATCCCTGTCAGTTTTTTTGGGGGGTAGGGTTCAGGGTTGAGTCATAATCTGTCAGGGACAAATTACAATAGAAATATCTATATTCAAAAATATATATTTTGTTTAATTGATTCCACAGGCCTGATTTTCTTCAAAGCTTGAATCTTGCAGATAATTTACTATCATCTACTATCCCAAAACAAAAGTCTATCATCTGAGAAATACTTTAATTGGTGTCATATGTAGAACTCCTTTGTAATGATTGCTGGTTTACAAAAATACAGAACTTAACTTCGCATATAGCAGTTACCTTTCCCAAGAACCTACTGTTTCTATTGGTACTCAGATATGTCCAGGACTTACAGTAGGGTAAAGTTACACAGCAACTGAATAGTAGCATACAGTCAGGTCCATAAATATTGGGACATCGACACAATTCTAACATTTTTGCCACTATACACCACCACAATGGATTTGAAATGAAACGAACTGCAAGTGCTTTAACTGCAGACTGATAGCTTTAATTTGAAGGTATTTACATCAAAATCAGGTGAATGGTGTTGCCTCCCACTTGTTAAGGGACCAAAAGTAATGGGACAGAATAATAATCATAAATCAAACTTTCACTTTTTAATACTTGGTTTCAAATCCTTTGCAGTCAATTACAGCCTGAAGTCTAGAATGCATAGACATCACCAGACACTGGGTTTCATCCCTGGTGATGCTCTGCCAGGCCTCTACTTCAACTGTCTTCAGTTCCTGCTTGTTCTTGGGGCATTTCCCCTTCAGTTTTGTCTTCAGCAAGTGAAATGCATGCGCAATCAGATTCAGGTCAGGTGATTGACTTGGCCATTGCATAATATTCCACTTCTTTCCCTTAAAAAACGAGTTGCTTTTGCAGTATGCTTTGGGTCATTCTCCATCTGCACTGTGAAGCACCGTCCATTGAGTTCTGAAGCATTTTGGCTGAATATGAGCAGATAACATTGCCCGGAACACTTCAGAATTCATCCTCCTGCTTTTGTAAGCAGTCACATCATCAATAAATACAAGAGAAGCAGTTCCATTGGCAGCCATACATGCCCACGCCATGACACTACCACCACCATGCTTCACTGATGAGGTGGTATGCTTAGGATCATGATCATTCCCTTTCCTTCTCCACACTCTTCTCTTTCCATCACTCTGGTACAAGTTTATATTGGTCTCATCTGTCCATAGGATGTTGTTCCAGAACTGTGAAGGCTTTTTTAGATGATGTTTGGCAAATTCTAATCTGGCCTTCCTGTTTTTGAGGCTCACCATTGGTTTACATCTTGTGGTGAACCCTCTGTATTCACTCTGGTGAAGTCATCTCTTGATTGTTGACTTTGACACACATACACCTATCTACTGGAGAGTGTTCTTCATCTGGCCAACTGTTGTGAAGGGTGTTTTCTTCACCAGGGAAAGAATTATTCGGTCATCCACCACAGTTGTTTTCCGTAGTCTTCTGGGTCTTTTGGTGTTGCTGAGCTCACCGGTGCATGCTTTCTTTTTAAGAATGTTCCAAACAGTTGTTTTGGCCGTGCCTAATGTTTTTGCTATCTCTCTGATGGGTTTGTTTTGTTTTTTTCAGCCTAATGATGGCTTGCTTCACTGATATTGACAGCTCTTTGGATCTCATCTTGAGAGTTGACAGCAACGGATAGATTCCAAATGCAAATAGCACACTTAAAATTAACTCTGGACCTTTTATCTGCTCATTGTAATTGGGATAATGAGGGACTAACACCCACCTGGCCATGGAACAGCTGAGAAGCCAATTGTCCCATTACTTATGGCCCCTTAACAAGTGGGAGGCACATATGCAAACTGTTGTAATTCCTACAACGTTTACCTGATTTGGATGTAAAAACCCTCAAATTAAAGCTGAAAGTCTGCAGTTAAAGCACATCTTGTTTGTTTCATTTCAAATGCATTGTGGTGGTGTATAGAGCCAGAAATGTTAGAATTGTGTCAATGTCCCAATATTTATGGACCTGGCTGTATATGAACTACATATCAAAACTGGCAGGAAATAATGCAATGAAATAAACTGACCGATAGATGGCAAGAACTGGAGGGCTGGGAGTCCAGAAAAGAAAGATTGTAATGGCATGCAGGTTGATAGCAGCAAATAGAAATAAAGATCTACTAACCGACTCTTCTCAGAAATATATGTCAGTAAGACAACTTAAAAAATTAAAAAACAGCTCAGCAAACAGACAAAAAGAAATGCTGACAACAATAAAAGATCAATGGACCACAAGTCCCAGTTTATAATGATAGGCACAATAGACATGAACAAGGTACTGATTCTGGAAACATAAACTATATATCTCTAGCAACCAAAGAAGCAAAATTCTGGACATGTAAATAGCTAAGCAATCAACAGTTCAACCTCCTTATATCAACTAGGCCAAACAGGCAATAACCTCATTCACACCCCAACATTTCTATTAAACAGATGAACACGTGGCAACATGGAAATCATTGCTGTTCATCAATATACAATAATAATAAGCTCAACATTTGTTACCAGATTTAAAACAATAAAATGATCTTTTAAAACATACAAGTTAGAATTTTTCTTACTTTTAACTTTTGAAGGCTATTGGAACTGAGCTGAAACAGCTAATTGGTGGTGGGTAGTGTGTGTTGGATCCCCCCCCCCCCCCCATCAATTAAATACTGATTGTCTATCCTAAAGATAGGCCCTCAAAAGTAAAATCCTGGAAACCCCTTTTATATCAAATGTATCAATATATTTAACCTAAACCTAAAAATCTGGTTAAAGTGGTTGTCTCTTTTCAACAAATGGCATTTATCATGTAGAGAAAGTGAATACAAGGCACTTAATAATGTATTGTGATGGTCTTTATTGCCTCTTTTGGTGACTGAATTTTCCACCACATTATACACTGCTCGTATCCAGGAATTTTGCCCCCCCCCCCCCCCCGATCACATGTCGTCTCCCGTCTCTCTTCCTGTTCATCGCTGCTTTTCCTTAGATAGAAGCAGTGAGCAGTGAGACGGGAGACAGCACGTGCACACTGTCTCTTCGTACAGCTCATCGGCGGGGATGCCGGGTGTTAGACCGCCGTTAATCTGATACTGATGACCTATCAGGTCATCAATATTAACCCCTTCAAGACGAAGCTAGTTTTTACCTTCAGGACCAGGCCATTTTTAGCAAATCTGACATGTGTCACTTTATGTGGTAATAACTTTAAAACGCTTTTACGTATCCAGGCCATTCTGAGATTGTCTTCTCATCACATATTGTACTTCATGACAGTGGTAAAATTGGGTCAAAAAATTTCATTTTTATTTATAAAACAATACAAAATTTACCAAAAATGTTTAAAAATTAGCAAATTTTCCAAATTTCGATTTCTCAACTTTTATAATAGACAGTAATACCTCCAAAAATATTACTTTACATTTCCCATATGTACAGTGTTCATTTTAGGACATGGTCAGATATCATAGTCAAGTATCAAAATAATGACACCTGACTCTGACACCTGAGTTTGGTGACCTATGCTCTTCATAGGTCAGGGTCAAAGTGCGAATGAGTTATAGATATACTATGTATTTGTATGCTAAATCACACAACCAAAGAACGTCTATCGCTGGGCTTATAGCTCTGTGCCTAAAATGCTGTAAACTAACACATTACATTGTTAGGCTCCTTTCACACCTGCGTTCAGGTGTCCGCTCGTGAGCTCCGTTTGAAGGGGCTCACAAGTGGCCCTGAACACAGCCGTCTGGCCCTAATGCATTCTCAGTGGAGAATGCATCCGCCTGCAGCGTTCGGGTGTCCGCCTGGCCGTGCGGAGGCGAGCTGATCCGTTCCGACTTAACAGGTAAGTCAATGGGGACGGATCCGCTTCAAGATGACACCATATGGCTCAATCTTCGAGCGGATCCGTCCCCCATTGACTTTCAATGTAAAGTCTGAACGGATCCGCTCAGGCTACTTTCACACTTAGAAAATTTTTCTAAGTTCTAATGCAGACGGATCCGTTCTGAACGGAGCCACCGTCTGCATTAATATGAGCGGATCCGTTCAGAACGGATCCGATCGAACGCTAGTGTGAAAGTAGCCTTATATGTGTGGATAGCTGATAGCTCAATGGTAAAGCAATTGTCCTCATATCCAGTATTTCTGTGTTCAAAACCCCTTTCAGCCTCTAAAAATTTTTACATTTTCATTAATCCCTAGATAAGAGGCAAATTCAAATGATGTGTGATGCTGATATCTGACTTCCTTCACTTGTCAGGGTCACAAAGACTTTTAGGTATACTGTGCTTTTGTATGCTACCTCACATAGATGAACAAAAATCCCAAGCTCATACACGGTAAGCTGCTAGCTCAGTGGTAATGCTGTTGCCCCATGTCCAGGGTTTCTAAGTCCAAACCCTCTTTCAGCCTCTAAATAGTTTTACATTTTACTAAGCTCTAGATAAGAGGCAAATTCAAATGATGTTTGACGCTGATATCTGACTTCCTTAATTTGTCAGGGTCACAAAGACTTTTAGGTTTACTGTGTTTTTGGTATACTAAATCTCATAGATAAAAAAAAAGGGGGGCAAAAGAGTGAAAATAAAAGAGTCCAATTGCCCCCTGAAACAATGCCAGAACAGGTCAGAAGCACAGAGGGTAAGAAATGATAAGCTCCGAGTCCTCTCTACAAATGCTCGCAGTTTAGGTAAAAAAATCAATGAACTTGGGTCAATAATGGCATCTGAGAATGTAGATTTAGTGGCTGTTACGGAGACATGGTGTTGTGGAATCATATATCTATATATCTAGTATCAAATGTATACTTGCTTGTATTATATCTAACAGTTTGCTTAACAAACAAGATGGCCCCTGAAGTAGCAGCCAGCTCCCTTAATAATCCCTTACTAAACACTTTATGATATTGAAATTGCTGACATAGTGCTGACATTGCTAAAGTATGGAGTGATAATGTGATACCTTGTCATGGGACTTAGTAATGTGACAATTAGATCATCAAATTAGCCGAGTCATAAAGTTCCTCTTTTTTGCTATAAAATATCATGTAATCTCAATAAACGCAGCATCTTGCATTGACTGACTTCTCTGTGACAGTCTGTGTGTGATCTCTCTTTCAAGGCGTACGTATGCCAATTATTTTATATCATTCGGAGCAATACATCAACAATACATCACTGACTATTGGAGTCAGATCCAGAACCATATCAATGGTTTAATGAAAGAAATGACTGGGACATAACCATACCAGGGTACTCTTTATACAGAAGAGACAGAGAAGGCAAGAAAGGAGGAGGAGTGGCCCTGTATGTGAAAGATAGCATTAAATCTAACCTAATACAAGTTGGTGAGGCCAACATAGAGTCAGTTTGGGTTACGTTGCAGTTTGCTAATCATGCAGTAACTCGTGTAGGTGTGATATATAGACCACCTGATCAAGTTAAAGAACTAGATGATCTACTAGTTGAAGAAATAGCTAAAATGACAATGAAAGGAGAAGTTATCATTATGGGAGATTTCAATCTTCCAGATATAAACTGGAAAACCAAAATAGCAAGTTCTACCAGGAGTACAGATATTCTAAATTCCCTACTGGGGTTATCCCTACAACAAATGGTTGAGGAGCCAACCCGGAGGGAGGCCATTTTGGATTTGATATTCACAAATGGGGATGCGGTATATGATGTCATTGTAGGCGAAACCTTGGGATCTAGTGATCACCAGTCAGTGTGGTTTAATATAAGAACTGTGAAAGAGTCCCACCACACAAAAACAAAAGTTTTAGATTTTAGAAAAACAGACTTTTCAAAAATGAAATTAGTCATAAATGAGTCCTTATCAGACTGGAACGGATTACATGGAGTCCAGGAGAAATGGGACTACTTAAAAGGTGCATTATTGAAGGCAACAGAAAATTGCATTAGACTTGTCAGTAAAAGCAAAAAAAGGAAGAGACCACTGTGGTACTCAGCAGAAGTGGCCCAAATCATTAAAAATAAAAAGCTAGCATTTTGTAATTATAAAAAAAAACAGAGCAATGAAGATAAGGAAATCTACAAGATTAGGCAGAAAGAGGCCAAGCAAGTTATAAGAACTTCTAAAGCTCAGGCAGAAGAAAAACTAGCTCAGTCTATGAAAAAAGGGGATAAGACATTCTTCAGATATATAAATGAAAAAAGGAAATTAAAACAAGGAATAACTAAATTAAAAATAAAGGACGGAAGGTATGTAGAAGAGAATAAAGGGCTAGCCGACTGCCTTAATGAATACTTCTGTTCAGTTTTTACAAAAGAAAAAGAAGGAGAAGGACCTCCACTAGAAAGGATGACTATTAAATCGTTTGATGCATGTGTCTTTACAGAGGAAGATGTTCTAAGTTTGCTGTCTAAAGTGAAGACAAATAAGTCACAGGGGCCTGATGAGATACACCCAAAATTATTAAAAGAGCTTAGTGGTGAGCTGGCAAAACCGTTAACAGATTTATTTAACCAATCATTAGTAACAGGAGTCGTCCCGGAAGATTGGAAATTGGCAAATGTCGTGCCCATTCACAAGAAAGGTAGTAAGGAGGAATCGAGCAACTATAGACCAGTGAGTCTGACATCAATAGTAGGCAAATTAATGGAAACCCTATTAAAGGATAGGATTGTGGAACATCTAAAATCCCATGGATTGCAAGATGAAAAACAGCATGGGTTTACTTCAGGGAGATCATGTCAAACAAATCTTATAGATTTTTTTGACTGGGTGACTAAAATAATAGACGGTGGAGGTGCAGTAGACATCGCATATCTAGATTTTAGTAAGGCTTTTGACACTGTCCCACATAGAAGACTTATCAATAAACTGCAGTCATTGAGCATGGACTACCATATTGTTGAGTGGATTAGGCAGTGGCTGAGTGACAACAGAGGGTTGTAGTCAATGGAGAACATTCAAAACAAGGTCATGTTACCAGTGGGATTCCACAGGGATCTGTACTGGGACCAATTTTGTTTAATATCTTCATAAGTGATATTGCAAAAGGCCTCGATGGTAAGGTTTGTCTTTTTGCTGATGACACAAAGATATGTAACAGGGTTGATGTTCCTGGAGGGAAACGCCAAATGGAAAAGGATTTAGGAAAACTAGAAGAATGGTCAGAACTCTGGCAACTGAAATTTAATGTGGATAAGTGCAAGATAATGCACCTGGGGCGTAAAAACCCAAGGGCAGAATATAGAATATTTGACACAGTCCTGACCTCAGTATCTGAGGAAAGGGATTTAGGAGTAATTATTTCAGAAGACTTAAAGGTGGGAAGACAATGTAATAAAGCAGCACGAAATGCCAGCAGAATGCTTGGATGTATAGGGAGAGGTATAAGCAGTAGAAAGAGTGAAGTGCTTCTGCCGCTGTACAGATCACTGGTGAGACCTCACTTGGAGTATTGTGCGCAGTACTGGAGGCCATATCTCCAGAAGGATATAGATACTCTAGAGAGAGTTCAGAGAAGAGCTACTAAACTGGTCCATGGATTGCAGGATAAAACTTACCAGGAAAGGTTAAAAGACCTTAATATGTATAGCTTGGAAGAAAGAAGAGACCGAGGGGATATGATAGAAACTTTTAAATACATAAAGGGAATCAACTCGGTAAAGGAGGAGAGCATATTTAAAAGAAGAAAAACTACCACAAGAGGACACAGTTTTAAATTAGAGGGGCAAAGGTTTAAAAGTAATATAAGGAAGTATTACTTTACTGACAGAGTAGTGGATGCATGGAATAGCCTTCCTGCAGAAGTGGTAGCGGCAAATACAGTGAAGGAGTTTAAGCATGCATGGGATAGGCATAAGGCTATCCTTCATATAAGATAGGGCCAGGGACTATTCATAGGATTCAGATATATTGGGCAGACTAGATGGGCCAAATGGTTCTTATCTGCCGACACATTCTATGTTTCTATGTTTTAATAAAATTAATATTTTATATTTTATTGAGCTCTAGATCAGAGACAAATTCAAGTGGTGCGTGATGCAAGTAGTCTTTTTTTATTTTATTAAGAGTACATGGGCAGAACTATAGTAAAGGGGCACTAATTTACTGTATCTTCATCTATTTAAAGGTGACTGAGGGTTTTTCAGTATTTTGTTATCTTGAAACAGTCACTGTACAATATACCGTATTTTTCGCCGTATAAGACGCACTTTTTCTCCCCCCAAAATGGGGGGAAAATGCCCCTGCGTCTTATACGGCGAATGCTGTCAGTTTTACATCGCAAGCTGCGATGTAAAGCGAGCGGGGACTCGGGGAGGGACTGGGAGGAGGAGCTGGGGCCGGCAATAGCGGCGGGGCGGTGCAGTCACTGTACTATAGCCCCGCCCCGCCGCTCCGGTATACTAATATAATATGTCATATTCAATTAATAGTTATTAAATATGCCCCTTTATGCCTAATAGTACCTTAAATCCTAAGCGCTTCAGTACAATGCAGGCCGGGCGGGCGGCAGCGTAACTCCCTGATGTCACGTGCCTGCGCCGCCTACTTTATGAATGAAGCAGGCGGCCCAGGCAAGTGACGTCAGTGAGTAACGCGCCGACCGCCCGGCCTGCCTGCCGGCATTGTACTGAAGCGCTTAGGATTTAAGGTACTATTAGGAATAAAGGGGCATATTTAATAACTATTAATTGAATAAGACATATTATATTAGTATACTGGAGCGGCGGGGGATCTGTGGATGGCACAGTTATGGGCTGGGAGGGTCTGTGGATGACACATGTATAACAGTGCCATCCACAGATCCCCCCCTGTAACAGTGCCAGCCACAGATCCCCCTGTAGCAGTGCAAGCCACAGATCCCCCCATAACAGTTTCCGTCATCCACAGATCCCCCATAACAGTGTACGTCATCCACAGATCCCCCCCATAACAGTGTCCGTCATGCACAGATCCCCCATAACAGTGTCCGTCATTCACAGATCCCCCCATAACAGTGTCCGTCATCCACAGATCCCCCCCATAACAGTGTCCGTCATCCACAGATCCCCAGTAATAGTGCCATCCACAGACCACCATTAGTTCAAAACCCACCAAACACACAGCACACCTTTTGGTTAAAACATTTTTTTTTCTTATTTTCCTCCCCAAAAACCTAGGTGCGTCTTATAGGCCGGTGCGTCTTATACGGCGAAAAATACGGTAATAATGTATTCTTATTTATTAGGAAGGAGTTTAATTATCAGATCTGTAAATCACTTTATTGGGCATCCACCCAAACATAAGCTGCAAAGATATGACCACTAGGGGTCTCACTAGTCCACTGTGGTTAGGCATGGTCCAGCTCTCCCAGCAAATACAAGCAGGAGGAAGTGTGGGCGTGTTCTGGAATAGCTGATGAGGAGACTTGCCAGATTCACTGCCTCTTCACAGCAAACCAAATTATCTTACTGTCAGTCTGCTCTCCCTCCGCTATCTTAGGGTACTTACACACTTGCGGCAGTGTGATCCGGCGGGCAGTTCTGTCGTCGGAACTGCCCGCCGGATCTGCCGATCTGCCGCTGACTGAAAGCATTTGTGAGACGGATTTGGATGCGGATCCGTCTCACAAATGCATTGCAAGGACGGATCCGTTTCTCCGCTTGTCATGCGGACTGACGGATCCGTCTTGTAAATTTTTTCACATTTTTACCAATCTGCGCATGCGCATGCCGGAACGACGGATCCGGCATTCCGGTATTCTGAATGACGGATCCGGCGCTAACACATTCCTATGGGAAAAAATGCCAGATCCGGCATTCAGGCAAGTCTTCAGTTTTTTTCGCCGGAGAGAAAACCGTAGCATGCTGCGGTTTTCTCTTTTGCCTGATCAGTCAAAACGACTGAACTGAAGACATCCTGATGCAAACTGAACGGATTACTCTCCATTCAGAATGCATGGGGATAAAACTGATCAGTTATTTTCCGGTATAGAGCCCCTGTGACGGAACTCTATGCCGGAAAAGAAAAACGCAAGTGTGAAAGTACCCTTAGGGCTCTTTCACACCTGCGTTCTTTTCTTCCGGCATAGAGTTCCGTCGTCGGGGCTCTATGCCGGAAGAATCCTGATCAGTTTTATCCTAATGCATTCTGAATGGAGAGAAATCCGTTCAGGATGCATCAGGATGTCTTCAGTTCCGGACCGGAACGTTTTTTGGCTGGAGAAAATACCGCAGCATGCTGCGCTTTTTGCTCCGGCCAAAAATCCTGAAGACTTGCCGCAAGGCCGGATCCGGAATGAATGCCCATTGAAAGGCATTGATCCGGATCCGGCCTTAAGCTAAACGTCGTTTCGGCGCATTGCCGGTTCCGACGTTTAGCTTTTTCTGCATGGTTACCATGGCTGCCGGGACGCTAAAGTCCTGGCAGCCATGGTAAAGTGTAGTGGGGAGCGGGGGAGCAGCATACTTACCGTCCGTGCGGCTCCCGGGGCGCTCCAGAGTGACGTCAGGGCGCCCCAGGCGCATAGATGACGTGATCACATGGCACGTCATCCATGCGCATGGGGCGCTCTGACGTCATTCTGGAGCGCCCCGGGAGCCGCACGGACTGTAAGTATGCTGCTCCCCTGGTCCCCGCTTCTACTATGGCAACCAGGACTTTAATAGCGTCCTGGCTGCCATAGTAACACTGAAAGCATTTTGAAGACAGATCCGTCTTCAAATGCTTTCAGTACACTTGCGTTTTTCCAGATCCGGCGTGTAATTCGGACAAGTGGAGTACACGCCGGATCCGGACAACGCAAGTGTGAAAGAGGCCTTACATGGCTTATACATTGATTCACCTCTCTCAAGTGTGTATGCAGATCCATATTAGCTAGAATCACTGTATTTCTGGGATCCTTGAAAAGTTGATTAGTCACTGTATACAGAGCTGGGTCCTGTATTATACATATCTACTGTATATATGTGTATTATACACACAGTGTGCTATAGCTTCACCACACTGAGATCTGCGCAATATTTGGTAGAATATCTGGCGAATATTCGTGAATTCGAATATTCATTATATTCTATGATTTTTTTACTCGAAAAATCGACAAGGTAATGATCGCGTAATATGCAAATTTCCGTAATGCAAATTTTTATCGCAAATTTTTCAATTGCCAAGCAAAACATGATTCCTCCTTGCTCCTTGCTTGTGGGCCAATGAATCATAGCACTATATCGAATATATTATTTTTTTCGAATATTCGCAATATTCTAAAACAAGAATATATAGCAATACAGCGAATATTCCAAAAATTCTAATGTAGAGCAATTTAGCTAATATGGTGCTATAATATTTTTTTAATAGTTGGCATTTTTTTCCAATCTGAACTTCGGATGAGAAAAAAATTACAACTATTAGACAAAGAGGATTATAGCACTATATTAGCTAAATTGCTCTATATTAGTTTTTTTTTTCCAAATATTCGCTATATTGCTATGTATTCTTGTTTTAGAATATTACAAATATATTCGATATAGTGCTATATATTCGTTTTTTAGAATATTCATAATTTTTCCCATTTAAAGTCATGATTCCTCCCTGCTTCTTGCTTGTGGGCCAATGAGTCAAGTATAGACAAACCATGTGGTAATGTCCCTATGTGGTAATGTTATAGCTTGGAGGTTACATTAATGGCTTTGCATGTAGTTATCACAGGTTGAAGTCCCCAGAAAGACATATGTTTTTTTCTTTAATAGCATATACTATAAGAAATAATATGTCATTAACCCATAGGATACCAGCGTTGTACATGTATGTCGCTGGAAACACGGTCACAAATCCCAGCTCCGTACAGGTACAGTGCTCTGATCGGGGGGCCACAGGAGCTATTCCCGCCCGATCAGGGGTCCGGCAGTCACTGATAGTTGGACCCCTGCTGTATGCATTGGCATCGGTGAAAACACTGATGCCGGCTCATTAACCCTTGCACTGCCACGGTAAGCGCTGACTGCTGCACATGTGGTATCCTGATAGGTGCAGGCTGTCCATCGGGTCCCCGTGGTGCTGTGACGTCAGCCTGGTGTCTAGCCCTATCAATCAATAGGGGGAGGGGGTGTGTGCAGAGCACAGGGGGTGTTACAGAGTATTGTATTGCTCAGAATATTCAGCCCCACCTCTGAGTGCTCAAATTGTTTATTTGCATATGAATAAAAACACAGATATCTCTGCAGCTATTTATCATACATAATCAGCATAATGAGCCCTACCAGGCAGTATGTATGGTCTAATAGGGTTGATTCTTGTGACAGAGCCTCTTTAACCTCTTACGGACACAGGGCGAACAGTGATGTCCGAGTCCTTAACCACCTCAGCCCCCCTAGCTTAAACACCCTTAATGACCAGACCACTTTTTACAATTCTGCACTACACTACTTTCACCGTTTATTGCTCGGTCATGCAATTTACCACCCAAATAAATTTTACCTCCTTTTCTTCTCACTAATAGAGCTTTCATTTGGTAGTATTTCATTGCTGCTGACATTTTAACTTTTTTTATTAATTGAAATTTAACAATTTTTTTGCCAAAAAATGACATTTTTCACTTTTTAGTTGTAAATTTTTTTTTTTTAAAAAGACATCCATATATAAATTTTTCGCAAAATGTATTGTTCTACATGTCTTTGATTAAAAAAAATGTTTGGGTAAAAAAAAAAAAATGGTTTGGGTAAAAGTTATAGCGTTTACAAACTATGGTACAAAAATCTGAATTTCCGCTTTTTGAAGCAGCTCTGACTTTCTGAGCACTTGTCATGTTTCCTGAGGTTTTACAATGCCCAGACAGTAGAAAACCCCCACAAATGACCCCATTTCGGAAAGTAGACACCCTAAGGTATTCGCTGATGGGCATAGTGAGTTCATAGAACTTTTTATTTTTTGTCACACGTTAGCGGAAAATGATTTTTTTTTTCATTTTTTTTCCTTACAAAGTCTCATAATATCTTGGTCAAATGCCAACTTTGTATAAAAAAAATGGGAAAAGTTGTCTTTTGCAGAGATATTTATCTCACCCAGCATGGGTATATGTAAAATGACACCCAAAAACACATTCCCCAACTTCTCCTGAGTACGGCGATACCACATGTGTGACACTTTTTTGCAGCCTAGGTGGGCAAATGGGCCCACATTCTAAAGAGCACCTTTCAGATTTCACAGGGCATTTTTTACAGATTTTGATTTCAAACTACTTCTCACGCATCTGGGCCCCTAAAATGCCAGGGCAGTATAACAACCCCACAAGTGACCCCATTTTGGAAAGAAGACACCCCAAGGTATTTCATGATAGGCAAAGTGAGTTCATGGAAGTTTTTATTTTTTGTCACAAGTTAGTGGAATATGAGACTTTGTAAGAAAAAAATCTTCATTTTCCGCTAACTTGTGACAAAAAATTAAAATTTCTAGGAACTCGCCATGTCCCTCACGGAATTCCTTGGTGTGTCTTCTTTCCAAAATGGGGTCAGGGTCACTTGTGGGGTAGTTATACTGCCCTGGCATTTTAGGGGCTCAGATGCGTGAGAAGTAGTTTGAAATCTAAATCTGTAAATAATGCCCTGTGAAATCCGAAAGGTGCTCTTTGGAATGTGGGCCCATTTGCCCACCTAGGCTGCAAAAAAGTGTCACACATGTGGTATCGCTGTACTCAGGAGAAGTTGGGGAATGTGTTTTGGGGTGTCATTTTACATATACCCATGCTGGGTGAGATAAATATCTTGGTCAAATGCCAACTTTGTATTAAAAAAATGGGAAAAGTTGTCTTTTGCCGAGATATTTCTCTCACCCAGCATGGGTATATGTAAAATGACACCCCAAAACACATTCCCCAACTTCTCCTGAGTACGGCGATACCACATGTGTGACACTTTTTTGCAGCCTAGATGCGCAAAGGTGCCCAAATTCCTTTTAGGAGGGAATTTTTAGACATTTGGATCCCAGACTTCTTCTCACGCTTTAGGGCCCCTAAAATTCCAGGGCAGTATAAATACCCCACATGTGACCCCATTTTGGAAAGAAGACACCCCAAGGTATTCAATGAGGGGCATGGCGAGTTCATAGAATTTTTTTTTTTTGGCACAAGTTAGCGGAAATAGATTTTATTTTTTTCTCACAAAGTCTCACTTTCCGCTAACTTGGGACAAAAATTTCAATCTTTAATGGACTCAATATGCCCCTCAGCGAATACCTTGGGGTGTCTTCTTTCCAAAATGGTGTCATTTGTGGGGTGTTTGTACTGCCCTGGCATTTGAGGGTCTCCGCAATCTTTACATGTATTGCCTGCATTAGGAGTTTCTGCTATTCTCCTTATATTGAGCATACAGGTAATGAGATTTTTTTTTTCCGTTCAACCTCTGGGCTGAATGAAAAAATGAACGGCACAGATTTCTTCATTCACATCGATCAGGGGAAAGGCGTCTGCCAGGACATAGGAGCTCCGCCCAACATCCATACCCACTTAGCTCATCTGCCCTGGCAAACCCGATTTCTCCATTCACATCAATCGATGTGGATGAATAAATCATTGCCGGGATTTTTTTTTATTTTATATTTTTCATTACCTGTATGCTCAATATATACAAAGTGTTTGCCAAAGCATATGAACACCGCCGCCTCCTCAGCTCATATGCCTCGGCAAACGTATCTTTTACTGCAGAGGAGAAATGTCGTCTTGCAGCGCCACATTCACCGACTTTTGTGTAATCTGACAGCAGCGCAATGCTTCTGTCAGAATGCACATCAGCGTTGCAACTAGTCGATCGGTTGGTCCACCTGGAAGGTAAAAAAAAAAAAAAAAAAAAAACAGGCCGCAATGCAATAAATTTTATTAACTTTATAATAACATTTTAACAGAACATATAAACTTTATTTAACTTTTTGAACTGAACATAAACTTTTTGGCTTACTGGTGATTTTTTCATTTTTTTTCTTTACCTTTATAGGACAAACCTCTCCTTACCCATGGGACAATGTGCAAAGCGCAAATCGCCCGAAGATGTGGCAAAGTACATTATGCACTTTGTCCCAGGTGAAAGGAGAGGTTTGCAGCAGCTGTGTGTGAATGGGCCCTAATAGCCCTGTGTGCCTGTCCTGTGAGATGCAATCCCTATGCTAAGTGTACCTGTGTGTGGTACTTCCGGAAACACTCCCCTAGCATAGGGCAGGGTGGTCAGGGCAGTCAGGACAGAAATAGCAGGTGTCACACCTTATTCCACTCCTGCTACAGACACAACATTTTTTTCGGGGTTGTGGTCGGTTTGAGGTACCAGCAACGACACTGGGGAAATGTCGCTCGTGTAGACGGCTCACTACACTGGTGGATGGGGCCACGGAACCTCCTGGATACAGGAGGTTCTCGATGATCTCTTCCTGAAATTTGAGGAAGGATCCTGTTCTCCCAGCCTTACTGTAGAGAATAGAGTTGAGCCAACACCTGGATGTTCGGGTTCGAGAAGTTCGGCCGAACTTCCCGAAAATGTTCGGGTTCGGGATCCGAACCCGATCCGAACTTCGTCCCGAACCCGAACCCAATTGAAGTCAATGGGGACCCGAACTTTTCGGCACTAAAAAGGCTGTAAAACAGCCCAGGAAAGGGCTAGAGGGCTGCAAAAGGCAGCAACATGTAGGTAAATCCCATGCAAACAAATGTGGATAGGGAAATTAATTAAAATAAAAATTAAATAAATAAAAATTAACCAAAATCAATTGGAGAGAGGTCTCATAGCAGAGAATCTGGCTTCCCGTCAGCCACCACTGGAACAGTCCATTCTCAGATATTTAGGCCCCGGAACCCAGGCAGAGGAGAGAGGTCCCGTAACAGACAATCTGGCTTCATGTCAGCAGAGAATTAGTCTGCATGTCATAGCAGAGAATGAGGCTTCACGTCAGCCACCACTGCAACAGTCCATTGGCATATATTTAGGCCCAGCACCCAGGCAGAGGAGAGAGGTCCCGTAACAGACAATCTGGCTTCATGTCAGCAGAGAATCAGTCTTCATGTCATAGCAGAGAATCAGGCTTCACGTCAGCCACCACTGTAAGAGTCCATTTTCATAAATTTAGGCCCACAACCCAGGCAGAGGAGAGAGGTCCCGTAACAGACAATCTGGCTTCATGTCAGCAGAGAATCAGTCTTCATGTCATAGCAGAGAATCAGGCTTCACGTCAGCCACCACTGCAACAGTCCATTGGCATATATTTAGGCCCAGCACCCAGGCAGAGGAGAGAGGTCCCGTAACAGACAATCTGGCTTCATGTCAGCAGAGAATCAGTCTTCATATCATAGCAGAGAATCAGGCTTCACGTCACCCACCACTGTAAGAGTCCATTTTCATAAATTTAGGGCCAGCACCCAGGCAGAGGAGAGAGGTCCCGTAACAGAGGATCTGGCTTCATGTCAGCAGAGAATCAGTCTGCATGTCATAGCAGAGAATCAGGCTTCACGTCACCCAACATTGGAACAGTCCATTGGCATATATTTAGGCCCCGGCACCCAGACAGAGGAGAGGTTCATTCAACTTTGGGTAGCCTCGCAATATAATGGTAAAATGAAAATAAAAATAGGATTGAATGAGGAAGTGCCCTGGAGTCCAATAATATATGGTTAAGGGGAGGTAGTTAATGTCTAATCTGGACAAGGGACGGACAGATCCTGTGGGATCCATGCCTGGTTCATTTTTATGAACGTCAGCTTGTCCACATTGGCTGTAGACAGGCGGCTGCGTTTGTCTGTAATGACGCCACCTGCCGTGCTGAATACACGTTCAGACAAAACGCTGGCCGCCGGGCAGGCCAGCACCTCCAAGGCATAAAAGGCTAGCTCTGGCCACGTGGACAATTTAGAGACCCAGAAGTTGAATGGGGCCGAACCATCAGTCAGTACGTGGAGGGGTGTGCACATGTACTGTTCCACCATTTTAGTGAAATGTTGCCTCCTGCTAACACGTTGCGTATCAGGTGGTGGTGCAGTTAGCTGTGGCGTGTTGACAAAAGTTTTCCACATCTCTGCCATGCTAACCCTGCCCTCAGAGGAGCTGGCATTGACACAGCTGCCTTGGCGACCTCTTGCTCCTCCTCTGCCTTGGCCTTGGGCTTCCACTTGTTCCCCTGTGACATTTGGGAATGCTCTCAGTAGCGCGTCTACCAACGTGCGCTTGTACTCGCGCATCTTCCTATCACGCTCCAGTGCAGGAAGTAAGGTGGGCACATTGTCTTTGTAGCGTGGATCCAGCAGGGTGGCAACCCAGTAGTCCGCACAGGTTAAAATGTGGGCAACTCTGCTGTCGTTGCGCAGGCACTGCAGCATGTAGTCGCTCATGTGTGCCAGGCTGCCCAGGGGTAAGGACAAGCTGTCCTCTGTGGGAGGAGTATCGTCATCGTCCTGCCTTTCCCCCCAGCCACGCACCAGTGATTGACCCGAGCTGCGTTGGGTGCCACCCCGCTGTGACCATGCTTCATCCTCATCCTCCTCCAACTCCTCCTCATCCTCGTCCTCCTCGTCCTCCAGTAGTGGGCCCTGGCTGGCCACATTTGTACCTGGCCTCTGCTGTTGCCAAAAACCTCCCTCTGAGTCACTTCGAAGAGACTGGCCTGAAAGTGCTAAAAATGACCCCTCTTCCTCCTCCTCCTCCTCCTCCTCCTCCTGGGCCACCTCCTCTTCCATCATCGCCCTAAGTGTTTTCTCAAGGAGACATAGAAGTGGTATTGTAACGCTGATAACGGCATCATCGCCACTGGCCATGTTGGTGGAGTACTCGAAACAGCGCAACAGGGCACACAGGTCTCGCATGGAGGCCCAGTCATTGGTGGTGAAGTGGTGCTGTTCTGTAGTGCGACTGACCCGTGCGTGCTGCAGCTGAAACTCCACTATGGCCTGCTGCTGCTCGCACAGTCTGTCCAGCATGTGCAAGGTGGAGTTCCACCTGGTGGGCACGTCGCATATGAGGCGGTGAGCGGGAAGGCCGAAGTTACGCTGTAGCTCAGACAGGCGAGCAGCAGCAGGATGTGAACACCGGAAGCGCGAACAGACGGCCCGCACTTTATGCAGCAGCTCTGACATGTCGGGGTAGTTGTGTATGAACTTCTGCACCACCAAATTCAGCACATGCGCCAAGCAAGGGATGTGCGTCAAATTGGCTAGTCCCAGAGCTGCAACGAGATTTCGCCCATTATCACACACCACCAGGCCGGGCTTGAGGCTCACCGGCAGCAACCACTCGTCGGTCTGTTGTTCTATACCCCGCCACAACTCCTGTGCGGTGTGGGGCCTGTCCCCCAAACATATGAGTTTCAGAATGGCCTGCTGACGTTTACCCCGGGCTGTGCTGAAGTTGGTGGTGAAGGTGTGTGGCTGACTGGATGAGCAGGTGGAAGAAGAGGAGGAGGAAGCCGAGAAGGAGGAGGTGGCAACAGGAGGCAAAGAATGTTGCCCTGCGATCCTTGGCGGCGGAAGGACGTGCGCCAAACAGCTCTCCGCCTGGGGCCCAGCTGCCACTACATTTACCCAGTGTGCAGTTAGGGAGATATAGCGTCCCTGGCCGTGCTTACTGGTCCACGTATCTGTGGTTAGGTGGACCTTGCTACAGATGGCGTTGCACAGTGCACACTTGATTTTATCGGATACTTGGTTGTGCAGGGAAGGCACGGCTCTATTGGAGAAGTAGTGGCGGCTGGGAACAACATACTGTGGGACAGCAAGCGACATGAGCTGTTTGAAGCTGTCTGTGTCCACCAGCCTAAATGACAGCATTTCATAGGCCAGTAGTTTAGAAATGCTGGCATTCAGGGCCAGGGATCGAGGGTGGCTAGGTGGGAATTTACGCTTTCTCTCAAATGTTTGTGAGATGGAGAGCAGAACGCTGCCGTGTGACATGGTTGAGACGCTTGGTGACGGAGGTGGTGGTGTTGGTGGTACATCCCCTGTTTGCTGGGCGGCAGGTGCCAACGTTCCTCCAGAGGCGGAAGAAGAGGCCGAGGCGGTAGCAGCAGAAGAGGCCGAGGCGGCAGCAGCAGAAGAGGTAGCAGGGGGAGCCTGAGTGACTTCCTTGGTTTTAAGGTGTTTACTCCACTGCAGTTCATGCTTTGCATGCAGGTGCCTGGTCATGCAGGTTGTGCTCAGGTTCAGAACGTTAATGCCTCGCTTCAGGCTCTGATGGCACAGCGTGCAAACCACTCGGGTCTTGTCGTCAGCACATTGTTTGAAGAAGTGCCATGCCAGGGAACTCCTTGAAGCTGCCTTTGGGGTGCTCGGTCCCAGATGGCGGTGGTCAGTAGCAGGCGGAGTCTCTTGGCGGCGAGTGTTCTGCTTTTGCCCACTGCTCCCTCTTTTGCTACGCTGTTGGCTCGGTCTCACCACTGCCTCTTCCTCCGAACTGTGAAAGTCAGTGGCACGACCTTCATTCCATGTGGGGTCTAGGACCTCATCGTCCCCTGCATCGTCTTCCACCCAGTCTTGATCCCTGACCTCCTGTTCAGTCTGCACACTGCAGAAAGACGCAGCAGTTGGCACCTGTGTTTCATCATCATCAGAGACATGCTGAGGTGGTATTCCCATGTCCTCATCATCAGGTAACATAAGTGGTTGTGCGTCAGTGCATTCTATGTCTTTCACCGCTGGGGAAGGGCTAGGTGGATGCCCTTGGGAAACCCTGCCAGCGGAGTCTTCAAACAGCATAAGAGACTGCTGCATAACTTGAGGCTGAGACAGTTTCCCTGGTATGCATGGGGGTGATGTGACAGACTGATGGGGTTGGTTTTCAGGCGCCATCTGTGCGCTTTCTGCAGAAGACTGGGTGGGAGATAATGTGAACGTGCTGGATCCACTGTCGGCCACCCAATTGACTAATGGCTGTACCTGCTCAGGCCTTACCATCCTTAGAACGGCATTGGGCCCCACCATATATCGCTGTAAATTCTGGCGGCTACTGGGACCTGAGGTAGTTGGTACACTAGGACGTGTGGATGTGGCAGAACGGCCACGTCCTCTCCCAGCACCAGAGGGTCAACTAACACCACCACGACCATGTCCACGTCCGCGTCCCTTACTAGATGTTTTCCTCATTGTTATGGTTCACCACAACAACAAAAATATTATTTGGCCCAATGTATTGTATTCAAATTCAGCGGGATATAAATTTGAGGCCTAGTATTTAGGCGCTGGGTGACCGGTATGGATTTTGTGACAGAATTAGACTTGGAAATGCACAGTAGCGTGTGTGTGAAGTTATTCTGAATGACCCCATGTGCACCTTGAATATTATATACCCTTTTAGGGATAGATTTCAAATAGCTCTGATGTAGCAGAAACCACTAAATTATGAAATTGCTAAATTGGGAATTGTATTTCAACCCAGAACAAGAAATGTGCTTTGACGGACACTAAATAACGTTCCCAGCCACAACAGGACAGCGGTAACGAGAGATTTAGCGGGATATAAATTTGAGGCCTAGTATTTAGGCGCTGGGTGACCGGTATGGATTTAGTGACAGAATTAGACTTGGAAATGCACAGTAGCGTGTGTGTGAAGTTATTCTGAATGACCCTATGTGCACCTTGAATATTATATACCCTTTTAGGGATAGATTTCAAATAGCTCTGATATAGCAGAAACCACTAAATTATGAAATTGCTAAATTGGGAATTGTATTTCAACCCAGAACAAGAAATGTGCTTTGACGGACACTAAATAACTTTCCCAGCCACAACAGGACAGCGGTAACGAGAGATTTAGCGGGATATAAATTTGAGGCCTAGTATTTAGGCGCTGGGTGACCGGTATGGATTTACTAACAGAATTGGACTTGGAAATGCACAGTAGCGTGTGTGTGAAGTTATTCTGAATGACCCTATGTGCACCTTGAATATTATATACCCTTTTAGGGATAGATTTCAAATAGCTCTGATATAGCAGGAACCACTAAATTATGAAATTGCTAAATTGGGAATTGTATTTCAACCCAGAACAAAAAATGTGCTTTGACGGACACTAAATAACTTTCCCAGCCACAACAGGACAGCGGTAACTAGAGATTTAGCGTGATATAAATTTGAGGCCTAGTATTTAGGCGCTGGGTGTCCGGTATGGATTTAGTGACAGAATTAGACTTGAAAATGCACAGTAGCGTGTGTGTGAAGTTATTCTGAATGACCCTATGTGCACCTTGAATATTATATACCCTTTTAGGGATAGATTTCAAATAGCTCTGATATAGCAGGAACCACTAAATTATGAAATTGCTAAATTGGGAATTGTATTTCAACCCAGAACAAAAAATGTGCTTTGACGGACACTAAATAACTTTCCCAGCCACAACAGGACAGCGGTAACGAGAGATTTAGCGGGATATAAATTTGAGGCCTAGTATTTAGGCGCTGGGTGACCGGTATGGATTTAGTGACAGAATTAGACTGGGATATGGCCAAAAAATAACCTTACTATTGCTGGTTAAATGCACTTGGTGACGGGCGCAGCTTGCCCCTGATGTAGTATATGGCCAAAAAATGAACAGACTATTGCTGGTTAAATGCACTTGGTGTCACAGCTTGACGAACCACACTACTGAGGGTTAAATGCACTTGGTGATGGGCGCAGCTTGCCCCTGATGTAGTATATGGCCAAAAAATAAACAGACTATTGCTGGTTAAATGCACTTGGTGACGGGCGCAGCTTGCCCCTGATTTAGTATATGGCCAAAAAATGAACAGACTATTGCTGGTTAAATGCACTTGGTGTGATAGCTTGACCAACCACACTACTGAGGGTTAAATGCACTTGGTGACGGGCGCAGCTTGCCCCTGATGTAGTATATGGCCAAAAAATAAACAGACTATTGCTGGTTAAATGCACTTGGTGTGACAGCTTCACCCTGATGTAGGCTTTAGCCAAAAAACAACCACACCATTGAGGGTTAAATGCACTTGGTGACAGGCGCAGCTTGCCCCTGATGTAGTATATGGCCAAAAAATAAACAGACTATTGCTGGTTAAATGCACTTGGTGTGACAGCTTCACCCTGATGTAGGCTTTAGCCAAAAAACAACCACACCATTGAGGGTTAAATGCACTTGGTGACAGGCGCAGCTTTCCCCTGATGTAGTATATGGCCAAAAAATAAACAGACTATTGCTGGTTAAATGCACTTGGTGTGACAGCTTCACCCTGATGTAGGCTTTAGCCAAAAAACAACCACACCATTGAGGGTTAAATGCACTTGGTCGCAGCTTGTGCTGGCGCACCACAAGACACAAAATGGCCGCCGATCACCCCAGAAAAATGTGACTGACAAACGGTCTGGGCAGCCTAAAAACAGTGAGCAATTGAGTATCAGCAGCTCAATGACCCACAGCTGCAGATCGATCAATAATCAAGTCCTTTGGAGGAGTTAATCTGCCTAATCTCGCCCTACTGTCGCAGCCGCAACCTCTCCCTACGCTAATCAGAGCAGAGTGACGGGCGGCGCTATGTGACTCCAGCTTAAATAGAGGCTGGGTCACATGGTGCTCTGGCCAATCACAGCCATGCCAATAGTAGGCATGGCTGTGATGGCCTCTTGGGGCAAGTAGTATGACGCTTGTTGATTGGCTGCTTTGCAGCCTTTCAAAAAGCGCCAAGAAAGCGTCACAAAAGCACCAAGAAAGCGACGAACACCGAACCCGAACCCAGACTTTTACGAAAATGTCCGGGTTCGGGTCCGTGTCACGGACACCCCAAAATTCGGTACGAACCCGAACTATACAGTTCGAGTTCGCTCATCCCTAGTAGAGAACAAAACTATTATATGCAGCCAATTGAATTAAAAATACAGACACCTTCTTATACCAGCGTCTGGTCCTGCGGGAAAGGAGATATTGAGCCAACATCTGGTCATTGAAGTCCACCCCTCCCATGAACGAATTATAGTAGTGGACACGGAGGGGCTTTTCAATGACACTGGTTGCTCGTTCAATTTGGATTGTCGTGTCTGCGTGAATGGAGGAGAGCATGTAAACGTCACGCTTGTCTCTCAATTTCACCGCGAGCAGTTCTTGGTTACACAAGGCAGCCCTCTCCCCCCTTGCAAGACAGGTGGTAACGAGCCATTGGAGGAAGCCCCGGCGACTAGGAACAAATGCCTGAAGATGGCAACACTTGTGTAGAAATTGTCCACATAAAGATGGTACCCCTTGCCAAATAAGTCCCAGACTGTCTTCCCACTGCTCCCCAGGTAGTCAGGGCAACCAACCGTCTCCAGGGTCTGATACCCTCATAGATCTAAAATTTGTGGGTATAGCCTGTGGCCCTTTCACACAGCTTATACAATTTGACCCCATACCGGGTGCGCTTGCTTGGGATGTATTGTTTGAAGCCAAGGCGCCCGGTAAAATGTATAAGGGACTCGTCTGTGCAAATGTTTTGCTCAGGGGTATACAAATCTGCAAATTTTTGGTTGAAGTGGTCTATGAGGGGCCGAATTTTGTGGAGCCGGTCAAAAGCTGGGTTGCCTCTGGGACGAGAGGTGCTATTGTCACTAAAGTGCAGGAAACGCAGGATGGTCTCAAATCGTGTCCTGGACATGGCAGCAGAGAACATGGGCATGTGATGAATTTGGTTCGTGGACCAATATGACCCAGGGGCCGGGTACGCCTGGTGCTATCAGGGACCTCAACCTCCTCGTCCGAACTTTGGGTCAGACTGCCACTACTTTCTACAGGTTTATATTCTGACCCGCTAGATTCATCAGATGAGGGTTCCCATTCCTCATCCGACTGGGTCAGAAGCCTGTAGGCCTCTTCAGAAGAATACCCCCTGTTTGACATTTGGACTACTAAATTTAGGGGTATTCCCTGAGACTACCCAAGAAAAAAAGCAAGCCTGTCTTACAAATGGGAGGCTAGCGAAGTACCGGAGGCCGCTGCGATTGATAAAAAATATTAAAACAGATTTTTTTTTATCGCCGCAGCGCTTGTAAAGTGATTCTGCAGTGATAAAAAATAAATAAAAATGTTGTCACTGCGGCGGGGCAGGCGTGGGTGAACGCACGTGTGGGCGACTGATCAGGCCTGATCGGGCAAACACTGCGTTTTGGGTGGAGGGTGAGCTAAGGTGACACGAATACTATTATAGATCTGACTGTGATCATTTCTGATCACTTACAGATACTATAAAAGTACAAATGCTGATTAGCGATACGCTAATCAGCGAATCAGTGACTGCGGTGCGGTGGGCTGGGTACTAAACGATCGCTAAACTACCTAGCCAAGGGGCCTAAACTATCCTAAAACTATCAGTCAATACCAGAAAAAAAAAAAGTGACAGTTTACACTGATCACCTTTTTCCCTTTCACTAGGTGATTGACAGGGGCAAGAAGGGGTGATCAAGGGGTTAATTGGGGTGCTGGGGGGTGATCTGGGGCTAAGGTGTAGTGTTTGGTGCTACTCACTGTGATGCCTGCTCCTCTGCTGAGACCCACTGACCAAAAGGACCAGCAGAGGAGCAGAGAAGCCATTTAACCGCTTTAAGTCCGCCCATAGGATATAAACGTCCTATGGATGGACCTCTATTTCTGAAAGCACGTTTTAAAACGTCCTTTCAGAAATAGCAGCTGCACGCTAATCGTGCAGCTGCTGATCGGGTTGCCCGCTGTCAGTGACAGCAGGGCAACCCAGAGATAAGGCAGGGACAGTTCCCAGGTGTCCCTGCCTTCTAGATCGCTGCAGACACAGCGCTCACCGAGCGCTGTGTCTGCAGAGTAGGCTGTGCGCTTCCTGTTCCGGCCCGGCGGTCATGTGACCGCCGGGACCGGAGCGTGCAGGAGCTGTGTGAGGTCTCTCACAGACCTCAATCAGCCCTGCTCTGAGGCTATACAGCGCCGAATCACGCTGTACAGCCTCTCTGGGGGGTGCATTTCCACTGTAACTGGGGCTACTATGTCAGCCCCAGTTACAGGAGAAATCAACAGTGAAAAAAAAAAAGAAAAAGTGAAGCAAATGTCCCCCAGAGGTCTTGTATGACCTTATGGGGGACGAAAAGTGTAAAAAAAAAAAAAATAAAGGGTTGAAAAAATAAAATAAAAAAAAGTTTCACATGTAAAAAAAAATGGTCCCCAAGTAAGGAATACAAAAAAAAAATAGAAAAAATAAAATAAAATAGACATATTTGGTATTGCCACGTCCGTAAAAACCAGCTCTATAAAAATATCACATGAGCTAACCCCTCGGGTGAACACGGGGTAAAAAACCCCCCCAAAAAACGGTGTCAAAACAAGCAATTTTTGTCACCTTGCATCACAAAAGGTGCAACACTAAGTGATCAAAAATGCGTATGTCCCACAAAATGGTACCAATAAAACCGTCACCTCATCCCGCAAAAAATGAGCCCCTACATAAGAAAATCTCTCAAAAAATAAAAAAAACTATAGCTCTTAGAACATGGAGACACTAAAACATCATTTTTGGGTTTCAAAAATGCTATTATTGTGTTAATGTGAAACAAATAAAAAAAAGTATACATATTAGGTATTGCCGCGTCCGTAAAAACCAGCTCTATAAAAATATTACATGAGTTAACCCCTCAGATGAACACCGTAAAAAAAAAAAAAAAAACTGTCAAAACAAGCAATTTTTGTCACCTTGCATCACAAAAGGTGCAACACCAAGTGATCAAAAACGCGTATGTCCCACAAAATGGTACCAATAAAACAGTCACCTCATCCCGCAAAAAATGAGCCCCTACATAAGAAAATCTCTCAAAAAATAAAAAAACTATAGCTATCAGAACATGGACACATTAAAACATAATTTTTTTGTTTCAAAAATGCTATTATTGTGTAAAACTTTAATAAATGAGAAAAAGTATACATATTAGGTATCACCACATCCGTAACAATCTGCTCTATAAAAATTTCACTTGACTGAACCCCTCAGGTGAACGCTGTAAAAATAAATAAATAGAAACTGTGCTAAAACAACCAATTTTTTGGTCACCTTGCCCCATAAAGTGTTATAATGAATGATCAAAAAATCATATGTACCCAAAAATAGCACTAATAAAACTGGCACCTTATCCCCTAATTTCCAAAATTGGGTCACTTCTTGGGAGTTTCTACTGTAAGGGTGCATCAGGGGGCTTCAAATGGGACATGGCATCTAAAAACCATGTGGAGTTCCTTTTCTTCTGTGCCCTGCCATGTGCCCATACAGCAGTTTACGACCACATGTGGGGTGTTTCTGTAAACCGCAGAATCTGGGTAATAAATATTGAGTTTTGTTTGGCTGTTAACTATCGATGTGTTAAAGAAAAAATTGGATTAAAATGGAAAATCTGCCCAAAAAGTGAAATTTAAAAATTTGATCTCCATTTTCCTTTAATTCTTGTGGAACGCATAAAGGGTTAACAAAGTTTGTAAAATCAGTTTTGAGTAACTTGAGGGGTGTAGTTTCTACAATGGGGTCATTTATGGGGGTATCCACTATGTAGGCCCCACAAAGTGACTTCAGACCTGAACTGGTCCTTATAAAGTGGGTTTTGGCAATTTTCTTAAAAATTTGAAGAATTTCTTCTAAACTTCTAAGCCTTCTAACGTCCTAAAAAAATAAAATGACATTTCCAAAATGATGCCAACATAAAGTAGACATATGGGGAATGTTAAATAATAAATATTTTATGAGGTATCACTTTCTGTTTTAAAAGCAGAGAAATTGAAATTTAGAAAATTGCGAATTTTTCAAATTTTTGGGTAAATTTGGGATGTTTTCATAAATAAAGGTGAAATATTTTGACTCAAATTTATGACGATCATGAAGTACAATGTGTCACGAGAAAACAATCTCTGAATGACTTGGATAAATAAAGGCGTTCCAAAGTTATTACCACATGAAGTGAGATATGTCAGTTTTGCAAAATTAGGCCTGGTCAGGAAGGGGGCAAATGGCCCAGATGGGAAGTGGTTAACACCTTATACAGTGGGATGTGAAAGTTTGGACAACCTTGTTAATCATCATGATTTTCCTGTATAAATCGTTGGTTGTTACGATAAAAAATGTCAGTTAAATATATCATATAGGAGACACACACAGTGATATTTGAGACGTGAAATGAAGTTTATTGGATTTACAGAAAGTGTGCTATAATTGTTTAAACAAAATTAGGCAGGTGCATAAATTTGGGCACCACAGAAATGAAATCAATATTTAGTAGATCCTCCTTTTGCAGAAATTACAGCCTCTAAACGCTTCCTGTAGGTTCCAATGAGAGTCTGGATTCTGGTTGAAGGTATTTTGGACCATTCCTCTTTACAAAACATCTTTAGTTCATTCGGGTTTGATGGCTTCCGAACATGGACAGCTCTCTTTAAGTCACACCACAGATTTTCAATTATATTCAGGTCTGGGGACTGAGATGGCCATTCCAGAACGTTGTACTTGTTCCTCTGCATAAATGCCTTAGTAGATTTTGAGCAGTGTTTAGGCTCGTTGTCTTGTTGAAAGATCCAGCCCCGGCGCAGCTTCAGCTTTGTCACTGATTCCTGGACATTGGACTCTAGAATCTGCTGATACTGAGTGAAATTCATGTGTCCCTCAACTTTGACAAGATTCCCAGTCCCTGCACTGGCCACACAGCCCCACAGCATGATGGAACCACCACCATATTTTACTGTAGGTAGGAGGTGTTTTTCTTGAAATGCTGTGTTCTTTTTCCTCCATGCATAACACCATCAGTCCACAGCACCTTATTCCAAAATGAAGCTGGCTTGTCCAAATGCGCTTTAGCCCACCTAAAGCGGCACTTTTTGTGCTGTGGGCGGAGAAAAGGCTTCCTCTGCATCACTCTCGCATACAGCATCTCCTTGTGTAAAGTGCGCCGAATGGTTGAACGATGCACAGTGACTCCATCTGCAGCAAGATGATGTTGTAGGTCTTTGGTGCTGGTCTGTGGGTTGACTCTGACTGTTCTCACCATGCGTTGCTTCTGTCTATCCGAGACTTTTCTTGGTCTGCCACTTCTAACCTTAACTTGAACTGAGCCTGTGGTCTTCCATTTCCCCAATATGTCCTAACTGTGGAAACAGACGGCTGAAATCTCTGAGACAGCTTTCTGTATCCTTCCCCTAAACCATGATGGTGAACAATCTTTGTTTTCAGGTCATTTGAGAGTTGTTTTGAGACCCCCATGTTGCTACTCTTCAGAGAAAATTAAAAGAGGAGGGAAACTTACAATTGACCCCCTTAAATGCTCTTTATCATAATTGGATTCACCTGTGTATGTAGGTCAGGGGTCACTGAGCTTACCAAGCCAATTTGAGTTCCAATAAATTGTTCTAAAGGTTTTGGAATCAATAAAATGACAACAGTGCCCAAATTTATGCACCTGCCTAATTTTGTTTAAACAATTATAGCACACTTTCTGTAAATCCCCAAAACTTCATTTCACGTCTTAAATATCACTGTGTGTGTCTCCTATGTGATATATTTAACTGACATTTTTTATCGTAACAACCAACGATTTATACAGGAAAATCATGACGATTAACAAGGTTGCCCAAACTTTCGCATCCCACTGTATGTAAAGGGTGTATCTCACACGGCCTGAACCAGTGTAGGCCTCAATTAAAGATTTCTTTGCCCAAAATGGCTGTATTTCAAATGCCTGAATCAAACCCCTGTATGTAAAGGGTGTATCTCACACGGCCTGAACCACTGTAGGTCTGAATTAAAGATTTCTTTGTCCTAAATGGCTGTATTTCAAATGCCTGAATCAAACCCCTGTATGTAAAGGGTGTATCTCACACAGCCTGAACCAGAATAGGCATCAATTAAAGACTTATTTGCCCAAAATGGCTGTATTTCAAATGCCTGAATCAAACCCCTGTATGTAAAGGGTGTATCTTACACGGCCTGAACCACTCTAGGCCTGAATTAAAGATTTCTTTGCCCAAAATGGCTGTATTTCAAATGCCTGAATCAAACCCCTGTATGTAAAGGGTGTATCTCACACGGCCTGAACCACTGTAGGCCTGAATTAAATATTGGTGCACCAAAATGGCGGTATTTCAAATCTCTGAATCTAACCCAAATGTATTAAGGGTGTATCTCACAATGACATATGCAGAAAAGGCTGCCAAATAAACTTTTTTGCCCAAACGGATGTTTGTTTAATAACTCAATATGGCAGCAGTATATAACCCAGGAATTTCAAACGTGCTTACGCTGCAAGGCCTGAAATATTGTGTATTTTGACACAAAAAGGGTGTTTTATTATTAAAAGAATATAAGCCCTGTATATACAGGGTGTATCTCACACTGCCTAACCCACAGTAGCCCGGAATTAAAGATTGCTGCACCAAATGGCGGTATTTAACATTTCTGAATCTAACCCAAATCTATTAAGGGTGTATCTCACAATGACATCTGCATCAAAGGCTGCCAACAATTTTTTTTTTTGCCCAAACGAGTGTTTGTTTAACAACTGAATTTGACAGCAGTATATAAGCCTGTAATTTCACACGTGCTGATGCTGCAAGGCCTGAAAATCGTGGTTTTTGGCAAAAAGTGTGTTTTTAAAACCACAGAAAATGATAGGTGTATTTCTAGCTTAAATTGCACACTGACTAATCCAGATGTTTTATATTGCCAAAAAAGTGTTTATTTGGTAACAGAATATGAAAGCTGTATATATTAAACTTGAATTTAACACTTACAGATCAGGAAAATACAGTTTTTTGGCAAGAAAGTGTGTTTTTAAAACCCCAGAAAATGATGGCTGTATTTGTAGCTTAAATTGCACACTGACTAATCCAGATGTTGTATATTGCCCAAAAAATTGGGATTTTCAATGTCCCAAAAGCTCAGATGCAGTGCTGGTGCACTGAGCTTGCATAAAATGACCGCTACCGCCGCTCACCTAACTGACTTATTAAAGTTATTTTTTTTCGGTCACTGGGCTCAGGTCACCCACAAAACACAATGTATGTAGATCGCTGAATTAGATTCAGATTTTGAGCAAAGAGTCTCTCCTATTCTCTCCCTGAAATCACCAGCAGCATCCTCTCACTACACTAAGCACGGCAGAGTGGCCTGCATCGCTACGTGACTCCAGCTTATATAGAGGCTGGGTCAGATGCTACACTGGCCAATAACAGCCATGCCATTAGTAGGCATGGCTGTGATGGCTTCTAAGGTCAGACAGTTAACCGCTTGTTGATTGGCTGCTCTGCAGCCTTTCAAAAAGCGCCAAGAAAACGCCGAACACCGAACCCAAATTTTTACTGAAATGTTCGGGTCTAGGGTCAAAAAATCCTAAAGTCCGAACTTTACAGTTCGGGTTCACTCAACCCTAGCTACAGTGTCTGGGTTTGGAACATTTTCACCCGTTTAGGCCACATTTTTCTGTGAGTTTTTGTCCTTATGTGTATGGAATGTGCCACTTTATTTTGTTAGTAACATTCTTTTGCACCTGGTACTTCTTTGTCACATGGTCTGTTGTGGGTGCGGCTCACAGCTTTATTTTACCTCACAATGCATTTGTGATACCACTATGGAGGCATGTGAGAGCCTGGCTGTGAGTTAATTGCACTGTTCAGACCCTCTTCACACACCACGGGCAGTTTAGTGGTAGGACTCCATGCGTGCTGAGACACCGTGATGTAGTGCACGAGGGGCTTCGATATGTTCCTGACTGGAAGATATTGGCAAAGTTAACATTGGCCTGAGGAATTAGCTAGTATTGTCAGTTGCGTATAATTTTGGTGCATTTTTATCAATTAATTATCTATGTGACGTAGCATACAAAAACACACTAAACCTAAAAGTCTTTGTGACCCTGACAAGTGAAGGAAGTCAGATATCAACATCACACATCATTTGAATTTTCCTCTCATCTAGGGCTTAATTTTTTTTGAGGCTGAAAGGGGTTTTGAACACAGAAACACTGGATATGAAGCAATTGCTTTACCACTGAGCTATCAGCTATGTGCACATATAACACTGTAATGTGTTAGCTTACAGCATTTTAGGCACACAGCTATAAGCTCAGCAATAGACGCTCTTTGGTTGTGTGATATAGCATACAAATACATAGTATATCTATAACTCATTCTCACTTTGACCCTGACCTATGAAGAGCATAAGTCAAAATCAGATGTCAGAGTCAGATGTCAGAGTCAGATGTCAGAGTCTGGTGTCAGAATCAGGGGTCAGTGTCAGGTGTTAGGGTCAGAGTCAGGTGTCAGAGTCAGGTGTCAGGGTCAGGTGTCAGGGGTCAAAATCAGGTGTCAGGGTCAGGTGTCACATTGGTCCAACTCCAGCAATTAGTATGACCCTTAAAATGTATATACTTTAATTATACATTCTAAAATGTGGAATAGTAGACACACAGAACACAAATCACTGAGAGTAAACTCAGATAATACCACAGCAGGCAGCTATACAGGTATCAACAAGGGTGGGTGACTATCCCTATAAACTCACCCTGGTCTAGTACTCAGCCCAGGGACAGCCCCTTATGGTGGGGACTCCCTGTCCTCGAACCTGGACTAATAGAGTCCTACAACAGCCCTAATACCATTGTCAGGATTAAAAATGTGCCTGCAAGTGGAAGATACAGAACGAAAGACAAACATTACATACACATTCCACTATAAAGATAGGGTCAGTTGATGGACTATGCATACAGCCCTAGTGCTGTATCATAACAGCCAAAAGGTACACAGTACATCAAGGTATACATAATTGAATACACCCATAAAAAGATATACACACAGAAAATACCCCAACGCATTTCCCCCACTATATGTGATCATCAGGGGGTTAATAAGCTCATAAATACCGGCGATCAATAGCGATGTATTGATATCCGTAATTTGGTGATATATTAGTGTCCGTAATACTTTAACGATGATAAGGGAGCCATTTGATGATGGTAGGAGGAGATCGAAAAATCATTAGGACCTAATGCAGACCATAACCAAGATAACTGGTCCGAAATCAATATCCACTGAAGTTATACTTCCGTAGAGGCATCTGTGGAGAAGAAAAAAAGGTGTCACATTGGCATTATTTTGATACTTGACTATGATATCTGACCATGTCCTAAAATGAACACTGTACATATGTCTACTTCATGTTTGGAACATTTTGTGAATGCCATTTTATTTTTTGGGGACGTTAGAAGGCTTAGAAGTTTAGAATCAAATCTTGAAATTTCAAGAAAATTTCCAAAACCCACTTTATAAGCGCCAGTTCAGGTCTGAAGTAACTTTGTGAGTAGAGTTGAGCGGACACCTGGATGTTCGGGTTTAACGGGTTCGGCCGAACTTCGCAAAAAAGTTCGATTTCGGGACCCGAACTTGACCCGAACCACATTGAAGTCAATGGGGACCCGAACTTTGGAGCACTAAAATGGCTCTAAAAAAGTCATGGAAAGGCCTAGAGGGCTGCACCTGGCAGCAAAATGTGGTTAAGAGCATGGCAAGAGCTCTACAAACAAATGTGGATATGGAAATTATTTAAAATAACATAAAATACGTAAAAAAAATAATTATAATCTTGATCTTGGAGGACAAGGTCCATATGGTTGAGGAGGCGGTGGATGTAGGTGGAAGTAGCAGTTGAGGAGGAGGGGGTAGCGTACACTGCTTTTTGGTTTTATTTTTTATATTTTTTTTGTTTAAATTAGGGTACACCCCAAAAGATTGGGAAATATAACCTGTGATAAGCCCCTCTAGCCGTGCTAAACAAACATTAGACAATACACTGGCTGTACGGCCGGCCAGCACCTCAAAGGCTTAAAGGGCAAGCTCAGGCCATGTGCCCAATTTGGAGGCCCAGAAGTTGAAGGGGGCAGACCCATCTGTCAGTACATGTAGGCGTGTGCACACATACTGTTCCACCATGTTGCACGTCCCCGTGACGTCCACGATCCAATTGGATATCTGCTCTACCAACTTTCGATGTTATTTTCTGCGCCTACCTTGATCACGGTTAGCGGCGAATCAGGATTCCACACCGGAGAGGGAGTGTGAGAAAGGGATGCCACATCCAAGGGATGTCAATGGATGAAATTAAATGTGATTGAGCGGAAATGTGGGACAAATTATTGAAGCCGAAGCTTCCAAGAAAAGGAGGCGGCGCGCGGCAATTACCCACTCCTGACTCGGGGAGGTAGTGACGATAAATAACAATACATGACTCTTAAAATGCCCGGTTATTAGAATAATTAATAAAAAATTATAGGGGATGTTACTGGGGTATTTTGGATTTGGAAACGTTAGACAGGAGAGGCCCTGCTGCCGCTTTGTTGACTGTAGATAACTTCTGCCTGAATGTCCTCTTGAAATCCATGATCCATTTGGATATGTTCTCTATCAACTTTCGATGTTCTTTTCTGCGCCTACCATGTTAGGTTCCATGCTGGAGAGGGAGCACGAGAAAGAGATACTACATCCAAGGGAGGTCAATGGCTCCAATGTGATTGAGCGTAAATGTGGGACAAGTTGTTAAAGTTGAAGCATCGAATGAAAGGAGGGTGCGTACGTCAAATAAAGAAAAATTTTTTACATTTAATTTCCTGTCACCTATGCAGATCATGGGTTTTGCATCGCCAAAAATGGGTTAATGTCAGCCACCAATGGAACAGACGATTTTTTCAAATTTTGGTCCCTGCCAACTATGCAGAGCAGGGGTTTATTCACGGAAAAACTGGATTCATGTCACCCACCAATTGAACAGACGATTTTACAAATATTAGGTCCCTGTCACTTATGCAGGACAGGGGTTTGTATACTGCAAGATTGGTAAAATGTAACTGACGATTTTTTGAAATTTATACTCCTGTCACCTATGCAGAGCAGGGGTTTATTCATGGCAAAAATGGTAAAATGTCACCCAAGAATGAAACAGACGAATTAGTTAAATGTATTTCCTTGTCCACTAGGTAGAGCAAGGGTATATCACAGCCCAAAATTTGTGAATTTCACCCGACAATGTAACAGACAAATTAGTGAAATGTATTAACCTGTCCACTAGGTAGAGCAGGGGTATATCTTCACAGCCAAAAATTTTAGATATGTAACCCAACATTGCATCAGACAAATGAAAATGAGTGAAATGACAAAATACAATACGTAAAAATTAACAAAAAATAATCTTGATGTATGAGGGTGAGAATGCCAAAAGCGCGCAGAGATGACCCACACTTTCTGCAGCAGCTCTAAAATATTGGGGTAATTTTTCAGGAACATCTGCACCACCAAATTCAGCACATGCGCCAGGCAAGGGATGTTCATCAAACCGGCTAGCCCCAGAGCTGCTACAAGATTTCACCTGTTATCGTACACCACCAGGCCAGGCTTGAGGCTCAGCAGCACCAACCACTCATTGGTCTGTTGTTTCATGCCCGTCCACAGCTCTTGCGCGGTGTGTGTGTCCCCCCCCCCCCCACAACAGATGACTTTCAAAACAGCCTGCTGTCGTTTCCCCCTGGCTGTGCTGAAGTTGGTAGTGAAGGTGTTACGCTGGATAAAGAGGCAGTAGAGGAGGAAGTGGAGTAGGAGGAGGTAACAAGTGGCAATGAGAAATGTCCTGCAATCCTCGTGGCGGTAGGACATGCGCCAAACTGCTAACCGCCTCAGGCCCAGCCGCCACTGCATTTACCCAGTGTGCAGTTAGGGAGATATAACATCCCTGCCCGTGCTTACTGGTCCACATATCGGTAGTTATGTGGACCTTGCCACAGATGGCGTTGCGCAGTGCACATCTGATTTTGTCCGCCACTTGGTTGTGCAGGGATGGCTCGCCTGGAAAATAGTGGCAGCTGGGACCCACGTACTGTGGGACAGCCACTGCCATAAGGTTTTTAAAAGTCTATGTCTCCACCAGACGGAATGACAGCATTTCAAAGTCCAGGAATTTTAAAGTTCTGGCATTGAGAGCCAGGGATTG
Organism: Bufo gargarizans; assembly: GCF_014858855.1. Classification (NCBI taxonomy): domain Eukaryota; kingdom Metazoa; phylum Chordata; class Amphibia; order Anura; family Bufonidae; genus Bufo; species Bufo gargarizans. The sequence goes on from NC_058084.1 coordinate 269,092,999, forward strand.
CGGGTGGGAAGGGGGGTACTTCCTCTTTCTCTCCAGTGTTTGGGGGATGGACAGCTGAATACTTCCATGGGACAGTGTGGACATGCTGGGTGACGGTTATGATGTTGCTGCCACATCCTCTGTTTGCGGGGTGGCAGGTACTACTGTCACTCAAGAGGGGGAGGAAGAGGCCAAGACCGCAGCAGAAGAGGGAGCAAGAGAAGCCTGAGATCTTTTGTAGTTTTTCAGGTGTGTACTCCACTGCAGCTCATGCTTTGCATTTACACACCTGGTCATGCAGGTGTCGCTCAGGTTTAGAACATTTATGCCTCGCTTCAGGCTCTGATGGTACAGCGATGGTTTTCAGGCCTA